>NC_140086.1:154883072-155601877 GCF_964237585.1 Gallinula chloropus | reverse complement strand
GTGTATACGTAAAGGTGTGCCTGAATATCCACTGGAATTTTCCAAGGCAGCAGCTCACAGTGATTACGCCATTGCTGATCTGATTTTGATAATTCCAGTGTGTATTCCTGTACTTCACACCACTAAATACTTCTGCAAAGCTGACCTCAGTGTCTCTGGTTGAGATACTTTTGAAAGAGTGAGGTAAGATTAGAAGGAAGCACGTATGTTGATGAGTTAAATCAAGGCACATCCTAAAGGGGTATTTAAAATTAAAATCTCTCCTTGGGTGGCATGTTTGTTGATCCTAAATAACCGTGCTCATAAACCTCTGTTAGATCCATAAGGATGTCATTTATTAGTCTCCCATCAGTTTCCATTCTTGCCCTTGTGTCTTCCACCTCTTGAAAAATGAACACACTGTTTGGACAGCCGTTTATAATCCTGTATTTTTGTTGTTACATAAGGGCAGCTGACAGAAAGCATTAACAAACCTTTAAAACAGCTTCCAAGAGCCTCAGTCGTCTTAGACTTAATGTTACTAAGACAGGTGAACTGGATGAATGGGGTAATTTGTATGTAGGAAACTGTAAGTGAACTGGTGAACTTTTTTCCTAATCAATTTATGAAGACAAATGGGCAGGAAAGAACATGACCAGCACTAATAGTGAAGTAGCACAAACATCTACCAATTGAAATTAGTGCCAAATCCAAGAAGGAATTATTTACTTTTAATGATTTCAGGGGACTTCAGCCAGCTAACCTAGAACTGTGTTCACGAGGACTGAACTCCACATAACTGGAATTTATTAAGTGCTTTTCTGTTCAGCCTGAAAACTTCCTGAAGTAGCTATAGAGGCAGCTTTGTACATTCAAAACTGCCCTGAAACGGCATGTCAAGACACCTCCTCACCTGTCTGTAACCCTGGTGCGAGACAGAAACTGGACTGACTGTAGCTGCAATCTCCAAGATGCCCTTGATCCAGTATTTATACCTAGAGAGTATTGAACATGCTCTCTAACCAGGTTTTTTTGGGCTGTTTTAACAACCCTCCAGCTTTGCCCCTTCTTTTGTAAGAGGCTGCATGAGAAGAATATTTGAACCTGCTGCAGTTGTGCCAAACTGGAGGAAGAAATATGTCTGACAGTGCCAGAATGAGAACAATGGAGTAGAAGGGTATTTTGTTAGCCTAGTGGCAGATAGCCTTTTTGAGATGTCCATCTCTCTCCATATACTTTTTTCTCTGCATATTCATATCTCTCTCTAGGGTCTTCCTTCAGCTCTGGGGTTCCAAAACCTAAAATTGTGTCATTATATCCCCTGGGTCTTTCATTAAATCTAGGTTTTAGTTCTTTTCTAACCAAGAAGAAAGCTGTCAATTTAGTGACAGCTAGTCCAAAGAGTAACAGATCTGTTTAAAGAAAATCCCTGTATTATAAAGAACTATTTAAATGAAAGTATTTTGTCTTGTCTGCTTCCTTTGAAATCTATGGTATGCATCTGAAATGCTGACTGGTTAAATCCCTTCTGTTTCCCTATGATTCTGTACGCACAAGTTCTTTTTGGCAAGTGGAAATTCAGAATTTCTTCAAAGTATGCTGCTTCTGTGTGCTACCAATTCTGTAATGCTGAATTTGAGAGGAATCACATCAGCTTCTCCTGTCATCGGCAATTAAGGATGTGCAGATGTGGCTCAGGCACTTAAGATGGAGAAGGAACCTTCTGCATGCCTTTCGTATATAGAGCTGAGCATAATCTCTTGCCTTAGGACAGAGACCATCTGAAGCAGCTGACTGAAGGGCCAGTGGATACTTTTGCAAGATGATTTCTTTTTTATTATAGACCTGCAACAGCCTCCTTTGCCTTTCTGAAGAAAAATTTATTTCCTTTTCTTACTGAGAACCCCCTTGAGAGATCATATTAATCAGGCAAACTGTCTGTTGTCATGCAATATCTGACTTGAGCATCAAATACTGGCAAAGTTTCAAAGCAGAGTAGAATATGCATGGTGGAGACCAGATCAGCAACATTAGCTGAGTCCTGCATGGCTGCCAACGACTCTTGGCATCAAAAGAAAAATATATTTATCTGTAACTTTAATGCTTAACTTCCTGGCTTGTCTTGAAGACATGGAATTGGGATCTTGTCCTAACTCTCTCAGATAAAGCTTCCAAAGACAGGATATTAATTAAGGCAAGAAAGACGGTCTTCAGCTCAAATTCCTATTTGTGTGTGTGGCAGTAGTAGGTGCTGTGGTAGGCCAGGACCCCAGTGCGGCGTACAGCTCTATAGACACATTGACATCTGTACTTTCTTCTGCCTAGGCCTGCAGTCACCTTTCCTAGCAGCAAACTTGCACAACCATTGTTCCTGAGCACTCTCTTTTGTATGTTTTCTTTTTGTGCCTTTCATCGCTCCTGCACCAGTTGCAGAATCACAAAAACTAAAGATGGGAAAAACCTTGCTGGTCATGTGGCCTATCCTTTTGCCAGTTGGCAGGATTACGCCTCACATCACATTTTCTAGTGCCTCATGCAGGCTATTTATAAATGTCCTCAGCATTAGGACGTTCACACATTTCCTTTGGAAACAATCCTGATCACACTACCGGGAAGTACTTGGTGATAATCAGCTCTGTGTTTTTGATTTCATTTAATTAGGCCTACATGTGTATTGAGAGTCTTGGTGGATAAATTCACCTGTCTGCTGACAGAACCCTCCCATTTTGTGGCTCCAGTTAACCTTGTATCACCCCAGCCTGTCTCCTTGCTCTCCAGGCATGTTGCTGCTGTCCATCTTTGCCAGTTTTGGTCCATTGCTTCTCTGCATCCTCAGCCTCACTTGCCTTCCTCTCCTTTCTCTCTCAACTCTTCACTGTGTCCTTGCCCCTTCTGTGAGGCTTTGGTTTTCTTTCTCCACTGCTCCCTCTGGGTCTATCTCTTCCCCTGAAAGAGCCTTTTCTTCCAGCCTACTTTATTTTTCCCCAAAATCTTGTATCCTGTAAAACCATCTTTGCCTGCTCTTCCCAGTACTTGAGACAGGTGTTTTCTTTTCCCCACAGAAAACCTTATTCAAACACTTGTGGAAGATTGAATTATTCTTGCAGTGGCCAGATAACCAGTATTTCCAATGCCTCTCTTGGTCTAGCCTGGAAAGTTGGCTTGTCTCTGTTTAGGGGTTTGAGTTTGGGTTTGGTTTAGTTTTGGGTGGTTTTTTGAATCCTTGTAAGGATTTGAATAATCTGCTCAATGCCAGAGAGAAATATGCCCCTCTATGTCCCAAACTCACTCGCTGACCAGTGCTGCATTTCTACAGTATTTGCCCTGAGATGCTACCAGCACAAATAGTGACATAAGAAAGTGAACAGATTGGCATACTAGTTCTGCAGTGTGTGGTACCCCTCAGTTTTCAGCAGCCCTAATGTCACTTATTGTGACACAATAGTATGCCCCCCCCCCCCCCCCCAGGACACACATTAGATCAAAATGAACGATCAAGTGTGTCCTCAGGGACTGCTAAATTGGTGTGTTGGACACAGGAGAGAGAATTTCTGTTGTGTTTTGGTTTGGTTGGGGTTTCAGATCCAGACAGCAGATGTATAGATGGCATAAGCCCGGGGCCATTAGAGATTCACGAGCTGGATGGTTTTTATCTTGGCTAACAATGGTAGTACAAGTTAAAATAGTACATTTTTGTTTCTGTAGTGTATGGAGAGTTTCTATTCTAAAACCAGAGGGATTATATTAATAAATGCAGTATTTTTAAGAGCAAATATTAATTCGGGGTTTTCTGGTAAAAAAGGTAACCATGATATTCTAAAATTCCTTTAAAAGTTCCTTAGGAAAGGAAAATATTTTAAATAATAAAAAGTGTACTCAAACTGTTGAAAAATAGGAATTCACTAATCAGCTGCTTAGAACGATTGCCACATGAAAACTAGAAACATGTTTAGCTCTGTTTGGAGCAAGCTCAATTATTATTTAGATGATGAGTTCAGAGTTTAGGCAAACATAAATCGCTTAGTCAGAACAGAAGAATGGAACATGAATAACAATGCTTGAATTCCCTGACAGACAGAAGTAATATTTTTTAAAGAAATGTCCAAGAGAAATACTGCTGGATTGCTTCTTTGTCAGTGTTATTCTGAGAAGGCTTGTCCAAAAAGAAATCTCTTATGTATAGTTTTAAAGGCAGTAGGGCTTGGGTTTGACCTGCTTTTGATAGCGTTACATTAATAGTGGTGAAATATGGGGATGCTGTTTGTTTATACAGCGTGGAAAAAACCCGGTGTCATTTTTATCTGTATGCTTTAAAAATGTCAGTAAAACATAATTACTTTGCTGCTGGAGGGAAAATATCTTAAGCTAACACACTTTATTTTGATGGAAATGTCACTAGTTAGGAATCAAACCTCCTTGCAAAACTTTGGATACTGAATTAAATATACAACTGAGAGACGCTTGAGGACACTTTGATTTGAAATGCCTTGATTTTTATCTTGGGATCTGTTGTGCAGGATTTAGGGAAAGGATCTTTCTTATGCATGTGTGTTTAAAGATGAGGATCTTAAATTTGTACTTCTGAAATATTTTGCCACTTTAAACATATTTTATAATGTCGCTTTCTCCTCAAATCTCTCTATAGGCTGAAAAGGTCTTTTGCTGCGATGAAATACTAGTTACTGGTGTGGTGTTTGTTTATTGCTATTTTACTACCGTGTGTCAATGATTCCTGTGGGGTTTTGGTGGGTTTGGTGGTTTTTTTGCTCCATCCTGTTTTCCACACCCTGTTGATGTGCACACTGTATGCCAGCATCTGGTTGTGTAACCAGGACACTGTCGAGAACTCTGGGTTCCAAGTCATGCGCAGGCGAACATCACATTAACCGTGGAATTGCGAGTGGAGAGTAGAGGACTTTCTAGCACTGAGCTGTGACTTGGGAGCGCTGGCTTGTGTCCCTCCCCAGGAGGTGTCAGGGCTACCATCGTATGTGCTTGTAGGGAACAAGCTACATCCTGAGATAACGTGTGCACAGGCAGACTGAAGCGCTCTCCAGAGTCCCTAATGAAATCATCTGGGTCCCCTATGACTCAGAAATATCCTTCTGCTTTCAATAACAGCATCGACAGACTGATTCTGGTGAATCTTACTGCAGGGGGTTATTCAAGATGTTTCTGCCTCCAGCTGCCTGCTCAGCCCTTCTACATAAGGTCACTCTGACTGTGGCAGGGCTACAGAAATGTGTCTTGCAGTTCCCACCTGGTGCAAACCATCTTCCTTCACCCACTGTGATACCCAGAGCATGACATGACTTTGCTTCTGCTGTCCCTGGTCTGCCATGGAGTAGAGAGCTGGAATCAGGAAGGCCTTTAAATAGCTGTAATTATTTATTTCAGGGCAAATGAATCACAGCCTGAAGCTGCACGATCAGGATTTTTTGGTGGATGGGGACCATTTGGCTGGTTGTTTTTCACTGAGCTTTTAAAGCATTTGGCGTTGCAATTTTACATTCCCTTAACATATTTCCTCTATGAATTGTGTACACACATACATGCACAATATGTGCGTGCATGACTGGACAGACTCGATTATGTGAAAGCTTGGTTCTTAAGAATTAAAACCACAAACTTCATGTATTTGGAACTGAATTGGTCCTTAGTGGCTCTTTCAGTTTTAAACTGAGTTGTGAGGCACAGTGTTTTTTTCTGGACTTTCTTTGAGACTTTTTAATTCAGACATTTAATCTTTGGTGGGTTTTGCCTAATGGTTTTGTCTTGCCTTTTCATGGCTTTCTTTGATTATTCTTTTGTGCCCTGGTTTTCCTAAGAAGTTAAAAATGTATTATTTCTTTTAATTTGATTCTTTTGTTCCTTTATTTTTTCAGTGCTAGTTGTCACCAGTTCCAAATAGTCATGAAGTCACTGTTAAAACACTTCAAGATGGAATTTAGCTGACTTAAATGTCCAGATTTTTGGTAAAGCCTATCAATTTGGAGCCAGAACATAACTTAGGAGGTATCTAAGTAAGTGGCTTCTGGAAAGTTACCTCTGTTATGATGTATGTCGCTGAGACTTAGAAGCTAGACCTTTGCTTCAGAGCATTGTGTGCTCATCTCGTTTTTTAATTAAATGTCAGGATCTCAGTTGTGAAGATCAAAATGATTCCTTCTTTCAAGTTCCATCGGGAAGGAGGCAGAGCGTTTGTTTTTGTTTTCTCTCTTGATGAGATAAGGTTCTCTTTTCATCTAAATGTTAAGACTTTTCATCCTTGACTTTGAAGACACAAATAAAAAGCAGCAGATGAAACTATTCAGCTGTAAAGAGATTTTTGATCAGGTAGTTGTTGAAATCATAGAGGGGGGATAGTTACACGATAGAATATTTTATACATGAGCTGCCAAGGTGGGGTGTTGGGGTTTTTTTAAGGCTGATGAAATTATGTATATCAAGATGGTATTTTCTTAACAGCTGAAACTTTAAGTAAGAACTGTGTTTAGAAACATCTCAGCCCATAAAATCCACTTGCTAAAGTATAATCAAGTTTTGAGCTCTTCAGCGGCAAGTCTGGCAATGGGAATGGACAAACTCTGCTTTATGCTTTGTGTTTCCTGTAAGAGGATGCCCAGTAATCCCAGTATCTCTGGCAAGCTTAGAGGTCAGAGAGGAGGAGGATTTCGTGGAGGAGAAGAGGGGACAGCAACTCTGCCACTTTCCTTTAAACCCAAGCATCTGTTGCTATGGAAACCCCGGAACCTGATGCTGGAGCAACAGGGATTGTCACCCTCCGTCCCGATGCAGCCGTGCTGGGAGCGGCTGGGCACCCGCAGCCTACTCCCCAAGAGCCTACCTGAGCACACGCCCGTTTTCCTCCTCCGGAGGCAGCAATTACCGGCCGCGGTTCTCCGAACCGAGTGAGCGTGGCCCGGCGCACCGGCGCAAGGGCTACCCAGGGGCGGCGCAAGGGCCGCGGCGGGCGGTCTCCGGGCGCGGTCCCGACCCAGGTCTGGATCCGGATCCAGACCCAGCCCCGGCCCAACCCGGCTCGGCCGCCTCCGGCGCTGGGACCGCGCTTGTTTATCCCCGGCCGGTGCTGCCGGGAGCCACTTCGGGCGGATTTCCACGGAGGGGCGCTGAAGCACGTTTTAATGCAGCAAAAATGAATTAATACAAAAATAGTAAGGGACGCGATTTACCGGATTCTTTTAAAAAGCGACGACAACAACCTCCAAAATACCCGCAACCTCCCTCCATCCCCCTCCCTCTCCCCAGCCGTGGGGAGGCGGAGGTGGAGGGGACGGGGACAAGGCACTTGCGGAGAGGCTTCGCCCTCCCTCCCTTTGCCCCTTCCCCGGAGCCGAGCCCGCTCCGGGCACACCGGCCTCCCAGCACCCCTCCATCTGCCGGTCCCGCCTCCCTCTTCCCCGCCTCGCCTTTCCCCTCCCCACCTCTCTGTCTCTCACGGCTGGCGATCAGGTGTCTGTTGCTCTCCTTTTTTTTTTTTTTAAGTTGTTTCCCCGGGAAAAAAAAAAAAAAAGAAAAAATTAAAAAATTGGGAAGAAGAAGAAAAAGAAGGTGCCGAAAAGGAGATGATTGTAGGAGAGCCCTCCCTCCCCAGAAGAGCAACGTGCTTTGAATGAGGCTTCCCAGCCTCTTCCACTCCGTCTCACACACTCTGTCACTCTGCCTCTCGCTTGTGCACACTGTTGGTATGCGACCTCGGAGGCGACTGCTCCGCCACCTCTGCCTGGGGAGCCGCTGACAGCCAGCGATTGAGCCAGCCCCCCTTCCATTTTTTTTTTTTCCCTTCCCCTGCTTTTGCAAACACACACGCACACCCCCAAAGCACATTTAATGCTGATCCACTCAGGCGCCATTATCGGGGGTACGTCTTCGCGGAGTGTTTTGATTCTTCTTTTTTTTTCTTTCTCCTTTTTTTTTTTCTTTTCCCTTTCCAACACTGGATGGTGCAGCATTCCCGGGGCCTGTGGTGTTACGACTCGACTGCGTTTTATTATTTATTTATCTATCTATCTATCTCTCTTCTTTCCTCTATCCCCCCCCTTCATCGTTTCCCCCCACCCCTTGCTCTCTCGATCCGACCCCCCCCGCTTGTCTCCGGGTACCGGTGCAGAGGACCGGGGCGCAGGAGCCCTCGCTCTCCCCTCCACTGATGTGGGACTGAGCCTCGCCCGCGTGTAGCATGCTGTAGCCAAAAAAGAAGAGAGGAGGGGGAGAGAAAAAAAAAAAAAAAAGAGGGAGAAGCGTCTCTCTTTCCCTCCCTCCCCCTCGCTTCCCGCGGATTGACTTCATGGCTTCGCTGTACCAGCGGTTCAGCGGGAAGATCAACACCTCCCGCTCTTTCCCCGTGCCCCCCGAAGCGAGTCACCTCCTGGGCGCCCAGAGCAGCGAGGAGGACGGCGCTGCCGGCAAGACCTCGCGTCCATTGCAACAGGAAAGCAGCCGGCCCCGCTTCCAGTACCAGCCGCGAAGTGACTGCGAGGAGGAGGATGTAAGCACCGGTGTCGTTCGCGTTGGGTTGGGTTTTGGGTGTCCCCCACCCCGTCTCCGCGCCCCCCCCCCCACCCCCCTTCCCATGCCTGCCGGGTGCCTGTGTGCCCCTCCTGGCTGGCGGCGATTTCTTGCGGTTTGTCCGCTCTTCCAAGCGGGTCTTTGTGCTGCTCCTCTTCTTCCCCCGAAGTGTCGGGAATAGTACGGGACGGAGCCCAGCCGAGCCGGCGTTCGCCCGCGGTGCTGCCGCATCTCTGCCCGTTACCTGGCTCCTGGCTCTCCGGTGCCGCGGAGCTGGGCAGGAGGGTGCGGGGTCAGCACGTTTGTAAGCGGGAAGTGCAAGCTCTGTCAGTCTTCCTCCAAAAGAGGTGACAAGGCTTCCCCCGCCCTCCTCCCCCCGCCTTTTTTTTCTTTTTAATTGTTATTCCTTGTTTTACCCTTTAACACTCCCCCGGGGCAGAAGCCTTCACCTTGTCCCTTCCCTCCTCGCCTTCCCGGCAGCCTCCCCCTAACCCGACAGCGGGGAAACTTTTTAACCCCTGTGCAGCCGTTTCTGGGTCTTTTTCTCTCATCCTTCCCGGTCGACCCCGGGTGAGTCCCCGCAGGGAAGGCGCAAACTTCGGCCGCGCACCTTCCGCTCCTGCGCTGCTTCCGAGAGAAGCGATTTCAAAGGGTGTATCTGCATATTGCCTTAGTAACGAGTGACTCATCCAGCCCGCCAGCTCGTTGCTGTGCCCGATGGAGTTAAACCAGCACGGGTCGATCGCGCCTAGTTCTTTCGGGCGGGGGTGGGGGTGGGTATTTGGAAAGCGGGGAGACGAAGAAGAGCCGGCCATAGATGACTCCCCATCACTTGTGTAGCCTGGGTGTTGTTAGGCTTGCAGAGGGGTTTGAGGGTGTTTTGCCTCTCTGGAAGCAGACACAAGGGGAGGCAAATGGCTGCAGTTGGAAATAATGTTTGTGTCGGTTAAAAATACTCCTTGCCCTGGTGGGACGCGTTAGCTTTGCGGCAAGGTTCAGCTCTGGCCCTGGAAGCCTTCCCAGGAAAGGCACCGGTTTAAGCAGAGACAGCAGCTCTGCCTCACTTGGACAGAGTTGTGTTCACCGGGAAACTTCCTCGGGTTGTCTTTCAATTCCCTGTCCCTTTTCCCACCCCTTCCTCAAAACTTTGGCAGGCCGTAGAACAAGTGCACTTTTGCCAGCAACCGCCCCTGACCTCCCCGTGGTGACTCCCGCGCTGTTAGCCCCCGGGGACCAGAGGGGACAGCACCCTGAACTAACTCTTCCTTGTGACCCTCTGACCGTAGGCAGCGATCTTGGCGCTGCTGCTCCTTGGCCCCGACCAACTGCGGGAAGAGCACCGGACCCTGTGCCCGGGCGCCCGCACCCACCCGTGACCCTTCCCCGGCGGGGCTGGGGACGCGGGACCTTTCCCAGGAAGGGAATACTGAGTACACGGGGCCCTTCTCGGCTCGGTGCTGGGGACACAGGGCCCTTCCCGGGGTGGTGCTGGGGATACGGAGCCCTTGCCGGGGATGTGCTGGGGACACGGGGCCCTTCTCGGCTCGGTGCTGGGGACACGGGTGCTGGGCTCTAGGTGTCGCTGCGAGCCAGCGGAGTGCCGCCGCCGGAGCTGGGCTCAGGCGCATTTGCCTCATTATTGAGGTTTTTTAATTTCGCTTTCCTGGATTTGGAGACGGCAGATGTCTGGAGCCACTTCTCTGATCACCAGAAGCGCTGAGCCGGGAAGCACAGGACGCAGTTTAGCATGTGCGAGTGATTTGTGCTGACAGGCTCCGAAATAATATTAACAAGAATAATATTAAACTGCTAAAAAGAGATGGGTTTTTTTCTTCCTCTCCTCAGGGTTGGTGTGTGGGTGGAGGGCATTGTTGTGCGGTGCCATCTGTGGAGGGAAAGATGCCTGCCTAGGTGTTTCCCGCAATGAACTGCCAAAAAGCACGGCCAGAAACAGGATTTTGGGGGGACTTTTAAGCGCACGTGGCACCTGGTGTGAATTATCTTTAAAGGGGGCGAGGTGTCTGAGGAGGTTCAGTGGAACCGCGTGGGGCAGGTCAGGGGTGCTTCCGTCCGACAGAGACTGGGCAGGCGGCTCGGGGAGGGGGTCTCAGGAGGAGGGTCGTTCAAGCCGGAGGATTGAAGTCGTGACAAAGCCAGTGGAAATGGCCTTTAAAGCGTGTGTTGCGGGAAGAGAGGGCCTGCCCGCGGTGGGAAGGCACGGGGGAGGAGGCGGGACCGTCGGAGCTGTCCGCGGTGCTGAGCGTCGTGGTCCCGAATATGAGGGGTCTGTCCGTGGTGCTGAGCCCGAGCGGGACCGGCGCCGAGGGGAGCTGGCGGCGGCTTCTCGGCCTTGGCCACGGCGAGATCGTTGCGGAGAGAGGGGGTTTCCCTCCAGTCCCCGGGGGCAGCAGGGAGGCTCGCCCAGGACGAGCTAATAATGGAGTCTCGGGAATGAAATCCCTGAGGCAAAGGGGAAACCGAGGCAGAAAGCAGGCACAGTCTATGGGAGAAGTGCGAGGAGGACAGTCTGTTTGTGCAGGGTGCCAGGAGCATGTGCTGATGCTTATTATGGGGAAGGGCTTAACGAGACAGCATTAGAAACCCCTTTCTAATGTGATTTGATCTCCGCTTTCTGTTCTACACAAATACTGTAGTAGGGTATTCACGTGTCTTTCATCCTTCAGCATCAATCTGGTAGGAAGAGCCAGAGCTTAAACACACAGAAACAACGAAGTTTTGTTGCCTAGCCACACTTGGAGGTACCAAAACAAACATGAGAATGAGACTGTTCTGTTCCCAACTTTGTCAGGTGATTAACCATCGGTAGAGAAACAAGACTCTTTTTGTAGGCTACTGGTGATGGCTTTTCCTATTGAAATATGCCTGCTGCATTCGGTACTGTATTTTTAAGCACCATTACAGACCTCAGTGCAGTACAAAACAGAGGGAAAGACAGGATCTTGTCTTTGAAGGTCACAGTATTGTTAGTAAGCATTTTGGCCACTGTACATACTACTGGTGGAAAAATACTAGACGAAGCCTATATGAAGCTAAAGAGGACACCCTAACTTTGTAATAAATACAAATTTTAACAAAGACAATTGTGGTTTAATATGACAACTGCTCACTTGGCTTTACAGCCACCACTGAGATGGACTTGGGAACACTGCTTTTGTATAACAAAGCAGGAGTCACAATATGGTTTAGTATTGTGAACAAATTTTTACTGTGTTTCAAATTGTGGTTGGTGCATGAGAAAAGATGTGTAGTAGGCCTAGCCTGTGAACAAAATCTGGGTTAAATATTGCAAATACTTCATCTTAACTACTAGCCTGATGAAACAATCGCGTTATTTATGGGAAGAGTAATGATGAAGCTAAGTCCCGTATAAATGACCCCAGGAAACTACTTCCCAGTTGGCTCTGGCAGTATTGATACTGAAATTAATTATTGAAATAGCTATAAACAAAATTCTGATGACATTTTTGCTTTGTTATAGGATTACCTTTTCACTACATTCATTTAGATAGGAGGAAATATCTGTGAAGACTCTTAGTAAAATCTAGTTTGGTGGTATAGCAGATTATGAAGAATTTTGGTAACATAATTCTCCTATTAGATCGATGAGGTTAATGCTTTTCATATTGTACAGTGGAAGGGATTTTCTCCTAGATGTTGATTTGAGATTTTTTTCCCACCATAAAATAGAGCTTCTTCATCTTTTCCAGGCTTTTTCTTCTTTGGCATCACAATGATTAATGAGTTTAATTTTTGCAGGCAACTGCCAGGAGGTGCTGAGTAAGATGTATCATGCTGATTGTGTATAACCCCGTTCCTTTTAATTACTGGGATTATAACAATGCATTAATCAGGTGCATAAGAAATTCCGCACTTTTCTGTAACACAGAATATTGATCTGTTTTATAAGTCACTGACTGTAAAATGATGATCCTAGAAGTAATTTTTAAATTAAATTTTGTATGATAAGTTATGTATTTAAAATATTGAACCCTCCACTGAAACATCATAAAACTTATCCAGATAAAAAGACATATGCTACATTCTTACAGGTTCATTACTTAGCTGAATGCCCTATTGGCTTAAGGAGACTTAACCATATAAATAAGGTCAGACCCAAAGTAGAAAAAGCTTCCATTACTGAGCATATTCTTTCCATAACTGAATTCTGAATAGTTCTCTATTCCCTGCTTTGCTTAAGGCTACGTTTGGCCATATATTATACTTTACTAGTTTTTCAATTGATTTTTCAGACTGATTTACATTTTGAGAAGCTTTTTTATTTGGAGATAAATAGTGATATGCTTCAGTAAAACTGTGGTTCATACTTGAATAAATTACGGATTAAGAAAATCAAATATAATTTGTTGATAGAGTACGACTGAGAAATTGAGAATCAAAGTCATTACTGTAAAAAAAAGAGAGTAATTTAGTATGTCAGACTTGCTGTTGCATGTAATTGAAAGTGTTAATTTTTAGTTCATTATTTGTATAATGGGAAGAAGTATTGCCTCCTGGAAATGTGTGTCAAGGACGGTGTTTCAGAAAGTTGGAGGCCAGAGTGCAGGCAACAGGTATTTCAGAAGTGGTGCTGTCTTTTCCCAAAGAGATGAGTGGTTTGATTTTATTGAAGGGTTTGTAGGACTGCAGAATCATAACATTACTGCAAGATACAGTAATTTGAATATAACCAGAAGTCTGTCTACAGATCCAAACTGTGTTTACTCACAGTAACTAATGTTTAAGCCTTCAAGAATGTTTTCTTCCTCTCCTTGGCGAGTTCTTGGGTGCTGAACTCAGTTATCCTGCAGCCATTAAGATGTAGAGAGCTGGGACTAGTTCTTTCAAGGGAAAAAGTTAAGCCCTGCTGTCATTCTGTAAACTCACCTTTTGAAATGAATGAAAATCACAACTTACTTCTGTGAAAAGAATTAGTTATAAACCTTATGCAAATAAGGGGGTTTATTTGCATGGAAGCCCATCATGTGTTTTGTGATGTTCACTGAATAATGTTCACTTAGATCTGGGGGTGATAGGGGGTTTTTTTTATACTTTGCTTTATAGCTAAGTTTGGAATTAAACTACCTTATGTTATTTGCTGTCAAATTAAAATCAGCCTCTGTTTCTGCAGTCTTTACTAGCTGTGATGATGATGCACGCACTGAAATAAATCTGCCAGAGCGAATGTATTTTTAACTATTCAGGAATAACTGTGTGAAGAGGCTGAATCACCTCTCTAATAGTAGCGAACTGTGCAAGAAGTTGGGTTCCCTCATGTAGAGTACACAGCTCACAGTGTTTCTCTTGAGTTAGTAGCTCGGAAGGAAGAGACCGAGCCCAGGGTCAGAGCAGCATGAGTTGGTTTTCATGGGACTGTCAGCACGTAAAGGGGAGGTGGGAACGTTCTATGAATTTGGGCTGATCTCCTTTTCTCTGTATGTTTTTGTTTCAGAGGAGGCCAGAAAGGAGACAGTTCTTAGTGTGTCCATAAGAGCTGTGAAAATGCTATTTGGGTGTCACAGGATTTTATCCCTTTAAATAAACCCCCCCTTTTACGTTCATTTGGGATAATATTATTTACGCTTGTGATGGTCCAACAGAATCTCCCATTAGAGTTTATTAACTGCAGGTTGATTTTACTGGGTTTTTTTTTGCCTGATGTGCTGGATGATTCCCAGCATGTCGAGGCGAGGTACCTGCATTTTCATCTTGTGAACAAGGGATGGCAGTGTGCCTTGGTTACACGGCACCTACACAGCCCTTGGCAGTTCTCCTTTGTAGCAAAGCTCCAACCAACCCTTTGTTTACATACTCGTACCTGCACGTGAGGGTTATTTAAGTTCCTCATTGCTTCCTCTGTTTGATTGACTTGATGACAATTTGGCTATTTTCTGTTTTCACCATCAGGGAGGAATGTTAGTTTTCAGAGCTCATTAAAAATGGTTCAGCAACATTTTCAATGGTCCTGTATTCAAGCGTGAGGGAAGGAGAGGAGAAACAAATCCTTCTTCTAAGGGAATGTTGTTCTCTTTTCTCCCAAAGGAAAACAAAAAAAAAACCAGCCTTTCCCCAAAAGCTGGGTTGTGATACAGAGTGAATTTTCAAAAATACACACAGATCATTTAGGTCTGTAAATTCAGCATTTTTTGACAAGTGATTTGTGGTCAAATAAAAAAAAACACGTATTGGAATCTGGTTCCTAGTGAGGTGCAATTTGAATCGGGTTCTTATGCACTTACCCACCTTTGAAAATGCTCTCTATATTAATGAAATCCTGGGTGTTTGCATTCTTGTGTTGGTAACGGTGAGATTCATTGTGGATGTGTGAATCGAGTTAAAACATATTTCACGTTTTTGCATCAGACTGTATGAAGAGATGTGGTGTGCTGTAGTCTTTGCTGCCAATGTGTAACTAAAAATGTGAGACATAGGCATTGGGCACGTGCATGTGTAAAAGGGAACAGAGAGAGAGTGTAGCAGTACAATCCAGTGAAGTATTTTGAAGCATAAGTAGGGTTTTGTGTAGTGGAAACATGAGCCCTTCAAAGCTTTTCCACTTGCAGAGTGTTTGGGAACTTTCATTTCCCGCATTAAACAAGAGTTTTCATTATTTCTCAGCTTTTAAGCACATTAATTTAGAGATCTCTCATACTTTGTTTTGTTAAAATAGCACTTGAAAGTCTTAACAAAGATTACAGCAAAGATTAATGCCTTTTAAAGCCTCAGAGAGCTTGTAATGTGGACCCCGAGAGAGAGGAAGAGAGGGGTCTGATACTCATCCACATTGCAAGCAGTAAGTTTAAGCAAAGCTAATGGAGTGTGTGAGGTAATGTGAAAAAGCCTGATATTGTGAATCTCTGCTGATGAAATCTTACCAGATTTCCATTGAGTATCTGTTTTAATTGCTTATTGCTTGCGTACTGTAAATTATTTTCCCCTAAACAAGGTGCTTGTTAGCAGAGCTCTGCTATTACATAGATCCTTCCACGAATTGCTATCTCTGTGCCTTTTAAAACTGCATTTAGCTTTATTATCATCACTTTGCAGGTGGAATATTGAGTCTGAGTTGACATGTTGTCTCAGACAGTGCAGCTCAGCTCTACGGCAGTGATGTTTGCTGTGCCTCAACCCTGTGAGCTATTGCAGTTTCTGGTTCAGGGCTGCAGGGGCTTCAAGACTAAAAATTATACCAGTTATCACCTAGGATATTCTTACAGGTGTAAAACTAAATGTGAAGTCCGGCACATTTATCTAGTGTGCATTAGTGGCAGTTTTCTTGTGACCTTTCAAATGTCTGCAGTCTTGCTGCTCAAAGATTTGGAACTTGCTTTGAGAGATGGGAGATTTAAAGCATCCAAAAGGAAGGATAAGAGTATCTTAATACTTTAATTATATAATATTTTGGGACCGGTGTGTATTTTTCTTTTTTTTTTTTCTTTTTCTGCATTCATCAATAGCATCTGCTGTAGCATTTCAAGGAGATTTCACTCTAGGCAGACCTCGAAAGTAAATGCAAATATATCCCCAGGCTTGCTATCTTGGATGTACAGAGCTACATGAAATGGAAAAGCAGCAGTGGGAAATGCCTGGAACCTCAGCTCTAGTTATACTAGAGTCATTAATTTTAAAATGTTTATGACAAAAGTATGCATGTATTCCTTATTTTCCATTAAAATAAGCTCCAGCTCTTCATAAAATAAAGTAGTTGTGGTATTTTGGGCAGAGGAGAAATGAAACCCAGGGAGACCAAACAATTACAGATGTTACTGCAGGCTCCGAGCTGTAGATCTGAAGATGCTTGGTGAGCAGAGCCAGCAGCAGGTTTACACAGGCTCCCTGTGCATGCTCCTTTCTTCCCATCCTGGCAGGGGCAAAGGGAGAATAATGTCCGGTGTCTGGGCAACAGCAGGAGGCTGGTCCCTTCTCAAGGATATAAGCAGTGGTTTGCAGAGCCCAGTCATGTAGAATTTGGTTCCTGTGAAGATGAAGTCAAGTGTCCTGCAGCGGCTCTTCGTAAAAAAAGCCCTGTATGGCCAGCCTTTGGCAAAAGAAGGATGAAGTGCTGGCGGCAGCAAAACAGACATTTCTGCTTGTGCCAGGGTCATAGAAAAGCAATCTGGTGGTAGCTGCTGCTGCTGGCACGTAGGGTGGTGCGGGAGGTGGCTCTGGAGTGGATAGCTCTTCCCCTTTGCTCCCAAGACCTCTCCATACCTTAAGAGCAATTGAGGCTGTGAGCAGAGCTCAGCTCTTCCTCTCCACATAACCCCAGCCCTACCTTGTGGGAGAAGAACCAAGTTTTGTTTGTGCTGCCGGGAAGCTGTGAGTCAGTTCTTCTGCCTATCTAACAGGTGGCTGCTGGCAGCCTTTTATCTCTGCCCTGGCGCCTATAGATGGATCTCCCAGCAAAAAACCTCAGATGGCTCCTCTCCAGCCGCCTTAGAGTGACATGCCCTCTGGCACTGCAAAATGCAAGTTTCAGCTGCTGCCTGTCTCCCCTGCTTTCCTCTGAGGACGGGCAGGTCGGGTTATCTTGTATTCCAGAGGAACACAAGGACCCTTGAGCGGAGAGGGAAGAGGATCTTGGGATCTGCTTTGAATAGTGTTTGACCTCTTGCATAAGAGACTGATTGTCCCAAGATAAGTTTATTGCATACACAGCTCTGAGATTGGCACAGATTGCTCATAGGATTATGTTTCATGTGACTGTGGAACCCTGTCTTTATTTGTTTGTCGTTTATTGCTAAATCCCCCCTCATGTTTCTGGATAATCTATATTAAATATGGTTCATATTTGTTTCTCCTATTTCCTCTAGGTGCCAGAAAATAAAGGTAATATTTAGAAGACTAAACATCTATTACATTGTTGACAGGGAAGCTGTCGAAATCAACAACGATGTTGCCATAGAGACCTAAACAGTTTATAGTGATTGCCACTTTGACTAGTCTTCCTGCTAGGCATGCTGAATGTAAGCACTTTATTGATACAGTTCCTCCATCTGTTCTATATTAACTTTTTTTTCTTTTAATTTGGATGTTTGTAATCCCAGATACAAGAGGAAGCACCTGGGAGAAAACACTAAAGGTATTATAGTGCTCCACAATGGTGTCTCTAATAAAGTGGGTGCTGTTGAAGCAGCTTCTTCGTTCTGTTGTGAACAGCAGCACAAACAACACTTGTCAAAACACATAGAGTGATTCATTGCAAACAAGAGTAATTAATAATGACTGACATAGCCAGGGTTTAAGATCACAGTAACCCAATCTATTGTACTTGCCTTGTTTATACTCTGTGTGTCTGAGCTCTGTGTGCTTGGAAGAGGCTTCTGCAAGGAGAGAGTAATTCTCAGTGATTTCTGGGCATGTTTCCTACCTTCTGTTTGAGGTGGCATGGATCTGTGGTAGAGCATTGCACTGACCATTAGGGTAGTCTTCTTGTTCCCGGGTCTGCTACTGACCTGCTGCATGACCTTCAGATAGTTATTTATCCCTCTGGGACAGGACCCGTGTCAGTTGGTTGCCATAAAGAAATCAAGGCCCTGACTTTCTTTGTGGCTTCTCTGTGGTGGTGCAGAGTTTAATCATTTCTGCTTCTGGCCAAAAGCTTTGGGTTTAAAAGAACCCATAGAAACATGAGATTATTAATAATTAGCAACATGGTCATTAATTCTGACAGTGGCAACATTTGTGGGAGCCTTGCTAATAACCCAAAACAGGCCTGATTGTGCTTGTTTACGGTGGGCTAAAGGTCCCTCTCATTACAATGTTTCACAGGCAGTGCCAGGAGCAGATAATCACTATAATGCACATTTTTCTTTTAGCTAAGAAAAGCTAATAAGCATCTGTAGTTTTGAAAATGTCAGATTGAGCCAAAGTGCATGCAATTAGATAAGGATAATGTAGCAGATAATAAGAAGATACATGATGCTGGATGAGCAGTTATCAGACAGTTGTGCTTTGGCTGCTAAAGTGCTATGTGTCGTATAAAAGAAAGTGGTTGTTGGTTGAGGGAAAACATGCCACAAGTTGTCAGAGATGGAAACATGAGCTAATGTGGGGAAGTGACAAGGTTAGTCCTGAGGGAGTATAAACGTGCATGTCAGGCTCTTGAAAGATGAAAGGGTTGTCTGGGTCAAAAGTCATGTACTTGGGAAGGTGGGAAAGGCCACTGAGGAAAAAAAAGGAAGCAGACGTGGAAAGGAAGATGAGCAGAATGGAGTAATTTGTGGTTGCTTTATATGAGGTTTCTTTTTTTTTCCTGTTTTCAAAGACTCTCTGACTTGTATGTGTGATGTCTGCACTATTCTGACTGCTTTAGCATGTTAAAACCTTTCTGAGATGACTTCTTTGCCAAAAAGGAGATGCAGTCACGATGCCATGAAGAGGCTGGATGTGAATTTTCAAACAGGGTTCTCAGTTTAATGTGCCACTGGGGGAAAGGCTGAGGCAAACTCCAAGCAGCAAGAGGATGAAAACCAGACAAGGGACAATGAAGGGGAAGAAGAAAGAGGAAAGCTGTGGTGCACAGAACCATATGCCAGCTCTGGTACTGGAAGCCAAGGAATTTTACTTTTAAAATACTTTTTGCTATAGGGCATAATATTTCTTGTGGCTGAGCAAGAATCTTCCACATTTGCCCTTTCCTCCTCCTTAGCATAATACAACAACTGGCTCTTGGCAGAAGGAGGGCAAGTTCTCTCTAATCTGAGAGAAGAGGAGGGTTTGTATCATATTTTTCCTGAAGTGATTTTCCTACCCTCATCCTACCTCTGTTGAAGGGTTCTGATGCTTGGAAGCCATTCGTCACATGTTTTGGTTCTATGAAAACTTTTACCAATTGTTTTTTCTCTTTAGAATGCAGTAAGTATTTCATATCTTTGTAAAATACGTGACAGAGAAGCCTCTTGTGTATAGAACTCATACTCTCCTCTTCTGTAATGTCTTTCAGAAGATATTCTATAAATGCTTAGTGGCCAATTGTGTAGTGTTTCAGCTGCAATCTTAGGAAAAAATATTACCCTTATGAAATGCATTGTGGATAATACATTTCAGGTGTATTTTGGCACATAAAACATTGTCCCTTTTCATTTCACTTTACATCAGACTATATCCTTCACCTTAGATCAAAAGTGTTTGTATTATAGGGTTGTATGGAAGCATGTGTGATACATGGGTTTGGAGAAGTCTCAAGGAGACTCTCCTTCTATCTTCAAGCCTTCACTAGAGATGAGAGCTGTGTTTCCCACACCACCATCATCCAGGACAGTCCAATGCATGACATGATTGCCGTTATGTGGCTTTGTAGGCTGAGACGTCACCTTTCCTGGTCCTTCACCATTTATGCATGCTGCACAGCTAGGAGATCTGTAGCTGGAAAGCACACTTTCCATACCCCTGTCTTCTTAGGAGACACTTGCCCCATTCTGTCAGTGTGGGTGTGCAAGAATGGAGCTCACAGCATGGGCTTGGGTCAAGTGTCTGGGAAGAAAGCTCTCAGAAAGTGTCACAAACATTCACTGTGAGCAGTTAAACTCAGGGTGGGTTGAAATTCTCTGCCTATGAATGTTCAGGGAAAGTCACTTAGCACATTAGCACGTTCCCAGGATGCAAATTCGGAGTATAAACATGGCCAAAAGGATTTCTTCTGTGGTTGGTTTTCTTTGTTCAGTTTTTACAGTTCAGTCAATAGGAAGTAATACACTCCTTGATAGGCTGTTCTCCTCTGGGCACTGGGCAAGCTGCATATTAGAGGAGAGGGACAAGAGAGGAAATCCACTGTCTTCTCTCGTGTTGGGTCATGAGGGAATATTGTCTTTCTCTCACAGATACAAGGATGCTCATAGCAACTGCGCAGCTCTATAGTGGCTCTGTCCTCTTTGGATGGGTTAGAAAGAAGTGTCCCATGGCACTGGAGAGAGAAGGTGAAGGTTAGGAGCAAGGTTAAAGCCAGTTTAATCCCAGTCTGTAAATCTACATGTGAAATCCCTCCAAATGCAAGAGTGTCTTCCTGCCTGTGCTAAGCTGAAGCTCTTCTGGAAGCAGGCTTTTGGCAGATAGCACAGCGCTATTGGGGTGGAAAGATACACGAGAATGCCATAGCCAGCTTTTTAACTGTGCAATTTAGTATAAAATGTAGGGAGCAGCAGTGTGAATCAGAGGATTGGATTTGCTCTAAAAGTTCCACAAAAGGTTCCTCTTTTGGTAAAGACAGATGGTGCCAGTCCAACCTGAAAAAGTGTAATTTAATTTGAAAGCACCGTTCTGCATTCCTTTCACCTCATCTTGATTGGTGACAAGCCATAAAATTTCTCTCTGGTCCACTGGAGTTCAACAGATGAGGGTTTCCTAACTTCATAAAATGATTAAGAGCATTCCACATGTATGCTATTAGCAAGGCTTTGGTGAGACAGCTCAATCATCGGGCTTCAGGGGCCTCTGTGACAGGTTTGGTGAGCATTGTTTGAATGGCAGATTGCTGAGGTAGCTGCTAATTGAGGGGAAGACTAATAAAATGCAAGGCTTTGTGCTTCAAGTAACTTAAAGAACAAATGACAGGGGTTTTATTGTTTTGCCACAGCACTGTGTAGATGAATTGTACAAGGATCAATGTCTCTAGCAGTGATAAGTGAGATCTGTGTGGCTGATCCTGGCAGCAGCTCGCTCCAGTGTTTTTCTTTAACCCAGTGCCTTGGACAGCACTGGAAAGCAGAAAGAAGTAGATTGGTTTTATGTGTACTGCCGGTATCTCATCTAGAAAACTCATCTCCGGCATGCTGCATCATAAACCAAAAACTGAATCCACTTTCATCAAATGTTTGTGAGTGATGAACCATTTCAGGACCGTTCTGTTCTGTTTAAGGCATTTCTACAAACAGAAACAGAGTGATTGATCGACTCGCTGCAAAATACACCTTGAGCATTAGGGACTGACTTCCCTCTCCCCTTCTCCCCCCCTTTCATCCGGCTGTGACTTCCCAAACCGACCAGACGATGTGACTGTTTCTGTTTTGGTTTTCTGTTCATTTTTTTTTTGTCATGAACACTGGGAAGAGGCTTGTAAAGGGGTGAGTAGGGAAACAGATTGCTGGAAACTGAGCCCCTGGATGCCCAGATTTTTTGGGGGGTGAAGAAATATGTTGTCTGCTTGTAGTTAAATGGGTTATTTGAGAGTTTGTGTGTTGACATTGCTAAAGTTTCTGAGGAAAACATAGAATAAATCCCTGTCATAGTTAGTCCTAACTTCTACTTCCGTCCCCTGGGCCCCAGAGCATTCCAGCAAGGTACAGCGCTGAAATCCATTCCGAACAGTGAGGTAATCTTCAGGGTTTCTGATTATAAATCCATGTACTTGCTATAAGGCAAAGAGGCTTTTTATACTCGGTGGGTCTTGCCTCTTATCAAAGCTGGAGATCAGAATTTTCTATGACCTGGTCTCTCCCCTTTGCTGGTATTGGTGGAGATGGAGGATCCTTGAATATCTATCCTCAGGATATCTATCTAGGAGAAAGTTTTGCTGTCAGACCCAGCATTTTTCTTGGTCAGCTTCAATAATCACTGCTTCTCATTTATTCAGGTCAACAGGCCCTTCTCCAGGAGACAGTGAAGATTTTTAAGATGAAGGATATTACTGTCCATAAATTGGTTTAGTCTGGAAATTGCAAGATTTCTAAGATCTTGAGCATTGAAGTATTGGAAGACTGGGCAAAGATAAAAGTCATATCTAGCTATAAGATAGATCTCAGTAACAGTAATTCTGTACCTGCCATTGGAAGCAGAGAAACCATAAGGCTGCCTCTTTGCAACTAAATCAATTGAAATTTGTGTGCAGCCAGTGAAGAGGTCTCTGCCTCCAGCTAGGTAACAGGAACTTCAGTTTTAATTATGCAGGATAAACATCTTTTCCAAGAATCTCCTGAAGGGGTAAATATTATTACACTCAGTCTATGTTAAGAAAACAAAAAAGGCAACCAAAAAAATGCCAGTAAAATGGGTTATACTGAATCCATGTTTTGCACACATTTTTAAGACTGTTCACTCAGGTTTGTTCGAGAGTCCCTGAATTGCTGCATTTAAAATAAATCGTGTCAGGGGTACCAGGTATATGATATTTCTCTAAGGATTTCTAGCTGCCTCCCTTGTAGTCCAAACACTTTTCTCTTTCAGGTGGCAAGATGCTAACAGGTCTGTCACTGCAAGGGCAGCAGCATCTGTATAGGCATTTCGGTTGCAAATGGTCTGTATGGGCAAATCTAATTCAGACCAGTTATTTTCCCCTTATTCTGGTAGAATTGTGTGTTCTTGTTCCACCACAGTGCTTTGCTCTGACGTTTCTGTGGAGCCCCAGAGTCCTTCACACAGAGTACCTGTGCCCATCACCGTAACAGAGACAGATTGCAAAGGAAAGCCTGTGGTTGAGAAGCTGTTGGAAGAATATCAGACATTTTTGTTTGTGTTATAAGGCCATTCTAGTGTAACCTGAATGCAAATTATCTCCGAATTGTGTGACTTGAAGCTTTGGGTGTCTAAAGAGAATCTAGTGGCTCAATACATTCAAATGATCAAGAAAACTAGCTCAGAGTTTGAACAACCTGACTGGATATTTCCTCTCTTTAATATAAATGATCCCTAGGCCGCAGGAGCAGAGCTGTTTGTGTGATGGAGTTGCCAGCTGTAAGCACCCATGTCCATCAAAGTGTCTCTGTGAGTCAGAAACAGGCAGAGCAGGAGTTCACTTCATCAAGGAACCACCTGGTGCCCTTCAATGCCTCATTGCATGACATGGCTTCAGCGTGGGTTTAATATGCACTGGAAGGTGTTGGTCCATCATAAAGCACCAATTATTTGAAAAGCTTTGCCTAGAGAGGGCAAAACTCCTCTGTGATGATGTAGCAGCTGTGGCAGTCATCTGGTGAGAAGTCTGGGTTCAGTTGTCAGCCTTGTTCAAAGCCTCTTCTCCCAGGAGCTCTTGGCTGTTGCTACAGACTCAGAAGGGCTCTCCTCTCTTGTTGGCAAGGAAACTGAGGGAAAGTGATCATGGCTGTGTGGTGTTGGGAAGACCTCTGAGATCTAGGACTCTGCTCCTCAGCATAAAAAGTGCCCAAGGGGTACCCACCACACAAGCCAGGCAATTCCTGTTAGCTTGTTGGTCTGAGTACCCCTATTGCAGATTTTTCAAGCTCACAGTGGGCTTAAAATGTTGACAGTGTAGGAACAGCAGTGGCTGGCTTGTACACAGCTGCGTCCTTTATCGCCTCTGGCCCCAAGCACTTCTGAAGATTTGACCTATGGCACAGACTTGTTTAAAACTAATACAGACACTTCTTCAGATAAAGTGATGACAGGAATACATGTGAAGATATTTAATGTAGCAAGGCTACTCCAAGGCAACAAAGTTCTTGCCAATTATTCTAACATTGGCAGAGAAGAAGGACTCTCTCCCTTTTTGGACTGTGCAGGAGGGGAAAAGCAGAAGTACTTTCTGGAAGGGGTGCTGAGGGAGAGGTGGTGATGCTATATCAGTGTGGTTAGAGGTGGAGGATGCAGATGACAGTTTCTCACAGGTGTGAAGAAGTGGTTTGGGTGCATGGGATGCTGGGTATGTTGATGGTGGTAGGTATTGTTAAAGTAATCTCCAGTTATCCCAACAGCAGAGGGAAAAGATGCTGTGCAAGTGCAGGAAGTCAGTGAACACCATGGCTGTAGCACATGACAGGGAGATAGAAAACTGGCTTCTGTTCCTTTTTTTTTTCCCATTTAATTTTTCAGGAGCTTTTAAATCTCTGTGTGGTATTGGGCAGATTTTTCAGAGGATTTTGGTTATGCAATAAAAGCCATCTGATATTGTTTCTACACTACTGTTAAGATGAAACATTCATATTATATCCTATAATCTTACTCATGCTTTCGTTCTTGATGGTTTTTCTAAGCCCTGGGCTAAAAGGCATTGTGAAATAAATGATTCACCCAACAAAACGTCCAGATCGTGAAGCACTAAAACTCCTGCCTTTTTTCTACTTCTCAAGACAGCAAAGATCAAGTGGAACTACTTACACTGCTTCAAAGTGCTAAGGTATGTTGAAGACTCAAGATTTTCATGGTTATTTGAGCTGGAATTTCACATGCCATCAAAACACCTGGTTGATCTAAATCAGTGCCTCCCTTAGGGCCATGTCTGCCCAAGGGATGCGCCTCCCTCATGCCAAGGCTGTATGTGCCTCCCTCATGCCAAGGCTGTATGTGCCTGGCCCCGTGCGGTACTCTTGTGGAAGAGCTGAGGGTACCACAAGCTCCGTGTTGTGCTGATGCAGTGCCAGCTTTCAGCTGCTGCTCATTCCTGTTAGAACTAATGTATCTACTGATTACTCACACTCGCATGGCTGTAGACTTTCAGTCGCTAGTAGAGGTTGTTCAGAGCTCCTTTAGATATCTCTGTATGGGATCACAATATGCATGAGAGAAATCATCACCCTGACAGGCAGTCAAAAAATACAAACTGTGCTGGACCTAAAGTTGCCAGTGAATCCCCTCATTCAACTTTTTCTTGTATTCTTTACCCTAGTTTCCTTCCCTTCCTTATGTTAGCCTTTAATTAAATGATTGCATGTCATTGTGAGGGCTTTTTTTTTCACACAGGACCCCTCTTCCCATACCCACAGTGATTTAATGAGAAGCTCTGCAATGTTGCATTTCCCCCCTTTGTTTAATGTATGGCCCCTAGGCTTTCATCTGCACTGTCTTCAGGTGCCATTTAATTTTCTTATGGGCTCTTTTCTAGGGTCATTTACTGCCACAGTATCTCAGTGTGCCTCAAATCCCAGGGAATGTGTTTTCACGGGATGGCTGCTGTGCATGAGGAGGGGTTTGTTCCCATTGTATGGATATAGCTAGTGAAGGAACAATTCTTAATGCATCAAGAGGACAACCTGGTCTAGTTAAGGTGTCCCTGTCCATAGCAGGGGTGTTGGAACTAGATGATCTTTGAGGTCACTTCAAACCCAAACCAGTCTGTGATTCTATGAAAAGAAGGGAGTTGTAGCAATCTACCATGATGGGGGAAATAATCTTTCAGAAAGTGTCCTAATCACTAAGACATGGGGTTTTGTGGGTCTGCCATACCACCTTGTAGAGATAATTTAACATTCCCAGGAGCAATGCTTTAAACCCAGGTATCCGATTTCCCAAGAGATTGTGTTTGATCCCGTGGTAGAGAATTGTTCTCTGACCTATATTATAATTTAAGTATTCCATGCAAAGTGGATCAGTTAACCTAGAAAAGAATGACAGTAACCTCTTCCAGCATATTTCCAGAATCTTTATCCTGGGATATTCAAAGACAAAATTCCAGGATGCTCAGCAGTACAATGAAAATAAGTAAGCTGAAAGCAGCAGCGTGCACAAAGTACAACTATTTTTCATGATCTTTCTTGTTCTCATGCATGAGGTGGTTTTTTTTCTGGAATTTTTCCTTATTCTAGTTGTTGCTGCACATGATTTACTTATACTGAAGCATTTCAAGAGATACTTATCTTTTGCATCTTCCGTGCTCTTATTTCTGAGAAAGACTAATTGAATCTGTCTCCCATTCATCTTTCTGCTCTGTGGGATATCATGTCTGAGTTAAGTTTAGGCAGAACTTCAGAGCTGATGTAACATACCTAGAGGAATTTCCTACTTTTAATAAAAAGAAGCATCCTTAGGGTTTTAGAACAGCTCCTGGAAGAGACCATAGGAAGAAGCATTCATCATTGCTTAATGGAAAACAGTAGTCCTCCTGCTAGGAGAGAAATGCAACACCACAGGATTTACTCGGTTTTTATTGCTTTATGTGACAAAAGATCTGTTTCCAAATTCCCTGAGGCTGGAGAAACTTCATGTACCTGGAAAATAGAAGTTTTCCTTTGTCTTGAGTGGCTCAAATGACTAAATTTGAGGAGGAAAATTAAAAGAAAGACAGGCAGGTTTATGAGTGAATGCAAAAGAAATTATTCCTGTGTGTGCTCTGAGGACATACATACCTTTTGGGAAGAAGATTTGTATAGACTTGGCCACAAAGAAGAAACCAGGTTTTACATCTGGTCTGTTTGGAAGAAAGCATCCTAAGGGTGAAATTTCTGCAGCTGTTGAGAAGTCTTTCTGGAAAGAAAGTTCAGTTTCACTTTGCGGCCTGTAAATGGTTAGTGGCTTATGTTCAGGAGCAAGAAGTTACAGATGTCAGATCAGAGCAATGTTTGGTGCGATGTCCCATGCTAAGAGGAGCAGCTCTGAGTTACCTGGAGAAATAAAATAGATCTGCTCACTGTTTTCCATGATTACATTCAGTGTATCTGCTCCTCAGGTCAAGATTTTGCTGCATTAGAGGAGTGGGCTTGGGTGCAGATACCAAACCAGTAAAGAACTTGCAGCTCTGAGAGCACCAGGTGATATTCAATATTCCCCAGTCACCCTGAGCTCCTGCACTGGAAAGATCAGGGGTTCACTGCATTGCTGGAGAAGTGCTGGCATGTTTGATGTTGTGAGGGCAGCTTGCATGCCTGATGTATGCAGTGAGCTTGAAACTACCTGGTAAAGAAGAAATCACACTTCAGGCACAGGAGCTGTTAGGTGGCAGCTCTCTGGCAGTAAATGCCCCGTGAAGGCCAAAGTAGTCTAAATTACCTTACATTGGCCATGGGCTGAGTGTGCACAGAGAAAGCTGGTGTAAATTAGCTGACAAGTGATAGTTATATTGCCTGCTGTAGCATCCATCCCTTGGAGCCTGTTTGTGGAGTCTTGATCTCTCAGTGGCACTATGACAGTAGAGTGATGGACTCATCAGTGTGAGAGCTAGTGCTGTGCCGCTTCAAAACTCAGGCTAAACTTGTGCTCTTCACTAGAATTTTTGGTGCTTACAGCACTAAAGGTTGATAGGATAGGTACAGCATCTCTGTACCTGTCCTGTCCACCTCATTCTTTGCTTCCTAACTACTGATGAAATATTGGTTTTATATGCTACTAATTTGAGAGCTGTATTTCTCATTTGCCCTGAGACTGGTAGGAGTCTCACATCAGCTCAGCAAATACCAGATCATACTTTCTACACCTTCCCAGAACAGATGTCTGGATACCCCTGTGCTGATTATATCCACAAGATTTCTCTTTCACCCAAAATTCATAAGGGGACTTCATTGGCATGGCAATTCATTGTGCCAGTCTAGACTGGACCATAATAAGTTATGAAATGGTGTGCTTAAATACAGATCTGTTTGTCTATTAGAAGGTTAAATTCATTGCAGTCATCTTGTGTTGTGGACCTTCTGGTAGTTCACAGATCAGGTGTGGTCCTGATGGTGTTCTCCAGGATGGGAGTATCCCATACTCCCATCCATCTCTTTTAGCCTAGTGAAGACAACAGGAAGGTGCTCTGGAAATGCTGCACTCCTTTGCCCATGGAGTAAGTGGAGCTGCTGCTAGGGCTTGGTGACAGATGTTGGTGGAGCCATAGCCATGTTTCATCCTGTCCAGGCATGGTCCAGCAATACATGGAGTATTGGTGTTGGTTGTGGCTTAAAGATGTCTTCTAAACTGGAATGTTATGTAAGGTTGAATTGATCTGAAACCTTCCTTATGCAAGTCGTCAGCTTCCATGAATTATGCCTGCTTTGAGTTGAGGAACTGTTTGAGGTGGCATGTAATCAGAGAAAAATACCCAGTCTGATCAGAGCATGCCCCGGTGACAGAGAATCCATCAAGGTGTTTAAGTCATGCAGTTGTTAATCACTTTGCTCTTAACTGTATGCCTCATTTTTCACCCAGATTTGTCTGGCTTTGGATTTCAAGCATTGATCTCTGCTGGGAGGCTGAAAAACTCTGTATAATTGTATGGTAGGGGAAGAAACTAGTGCTTGATAAATGTGGGTCCATGTTAATGTCACTTCCTTTTTTTCCACTTCTTTTCCTGTCTTGGACATTTATTCTCACATAAAACTCCTTGTCTTGCTTCTGCAAAGGTTCATAATGGAGCTACTGCAGCTGTGGCTGTAGGACTGCAACTGGTGTAGCCATGGCTGGTTTTGACTGGGTGCCATCAGAAGTTTAGTCCTGGCAGCAGAAGCCCACTGTGGGCTCCTTATGGCTGCCAGATACAGGAAATTTGTGTTTGCATGGCTGACCTTGCTGAACTTGCTGCTGGGATTTAACTGCTCCAGGGACCTGAACTTGCAAGAACAAAGTGTGGGCTGCAGGCTCCTATCACAGGGTATGAAAATATACTGTGTTTTTTTAATCTATTTTTCCCTGATCCATATCTCTTGTCTTGAAATTTGAATTAATTGCTACCACTTAGGAATCAGCAAATGGCCTGTTTATTGTCCACGGGACTGATCAGAATGGAAAGATACTACAGAAGTTTGAATAAACAGGCTCACTTTTGGTAGTGTCTGCCATAGTATGAGCAGAAAACAGAGGTTTTGAGTGTACTGCTCTTTAAAATCATGATAAAGCATGTTAGAAATAATAATAAGAATAGCTTATTTGAACATTAGAGCCTGGTTATGTGAGAGAATGGAGATCTGCAAGGCTTTAGCATTTGAGGATCTCTGGAGAGCTGGCCTAGAATACTGCTGCACCTTGGGCACCACAACGATGGATTCATGACTTCTGTGTGCAGACCCCAAATGAAATCCAGTGATAAAAGACAGAAAAAGGGGGAGGAGAATGAATAGGGGGGATACAGACCGTTCTTTTGCCCGAGAGAGAGGGAGCAGGGGCAAAAACGCAATGGTGGCAAAAAAAAATGGGTTGGGAATATATACGGAAAATCTTTTGACAGGAGCCACTACTGATGCAGAGGGAGAGATTAATTTCTTCCTCCTGTTGAGAAAGTGTGAGGGTATATGGCAAACTAACCTGGGTAAGTTTGGGTGTGGTTAAACAGAAATTCATCACTGCTGAAGAAGCAGATCTGCAGAGATCTGATGCTTCATCAAGTACATCTGCAGGACCTCAGCACTGCGGGTGACAATGGTTTGCTCTGTGTGCTTAGACACTTTGCAGGATGCCTCTAATATTACTGGGCAAAACATTTTCCAGCTTAAGTTCTTAAGAGCTGAAGTGATGAGGAGACCAAGCAGGTTGTCTCCTGTCCTTCCAGATCAGGCTTTTCTCCATAATGCATTTTTCTGTTTGTCCAGTTTGACTTTAAATTATACAAAGCCTGGGCATCCCTGAAGTAGCCTGTTTTGTAACTAGCATCTCAATGAGCTCCTCAGTTCCCAGAACAGACCCCGCTGCGTGCCTCCAAGAGCTGCATGTGCTGACTGGGGATGGGCTATGGACCATGGAATATAAATTGTTCATGGCCAGCCACAGGGCTTGAGCGTGACCCTGTGATCTGAGCTGTGAGTCTCTGCTTCAGACAAGCCCTCTGACAAAGTATACATTAATGTCTCCCTGTAGGCATTCTGAAGTCCTGTGCTGTGAGTGCCACAGGGGAGGTTGGGTTCAGCGGATTCTAGGTGTGTTTAGTCACCGTTAATGGGATTACCCGTGGTGCAATTGGCATTGCTCTGCCGTTCCTCTCAACTGCCAGTTTCTAGATCAGCCCACAGAGTAGTGAACTCTTTCCTTTTAAGACCAGTGGAAATCCCCCAAACAGAATTTGACTCACTGTTGACTGGTTGGTGGTAGCAGGTCAACGGGGCTTGTTTTGCAGCTTCAACTGTGCATGTCTGTTTGCCATCTGGAACAGTCCTGCCCAACCTTCTTTCCTTCCTGGGAGGAAATATCAAGTGTGGCTGGGCTTTGCCAAATCTTTTCTGCTTCCATGGTGCTGCTGGGAAGATGCACAGGATGTGGAGGCACTGGGAAGATTCACATCATGATCCCTGTTGGATCACAAGACCGGGTAGTGTGTCACATCACAGGATTTGTGTGCTGTTCTGTTCTATGTATCACAAACACATAGGCTGAGAGAAGCATCCATAGCCTAACTCCTCTATTGTTGATGCCTGCCAGATTCTTCTTGGCACAGGAAAGCAGGAGAAAACATCTCTATGAGCTGTGCAATGCACCCTCATGGAGAAATGGAGCAGGTTAAGCCCTGAAACAGATGTGCAGCATTAGTACTGCTGATTCCCAGCATCTGTAAACTTGAGCCTCTGTAACTTCAGATCTGCTGAAGATAATCGGGAGATTAAACAATTCAAAGTGTCCTTCAGGCCTTTTATGATTTACTTCTGTGACTTCAGGCATTGGGGTTCTAAAAGGAAGGTGAAGTCATCAAGTAAATGGCAGTACTAAAACACAGTAGAGTGTGCACCAGATCACACTAAAGGTCAAACTAGTTTCTTTTTTCATCTCTTGGCAATTGTCAATAGCGGTTGCCTAGAGAAAGGATATTAGATTAGCATAAGCAGAACATGTAGCTCCCCCTGCATGTCCTCCCAGCAGCCTCTGGCTGGGGATGTTTCTGTACCCAAGGTTGTGTCACTGGATTTTTTCATACAAGTACTTAGAAACCTCTGGCATACACAGTATCCTGCGGCAACAAGCTTCACAGCATAGCTATCCACTGTTGGGAAGGGAAAAGAAGGAAATAAACCAGGCTTCTGTAAGAAGAGGAGAGAATAATGGTGGCACTGCTGGTCCTGAGCCTTGCATCCCCCCTTGCTGCCTGCCCCACCTCTGCAAGGGAAGCTCTCAGTTCTGTGTTTCCACATGTGACCTGGTCATCCCTGATCCCCTTTCTCTCTTAGACAACTTGTGTAGCTATCATTTTTTTGGGACACAGTGGAATGGTTCCCCTTATGTCCTATCTCAGTATATCTGTGGAGAAGGATGTGTGGGTCCTGGTGGATGACAGGTTGGCCATGAGCCAGCAGCGTGTCCTGGTGGCCAAGAGGGCCGATGTGATTCTAGGGTGTTTCAGGAGGAGTGTGGCCAGCAGGTCAAAGGAGGTGGTCTTCCCCTCTACTCTGCCCTGGTCAGGCCCCACCTGGAGTATTGGGTCCAGTTCTGGGCTCCCTGGTATAAAAAAGACAGGGGTCTCCTGGAGAGAGTCCAGCGGAGGGCTGTGAAGATTATTAAGGGCCTGGAGCATGGGGAAATGCTGAATGAACTGGGGCTGTTCAGCCTTGAGAAAAGAAAACTAAGAGGGGATCTGATCAATGCTTATAAACAGCGGAAGTGTGGAAGACAGAGGGAAATGGCCAGCCTCTTTTCAATGGTCAGTGGGGACAGGACAAGGGGCAATGGCCTCAAGCTGGAGCACAGGAAATTCTGCACCAATATGCAGAAGAACTTTTTCACAGTGAGGGTGACAGAGCCCTGGGACAGGCTGCCCAGGGGGGTTGTGGAGTCTCCTTCTCTGGAGATATTCAAGACCCATCTGGATGCCTACCTGTGTGACCTGTCCTAGGGATCCTGCTTTGGCAGGAGGGTTGGACTGGATGATCTCCAGAGGTCCCTTCCAACCCCTACAAATCTGTAATGCTGTGATTCTGTAATACCAAGGAACAGGGCTCCCCTCGGCAGTCTAAATTACTGCCTAACAAAGGGTGAGAAACTGGGACTGACAGGGGCTGACCTTGTGTCCAGTCAGAGCAATCCATGTCCATGAGGCAATCAATTTGCCAAACTCTTCTAAGTGAGAAGTATGTTATTATTTACCAGTGAGGTAAAGAGCTCAGCCGGTTTCCCCAAGTAGGAGTGAGCGGCAAAGGTCTGGATGTTCTGGAAATCTCAGGATTGCATTAGCAGTGTGTTCGAAATATGTGGCATGGGGAGTGGAGATGGGGAGGACAGATGATACCACTGTGAAATGAATGCGCTGCTTCCTAGGAAGGTGTGTGTGAGCCCAGCTTGGGTGCCTCTCTTGCCCTCATGCTGTGAACCTGTGCTGGAGTGGAGAGAGAAAGCACCAGTCCCTCCAAAGCAGTGTGATGCAGGCTTGCCTTTCATTTTTGACTCCCAGGTGAGAATTGTGTAAAACTCACACAAGTTTCAAGCTGCTATAGAAGTTCTCCAGATTTCCAGGGGGGGATAAAAAAGGAGGGGGAGGAGGAAGATAAAAGAAAAGGAAGACAAACTGTGAGAAAGGGACAGTGTGTAGAAAAAAGGAGAAATGAGTAGATGTGTGTCATTGCTTTTCATCCAAGTCCCTTTGCCACCAGGCTGGCATGCTTGTGCATTGCAATGCATTTTTCAAGCTATATGGTGATTTGAAGGCATGTGTGGTATCAGAGACTGGTATGAAAGTAAAAACCTGCCTGCCTTCTGCCCTGAAATTCACTCCTTGCCTTGGCTGTAAGCCATTAAACCACAATTAAAATAGCATGAACAGGTTGTGTCACTGAAATGAAGATCACAGTGTTCCATCAAACCCTCTGGTTGTGCCCTCCAGAGACCCTGCGACAGAAGGTAAGCTCTGCATACAGCTTGCATCCCTTGGGTGCTGATGTGCAGGTAAAACGCCTCCCAGGCACAGCCAGAAATTTATGGCTGGAGCAGGTGAGGAGGGAAAAAAACAAGAATATAAAGCAAGTGACAGAACTGCAGACAAGACAACTGCAAGTAATCTGTCTGTTTTTTCTCCCTCCTTTGCCAGTCCTTTGGTACCAAGAGCAGGGCTCATCACCATGAGCAGTAGAGAGATGTTCTCCGTGTCTCCCAGCCATTCAGCATGTCTTCAGTGAATCAGCAAGCTGACACTTGTTGCAGCAGCAGAAACCCTCCTTTGCATTGGCACTGTCATCCACAGTGGTGGGTTACAGCAGCTGATGAAGCCACGCTGCGTGCAGTCTGACTGCAAATTCAGGGCCTAAGCTACTGTCTACATGGGCTGTTTTGGCCCTCCTGCTGTACAATTTTGTTCTGACCATTAGGACACTTGTGCCACATACTAAAGCCTTGGAAAATCATGGGGTTTTGAGTGTCCTCCTGATGTTGCATCATCCTCAAGGCATTTGAACAGTGATGGAGCCCATCTCTCTGGCTAGTAAGATGATTTGTCGTCCTGCTATGGGATCATTCTATAGAAAACTGTGCTGAAATCAATTGTCCAAGCTTGTAGTGATGGCTACTTAGAAGACAGGGTGCTCCAGGTTCTCCCACTGCTCTGAATGCTAATTGTGCCCCACATCTGCTAGTTCTCTGGCACCTGTTAGCTGATGACACCTCTTCAGCTCCATCGCAGATCTGAGCCTCCTCAATGTCATGTTGACTTATTATTTAAGCTTGCATCAACCCTGCCCACCCCCCCGAGACCCAGCTGACCCTTGTGGGCTCCATGTGCGGCTGATGGAAGCCGGCTTGCACCCACTGCCTCCCAGGCTTGGGGGCAGGACCTTCTTGGGACTGTTGTACGGCAACCTTTGGTATCCAACTCTTCATTTTCCCACCAAAAAAATATCCATCTGCTGGATTGACAAAATATTTGATTCCTGCAGTTTTTGATAGATGGGGGATCCCCAGAGCAGGAAAGGAATGAGGAAACCAACCATTTAGAGTTGGGCAAATCTAATATAATACCTTAACCTTTGACATAGGTCAAAATTGCTTCTCTCCTGAGAGCTGCTGCCAGTGGTCCTTATGCAGAAAAACACCGAAGGACATGATTTAAGCTGAGTATGACATAAAAGGACACAGAGCTCCTTGAAAGAGTCCAGTGCAGGGCCACCAAGATGATGAAGGGAGGAGAACACCTTCCTTATGAGGGAGCCAAGCCTCTTTAGCTTGGAGGAGACTGAGGGGTGACCTTATTAATGTTTATAAATACGTGAAGGGTGAGAGTTAGAAGGACAGAGCCAGGCTCTTCTCATTGATGGCCAGCGACAAGACAATGGGCAATGGGTGCAAGCTGGAGCATAGGAAGTTCCATGTGAATACAAGGAGGAACTTCTTTACTGTGAGGGTGACAGAGACTGCCAGGTGAGGTTGTGGAGTCTCCTTCTCTAGAGACATTCAAGCTCACCTGGATGCGTTCCTGTGTGTTTTAGTCTGGGTGATCCTGCTCTGGCAGGGGGGTTGGACTAGATGATCTTTTGAGGTCCTAACATCCTATGACTCTGTGAAAACCCTCTTGGCTCAGCAGAAGACCCATGTTCTCACAACACATTGGTTTAAGCATGTGCCTAAAACATAACACAGCTTTGCTGAGTCAGGGTGAGAGTGAACTGCCATGCCGTGAATAGCAATGAAAACCAGGAAAAATTTTAAGGACACCGTCGGTTTGGAAATCACACTCTGCCTAAAAATCGTATCTGTTCTAATTAGCAGTAGCCCTGTGACAGAGAGAAAGTAGCGGGGCATAAAACGTCTCTCCTCTTGGGTTGATAATTGGTCTCTTGATTGCGCTTTGAGCACTGTTGTCCTTCCTGCTTTATTTGCTGCCTGTGCTTGCTTTGCCTTCGCCTCGTGCATCAGCAAGGTGGCCTTGCTCTTGCAATGTGGCACGCTCTGCCGTACGCTGTGCGGAGGGGATGTGCCCTGAGCAGTGACAGGTGATCTCTGCTGCTCCCAGGCAAATGGGTTTCTGCAGGTAAGTCCTCCAAGGGCAGAGGAACAGCCTTGCTGGCCCACCTGATCGGCCTGGGGAGTGAGCAGGGAGTGGTAGCGCCTTCGTCTCCCTAGCCCATGCACTGGGTGAAGGTTATGAGTATTTCTCACTTTTTGAGTCTCTCAAGGAAAAGAAATGAATTGGAGTTAACTGTTGTCTCCAGTGCAGGGGCTGGGACCAGGAGCCTTGTAGCTGTGGGGCAGGGTAGCACCACTCTCCCCTTTGCCAGGGCTATATTCAGCTTCCCCAGTATGTGTCATCCTCGCCTTTTGGCTGTGACACCAACCTCTGACCTTCTCAAGCCATCTTTGTGGCTACAGAGTCAGTGCCATGGGGCAAATGGCTCCTCCTGCAATTAGAGCGATAGAAATGTGTGTAACCAGTTTGTCCATCTGTTTCCAGCCTTTCCAGTCCCAGCGAAGTGCTCTGTGGGTCTCCTGCAGCCTATATTCAAAACTTCTCTGCAACTTGGCACCCAACTCTTCCTCCATGGTGCAGCTCCCAGCCTAGGACTGGCAGGATGTGGTGTGGAGCCATTGGACAGGGAAGAAGTTGTGATTTATGGGCTTCTCCTCCCACAGTTTTTACCTGCCTGTCCAGGTGTGTCCCGGCACGATAAGCTTTGCGCCAGGCCTTGCTGCTGCCTACAAATCTGCAGGGGGGGAAAAACCCAAACCCCACAGAACAAACCAATACTGAAAAGTCTGGTGACTCCTCAGTTTTGAAAGACAAACAGAGCACAAGCACCTGGCAGCTCCCAGCAGTGCTGCCGGCACATTGGTAGGCTCTGGCCACCGCTCCAAAAATCCAGTGACCTGCTGGTTCCCTCCCCTCAGAGGCTGTTTAAGTTCAGTGACTGCTCACGTGCTAAGCTTCAGATTTACCACAGTTATAAAGGAATATATGTTACAGCCAAGTACATTTTTGCACAGTGGGAGGGAGGCATATGCTGTTTGTACCATTCAGGCAGGAATGTGGCTTTGTGCTGATCTGATACCTGCTTGAAAGAAATACTTCAGCAAGTGGCTTTAAATAAAGTCTGGAAAAAGTCTTTTGCCTAAGGACCATGTAGATATCTGGATTTCACTGTTTTCCAATTGCCTGTGCAAGGCTTCAACTTCAGACTGTATAGATGTGTTTAATTTTAGGACCCTGGTCTTGGCAATCATTTAGCATTTCCATAATTAATTCTGGGTTTTTTGCCAGTATTGGCCTGGTGTTGTGGTGACTTGAAAGCAGCAATGCCCAGTGTGTGAAACGCGTGGCTCAGCTTGGCAGGCCTGTAGTCAGAGCTGGGCCCTGGGATGTTCTTTCATACAGGGGACAGCTGCTGTTTTGGGGGCAGAAGGGTGAGGCTGGGAGATAATTTTGTCGTGCCGTGTCATCACTCTGGAAAGAGTCATTTTCATGGAAGAAATATGGATACGACAAATTGTCTATGTACCTGAAGCGCAGAGGCCCTTAGGGTAGGCCACGTGAATGTTTCTCTGAGAAACAGGTTTTTAAAAGTACTGTTGATTAAGGCTTAAGGGGGGATAAATAAGATCCAAATCGTGGCACTGAGTGGATATCCGCGTGCGTTTTTCATCGCAATCTATGTGCAAATAGGCGAAAAACGCGGATGTGGCGGTGTGTGGCACTGGTGGCGTTTGGTCAGCAGAGGGCAGGGTTTGCTGAGCAGAAACTCCGTCTGCTGGGAGAAGGAGGGCCCAGGAACGCGTACAGGAGCCCCGAAGGAGGGAGTTTGAAGATGACGGTGCATCAGTGCTTACACCACCGCGACCCCCAGGCCCCCCTTTAATTCGGCTCTCAGGCTCAGCTTTGGCTTTCTTAGATCTGCTTGAAAAAAAGATAACGTGAATTCTTTCAGGGCTTCAACCTCCTTGAGCTATTTCGGATATATCTATGAGCGCTGTAGGTTCAAGCATGATGTTCCAATTTTCATAAATACGTTTTTGGAAACCATTGCTGGCCATAGTCTCCCTTTTGGGTCATGTTAAACAAGTAGCACCGTTCAACAAGGTAAAATTGGAATGCAGAGAGTCGTGGGGAGGTTTTTTTTCTGAGCTGAGGTCAGAAAAAAGCTGAATACTCTTGCGGGAAAGAGTTTCAATTACAGCGAACAAGAATAAATTCTGGACTTTCTTGTCCTAGTGTGGTAATAAGTACCAGACAAAAAGGTTGGGGAGAATGTTAAGTATGTTGGCAATCTTTTCCCTGAACCAACGATAAAGACATTTGTGGCTTTAAACCTTTCAGACTGTGTGTAGCACATTATTGAGCTACTTGTTACCTAACGTTGGTATGTAATATCTGTGAACTGTGTACTAGTAGGAAAGTTTGCTGAACTACATTAAACACCCAGTGTTTTTCCTTCCTCACAGGCAGTGATTCCTTACGGAAATCCCAGAAGGAAAAGCTGATTGTATATAGGAAGATTTGGACCTGGGCCTGCTAGATTTAAAAGTTTGCGAGTAGCTGCTCCCATTTGTGGCCGAATATTGGTCTGGTTTACCTGTGATTGCACACATGAAATGTGTGAAAGGTTATTTACAGGCAAATACTGCTGGGAAAGAACAGGAGTCACAGTGACAGCCATGGAAATGTGCTTGAAATACCTCTGAAATACTTGAGATAGTTTGTTTTTGTGTTAGTCCAGTTCTGCTTTCATTAAAGTCTGGGGTGTCTGTTGCTGTTCAGTATATATTATAGATGAGTTTTGCCATTTGATGAAGCAGTTGAAATCTGCAGTAAACTAAAGAGATGCTACCAATGCTTCAGATATGCACGATACAGAGGGGATGAGAAAATTAGCTACTGTCACTCTTCCGGTTTTCATTCTTGTTCTGATGAGAGCCACTCCACTGTAATGCCAACACTGTGCTTCTAATAAGTATTAAGAAATGTGAGAATAGTCTGTTCCTTGGAGGGGAATGCATATTTTGGAGTAGTCCCTCAGCGGAGAGTGAATGTTTTGTCAGGGAGAGGCTAGTCCTTTTGGTGAGCCTCTTTCAAGCACCAGCTGATGTTCTGAAATTAGGACCTTCAGCCAACAACATTCTTTTCGCTTAAAGCAACAGTATAGAAGGGTTTGGGTGAAAAGGAGTTACTTGGTCTGCCATTGAAAGTTGCTTCATTAGCTTCTTTTAAAAAAATAAGGGAGGAGGAACAGTAGGATGTCTAAGCAGAGAAGTGGTAGGACATACCACATGGGGACAGTCTGGAGTTCTGGAAAGTCCCATGACTCCCACCCACTGCGCTGATGAGGTTTGCTACCTCAGTGCTTGAGACATTCACTGGTGAATTTAGTCTGTCAAATAGGCAGTGCTCCAAACCTTTCTGTAGATGTGGAATCAAGGGAAGAAGAGACTGAGAACATTGCCTGTGACACCAGAAGGAGTGAACCCCACATTCCAGACTAACACTTCTGACCACTGTCCATCCTCCCTCCCTGTAGGCTTTACCATTTATTATAGATAAAGGATCTTCTATTTTTGCCATGCCTGTTTCTCTAAGCAGTGAGATGCTCGCAGAGGTCTGCTCTTGGCTTTGCTGTTCATACCTACAATCTTTCAGAGAAATATAAGCTGGAAAAAGCCAAGCTGAAAAAGTACTTTTTATTTTTTAGAACCAAACTTTGCTGGAAAGTTGATTTCAGAAGTAAGTTGTGGATTTGTTAGACATGTTCAGATTAATGTGCACTGCAGTGCAGTGAATATTAAAGGAACTGTCAAGAAGGAAAGTCTGTGTACGGGATAAATTAGGACTCTCTAGGGATTAAAAAGATGTAGGATTTTTTTTAAGTAGCTAGCCTACTATTGAAAAATAATGAGTAGTTTCCATGGCAACCTCACTTTCACATGGCGCACACATACCGTAGCAACATAAAAAAGAACAGTATCAAAGAAGGAATAAAACTGAGCTGTGGTATTTGGATTTTTAAAAATATTCCTCCATCCTCTTTGTTTACAAGGCAAGGATCAGTAAATCACAGAGGAATTTTTTTTTCTTCTTCTTCACATAAAGTAATTATTGTAGCTTTCATCCAAATATTTGAGGAAAGGAAACAAAGTGAGAAATACTGCTAAAAAGAGGACTGGGAAAACATTATGGTTCTTTCCTGTCTGTGCTGTAGCTTGCACAAAGCCAAGAGTGTTTCAGGTTATCAGCATCTTCTCATGGCCCTGTGTCCCTAGTTGAGCTCAGTAGGATTGGGAAACTACTGCTGTTACTTCCTGAATGCACGTCAAGGTGTTTGGCAGTGTGTGATACGCGGATGTTGCTCATCATTGGACCTGTGCAGAGTATTTGTGAGTAATGCCAACAGTAATTCAGACCCTCCTGGATGTAAGTTCTCAAAAATAAGGCTAGGAACCTCTGAAGGTTGACTGAGGGTTTCATTTCTTCAGGGTCAATTTCCTTCATAGTTACACAAAGAAATCAAGTAGAAATGACATCATCTCAAAAAAGGAAGTCCAGCCAACAGCTGACAACTTTGACAGCAATTTGCTGTGGTTTTTGCATGTTGGTTGGAATCCAGAGTTCCCAACAATTGCTGAACACCGTGAACTTCAGGGAGCTGAAGCTCAGGAAAAATTCAGGCATCCAAACTTTCATCAAAGAATCTCTCACTGTGCATTCTTCTCAGGATTAGTCCTTTAAGTGACCTGACCCCACAACCCAGGAAAAAATAACCACCACTATGTTTCTTTTCTAATTTACCTGTTTTGGAAAGAAAGCTAGAGCAGATGTTTAAATGCAAAAAGAGAATGGTTTGTAAAAATAAAAATACTAAGTCAGGATTGAAGCAAAGCAAAAATCAGTAGTAGCAATCATTATCATAAAAAGGAAGGTACAGTATCCAGATCTTTGGAAAAACAAAGATGATGACATCCTAAATACCAGGTCTCATCAGAAATAACTTTTTTCACTCCCAAGAACAATCTTGGTTGGGTAATGGATGTAACATCTGAGAGTTCCCTGGCTCTGCACCACACTTCCACATGGCACTCAAGAAACTGCAAGTGTACTAGATCAATATGTGTATGCTGGTTAGACTAACATCTGCCCAGTGACTGTATCATAGTCTAATTTTACATAGAGAATCATCACAGAGCAAATGTGCTTTCTCAGATCCTTCTTGACCCACCATCTCAAGCTTCGTGTAAATCACCCATAAAGATGCATGCAGTAGTGGCAGATTTTCTGCTTAGCCTTTACTGGTCTTTGTGTCAGTGCTAAAGATAGTGAGACAAATCCAGGACAGTTGGAATCTGTTGCAAGATGATTACATGTGATAATAAAAAAATATGGGTCATAGTTGATCAGTAAGGGAATTTGCCAAGAAAAGTAATCTCTCTGAAAAGAAGATTTGTCACTGAGGAATGTCAAGTGAAGGACAAGCTTGCTGTGCATTACCATGTAAAAAACGTTCACATGTATTAGACCCTTCAATAAGAAGGAAGTTATAGCACATATTTGACTGGCCCTGACGGGTTCCATAATTAAAAACTGTGAATAACTAGTGTTCACATTTCAAAAAGACTTTAACACAATGAAGAAGATCTGGAGAGAAGCTGTGGTGTTGAATAAGAGAATATGCCTTGCTGAGTGACTTGACTGAGTTTTAAGTGTTTAGTTTGCCCAAGTGAAAGTTCAGGGCTCTACCACATCTGTCTGATCTGCTTAAAAAGCCCAGCCTCCTCTGAGCTCAGGATTAGTGCATCCTGAAGAACAGGAAATCAAGCAGTGGAGGCAGGAGACCTGCAAGGAGCTCCTGAAAAACTCAAACAGAAGAAGTAAGCATACCTAACATGGAAAAAGGGATTGGCCACTTGGAAGGAATATAGGGGTGTAGTCAGAGAACGTAGGGATGCAACAGCGAAGGCTAAGGCCCACTTTTAAATTAAAACTGGCATGGTATGTCAAAGACAAGAAGAAGGGCTTTTTTCAAATACATCAGCAGCAAAGGGAAAGCGAGGGAAAATGTGGGCCCACTGCTGAATGAGGTGGCTGTCTTGGTCATGGAAGACAGAGAAGGCAGAGCTACAGCATGCTGCCTTTGCCTCAGTCTTTTCTGCTAAGTAGCCTGCAGGAAACCCAGAACCTGGAGGTAGGAGATAAAGCTTTGTGAAGGTAAGACCTTCCTTTGGTTGAGAAGGGTCATGTTAGAGAACATCTAGGCAAATTGGCCATCTACAAATTCATGGGCCCTGATGGGGCTTAGGAAGCCGGCAGATGTTACTGCTAGGCTGCTCTCAATCATCTTTAAAAGGTCATGGAAAAAGGAGAGGTACCTGAAGACTTGAGGAAAAGGTCTTCAAAAAGGGCAAGAAGGAGGACCCAGGAAAGTACAGGCCAGTCAGCCTCACATCCATCCCTAGAAAGGTGATGGAACAGCTTATTAATAAATATGTGGAGGAGAAGAAGGTTATTGGGAGTGGTCAACATGGATTCACTAGGTGGAAATGGTGCCTCTCTGATCTGATAGCCTTCTATGATGGCACGAACAGTTGGGTGAACAAAGGATATTGTCTATGGAGACTTCAGCAAGGCTTTTGACACTGTCTTTCATAACATCCTCATCAGCAAGCGTAGGAAGTATGGGTTAGATCTCTGGACAGTGAGGTGGGTTGAGAACTGGTTGAATGCCAGGGCCCAGAGGACTGTGATGACCAGTGTAGAGTCTAGTTAGAGGCCCATATCTAGTACTGTGCCCCAAGGGTCAGTGCTTGGTCCAGACTTATTCAACATATTCATCAGTGACCTGGATAAGGGGATAGGGTGTTCCATCAGCTGTTCTGCTGACACTACAAAACTGGGAGGAGCAGACAGCACACCAGAATGCTGCACTGCCATTCAGTGAGATCTTGGACTGGAGAATTGGATGAAGAGGAACTGAATGAGGATCAGCAGGGGCAAGAGTAGGGTCCTAGACCTAGGGAATAACAACCCCCCGCACCAGTACAGGTTAGGGGTTGACCTGCTGGGAAGCAGTGCTGCAGAGAAGGATCTGGGAGTCCTGGTGGACAAATTAAGCATGAGCCAACAGTGTGCCCTTGTGGACAGGAAGGCCGATGGTATCCTGGGGTGCATTAAGAGCAGCATGGCCAGCAGGTCAAGAAACTATTGTGGCCAGTTCTGGGCTTCTCAGTTCAAGAAGGATAGGAAACTACTGGAGAGAGTCCAGTGGAGGGCTACAGAGATGATGAGGGGACTGGAGCATCTCTTGTGTGAGGGAAGGCTGAGAGCAGGGGCGGTTTAGCCTGGAGAAGAGAAGACTTGGAGGCAATCTGATCAACGCTTGTAACTATCTAAACGGTGGATGTCTAGAGGAAGAGACTAGACACTTCTCAGTGGTGCCCAGTGACCAGACAAGGGGCTACGGGCACAAACTGGAACACAGGAAGTTCCATCTGGACTTCACTCTGCAGGTGACGAGTGCTGGGACATGCTGACCAGAGAGGTTGTGGAGTCTCCTTCTCTGGAGATGCTCAAAACCTGCCTGGACACAATCCTGTGCAGTGTGCTCCAGGTGATCCTGCTTTAGCAGGGCGTTTGGACTGGATCTCCTGAGGTCCTGTCTAACCCCTATCATTCTATGAATCCGTGAATCAGGGTTTCTTCATAAATGACTATTACGCCTATATGTCTTTTATAGATCTATATGATGAATATATGGAATTGCTTCAGCATTGTTGATAGACATCTGTCTTACACCACCATCAACTCCTTGAGGTAGCTTGCCCCCCTTTTACTCAAGGTATCATTCAGCCAGTCCAGGCTTGATTAACACAGCTTACCTTAACATTTCCCTCAGAGTGCCAGGTCATAAAAGTGGATATGTGTATAGTAATTGCAGAGGAACTGATATCTAGTAATTTCCTGTGCTCAAGTCCTTTAGAAATGCCAGCAGGTAATATGCTCTAAAATCTGGTCTGGTCTTTTTTTTTCTGTTCCCAGCTTTCAAAAATAGAAAGGAAGTATTTATTAATTGTAGACAGATGATAAAAAAAACCCATAAGGATCATGAGATTTTGCTTTTGCAGCAAAAAATTCTCACAGATAGTAAAACATGGCAAATTCTGTCCTTTAAAAGTTAGAAAGCAGCTTCAGTTTTGAAGCATCAAGCATGGTGCTACAAGGGTCCCATCATTGAAATTAAGAATATGCTTGTCATTTCTTGAACTGGGCTATTTATTTACAGGGAGAAGTGCCATTTTCAAGTCAGTCTGTTGCAAGTAATTGTTTTCCTTGCTGATATTTTCCATCTGTTTTTCTTATTCCTTACACAGAACCTTTAATATGGCTTCAGTTTCATTAATATTAAACCAAAAATCTACAACATTGTAAAGGTTCTGATTTTAGCTCCACAAAGACAAATTAATAGGTAAGACCGACAGTGACCTTAACCTTTCATTAATACCATCCAGCACATCTAGTTATGCTACATGGAGCTGTGGCAGCATTCTTGATAAAATACTTCTTAATGCCAAATGCTAATTATTCATGGGAATATGTTTTTCTGTAGCCCCAGGTTGTTGCAGAAAATGACAGCTTTTGATATTACTAAGTAAAATAATATATTGTTTCTCCTGTGGCATTTTAGCGCATACCACATTTAATGAAATGTAGATTTTTTTTAAGGTCATTTCATTAGTAATGAACCCAATAGAGTTCTTTTTTGGTGTCTGATTGTGCAGTGTAGGTTTAAAAATAAGTTTCTGAGCAATTTTATTTTTTTTCCACGGAGTTGACTAGGTTTTCTTGAACTTTGAAAGTCTATTTTCTCTACTTACATCAGAAAAAAAAAAGTCATAGATGATTTCTAGGATGAGAGCTGTGATGTGATAAGCAGGAAAAGATTCCAACTCATTTTGTTTCTGTGAAGATCCAAAATGCATTTCCACTTCATCGGTTATATGACTCTCCATCCCACATCACTTACTTTTCAATTAATAATTTTTTTCCAATTCTGTGCTCTTTGGGGAATATATTTTTATTACTCCAGGAATCCTCTGCTGCTTTTTTACAAGTGTTCGGATTATTTTAAATACCTTCCCCGTGAATTATGAAAGCCTCTAGCTACTACGGAAAGACCTGATGTTCACCAGAGACTTGTTTTAACCCATGCCTACAGGCCTGATCCTGACCCCTATAAATCAGTAGGGAATTTTGCCAGTAATGCCATAGAGGAGAAGATGTATCCCAGCCACATGGATGCAGCCTGTTGGGTTTTTGCAGGTGAAGACAAGGCAGTGCACGACTTGTTGTCCCAGAGGGAATTTCCTCCCTTTGGAGTTACTCAAAGCCACTTGGCCTGTGCAGGGCCACAATTAGTAGCATAAGGTCAGCCTTTGCAGAGCCTGTCCCCATTCAGCATCCCCTTGCAAGATGCCTCTGTCCTGCTTTTCCCATCTGCTGTTGCTCCATGGGACATTTGCACTCCCAATAATTCTTCTAAACCCCACTGTAGCACTGAGATGGTTAAAGAGCTACCTCATTTTGGATACAGCTTCGGACAAAAAGCACCTTCTCGTCCTGTTTCAGCTTCATGGCAAGGTACGTCAGTAGCTGCTGGTGGTGTGTCTTCTTCAAAGGATGGCTGCCATCCTTGATTACTTCTCTGCAGAGAGCAAAAAGCCTTTGAAAGTACCTTCTGCCTCATCGGAGTAATGAGTGCTTAAAAAAACCCCAAAAAAACACAACCGCCCAAGAGTCAGCTGAGTGGTTCAGAATTTTGCTCGATTCTGTGTAATTAATTAAGATTTTTTTTTTTTAAACATTGGTTGCTCTGCCAGTCTGTGTATCTAGGTTGTGCCAGTTTCCAGGATTCCCCTCCACCCCCATCCCCGCCCCTCGCCCCGGTTCCTCGCACAGACGTGAGCAGCTGCAGCAATGGAAGACTTCTTTGTAGAGGAGGCAGCTCCAGTGGAACAGGTAGGCGGGCTGGGGTGGGTGCTCAGTGCCCTGAGCGTGCTGTGACGGACGGTGATAATTAAAGCCAAGGGACTCCAGGCTCCACCAGCTTACAAGTCCTTGCTACCTGCAATGGAGCAGGGATGACAGGATCTCTCAGAGACATCAGGTGTGGCTGAGGGCAGCATCTGATGCTGGATGAAGATGCCCTAGCGTCTGCCAGGAGAAGGTTAAAAACTTACCCCAGTGTCCAGAAACCTCTGTATGTTGCTGATGGGGCAGGCGTTGCTGTAAGCTGTGAGCTCTCTTCCAGGGGAAGGGAATTCGACAGGAGTGATGGGGAGAGGGGCAGCTCTGAAGTCTTGCAGGGAGTAGGGAAGGAGAGGAGCAGGCCAGAGGTTTCCCACACAGGCCTGGGTGCGACGCGTGGTTCACTGATCCCAGACGGGTCTGTCGGTGCCGTATTGCTTCTCAGTCTTCTCCCTTTTACGTTGCAATGGAGCCAGGGAACTGAGGACTTCATTGCAGTACAGATCACGTCAAGACCAGATTTACCCCTTCTGCCCTGTGCTGACCCACAACGTTTTCTCCCTAAGTGATTCTTCTTTTTTTTTTTTCTTTTTATTTTCTCTTATTTCTTTTCCATATTGGCTGCTCTTTAGCTACTTACACCACTGGTAACCCTTCTGCTCCAGCCATGCCCTAGATAGGTGTATTCCTGGGCAAGTGGTACCCTTGGTCAAAATGTTTTATAGCAACCATTGTGTAGGGGAGAAATTTGATGCTGCTTAATCGTGCAGTGTTTGACCAAAAGGATACAGTGCAGCAGGTGACTTGCTAATGTTATTGGACCTTTAAGCCAAACCTGATTTTGGGAGCATTTTCTTCATTAGGAGAAATGATAGCTTCAGAGGTCACATGTATTTATTTCTCTCCACCGTGCTGATGCTGTAGTACTGTAGTGTTTGAAAAGTGGCACATTAATGTTGATTTGAATTGTCAGTTTGTAGCTCTGTACAAACTGAGATCTTCAAGGTGGAATATTGTATCCAGTTCTGGGCTCCCTGGTATAAAAAAGACAGGGATTGCCTGGAAAGAGTCCGGTGAAGGGCTACGAAGATGATCATGGGCCTGGAGGAGTCCGGTGAAGGGCTACGAAGATGATCATGGGCCTGGAGCATCTCCCCTAGGAGGAAAGGCTGAATGAACTGGGGCTGTTCAGCCTTGAGAAAAGAAGACTGAGAGTTGATCTGATCAATGTTTATAAATATCTGAAGTGTGGGACACAGGGGGAAATGGCCAACCTCTTCTCAGTGGTCTGTGGGGACAGGACAAGGGGCAATGGCCTCAAGTTGGAGCACAGGAAGTTCAGCACCAATATGCAGAAGAACTTTTACATGGTAAGTGTGACAGAGCCCTGGGTTGTGGAGTCTCCTTCTCTGGAGATATTCAAGCCCTGTCTGGACACCTCCCTGTGTGACCTGTCCTAGGGAACCTGCTTTGGCAGGGGTGTTGAGCTCAATGATCTCTGGAGGTCCCTTCCAACCTCTACAAATCTGGTTTCTGTGAAAAGACGTTAATTATTCAACTCATTTTTTAACCGATGGGCATATTTTGAAATGAGCTAGTCTTCTTGACCACATCAGGAATGTGGACTGAGTTTCGCTGCTATTTGAATAACTACTAAAAAACATTGGCTGCATTAGCAGTATCAGCACCTGCTGCACTTCTCTGGTCATCCTAATGCAGAGGTAGCATGAAGAAAGTAATAGCTGCAAGCACACAATATCCTGCACTGACAGATGAACCAGTGTGTGCAGGAGAAATCTGTACAGAGAATGGGAGTCGGTGGATTTGATGTTGCTGGCATGTGCCATGGTGGTCCAAGGCCTGGTTGCAAGAGCAGGACGTTGTGTTCCAGTGATGGTGTGCCCAAAATAATTTTCTCAGCCGGCTTTTGGGCAGACTCAGGACGCATCAATTTAGGGACTTGCTATTCTGAGCTCTCCTGCGTGAGTGGGCAGTTATTAATCTGTTGGGCTTTCAGTCTTTTGCTGTGAAAGGGGAATAATAGCATTCCTTGCCTTCTGGGAATGCGGTGAGGATAAATACTTCATGGGTCTCCCCGATACTGTGGGACTGCAGCTACATAAGGGAGCCTTAAATGGGTAGGTGATGTTCATTTTGTGCCTGAAGTGGTGTTTGGAATCTGATGAGGAGATCTGTCTCTGATTAGAGAGCCTGAAGAGGAATTTGAGCCTGCTCAGTAGCTTCAGAAGGAGTGTTCAGGACATTCAGCTGATGATAATATTTTGAAGGGGAAGATTATTGTTTTTCAAAGTTGGGTCATGTTTCCTGACTTTTCCGTGAGGTGAAAATTCATTGTTTCTAAACTAATTTGGCAAGTAAATGTACACTGAGCTTGGTGATTTTTCTTCATGGATAGCTGACACTATCTGTGAGAAGAGTGAAGAGTTACATTCCTGTGTTAAATAATGAAGCAGGCACAGCAGTAATAGGCTACCACTTCTTTAAGCAGATTTATTTGAGTGATTTAGATATCAGCTCATAATTCTGCCTTATATGGGCAATTCTCTTGTGCTGGATAGCTCATTTTCATCTGCATTGATGCACATGTTTGGCTACTGAGCAGAACAGGACTCCAGCTTAACGTTAGTGTCAGTCTGCAATTTATGACTCTGAAAGCGCCCTGTTTAATTGCCTGCTTCCCCTGGGAGTGGAGTGCCAGCGTGTAAAGAGCACTGTGGGACCCCTACACAGAGTTAGCGTTGAGCTGTCTCTTTCAGAAGTACTCCTGGAAGGATGAGGTACTGGGGTAGGGTGGCTTTGAATCGGTCAGATTCAGAGCTGGAGAATTTTCTGTGTGTTTCTTTCAGCAGAAAGACTTTACGTACGATGGTTATGTCTTACTATAGATCTACACATGCGTGCTGCTTTTACAAAGGCTGGTGTTTTAATGCAAGGGGGAGGAGGGAGCATGGTGCACAATAGCTACCTCTCCTGTAAGCGTTTTGGGTAGTGGCATGAGGAGCACAATTAAAGTGTGGGGAATTGGTAATCACAAGCACTCTCCAAGAGGGTGGGCATGGGATTTCAAATGGTCACGATGAATTTGAGTGGCAGGGTGAAATCAGTAAGATAAAAGGCGGTTAAAAATGGATGCTAAGCATTGTAGTTAGGAAGGAAAGTCATATGACACCAGGAGAAAACAGGGAGTAATTGGCTAAACAGCTCTCTGCAGAAAAGGGGATATGGATACAGTGCGTGACAGGTTAAATACAGACCCGAAATGTTGCAGATGTGGTAGAGCTCATTCCAGGGTATGTTGCTGGATATGCTGTATTTAAGTCATAGGAAGTTACTATTCAGCTCTATTTGATACCAGAGGAGTCTGAAATTGTGTACCTGGCCTAATGCTTGGGGAAAATTAGGGCAACTGGAAGGAGTCCAGATGAACTCAGGAGGGTTGAGAAACATCCCAGAAGTTTGAACAACTGTAATTGTTTAGTTGAAAAGAAGAAAATAGAGAAACAATTTTAATAGTCTTAGCTATGCAATGACATATTGTAAGTCTTAATTTGCAACAATGAGATTTTGGTTGGATTTTAGGAGAAACTTTGTAATAATAAATGGCTTTAGGAAATATCATGGTGTACTTTTTTGTGAAGAGAACGATTCAGAACAGAGAAGACAAAGATCTATCAGTGGTAGTTGGGGAAACTGCTGGAAGGGACTGGAAATTCTCCTGGGCTTTGTTCAACAGCATCTTTCTGTAGGATTTATTCCTGTGGAAAGTACATGCTATGTGCTAGGAGAAAAAAAAAATAATAATGTTGCATGCTTCAAAGAGCTTTGTGGTGGCACAGAAGAGATGTGCAGAAACAAGACCTGGTGTGCATGCTCCCGAAAGGTCCCGTGGAGCCTGTCGCAGTGCACAGCGTCCTTAGCTGTCGTGACTGTTTCTCACAAAAAGTGCTGCTGCTGTTCTCTTTGGGTTAAGCACCAGGGAGGCATTCCTGTAACTCCTGCAGATGAACAGCTTGCTAACAAAATGTGAGTGTATAAACGTCCATTTTGGAAGAATTGTTAATACTTTAAATGATAGACGTGATTGTTCCTGCATTGCTGGACACCATCCTCTTCCATAGAATGATATCATCTGCAGATTTACCTACTGAGACATTTGCTTGCAGAGATAATCATTAGTTAGGAGCTTTCCCAGCTTTTGTCTGGGATATTCCACTGTGTTTTATGTTGAGGTGAAGGACACATGAAAGAAAAGGTGAGTCAGAGGAGGCTTTGTGGGTAGCTGCTATGCTGGGCAAGGTCCCATTTTACTGCTTGGCTATCAGAGGAAGAGCTGAACAAAAAAATGTTTTCCCCAGGGGTTCCAGTAAACAAAATCAGAGATGGAGAGTCCCCATCTGCCCAACCAATTTTAGGAGAAGATCTATTGCTCTTGTGCAGCAGGCAAATGATTTTTCCTTTGAGTATCTAGGAAAATCCTTAAATGAAAATAAGTAAATGAGGCTGCTGCTGGTAGCTTGATACTCTCAGATTGCTAAGTCTGGTGATATTTACCAAGGTTATAATGCAAAACTAGAGCAACTCTTATATGCTTTATGCTGAGAAGGGAGGTTGTTACAGCTTAAGCACGATTTAACAGAGCACACTGACATTTTGAGCAGAGCACACTGATGTCATGTGTGTTTTGATCACTTTGAAGGAGTCCTGGATTATCTGTTGCTGTGACAATCCAAAGCTCTGTCATAAAGCCTGAAAAGGGCTAACGTCATTAGAATGTAGCTAGCAGATGTTTGTTCTCCTGAAGAAAGAACCAGCCTTACCAACAACTCATTTTCTGGATCATCAGGACAGTACACCAGACTGAGTTTCCACAATACAGTAAGAGGAAATAGAGATGCTGTACTACAGTATCACTAGAGCTGGATCAGTGAACAATTAAAATTAATTTAGGCAATTAACTTGGCCTTTTCATATCCTTTCAAGCTGTTGGCAGACCAGTTTTGTCTTATGTGTATTTGTCTTTTATGTTTTAGTACAAAAGACGTTTCAGCACCCAGGACCTCTGCAAATTACGATCACAGTGTTTTTCCTATTCTGTGGCACAGTAACTAATACATTTTTAAAATACACTGTGAAACCAACATGGTCTTTTCAGACTTGGTTGTTAAATAACTAACCATCTTGAAATTTGTAGATTCTTAGGACTTGGGAACATGCTTTTAGATATTTTCAAGGACATCCTTGCAGCCTGCAGCAATTTCATAAGGCAGAGCTGTCTGCATTTAGTAGTCATAAATTATTTTTTCTTCGTTGAATTTGTCTGATACCTTTTGAATCCAAGTAACCCATTACCCCATTTCATGTGATGTCACTTAGTTATTTTATAGGACAATAGAATGAACAAGCATTCCTTGCTCACCTTCTCCTTTCCCCACATTTATAAAGACCCCTATTCTCTTTCCTAGTATTTCTCAGCATTTGTTTTGCATCTTTGACTGTCCCTCATCACTAAGCTGACAATTTCATAGTTCTATTTATTATAACCCAGTCTCTCCTCCCTGGGTGCTAATTGCTCAAAGTGTATTACTGTCTATCTTAAACTTTAAGCTTGATTCTCCTTTGAGCTTCACTTTACATCTATTTACATCTGGCTCTTGTTGGCCATTGCATCATTCAGGCACTCATGAGGGTTTGGTCTCAAGGTACTTTGAGAGTCACTTGAGCAAATCTCAGAGTCATTCCTTTCTTATGCCACTGTCTTCGACAAGTTGGCTCTTCTAACTCTTGTTAGAGCTGGTTGTTGGCATCAATCCTGGTTCCACTGAAGCTGGTGGATGCACTCACAGGGATGTCACTGGAGGAGATGTGTACGCTGCACGTGGCACGTTAAATTCCCTTTCCATGTGGTCTCTTAACTTCTTTCTTTGATTCAGTAGTTGATAGTAATCATTTTCTTCCTGGTAGATGATCAGAGATGCTGTTTTGTTCAGGAAGGTAATTTTGTTACAAGTTATGTAATAAATCACAAAATAAACTGGCATTTTGGGGTTCTTCTTATAGTTCTTGCAGTTTTACCACTAGACCTTGGGAGATCAAACTATCTGAAAAATTTGGTCGTCCTATGGAGATGATTTGTCAGTAGTTTGAAAATTGGACATGCTAGATTTATGGCTCTGGCAAACTAATGATCTCTATTTTCATGGCTTTGTCAGAGGCTGTTATGCTGCCCATAAGCCAGTCTAAGTCTTGGTGTCTGTAAGGGAATGCATTTTGGTGATTAACAGGGTGTGGTTTTCATCATATATCCATTATGCCAAATCTTCTCAGAACAGTTCTGATCCAGCACATTTATTGGACCCTATCTGTTCATGCCATCGTTACCACTGTGACAGTCTCCTGTGCCTGATTGCAATAAAATAAACTAAAAATAAAATTTAAAAAAACCCCAAAGACCAATGTATATATTTGCATAGATTGCTGGAAAAGGTGTCAGATAAAATATTACTGTGTTTTTATGTTCTGAGAATGTCTGGAATTGCAGCCTTCCACCAGGCTGATAAATTCCCTAGGTCAGGTACGGTTGAATGAGTTTTTACCTTGGTAAGTCAAAATAAAGATGTGTGAGTGGCTTCTTGGAAAACTCACAAGGTGAAAGGAATATGAAAGTTAATGGCTTTAGGAAATGCAATAAAGGTGGGAGAGTGCATATGCTTTTAAAGCCTGGAACCGTTTGCGCTTGTTTAGGCGGCATCTGTGATGTGATGGGGACGCAGATTTATTTCTTGATAAGAAGAAACCAAGAAAACTCCCTTTCCTTTAACAGTAACTCTGTAACTTCAGGGAATATCTGTGATGCAATTAGCATTAGCACTATCATTTACTAAATCTTGCTGTTAATGAATGCTGTAGAAGGTCTCACTATGATTTAAAAATGCTTTAAAGGGTGATTTTCCAGAGGGAGGGCTGGCATCCAGGTGCCTAATGCTCTTCTAAAGTCAGCAGGAACAGCGGTATTTTATGCCCCATGTGATCCCAGACCAAAAACCCTTTTCTTAGCGTCCTTGTTCTGGCCAAGCCAGAGTCAACCTCCCCAAGCAGTCAACACAGATGAGCTGAGTTAGTCCAGGTGATCTGAGTTAGCCTGGACTGTTTTCCACACCATCTGACATCACTTCTCCATAGAAGTCCATGGTAGATGGTCTAAATAATGGATAAATGATGTTATGAACCTCCAAAATACACTGAAAATGTAAAATCTGGGCATGAACTAGATGGTGTGGAAAAAGGAGTAGATAAGCACTGGGTTTGCACCATTGTGCTTTGGGAGTAGCACAGTATCACTCCACAGCAACACAGGAAGCGAAATTCCTTTGGGCTTCAAATGAAAGGTTCAGCTCCTCCTCTGAGCATTAGTGCCCCATATTGAGCTTTGTCTGACAGGACATTGATACGTAAGCACATGAGACTGCCAATTTCTAAGTTAATAGGATAGTATTGTAGTGGGTAAGAAGCTGCAAAGAAATAAGGCTACAGAAAGGAAAGAGAACATGTTATTAGTGGCCAGGGGATGTGCAGCTATTTTTATTTTATTTTATTTTATTTTATTTTATTTTATTTTATTTTATTTTATTTTATTTTATTTTATTTTATTTTATTTTATTTTTTCAGTAGGAAAGAGTTGGAGCTGCTAAAAATTACAGTTGATTTTCTCCCCAAATAAAATAAAATAAAATAAAATAAAATAAAATAAAAATGGTTTACAGCTTGTATTTTAAATACTTTCCAAAGAATCTTTTCTGAGATACACTCTACCCTGCCTGCTAATGTCAGTAAAAGCAGTGTGAAAAATCTAGTTAATATCCACGTTTTTCTATCATATCTGAATCAAGCTCTTTACTAAGCAGGTGTTCTTCCCATTTTTCAGCGCATCTGATGAATGCCTTGCACGTGCTTTTGTCCTTCTGGGTTTCCGGTTGCTTTCAGACTGCAGGTTTATTTAGCAATTAAACAATGTCACAACATCCACTTGTTAATCAGGGCGGGAGAAACCTGTCAGCCATTTCCTGAGCCTGTATTAACGAAGATGAACAGAGAGACATGGAGCGCGTGAAAGGACGTTGTGGCATCTTAGAGCCTATCATCCTAGAAGAGCTTTAGAACAGAGATCTCCTGGAAGAGCCCTCCAGCATGAGATGCTGCTTAACATGCAGCTGGAGCGTTTTGCTAATGTAGGTACCTGACCTTTCCACTAGCAGAGGATACACAGAGTCCTTACAGAAGGCACAAGGACCTGTTGCCTTAGGTATGTCAGCAGGAGGGGTGAGGAAGTCAGTGCGGGGGGAAGGATGTTAACTATGTTAACTCCCTCATCTCCTCTTGCTGTGCAAACTGCGTTTGTCAGTGTACACCTTTGCCTCAGCAAAGGATCGCGGTGTGACCTTGGACACACATGGCTCAGATGCGATGGTGTGGGTTGCTTAAAGCTTTCCTCCATGCACGGGAAGGGTGGTGATGTCAGGGGCTCAAAGCAGGCTTACACGTGGTGAGAGGCTGCAGGAGGATGTGTCTCAGCCAGGGCACGTACACCCACTGCAATCAAATTCGGACACCTACTGTCAGTTCTCCCAGCTATTTCATGCTGTCCCTGCTGTGACACCCATTCCCTTTCAAGTCTCGGGGTAATCCTAGGAAGAGCTTATTGCTGCATCTCAAGCCAGAGGTTTCCTTTGAAGAGACTTTTTCTTAAAGAGTTGTGAAGACTAATGCAATCTTCAAATCTTTCTCTGCAATCAGCTCCTTGCCAGTGACCTCTCCTGCCTGTTCTTCTCGGGGGAGGCTTTGTGTCCTCCATCAGCCTCGCACAGACTCTGCAGCACATGGCCTGGCTGCATCCTGAATCCACTGTGTGCAGGGATTGAGCTGGGTGTTGGGTGCCTGGAGCTGCTAGTGCCGGGCTTGGGAATGATTTGAGAGGCGTTTCAGAAGACAATGTGTGCCGCATAGGCAGCTTAAGGAGGAGCGATTCAAAGGGTCAAGACTCATATGGGAATGAGGTAAACGGGAGTGATAGGTACACAGCGATTACTGCCTTGGTGCATGTACTCATGGTATGTTACTCAGTTATTAGGTGCTTATGTTCATTGCTGATAATGTCTGTACCTTATTAAACATTAGAGACCAAGTGAGACCTCAGGCTGGGTAGGTGTCTGCAGTTTCTATAGGATTCTTGCTTGTTGCCTGTAGACGAGACCCCTGCTTGAGTGAGGGTTGTGACTGTACCTATCAGGACAGAATTTGTGTGTAGTTTTTAAAAGTACAGCTGCGTCTATTTATTCATTCAGCCATACAAAGCTGTCATGGAAATTTATCAGCTCATCCACAAAGACTAATCTTCCGGCTTTAGCAGGATGGAAATACTAATGACATTTTACTCGTCCATCAAAAATAATTACTCGTCCCGGCTGAGTGGGCAAGTAGAATTTGCAAGACTCAATTAAATACCTGCATTTAGGAGAGTTTATACCATGTTCTTGTTGTAAAGCACTTCGATTCTTACCAGAGCTGTATAAATTAACCACTTCAGTGGTTTCCAAGAAGCCTCCTACGGGTCAGAACTTAGATTCATTGGCACCTTTCTCTGAGAAGCAGGTAATAGAAAATGTCTACAGGAGCAAGGTAATTGCCAGGAAATGCCCTAGCAGTAAATACATAATGCTAAATGATACATAATAATAAATGAAGTGACACTGTATAAAAAGGATCAGTATTTTCTCAGATATTTTATGAGATTTTAGTACTCGTTTCGTCAATTAGGTGCCACACATCGAGCTGAGACCCACTGAAGCAAAGCCCAGCACTGAGGACTGGTGTGGAGCCAGTCCACTGATGCTTGTGAAAAGATTGATTTCATGGGAAAATTGTGTGTCTCCCATCTTCCTGCTGTGCCTCCAGTGTGCACATCCTGGTCATCCCTGCTGTCCTCCAGAGGCCAGCCTTGGGGGAGAAGAGTGTTGGTCCCTTTGCCTTCCGCACTTTGTAATCCCAAGATCAGGCTTTTTCAGCCAGTGTTTCTGATTAATAAAGCACAAGTTTGTCCACGTGCCCTGAGCCTTCCTTTTATCTACTGTGAGTTAGCTAGTGATGTTTCTGAGAAATAGGGGACCCATGGTCATCACCTGCAGAGACGCTGCATGAGACTTGTGCCAGCCTTTTTGAGGGAGAAAGATTCCCTGAAATGCTTCTTGGAACCTTCCACATACCTTATCAGCTAAAAGTTTTCTTCCGAGTAGCTGGTTTCCACTTCTGCAAAGCCAAAATTCTCCAGGTAGGTAGTTCTGGATCTGATTTCTGACAAAGAGGAGTTTAGTTCAGCGTTTACGTAATGAAGTCCTGGATGTAGGATAAATTGAATAGCTGCATTTGTTCTGACATAAATCACAAAGCACCTGCAGTCTGAATGACTGTCCCTTAAATGTCAGAGGGACATGGGTCATTGTGGAAATCTTACAAGTTTGAGTCACACACTTAAATGGAAACGTGAAAATTGGAAATCAAAGGGAGCTGTCAGCTCATCGAGCTCGTCGCCTCGCTTGTACTGAGTATGCCCTAGACCCAGGCGCAGCAGCATCCATTGGCCAGACTGATACTCCACCATCAAGTCAGTTCAGTGCAAACCTTGAACGATACCAACTAGATATAAAAGTCTCTGATGGATAAAAATGCATTCAAAATGACATTTTTAAGGTATGCCTGGGTAAGGCATTACATGGAGCATTTCTGAATAGTGCAAAAAAAATGCAAAGGCCATTTACAAAAAGGACCATGACAGGAAAATTTCAGTGTGTGTTCTGGCATCTTTTGTAGCCAATAACAAGACAAATAATGAAGCATTTTCATCTTAAAACCCAAAAAAACTTCCATCTGTATTAAAACCTGCAGACCACGCATCTGTTAATTAAGCCTACAGCAACACAATGACCATTCGGCAGCATTAACCACTCCAAGTTAGGTAACAAATTTGCTCTGCCAGCCAGTGGCATTAAATAACCATACATACCTAACCTCAACTAGTCAATACATCAAAGCTACACAAAATCATTACTCCCTCACATGTCTTCCCTCCTCTGAGATTTCTCTTTCCTTTCCAACACTTGTGCACGTTAAAGGCCTTTCTGGGGTGCCTGCTGGAAGAGCACCGAGTTCAGATGGACAAGGAGAGGGAAGAAGCACCAAGTCTCAAGGAACCCATCTGCTCAGGACCCGTTCCTGCAGGGAAGGGGTTTGCAGCTCCAACACCTCTGTGTGAATGGAGAAATGTACTCCTGAGCGCTAGGCAGCTACTACTTAAATCTGTTAGGAGTAGGTTAGTCCTTGTGCTCAATTTCAGTGTTTTTACAGACAGTTGATCAATGCACTTAGTTTCTCAGTACCTTAGTTCCACTTTGAAAGAGTAAATAATGCTGGTTCGTTCCATCACAGGGACAACAAATAATACTGGGACAGATACCAGAGAACTGGAGCCAAATAACTGCCTGAAATGATAGGACATACTTGATCATCACCTGTATCTTAGCATCCACCCAAAGGCAAATCCACAGGGACCCTCCACGTTCTCCATGAAATCCTCATTGTTTATGGCATCACCCATAAGCAGGTACAAGGTGAAGCCTCCTGAAGAGTGCATCACATTGAGCTCATCTACAGTTGTGTGGTTTTCAATGCCTGAAAGTCTAGAAGTTTCCTTGTGCTGCCAAAGGTTACATCATGTGAACCTCTCTTCTTTGAGCATGGTTGTCAGGATCAGCCTTGATGGGTCACCCCATCAGGCTGAGCAGTGAAGTTCCCACCATGGAAAATTAGGTTACTGGTCAGATAGCTACTGGGAGGCAAGCCATGACCTGAAGGATTGTCCTTGCCACCAGGTCTTTTCGTTCTTCTTAAAGAAAACATTTATTCCTAAGACATCCCTTGAGCAGATGTCACTGGAGGTTGAATGCCAGTATGTGTCAATGTATTAGAATTTTCTCAAAAGATGTTAAAAAAATTCCAAGTAGCTCTGTTGAAACTCTGAAATAAACTGCTGCTTTCTACGTGACTCTACGACAGTGAGAAATAGGAAGGGCTCAGTTTTAAAGGTTCTATCTCAAGAATGAAAGCCATAAAGAAATACAGAGAGGGTAGAAATGCAGGTAGGGACCAAGTCAGTGGGAAAGAGGAAGGATGAAAGAAGTGTAAAGAACAGACAGAAAATTATCTCTGTGTAGCAGGCAGGAAAACTAACATGAAGTGCAGGAATATTTAGCAATAAGCTGTTTGTGAATATTGATCTGTATTATCCATATTTTCCAAAGACGTGCTGGAAAAGAAACTCACTCTTCCGAGGGGGAAATGTAAGCCTGAAGGAAAGTGCTTGCTGTATATGTAGCTGTATTTCCAGTATTCTATTAGGGACACTAGTCTCAAATCATTTCCCCCCCTGTGCAATTATCAGCTTGTAATCATGGTAGCCTATTTTGTTTCAGAGAAATGCAGCATGTAATGACAAATCCAAATGCAAAATCAAGTATCTGTAGAACTGAAGACCTCAGAAAGCCAGTTTATGATTCCTATAAACACTGCATAGCACTTCCTGCAAATTAAACAAAATGTAGCAGTTCAAGATTGCTAGTTTATCGGGTCAGTGGAAACATGCATCACTCACACAAGCTCCATCCAGCGCCGTCTGGATTTGAGTCTCTGGCAAATCTATTTAGACAGTGGTGGTATGTGAACAAAACCCCAGCTGATCAGGCTTGCAGCACAAACCCAAAATGAGTTTGTCACTCTTTAAATTCCCACACACACTGGTGGAAAATGAAATGAAGGAATGGCAGAAGTAGTTTAGCTTGCTGTCAGCTACAAGGTGCAGGCAGCTTTACAAGAATGCGATGCATAAGCAAGATCTTGTCAGCATAATCTGGGTAGGCACGCTGGCATAAAAGAGAATGTGCTCAAATATTAATGGTCCGTGGTTGGAGTTTTGTTCCTGGTTCTCAGTGGTCTCATCGTCTCTGTGTTGGCCTTCCTGCCCTGTGTTTCTCAGGTAGGTTGTTCTCAAGCTGTTCATCCTACAGCTGATCCTGGGTATATGATGACAGTGGGACTCTGCCCGGCTCCTGGCGAGGCATACGCATGCTTGCAGCTGCAGTGCTGGAGCTGCAGGTTTCTCATGCTACTGGCAAGTCAAATTTTGTATAAATGTAGGTGCTGACCCTTTGCTGGACCTCGGTGCACGGTCCAGATTCTGTTTATGGCTTAAAAAGAAAGCTGAGTTAACACCTGTGAGGTTTTTACTGTTTATTGTAAGGTTAGGTGGTGCTCTTCACTTTCAAACTGTCTCCAAGAACCTCATCTTGAGACACGCTTTGTATGTGTAAGACTGTGCAGATGCTGAGTTATTTGGAATAGCTGCTCTTGAACAGGCATTTCTGAAGTCATTCCTATTTAGGCAAGCCCTTGGTACCTGATAGTTTTCATTCTACCAAGCCCAAACCTACTTTTTTTTTCTTTTAGCCTCCTTCTAGAAGTCTTTTACAAATGGAGAGGTGACAAAGGATGTAGAGTCCAATGGGCTCACACTACAGGTTCCCTGAGAAATGATATAGTACTAAGCCAGGCTCTGGCTGCTCTCTCTCGCACATCTGTGCCCAGGTTTTGGGTACTGGAGAAAAACGGGGGGAGCAGAAAGCATGTGGTATGTGCTTGTGCACCAGAAGATTTCCACTGAGGTGTTCCAGGCATTTCATTATTTATAATTTAATTCCAGGGGGTATATTGTGAGTTAAAGATGCAGATCCTCTCAGATGATCAGGCCCTTGATAAGTAGCAGTAACCCCCGTGTGACACACAAACTGGAGCGGCATGTGGGGTCATGCCTGTCATACGGCAGCGAGTGACTTACATAAGGAAACCCCTGTGATTACAAACAGGTGTCACATCACTTTTTTCTATTAAAGTGATCAAATGGGTTGAAATCCCTGGAGAAGCAGTTATTGAGGTTCGTGCTCTGGGCTGCTTAGCCCAGTTGGCTGCAGTCTCAGGGGAGGGGGTGCTTTGCATGGGAAGTGAACTCCAGTCAGCTGAATTTTCTTTAATTGCCTCAAAGTCTATTCTGTGTGCACCACATCAAATAATTACAGGTCCCCCTCTTTTTTTTTTTTTTTTTTTTTTTTTTTGTTTTAACCTGTTACCTAGGTCTGTTTGTCTTGGAAAATCAAGCTCAGTTATTTTACGCCCTGAACTTTTTCTTCCTCTACCTCTATTGCATTCAGGCTTTTATCATTGGGCAGAATAAAATCCCATGGAAGAAAAGCAGTGTTTAAAGTATAGTGAGATGTGAACTGGCCAAACAAGGTAAAGTAAAGTACACCAAATTCAGCTTGTTTCTTGCAGTGTTGGTGACACATGTAATTTTTGGTGTTCACAAGTTTGACAGATTGTTCCTTTGAGCCATTTTTCAGTACATCTCTCATTTTGCATAGGTCAAGGGTGGCTTTTGAAATCAAAGCATTTTATTTCATAGCAATGAATTAATCAGTCAGTGAGTTATCCCAGTGAAACCAGTGGATGCCTGTGATCCTTGGGAACCTTCTTTCACCTCTTCATGCTGCTTCCCTAGACTTCTCAGTGAGTAGGCTTCCATCTCCCTTCTTGTGAACCAAGGTCCAGGTTCTGCAGTTAATTTGTCTTGTTATTGTTCAAAACTACCAGAACTCAGGGCAGTTGTAAAGGGAGGAGGTGTCCTTCCCCCCTGCAAGATGCCAGCACCCTTGGCTGACCACATTGTGTTGTTCAAGAGCCATGCTAAAAAGCAAATACCTATTCCTGAAAGCAGTCCTGGGCAACAGCTTACATTAAGTGGTAGGTGGTAAATTAGGCACCGATTCACAGCACTCCTTGGTGCTATTGCTCTGATACCAAAGGGTGGGAAATAGCACACAAGCACAGGATTTGCCTTTGCAATCAAACACTTCCTGGCTCTGGTGGATACATGCAGGTGCACTGAAGCACACAGATGCTTGGAGGGAGTTTTAAATTTCAAATTCCATTTCAAGCTGGGGTTTTTGTTTGCAGTTTGATAGTATGGGTGCGATGCAGTAAAACCACCACTACATCAAGCGGTCGGAATGATTTCTTCCCATTTGAATTGGCAGCATTCATCCTTTCATATCGGGTAGCATCCCAACTTTCCATCAATACCTAATCTCAATTCCCTTGTAAATATGATACGCAGAATGTGCCACTTCAGCCATAAATGTGGCCAAACTGTGGTGTATTTTAGCGCTGCAGCCGCTGGACTGCAGTCCTTCTGCAGGTGTGCTGCAGCAAGCTATGGAGATGCAGCTGCTGCGAAAGCATTTGGGAGAGCAGGGCCCAAATCACTGCAGCTGCATAGCAATCAGGCTAAACCGCTGTCGCTTTGATGGAAAGGACAAATCGGTTGACAATAACAGGCGACGGTATTGACAGACAGCCTTTCGCAACAGCTATGTAAGCTGAATAGAAAAAAGGTAGGACAGGACCTCAGTATGTAGCCTAACAATTAGATTGCCTGTTTCTGTTTTATTTCTCTACTGAATGCTATTGTACTTGACATTTATAGGTGTTCCATGATTTAAATTGTGTTATTGAAATAGTGAAAGGTATGTGAAAGCCACAAATGGTACGTTCATTCAGTGCTTTGCTTCTGCCTTTGGCTCATCATGTTTTTGACTTGCAGAAGACTTGGCAATTGGACAGGTGAGCACACTGAAAGGGGGGAAAATACATGCATTTTGTACCAAATTTTTAGCTGAGTAGAATCTTTATTACCTGTGTGGTCTGATAGGGCAGGTTCAGAGATGAGGCATTTCGGTGGTCATTGTGCAGCCAAGCAACATGCTGTGGGGCAAACTGTGACATGATGGCTTTCCGGTATTTTCTAGCGTAGGCAACAACCTACACAGTGTTCAGCACTCAGGGGTCAGAGTGTTTCAAAAGGCAGCTTGGAAAGCCAGATGTGAAGGATTTGAGCTGAGGCACAAAATAACTTGGAGCAAGCAGGTGACCTAAAAGACAAGAAGAAAATGTACTATAAATGCATTAGGATCACGCACAAGACAAAAGAAATTGAAAGGCAATTACTTGGTGTGGAAAGAAAACAAAACAAGACGGCTGAGAACAGGCTGGAATTTTTATTGCCTGTTGTTTCATTCTTCTAAAAGAAATCCCTGATCCTATAATTAAGGTGATTTAAGAAGGAGATAGGTGACCAGGTGAAAGTAGGGGAGGAGAAGAGGCTACCAAATACATAGATGAGTTAAAAGCATGCCAGTGAGTACTTGGGGAATGAACCACAAGGACAGAAAAAGAAGTCTGAGGGAGTGGTTGACCAGTCAGCCTGACTCCACTAGCCCAAAGGAGAAAGGGCATCTCCATTAATAAAACTGTAGAGGATAATAAGGAGATAAAAATAGACCATGTGGATTTGTCAAGCATAAGTTGTGTCATCCCTGTAACAGGATCAGAACTGCCAAGAGGATAAAAAGCGGTAAATGTGATATATTATGAATTTAGTAAGGCTTTTGACACGATTCCAAGTGACATTTCCCAGGTGGTGTAGAGGAAAATGTGTTAGGGTACAATCATCTCAAAGTGGGTGTGGAGCTGCTTGAAACACAGTAGAGTAACCTACCAATGGTTTGCTCTGCACTGGGAGATAATGTCGTTGGAATTTACGCCGGCATCTAGTGCAGGGCTGCCTTGTAGTCACTATTTTCCATGATTCGGATGATGGAGGATATCTACTCTTCTGATATTTCCTACTGGTGACAGGCTGGGGTTGGTTGCAGACACTTTGAAGTACAGGATTAGAATACAGAGTCACCTGCCAAATAGTCTAAAATAATTAAAATTAAGTTAAATAAGCAGAAATACTACTTACAAGACTGAGGGCAGAGAAATCAAATGCAGAGATATAAAATGGGGAATGTTTCACTGGGCAGCAGCAGTGTACATAGGGACCTGCTGTCACATAGGATCATAAACTAGGTAGGCATTGCTAATGCTGTTGCAAAGATGTAGGGGAATTTCATGTGGGGATTTCATAGGACTAGCATGAACAGGGTGTGGGTAATGGTTGTTCTGCTATATATTTTGAGCCACACTTTGTTATGGGCACAAATCCAAGAGAATCCATGGGTAAGCAAGAAGAATGACATGATAAATAAAATAAAATAAAATAAAATAAAATAAAATAAAATAAAATAAAATAAAATAAAATAAAATAAAATAAAATAAAATAAAATAAAATAAAATAAAATAAAGACATTGTTTGATTTAAAATGGGAGAATTAGACCCCTCTTGAGTGCAGAAGAGCTTCTTAGTAAATGAAGATCAGTAAGCTGTAAACAGATTGAGAGTGAATTGACATAATTCTCTTAACTTTATTTACAGGGAAATTTTTATGGTTCTAAGAATAATTAGGCATTGGAACAAGCTTCAAATGGTTAACAGCAGATAAAAGAAGTATGACCTTGTCAGATTAGGGATATTATGACCAAAGTAGTGATGCTCTTCCGTAACATTGGAGAAACTTGGTAATTGTTTCCACTGTGTACCACTCAGAACTTCTTGCAATCACTGGGGCTGTGGTGTAAGGGCAAGTCATAGACCAAGGCAGCTTCCATGTTCTGAGACTCACTCTTTGCCTGCCCTCAAATCTAGGACAGGATTGGATTTCAACAGGTGCATCCTCGCAGAGAGGTTCTTCCTGACTATTTGCTGGTTATTCCCATACAATGTCCCAGATTCAACATGCAGCAGACCTACAGGTATTGATTCTTGATGCTCAATGATTGCTTAATCACAGGAAACTAAAAAGACACCTCAGTAAATGCAGTGCAACTACATGTATTACAGTGCATGTGGTATTTATATATACTACTATAGCATAATACAAAATAATTACATCCAACACTAAACTTGACTTGAAATCATTTAACAAGGGCAGTTTGCACTGCAGGTTTCCAGATGATAATTAGGTCTGTTCAGTTCCATTTGCCTGTGAGCGTTAGGTTGGATGTGCGTGAGTAGAACAGTGTGGTGCCAAACATGGTGAATGAAATCCTGGTCCTACTGATATCAGTGAATGTGGTCCTGGTGCCTTCTATGAAGGGAAAGTTGTACTAAAAGGAGTAGAGAAAAATGAAATGTAGCCGGTTTGTAACTTAGAAATAACGGCAAGTCACAAGAGCTATCCCTCAAGTCCCAAAAGGAGAGGTCCATATCTGAGCCCCCACGTTTGTCATGCCTGGGGATGCACCATGCTGAGACAATTCAAGGAGGTATGGGGCTAAACCTAAAGAACTTTATAGTATATTTATGGTCTTAGGAGGTATATAAATTATCAGCAGTAAATATCACTTGCATCTTACAGGTTTTCTGGGAAAAGTACAATGCTAGTTCATGGTGAGTTCAGCATATACTGAAACAAATGCATTGTCTGGGGGAGAAAAGAAGCAATCTGTACTGATCCAAAATCCTTTTGGATCAAAAATACTCATTTGATCTGTTAATGAAAAATAAAATCAGTTCTGTCCTTCCTGTGGTCCTAGCTGCAGGCTACATTATTGACTAAACTCTGTGGAAGTGAGGGAGTTTTATGTCATTTTAAAGAAAGAAAAATAATTCAATTTGTAGAATTTCTCTTTTTTAACATTCCTATTTAATGAGAAAACAAATACATAATGCAACATAGACCTTCGTATGGTGCAAATGCTGTTTGAAATTGAAATGCATTCCATTTCAGAAATTGTATGCGGTTCTGAAAAGTTAAACAGGAGCTTGAAAATGTGGAAATAAATTAGGTCTTTTCATTCTCTCACTAGTAAACTTTAACAAATAAAATTTAATATCCTTGAAGGACAAATGATTCAGAGCTCTGAAAACAGAAAGCCTCTATGGATTTGGGTCATGCACTCAATCATTTCTTCTAAACTTAAGCACAGCTGTGAGAAACACCCTTAGTTCTTTATACATTAAAGCCTGAGTCTTAACTCCATACTTTTGTCACAATTTGATATTGAGATATAAATCACTAAACAGAAATCTCCATAAAGCCTCATTATCGAAGGGGCTTCCGTTAGTATCATTGATTGATTTGCTGATTTACTGCGTGCTCATCATTGATCGGATTAAGTTCTCAGCTGGCTAGTTATATTCCACAGGCGTCGAGTGAAGCTGGCATTTATCATTTATGAAAGCAAATGCACTGAATCTCAGACACTTGAGCCTTTCCCAAGCCTTGTTTGAGCTTGGTACATCATGAAACTGTTACATGCACTTGTAATCACAAGCCCAATTAAGAAAATTACCTATTTCTGAAAATGGGCTTCTGTGTCATTGAAATTTGCAGGTTTTGAGTTTATGCCTAATTCTGTTAAGCTTGTGCTTTAGTTTGCCTGAATTCTAGACATGGTTTAATATTAACTCAAAGAAAGATACTTAATTGTGTTCAATGCACACAGCTGACCTTTTAGATTCCTGTTGCTGAAGAAAAAAAGCTACAAAACTACAAACAACCCCTCCAAACCCTAAAAACCCCACCCCAAAAACACCACCACAGATGTTAATTTCGATGCTTTTAATTATTATTTCTTAATACAACTTTTGAGACTCACAGATATATACCCATAAAGTTGCCTCGACACATTAGTACACGTGTGGTCTGAAGTATCCAAAAGGGACTCTGAGATAGAGAGGTTGCAGTCTCCTTTGGTTGAACAATTAATAACATAAATTTGTGGGTTCTTCACAAAAGGAAATGATTCCTCTTTTATTATATTTTCTTCATCCAAAAACATGCTTAGATCAAAGAAGGATTTTGTAGGGGTTTTTTAGGGCTATTGATCAAAATAAATTCAAGTGTTAGTATTTTTTTTCCCACCTTTAACTGGTCGGAAAAATACACCCATCAAGTTGGAAGCACTTGTCACAGTGAAGTCTTTTTATGCATTTATTCCTAGTCAGGTTGGACTGTCATGCTTCGTGTCTCCCAGTAGAAACAAAGTCAGAAAAACTTAGGAGAAGTTAAAGGAGGAAAAGGGTTTTCTTGGTTCAGACTTTGAAGTCCTTACTTCCAACATGAAATTCTTAAGTGGTTTGGGCAAGATTGGTAGTTTGTGCCTCCTCTAATATAGGGATGGGTTTCTTTTTTTCTGTTTGTAATCTCCTTTGTCACTCAAGGTTTGTTACTCTTGTTGTAGAAGACATTGTTAGATCGTTTCTGTATAACACTTAATGATCAAGGTACAGGAGTGATTGCAGCACTAATAGAAACATGTGGATCAGACTTTTTTTGTCTTTGAATTCAGAATATGAGCTCTACAAAAAATCAAAAAGCTAAATGCACGGATTATGGCAGATAGTTAATTTGGAGGGCCATACTTCATGCCTTATAGCTTATTGACAGGGAAATAGATTTCATAAAAAATCTTAGTGTAGTCTTATTCCAGCAAGAATAACAAAATCCTTCTGGAAGAAGAAAACAACTGGGAAAACCACAACAAACCACAACGGGTTCCACTTCAGAGAAGCTAAAACTCATACAGCAGGCACTTATGTGGGAAAAAGTGATCAAAACTCTGTATGATAGGCTCATCTCCATGCACTACACACCTATCAGTTCAGTTAGTCTCCCTCCATCTGATGAAATAATTATACTGAGAGCACGATGTGCAGCTTTAAGTCTGCCATTGGTGATGGCTTATTATTTTGTCTACTTCAACTTTAAAAGCTGTAAAGACTGTGAAACCAGAATGTACAAACCTCTGGTCCCACTGACAGAAAGTCTGACTTAAGAGATCTCCTGTAACAGCGTGATAGGAATGTCTGAAGAGGAAGAGTGAGTGTGTCTTGGAAGCAAAAACTGAAGACCTGATTTTTTTGCCCTGTGCAGACAGCTAATTTGAGTGGTGTGCTTTTTCTGTGTGTGCCAGAGGAACCTGGGCTGTCCCTGGACACCTGCTTGCAGGAGGATCTGACCCTTCCTGCTCCATACCTGGTCTTCTGACAGATTTGACAAATACTGGACTTCTCTGCGTTTGTATCTACTTCACCAGGCAGCTCTGCTGTCTTGTAGCGTGACATACAGAGCTGTGCAGTATGCCCTTTGAACTGCATGGGAAAAGTTCAATCACCTTAAGTTGATTTGTCTACCAGAGTAGATTTATTCCATGTGGATTCAATTGGCCTTTTCTGTAAGACTTGTTTGTTCTTAAAACTGTAAATCCATTTTTAAAAAGTTTCATGAGAGCACTGTTTCTTTCAGCATAATTATGCTGTCCAATCCAAGAATTGTGGTGACCCAAATTTACCCTTGTGTTATCTGTTAAGATGTTTATAATCCATGTTACATTGTTGGTCCATACATTTGCCACTTTGTGACTTCCAAAGTCTTGAAGGCACTTGGTCTTACTCAAAACAACCTCAAAGCTCGTCTTTACAACAGAAGGATGAACTGTACTTTATTTGGAGATTTTAATTATATTCCAACCTTAATATAGTGTTCATCATTGAGGTTTTGATGGTCACATCAAGTGATATGGGAGGTGAATGATATATATATATATATATGGCTCTATGGGAGGAGAATGAGATAAACTTTTCAGCATTTCTGGCAATTGCACACAAAAGAAATGCAATGGATGTTAAATTCAGTTTGAGACAGCGCAAGAACCTTGAGAAAGACGGTTCTTTTTCCTTCTTTCTCTCTTCCTTTGCTGATGAACATGTCCCTTATGCCACAGGGCACAAGTGGGAACTTCACTGAGAAAGTATCTTTAGTGAAGAGGATGTTAAAGAAACAAAATCTTCAGTCCCAGTTCTGCGTAAATGCTCTGAGCAAGCTCATCAAAGAAGCTGGCAGCTAGATAAAGGCATCTCAGACTGTACAGCCCTTTAGTTTTTCTTCTATGGTTCATAGATGTCAGATCTTGTTTCTTTGATGGTTTTCTTCTAGTTCTCTCCATCTCTGGTAGTAGCAGCTGAGAAAGGATGAAATCTGTGGTTTGCTCATGGTCAAGCAAGGTACTTAGGCAGTGGTAGTTTAATTGGAATTAGAAAAGACAATTAACACCATCATGAGGATTGCATTCTCATGGGGCATTAAAGTCCCAGTAAATGGCATGTCCTCTGGTTAAATGCAGATGTTTTCAGAGAAGGAAAATCTTGGTTGCCAGAATCATTAGTCTGTAGGCATGCTAACTTAATAACACAGTCAAAATCACTATGTGACTGTCTATATTAAAAAAATGCACCCTCTAAAGTCCTTCCAACTAAAAAGTCTTTTTTGGGGGAGTGTTTTGTTTGTTTTTAACAAAGACCCCGCTGGGCTTGGTTCTGTGCAGACACGGAGCAGACTGATGGTCCCTGCCCTGGAGAGCCGGACTCTCAGCCCCTGCATTTCTCCTGGTGACTTTCGGTGTTTTCTCTGACTTGGACATAAGCACAGGCATGCCACACCACCCTGTAAGCTCCTCCTCCTCCTCCCTTCTTTCATACTTATGCAAGATTCAGCATATTTGGACTTCTTTCACAAACCAGTATTACTTCACATACTCTTTCGGTGTCTGAATGGTGCTGCGCCAATGTAATCCTTCCTTGTTACTGCATCCCCTAAAAGCTCTATTAATCTGGTAATTGTCTGGTGCATTACTACTCATCTGCAAGCAAACTGGCCTTCTGGATGGAAATAGAAACATTCAATATGTAATCCACTACGGAAAATGGCTCTTTGATGTTGAGTAAATTATAAGATCCACAATTGTACTGCTTCACGTTAATGAAACACAGATGTGATCTTAGCAGAGTTGCTACCTTTCATTAATAAACGAAGCCTTATTTTTGTCTTCAAAGAGGATAATAGTTTATAGAGGCTGAAAACATCTAAAGGAAATGTCTTGCATTTTGTTGTGGAGAGGAAATCTCTTTCTTTCCCTTTCCCATCCTTTTTACTTGATTTGGCCATCAAGTTTTATGCCTTTTGAAAGCTTCCCACAGCATTTTTGTTGCACTGTTTTGGTCTTCTTTCCTTCTTCTGTGCCGTCATCTCTCTAGAGGTGAGAAAAGAAAGATGGGTTTGTGCCTTTCTCCTTATTTCAGATTTACAGGAAAAGAATGAAGGGGAGGAAAAAGTTAAGACAGAACAGGGGAAAATAAGTCAGGAGAGTGATAAAAAATGATAACTTTAAATTTCACTATGATTTTTCTAGATGTTTTCTAAAAGTTATTTTTTGTATGAAAAATGAGCACATCTTTTTCTCTTTTTAAAGCAAAATTTTCTTTCCCTTTAATTTTTCTTTATATTTTTTTAATCTGTTGAGGCATTCCAAGATTAGTCTGATATGTCGCTTTCCAGCCAACACTACTGTGAGCCCTCATTGTTTACTTGACACTTACTAGGCTGTAGAATACCAAACTGCAGAAGGTACTTTCCATGCTCATGGATGTGTGTGTCTGAATTAAATGCAGATTGTCATTTCATCAGGACAGTGGCTACATCATTTCCCTTCTATGTTTGTACTGCACCCAACATAGTTGGATTTGTTAAAGCCATGATCGTGCCTGTCAGGCTTAATTTTCTTAATTTCTGTATCTCTGCTATCTTTCCCTATTTTCTGCCTGTTTCTCTAACACTGCCCAGTTTTCTGAGTGCTTAGTCATCCCATGTGCCTGACACACTCTTCTGCTCTCTGTATAACCGTTACCTCCTTTGGCTCATCTGTCACCAGAATCCAACTTCCTTCTCTGCTTCACCTTCCCATCCCTCACAGAATCACACAATGACAAGGCTGGAAAAGACCTTTGAGATCATCTAGTCCAACCCTTCCTGTCCTATGCTAAACTGTATCTCTAAGTACCTGATGTACCCTTTTTTTAAACACACCCAGGGATGGGGACTCAACGCCCTCCCTGAGCAGCCTGTTCCACATCCCGACAACCCTTTCAGGGAAGAACTTTTTTCTCACCTCTAATTTGAACCTGCCCTGGCACAGCGTAGTGCCATTTCCCCTTGTCCTATCTCCTGTCACCTGGATGAAGAGACCATCACCCACCTCTCTACAACCTCCTTTCAGGTAGTTGTAGGTGGTGATAAGATCTCCCCTCAGCCTTCTCTTCTCCAGGCTAAACACTTCCAGCTCCCTCAGCTGCTTCTCATATAATTTGCCCTCCAGCCCCTTCTCCAGCCTCATTGCCCTTCTCTGGACTCGTTCAAGGACCACAATGTCCTTCTTGTAGAGAGGAGCGCAGAACTGGACCCAGCACTCGAGGTGCGGCCTCACCAATGTACAGGGGCGCAATCAGCCAGACCTACTGGCCATACTATTTCTGATACAAAAGCCTCCAGCCTCCCTCCAGCCTCCCCAAGCCACAGATCTCCCTGCATGGTGGCACCTTCCCCAGCGAGCAGCATGATCCATGGTCACGGTGTTGAAGCCATCAGCACTCACATGCACTGATAATTAAAGGGTTAGTAAAATAATGCAGTGTTAAGTGTAAAGGATGTCAGATTAAAGGTTATGCAATGAATTCAATTAAACTGACAGCAGAGAGCTAGGGAGGCAGGGGTTCGGTGTCTTATCCCAACTGGCAGTTATTTTTTCTCCCTAGCTATCATTAAAGAGAAAAAAGCTAAACCCTGGAGACATCCCTGACTGCCAGTGCAAATAGTCTCATGAAAGTACGACAAAATCCCTAGCGCGTAGATAGGACTTATACCATCTAAGCAATGTACTTGACATTCCTTAATCCTGTTGATTTTAGGCATTCTCTGAATATTCTTCTTACATTTCTGTAAGAATGTCTGAAAAGTGGGACAGGAGATTTTCGGTTGAAAACGGTGCATAAGCATCCAATCCGTTCTGCACTTTGCAGGTGTAGATTGTCCTGAAGGTAAACGGAGGTTTTATCAAAGATAAGAGGAAACACCTTAGATATCATTACCTGAGGAGAGCTAACCTCAAAGTCAGCTGGTTTTGTAAGTCGCAAACAGTATGTCAACTTTTGACCTTCCCCTGTTGTAGCTGACAGTATGATTCAGCATGAATATAATCACATTTATAGATGTTAAGGTCAGAAAGGATTATGCGATCTGAATACCTGTGTGTGGAGGTCATTAAACCTTCCCCCAACATCCTTGTATTCACCCCAATGAGTTCCTATACAGATGGGGATTTAAAAGCATACTGGGGAGAAGAAAACTGAGGAAGAAAAATGCAGATGCAGTATAACATCTTTTCTGTAATCTAAGGGCTAATATTTTAGAAAAAACCTCTAAATGTGTTTTTCTTGTTTATAACTGGACTAAATATGACCATATATCATAGAATTATAGAATTGTTTTACTTGGAATGGACCCGTTAGATCATCAAGTCCAACCATCACCCTAACCTGTGACCTTTCAGTGACTCTGTTCCTGCCTAATCTCCCTTTACATCCTATGGAACTTATAAGATTGTGCCAAGAGAACTAAAGATTGCTTCAGGCAAATTGGGGTGGGTAATTTTAGGTACTTCAATTTGAAAGTTGAATCCCAGCCCTAGTGTCCCACCAGCACCTGGTGACAGTCCCTAATAACCCGACACAGATCTCAGGGGAGGTTTTTTCCCACCCTGCAGTACCTACACATGGTTAATGGCATTTTCCCTGTCTGTGATCCCAGGTACCACATTTAGGGAGCTACAGAAATGCTCCGGCTCTGGGAACAGCTTCCAAATCCCAGCAGGGTTAAGGAAATGCTGAGAGCTGAAGTTCTCCATTTGAAGCTCTGAATCATGTAAGACCTGCTTTCATCAGCCATAGAATCGTTTCCACTTCTGATATTCCAGATCATCAGTTATTTCTGCACTTGCTACTGAGTCTGGCTGCCCCCTCCACCCTGTTCCTCTTTGGGAGTGTACTATTATTAAAAGACACTTTGCTTCCCACCCCAGAAGAGGTGCAGCAGCACAAGTGACATTGCCAGGAGATCAAGGGCAGCATTGCATTAGTAACACAACATCTCCCTGTTCATGGAGGAGAAGAAAGGAAAGGGAGAAAACATACTGTCCTTGCAGTAACGTCAGTGTTATTTTATAGCTCCCCAGTGCATGCCAGGCATTTTCCAGGTGTGAAATACTCAGTCTTCACTTTCAACAGCTTCCCACATAGTCCTAACTAAACATCATTTCAGCACTTAGTTTGGCAGGTCAGAGAACATTTCCTTGAGGTTGAAGACCAGGGAATCAGCGTGTCCTAGTTATGTCACAGCTGCTGGTCCTCAGCCTGGTCATCAGCCAGCCTCCCTGCCCATAGTCACCTTGAAGGCCAAAAAGGGCTTTGGAAATCACCATTCATTAGTGCCCATGTTGGAGAGAAGTAGCTGTTACTTCACTTGCTCACTTTAAGGAGCTGCCAACTCAGTTGAACCTGTGGCGAAAAACAATCTCCTATTAAGCTTTTTAATAGTACTTAACTGTATTTTGATTCAGTTTGGTTTTAGGCTGAAAGACCCTTGGCTTTACTCTTTTCTCATGTGAACTGGGTTTTCTTTATACAAAAAAAGTGCCAACATTACAAACAATATTATTTGTAAAGTATTTACATATCTGAGAGGTTCATTAAAAATTAGTAGGGTTTAACAATCTCTCTTTCTGGTATAAAAGCCAATACATTTTGCATACCATCTGGAACTAGGCAGTGACATTTCTCAATTATGTTAGTCATCTAATTAAACTGAGTGGAAATAATAGTTTTATAAAATATTTTGGTTGCAGTCCTGGCACTTTACTAAGCATAACAATTTCTGAGAAAGTCAAAGGTACTTAGCATCCTTTTATCTACTTTCAAGTGACGCCCTTCTTGATGGGCTCTTCTTGATGAGCTTGTTCATTAGGATATACAAAAGTGCTACTCTCAAAGGGATGGCTATGTTCTGATATGTTTTTTCTTATTGACTACTCTAGCACCTTCTCTACCTTCTTTTTCAAAGCAATGACTTTTAAACAAACCTAAAAGCAAACTATACTCACTGCTAGAGGTGACATTCCTTTATACAGGTACTTATGTATGAGATCCCAACTTCTTCCATATTCCTAATGCAGTGGAATAATGCAGAGCACACTGGAGTTAATCTGGACCCTACCAGTTACCAGACGTGACAATTGGCTGCTTGCTTCCACTCAGGTGGCAACTTCTCATCCTGGCAGTCCCATAGAAGAAATAAGGCACTTCCCAGGAGAAGAAAATAATGTACAGGCAGTGGCCATTGACAGGAAGACATTAATCTACCCAATAGCTGGGAAATCTATGTCTTCTTCCAGTTTTTCCAGAAATTTCCTTTTTGTCCCTATGTTATTAGGAAAAGGACATGTGTCTTTCTGTTCATTAGTGCCCTTGATGTTGAGACCCCGATTAAACCACAAACAAAGGCACAGAGTCACTTGTTCTGTGGCAAGACAAGAACAAGCAGCTTTTAAAATAACCTCCAATTCTGAGGCCCGATGGGAGATACTGAAGGTCAGCTTTTTCAGAGGTAGCAAGCTCAATTAAAACAATGGGGTACTCAGTAAAAGATGCCTATTTTTCAAAAACACAGCCACTGGCTACGCTGTTTCTTTCAGGAATCTTTAATAACAGAATATACTATTGTAAAGGATAAGCGTCAGGACACCGGAGTTTATGTGACCATGTATCATTGCAAATGTTGTAGTGGCATTTCTTGGGCACATCTCCACACAAAGCAGAGAGACAGAGAGCAGGAATGTCATTTCAACTGGAAAACATGTGGTTTATATACAGATGTTTCAAGAACAATTGCGCCTGACCAGAACATTACCTACAGAATCTGGTTAGAACAACTAAACTCAGAATAAGCTCATTGTTCTGTGGGTAGATACTGTTCCTGACAGACTTTCAATAGGTCTTTTGATTAAAGTCTTTTTTCTGGGTGTAAAATCAGCTTTTATGCTATGAATTTTCCTTTACAACTGAGGTTACCATATTACCTAACTCTTTCTTGATGTATTTATAGAAACCCAGATCTTTAATTACAGAATCACTAGGTTGGAAAAGGCCTTTGAGTTCATCGAGTCCAACTGTTCCTGTCCTCAAACTATCCCTAAGCACCTCATCTACCTGTCTTTTAAATACATCCAGGGATGGTGACTCAACCTCCTGCCTGGGCAGCCTGTTCCAATGCCCAATAACCCATTCGGTGAAGAACTTTTTCCTAATATCTAATCTGAACCTGTCCTGGCACAGCTTGAGGCCATTCGCCCTCCTCCTATCCCCTGTCACCTGGGTGAAGAGACCAACACCCACCTCTCTGCAACCTCCTTTCAGGTAATTGTAGGCAGTGATAAGGTCTCCCCTCAGCCTTCTCTGCTCCAGGCTGAACTCAGCCTGAAGCTCCCTCAGCCGCTTCTCATATGATTTGCTCTCCAGCCCCTTCCCCAGCCTGGTTGCCCTTCTCTGGACACACTCCAGGACCAAAATGTCTTTCTTGTAGTGAGGGGCCCAAAAAGAAAGCTCAGTTCCCCAGTTCTCTTCCTCAGTTCTTAGACAAACATAGCAAGGACTTTTATTTAGTTTGCTTTTCTGTACAGATAAAGAAAGAGTTTCCAAAGTCAGGTATCACTGACAAAACCTGCACCTCTGAGAATGCCCTGTCAACAAACTTCAGTCTGACAGATCCACAGGTATTATGGTAAACCACAGAGCATTACCTGTCAAACCACTTGCATGTTTCAGATGATGGTCTGGGATTCACTGACAAAGCGCTTTATATAATAATAATAATTCTGCAACTTGTCCAAAGAAAACAGCACAGATGATACACAAAAGGCAAGAAGTACAAGTCAGTCTACAAATACAAAAATGGCCCAGCACAGAACACGCCTTTCTTGGTGCCTTGGTCAATGAAACCTGCCATTGACCTCCCCCAGAATTTACTTGTTCTTCACAAATGGAACATTTCAGGGCCGAAGTGTTTACTCCACCCAGTGGAGAACTTTCTGCTGCAGCTCCAAGACTGCTGAAAAAGGTCATTTAAAAAAACCCAAAAAACAAAACCCAAAATTAAATACCGAACAGGTGAGTTTTATACTAGCATGCCAGGAATTTAATAGGACATTTAAACAATGTGAGTGAATAGAAAAGGTCACCTTCAGGAAAACAGTCCCCTCCCAGGAGACAGGTGGAGTTCTGCTCATACCTTGTGGTTTCTTGGATGGCACTATCACCTCTGTTTAGGCAACTGCAACAAGCCCTAAGAATGGGATCTAAACATTAGGCAACTAAACATGAACCAGCCCACTAAGTTCCTGTGATGGTGGAGATTGTTGATTAAATTAGTGGAGTCAGAAGAAGACTTAGGTCACCCTAAGACAGAAATCTACATCTCATCAATTGAACTGTGTCTGAAACTCCATTAACTGCTTTCACTCAGGCATCAGTCTGCAAGCCTAGTCCTACCCTAAATGAGGTGTCGTGTTCTTTACCTTCTTATTTTTAGCATTTCATGAGACTGTATATATGGTGGAGGTTGTCACAGAGGAAGTGGCAAGTTTGAACACAAAATAAAATAGGGCATTTGATCCAAAAAACACCAGGAAGGGATTTAGGTACTGTATGAGTTATGCTTCCAGTTTCCATGTAAAAACAATTAAAAGAGAAACGGTTAATGAATTGATTGACCCATTTCAGGGTTTATTTAAAATTCATGGCTTAGCATCTGTTGAGGAGACCAGGACAGACACTGCTCTTCCCGATGCTCCTCTGTTGTTTCTCCTCTGTCTTTACACTAAGGAGGAATTCGGTGCTTTTGCTTAGCTCACACATGTCAGGTTTTCTTCACAGCCTTGTGGCTAGAAGCAGCACTCCCACATGAAGGATGCAATGATGCTTCGTGCTAATGAAATGAATGTGACAGCAACCTGAAAACGTCGCTCTGCCTAGGGATGTAAGACAGAAAAGCATTATTCCTGCCCTGTTTGGTACACTATTAAGTACTGATTAGACTCCAGTGAAAGTAACAGGTATAAGCAAGAAAATGATCTGTTCCCTGTTTCAAGCAGTGCTTCCTATTGACGCAGTGGGTAGTTTAACCTCTTTAGGATCTATTTTTCTAGCTATAAACATGTCTGCAGATGATTGAGAATTACTGACTCCACAGCATGACTCAACAGTTTCAGATCTCTTGCCTCTGTCAGTCACAGTTCTGGTCCTCCTCAGAAATCCTGTTTCCTTGTCTTTTTTTTCCCCTCCTTTTACAAGCAAGCAGACACTGCCATCCCCCTGCTCGGTGTGCCACATCATTACAGCTGCCTCTAAGACTATTCATTGTGAGGTTTGGAGGGCTTTTGGAGAGATGGAAACTTCTGCTCATCCTTAAATTGCCCTGGTAAATGGCAACTGGCTTTCTGCGGTGCCCTACGGTGTCCACCACCTGTCTTGTGAGCTCAGTTCAGCCTGAAGAGTGAGTGAATGAGGAACTCAAAGGGATGGTGCAAGATGCTTCTCAACCCATGACTAATTAAAAAGTGTAAAAACTAGAAAGAATGAACATTTCTGTCTTTCTCAGATCCTTTATAAGACCCCAGATGAATTTTAACCTCATTGAACTGCAGTCTTCTCTCACATTTTCACTGAAACTTTCAGGCAATCCATTAAGACTACACCTAGTGACAACTAAGGAGAGTTCAGTAGGATTAGATTGTGCTCTGGGCTTCTCAACAGTTACCAATAATGATGTTAGAATGAAAGAACTGCTCAAAATCTGTAATGTGTCTTTACATAGGTAAAGGGTGCAGTGAAGATACAGGTTTGGCTTGCAGGGGGTGAGTGATCTGCAGCTATCCTTGGCAAGGCACTTCATTCCATGTCCCTTTGTTCTTCTCCAGTCCTTTTTTTTCTTTCTTTAATGGTAGTACTTAATGGCAAGGAGTGTCTCCTGGTAGATATTTACATGACAACTAGTCCACAGGCTCTAATTTCAGAAAGGGCTGTGGGCAAAATTATAAGGATCATTAATTATCTCTTCTGTAAGTAATTGCATTTTTTTGGATGAGTAGCTTGTTTGCAGAACTATCAGTCTGCTGAATAATAGCACTTTTGCATATTAAAAAATTTAAAGAACAAGAGAAGTCGCTGCCCTGGAGCATCTGAAGGATACAGTAGCCAATGCAAGAATCTACTTCTTCTGTATTGGTATTTCTACTTCTTTTAGGCACTGTTGACTCAAGGGAAGATACAGTAACATGTCCTGAACTCAGTTCAGTTTAACACCAGCAGCTTTTTCTATGATACTCACGGTGATACTGAGCCCCCTCATCCCATATTCATTGTGACCCTGCAATGAAGTGGACAGCGAGTTTAGTGAGATGAAAGTCAACTCTGAGGTGATGTTTAACAATTTCTTAGTATTTCCCACTCAGGGAACTTGAAATCTGATGACCAAAAGGCTTAAGTGAATTGAAACATCACTACGAGGATCAAAGACATCTGATTCACGTGTGACCATTATGAAAAAGAGTTTGATTTTATACTTTCTAGGGTCTTTGCTGTTCAAATGTTTGGTCTGCTTTCAGGGCTGTGATTGTTCTCTTCAGCCTTTGAGTATTGAGGTCAGTGAGGGACCAAGCTGTTTCTAGTTGTCCTTGAAATGCAGGGAAGAGGAGCTTTTGCAATGTCACATTGGCATGCTCCTTCCTCTGGCATCTATTGTTTCTTTTGAAACTGGAAATAAAGCAAAATGTTCGGCTTAAATACAACGTTTAAACCCGCGGGATTATTTTCTTTGAATGTGAGGTAGGCAGGTGAATTTCTGAAGCCTCTGAAGTAGTTTTAAAAGCAGGAAACAAATGTAAGTCATTTTGTGTCACACTCCCATGTGGCATTTATGTAAACGGACGTTTGAATTGCTGGGTGCTTGGGGAATCTAGAAATGCACTTTTGAGGTGTCAAAGCTATTTTTATACCTTGTTAGATAATTTCTGAATCCACCCTGAAGTGGTGCATCCCTTGTTTTTAAGCAAAGGGTGGCTATGGGATCCTATTAAAAGAGCCAGATCGGGTCATAGCAGCAAGGGAAGGTCAACAGAACTGGTAGGAGAGAGCAAGATGAATAGAGCTGTTCCAGGATGTAGCCAAGACCTGCTAAGCTTTCCAGGTCTCCAGACATGTCTGTAAAATGAGGTAGGTCCACAATCCAGGTAGGATTCAAATCAGCAGGTCAGGATTAGCAGGGCACATGGTCAGGCTCAGATGTAGCTGCTCAGATGTAGCATTGCTCAGACAAGGACCCAGGGTGAGGGCTGGAGCAAAGGCAGATCCCTACTGAAGGGATGGCTGGTGGGGCCTCTCCCGGATCATCTCACACAGCTCCCTTCCCAGCATCCTGCTCCCAAGTTGCAGCTGCACCACATCTGGGCTGTCCTAGAGAATCTGCAGCCAAACCCTTGGGGATGGGACAAGGCTTTGCAGAGGCTTTTGGTGCAGTCGGGGTCCGGACACACTTGTGTCTAGTACTGACTGTCACAAAGGATTGGAGGGTGGGAACCTGCCTTTCCTTGCTACATTTTCCCTGTGTGCCTCACAGTTATCTGCAGGACTGCCTCTGACTGAGGTCCTTACTGCATGATGCTGGATTTCACACTCCTTGAGCACCTGCAGCGGGTGCCTTTCACAGTGTCCTTTCTCAGCTATGACATTTGGGTGTAGCATAAAACTTGTGTCTTGGCCACTGTGAACAACATCTCCCAGACTTTTAAAGAAAAGTAGAGATGGTCTCCAGTCTTTCCTCACCTTTTAGGGAGAGAATCATTAATCAATCCTGTACTTCCTGCACAGAATTTAATCTTTTTGGTACCCTCATCTCGCTGCTGTAACGGGTGACTCAAAATTGATAATGTGTCCTCCTCTGTGGCCCAGACAACCACATGAGTTTTTGAAGGATGCTCGGTTGCTTGAAGAGCATGCATTAACTCAAGGGAAGTTTTCAGGTCTGAGTGCTGCTGTTTGATCCCTGGTGTCAGTCTGAATGTCCTTTGCTTTCCTGTATGTATGTGCTGAAGTCACATTCAGCAGAAAGTTAGACTGGAGCTTCTGCTGTGCTACTCTGGAAACAATCTTTTGCTCAAAATGCAAATACCTGGTAAGAGAAGAAAACAAACTATGAAGTGTAAGGTATGTTACTTATTTTTATCAGACACCACACAATGCTATTTGTATAGGTATAAAAATATTCAGAATAACTTGAGTTTTACTCCCAGCTTCTGCAAAACCTGTGTGCGCTTATGAAGGCGAGGTGACAAAGACTCCAGAGTCTTTGAATGCTTTGGTATATCTTTATAGACACCCAGACAACAACCTAGGAGAACAGATGGCTCAAAACACCATGTAACATCCTTATTCCGATGTAGCAGCAGCACAGATTCGATCTCCCCCTCCAGGGCTACTCTCGTATCTCATGAGAGCTGAACGGATGGGCTCGCAGCGAGACACGATGCGTCATGATTGCCACTGCTGTAATTCTAGAGATACTCTGGCGACTCTGTCAACACCATCTGAGATTACTTGATGTTCTCTGTTCCTTGGCAAATCAGACTAATCAGTTTCCACTTACTTGAGAACACAGAAAGTTCAGCAGTTCCTTCCTTATTTCTCTCATTTGTTGAGAGCAGGCTGTTGAAAGCAGGCTGCTTCACAGAGTAGAGGGTTCCAGGGTCCAAAGCTGCTGAAGGCTCATGTGTTTGGGGAGGGGGGAAAATGAAATTGGGGATTTGTATGGGTTGGTTAAAGAATGTAGAATGCACATTCAGAGCCACGTTGCATAGTGAAGATGTGCTGTGATGTGTCATGGCTGCAGCCAGCTTGGAGAGATAGGGAGGTCAGACTTTTTCTCCAAGCAAAGGACTTTAGGAATTCAAAGATAGGCAGAACAAAAACTATGCTAGAAATGCAGCCTCATTTTCTGATCAGCCTATTATAAAAACATCATTTGTTCACTGCAAAATGGAAACCTTTTCTTCTTTGCTTTGATAGGGAGAAGTGGGAGGTAACATTAAATGGTTATTCTTAAGAACTTAAATATGATCTCCTTCCTTGAAGTTTCCAGAGTTGCCTTTGGTGAAAGGGGCTGACGTTGAACTCTAAGGGTATTTTTTGAAATGTTTTTGAATTCACAAAGACTCTCTGCTGGTCTGTCTTGTTCAAAACAAAACATTGCACCTGTGGAGGAGAGAAAAGAAAATAGAAGTGGTTGAAAACTCAAGAAAAGTTCTGAGCCTCTAAGTAAGACACTGAAAAATGATAATGAATAGCAGCAGAAAGTTCTTTTCTTGTAACATTGATAAGAAAGAGGTGAAAATCAGGTGTGACGCTGTTTGCTCCCCTCTTCAGTCTGGGAAACTAGAGCTTGCAAGAAGTTAGAAGCAAGCAGGAATGAGGTCTTAAGCTTCTAGGAAAATGCTGCCTGCAAGAAGAGGCACAGGCTGCACAGGGAAAGACAAGCAGAGCAATGCACAAACTCTGCAGCAGGCTTCAAAATGGCAGGAAACTCAAAATGATTGAATTGATGTTAATAAATGAAGAGATCATGCTGCACTGTAATGACAAAACAATTCCAATCTATTGCTTTGCCCGGTAATTTTAAGAACTTAAATCTGAGTTTGGATAGTATGATGACAGTAAGTAGCCTAATGAGCTACCAGGCAAGGTAATCTAGATGGCTGGGAGATGTCAGGTTTGTGATCAAAGGTTGGAAGTCTTGTCACTGTCTTGTCACATCACCCTAGAATGGTCTCTCTCAGTTACATTGTAAAACTCATTACAAGAAGTGTTTCAGTTGTAGTTTATTTGCAATTCACTGCTTGTTCTTATTTTGTATTTGCAGTGCTTTTCCAGTCGATATTTGTATACAACTCACAAAAGACCACAGGATCATGTAATGTTCTTTTCTTTTAAAAAAAGTAAAATTCACCTGTCTGCTCAAACCCTGCAACTTGTGCAGTTTGTCATCCAGGGAGACATCCTGTCTTATGGGGGTGTATAAATACTGGAGAATCTTCCCATTCCCTCAGTAGTGATGTACCTGGTTGGAAAATCAGAATCTCTGATATCTCTTATTTGACATGCTAGACTGTTTGGCTGAAGGGAAAAAATATCTCAGTGCCCTTAAACCAGTTTTTGTTTCAGATGCTTAAGGGACCGATGCTGGCTGCATTGATTTAATTCAAGTGTTATTGAACATGCTGTTCAGAGGCTGTGTGCTCCATCCTGTGACCAGGCAAGTCCTTGGTGCATAGAGGCCGTAAATACGTGCTAGGTCTTGTGCAAGGTCAGTGTTGTGCTCATATCAACCATAGACAAGACTGTGACACCTGAGAACCAGGTCTGTAATGAAAACGGGGCTATCAGGCATCTTTCCAGCAGCTAGGGATGAGGACAGACCAGGGTGTAGTTGACCCAGCTGAAAATGTTTGCATCCATTCTGACAAACCAAAATGTTGTTTCCCAGTAGTACAGATGTAAAAAAGCTGAAATATATGAGAAGTCATCCATGCAAAATCTAATTTTCTGGAAATCTTGTTTTCTACTGCAAAGAAAAAGTTATTTGAGTGGTATATTCCCAACCCACTCAACACAGAGTCAGTCTGAATCTTAGTATTGCCATCTGGCACCCAGTTGGAGAACCACAACAGCATATGTTTCTTTTACATTATTATTTGATATTTATGAGTAAGAGACTTGATAATATATTTGGCTAATTGCTCTTTAAAATTCCAAGTCCAGAAAATTCATGGGAAATGGCAGTGCAGAACTTCATTGAACACGGCTGACTTTTCAACCTGAAGTAATGAGGAAATCTAAAACAAAGGTACAGCACACAACCACGCTGCAAAGGGAAGTTCTTCTCTGCAACATGCTGGGTTGACCATGCAAGGCTTTGGTTCCCAGGTGGGGAGTGATGAGCAAACAGGTAGTCAAAATCTTGAAGCCCCAAATCAGAAACAACTAGGATAATGTTCTAGTTGAAAATTTGGACCTGGGAGCTGGTGGAATCATATTGTCCTTGAGATACACCATGGTAAGAAGTAGGTGTGAGATGTTTTGAATTTGGAGGTGCCCAGTAGAGACTTTCTGCTTAAGCTGTTAGCCAAGTTTTACCACTAGATGCAGTTCTGGGAGCTCCTCTGGTACTCCAGAGGTTGGCTACTGCACTGTGGAGTCACACAACACCTGCCTCCCCCTGGCTGGTGGCTGAAAGTTTTCAGATAGGGTAGTCTTGTGGGCAAAAACATGATTTGAGTTTTCCAAGGCCATCCTCCAAACCATCTACTGTTGATAAGACATTTGGGATACATGGATAAAATATGTGAGCATCTACTCTGCACGGGCTCCCAAACTGACTAGGGCATATTACAGCTCATTGATAGATCATCATGATGATATAAATTCTTTTTCTCAGTTTCTGTGCAGGTCATTGTAGACAACTATATACTGTGGGGCCTTCACAGAAACTGTTCTTAGGATAACTTCAAGAGATCCATGTTTTTCGTCATCCCAGTCGCATATTCAAAGGGATGTTGGCACCTTTCTGCACAGGGACAGGATCATCTGTGGTCTTTGCATCCCTTCCTTTATTATCAGAGAAATGGTGTGCTCCTCTTGCAGATGGGTCATAAGCCTGGATAGTGTAGGAGCCTGTCTCCCACTTAAGCACATCCTCACCATATACCACCCACCACATTGACCCAGTCCCTGTGTCATACCTTTAACACACTCACCAATACCTAATATCACTTAGTCTCCCATCCTGTTTTGACAAGCATAGTTACTCCAAACACATCTGCCTGTGTCCTTAATGCCATTGCCTGTGTCTTGGAGTGTGCCTACAGCTGCAGTTTCAGCAGTCCTCAGGAGACCTCATGGGCCAGAGCCTGAGTCTGAAAATGGCAGTGAGGAGAGAGCACAGAGGAGGGGAAACATGAGCTCTGCTACCTGCTACGCCTTGGGTGGTGAGAGTGGCAGAGTAGCAGGGAGGAAAAGACAGCAGCAGAGTCCTACTTCTTGTGGAACAGTGGGGGACATTCTTCACCAGGCAGCCGCCCTTCACAGGGAAGCAACAGATTTTGTCCTGGTCCCTTCTTCTCCCTTCTTTAAGGAGAATAGACTAAGATAATCCATCTATCAGTAACTGAAACAGAGCATCACCAGGCCTTACAGGCTTGTGATGGACCTGCAGAGCCCCATGAGGCCTCAAGGAGATGAAGGACAGGAATCATGTATGGGGACAGACAGGAATCATATATGGGGTAGACACATTTAGCCCTTTAATTGTGCAATAAGTTCTCCTGGATGCTGCACAAGCTCATAGTGGTTTGAGAGCATAATGTTGGTGAACAAGTGCTCAGTACCTGTTGGAGGACTGTATAGTCCATTGGTTTGTACTTCTGTGCCCTCCTTAACACATTACATGAACATGGAGTTGGTCTACTAGGTTGGTTTCATGCAAAATTAGTCTATTTATTGTGCCAGACCAGTTTCTGGCCTGCACCGAGATGTGGTGAGGACTATCAAGGGATCTACCTGAGAAGTGACCTACTGCTCCAAACTGAGAGCTGATGCCAGCCAGCATTTCTGATGCCCTCCTCTCTTGAAGAGACAAGACCATGAGAACTTGTAGCCATTCTATGTCACGGGGTAATTCAAAAGATTTTGGATGGGAGGCAGCTGAACAAGAGATATCCATTGGCCCCTTACAGTATCATGTGTAGCTATTTCAGATTAAACTTAAATTGTTTATTGATAAGCTATCTGGTACTTCAAGGAAGAAGATGGGTATTTACATTTATACTACACACAGTCAGCACCTGTTGTGAAATAGTTGCTAAAATAACAGTAGACCTTTGAAAATCAGTTCTGAACATCCCTAAGAGAATTTAAAAAACAAAAAACCCACCTTCCATATAGATACTTTTTTGACTGAGATAAAGCCTAGGATTCTCTCACTGCTGTGGAGTAAAGAGCTGTGGCAGGTGTTGCAGTGCCATGTGCAAGCTACAGCAGAGTTCACTAGGCTGTTTTTACTGGAATCCTGCTATAAATTGTTATTAATTAATGACTGCAGATCTTTTTATTGTTATTGGTACCAGTCTTGGATGCAAAAATATCAAAACCTGATTCTTTAGACCTTAAACTGAATCTGTAAGTGTTAAGGAAAGGACAGCCACCAACCTCGCTGGAAGCTGGCTCAGACTCTGGGAGACTGCATGGAGACTATATATTACTTTAATAGAGCCACATTTCACAATGGGACACAATTTAACAGATTTAAATTGCACAACAAAGAATGCACTATTTTCTAAGAGCAGTATAAAAACTAAAGCTACCTTCGGTAGAGTGTGTGCAGAGAAAATGAGAAAGGAACAGATGGGGAAGCATTTACATAGGAGATGGCAGGCAATTTCATTTCTTCTATTGGCATGCTAATTAATGATCTTTCCAAAGAAGGAATGATGTATAAATCTCCTAAAGGAAGGATAATAGCAAGGTCAGATGTATCTGCTCAACTATGCAGGAATTTGAATGCACAAGTATTGCAAAATCCTGTGTCAGATTAATAACCTGTTCTAAAGAAAAATTTGAAGCACTTGGTAAATGCAATTTGAAATGCAGATAGGAGATAGAAGGGCCATGCATTGGAATTTCAAGTTGCAGAACTTGAACTCTTGAGCTGTCCCGGATCCTGCAATTTGTTTAAATCTATTGCACAGGGTGAATGTTGAAAAGCAGAGGGAGAACTCAGAGCTGTCGTCTTCTCCCCTTTCCTGAGCCCAAGGATGTCTTTGAAGGTCTGCATAGTTTAGCTGGGAAATAGTGATTCAAAGACATCAAAAGGTTCAGTTTAGCGGAGATAAACATTTCAAATAGCAGCTTTTTCTATAGCTTAGCATAACACTCACAGTATTTGCAGTACTTGGCATAACTAAAAGCTGTGTAATGCTGCTAGCTCTGCAGAGCTAGTAAGCTAGCAGGCATTCTGTCTGCTCCAGGAGTATGGCTCACAACTACAAGGTACTCCTAATTGCAGTGCCTGGGGTGCTACTCAGCGAGGGCATGTCGCAGTGCCTTATGCACACCAAACCCACGAAACTTCATCATAAAATACCTGGTGAAATTGCCTAAGGTCACCCTGCCAAGCGAAGCCAGAGGACAGTAACACGGGACCCTCCATCCCCAGCTGTGACTGCACAGCTGCACTGCCAGCCTGTGTTTTTGCAGTCTCTCCAGCCTCATCCTTCTCCTTATCTTGTAGTCGCTGGCATTTTTTGGCTCCCTTCTTCCATGATCTCTGCTGACTTTCTGTCCCTGCAGCCATGTCCCTGAGAATCCAGGGTTTCATCACCTCCAGCTGTGTAAATTAGGTTAACACGTGGAGATTATAAGCCTAAAATACATTGTGTCCAGAGACCACTTAGAAAACCTTATGAAGAGTATGATTGTGAGGACAGAAGACTTAAAAGATGTATTTTAGGGAAAAGACCACAGGGCCATGCTGTGACTAATAGGTTGGCTCAGGACTGTGGTTCTGGGATGAGCTTGATCCATAATGTCTGTAGGAAATCTCTGCTCGCTCAGCACCCAAACTGCTGGCTGTTCAACTGAGCAAGGAGCTGCTCCTTCAGAGCAGGTATTTGAGCCTCACTTTGCATCAATTCCACTTGTAAATAGCTCTGGGCTAAATTCACAAGGAAGACTGAGATAAGCTCCAATGGCCAAAAATGTGGAGAGGGAACCATCTCCTGACAGCCTCCTTGGGAGCTCTGCTGCTGGGTTTGAGCAGAGGAACGAGCGCCTTGGCAGTACGGAGCCCGTGGTGTATCTATCTCACATTGCAGGACTCATGGGCTCCATCCAATCCACTCCTTATCCTGGTATTTTCTGTAGTACCTTGGGATTTTCTGGACAGGGAATTTTTAATGCCTTTTCATCAGTCTTCAGTGGGAAGATGAGAACCTGAATTCCATATCCAGAAATTACAGCAAAACTCCATGTAAGTCTGCAAGGAAACGTTAGGGAATCAAAGAGGGGGGGGGAACCAAAGTTGGAAATCAAGACTGTGAGCAAGAGTACACAAATGTGATTGTCACAACTAGCAGTTGACAAAATAATACAGTAAAGTCTACTAATGAGTATTCACACCTTATCAGGTGGAAAAGAGCCCCCATCCCAACATGTAAAAAGGAGAAGAAATTAGAAGAACACAGAAGTAATTACCATTGCAATTTTTTTTCTCTACTTTCAGTAATAGATTCATTAAGAAACCTTGATTTAGAGGACTTGACAAGCAAGTAGGATAACGATGAGTATGCATACACTGAAAAAAGAAGTGAGGGCACAGCTAGAAATGCAACAAGACAAGCACTGGAAATTAATTTTAACCTTCAGATTGCAGAAAAACTTATGTACTGTATTTTGTTATATTTGTGTGAAAAGGTCCAAATTCTAAGTACTGTACAATTGCAGGAGGCAATAAAGTTTCTGAAAGACTTTTTAAAAAATTCAAGGTAAGAGTGGTGGTTAGCTCAGCAAGGTTAGTGTCTAACTGAGTAGCAAATGAGCCACTGGCAATAAAATAAATAATGCTGTTTAATTACAGTCATGACCTTTAGTAATTGCTGCGTTATTGCTTGGTATTGTAAGAGATTTATTGTATTTACTGAAACAATTGGGTTTTTTCCCCTCTGCCAAAGCCATCAAGCATTGGAATTGGAATAAATTAGATTATGTGGTTTGTGTATCCCCTGCTGCGCAATGTCTCGTCCGGTTCTGCTGTAAGCAACTTCAAGTGGTGTTTTGTGTGAAATGCACCGGAGGGTTATTCTACAGCCTGAAGAACTGGTTATTCTGATCAGTTGAGATGCAGGGTTGATTCCATCTCTTTTCTGCTGGATGGATTTTTTTTTCCCCACGCTTCTGAATTCACAGTGGTTTCACCAACCTATTCTTCCTCCCAGCTTTCCAAGAGTTAAACCCATATCTAAAGGGAATTGTTATTATGCTTCTCCAGTAATGAAGAAAAGATGAGAATGTGCATATTTCATCAAATCTGTACAACAATTATGCAGTTATTAATGAAAAGAAAAGGGGGGGAGGGGCGCAAAAAAGACCAGGTAGAGGTGCGGTTCTTTGAAACTGCAGACTCAAAGAGATTCCCTGCTGCCCCTAATTTCGTAGCATCCTAATGGAAATGGAAGAAATTCCTAGGGCAAAAGATAGTAATTTAAAATTTAAAAAATCAAACAAAGTAAACCCAAGTACCCCAGTGTCTTTTGCCTCTCCAACTCTAATGAGCAATATTGGAAAGGCTTTGTAAAGACTGCACTACAAGGGGGGAAAGAAAAATGGGTATTATAGCTGATATTTAAGGTGTATAAGAAGTAGATGATAGTCTGCCATGGGTAATGAGTTCTCACACTCTTCCCTCAGACCAAAATTTAAAGGATTATTAGGAATTTGCAACAACCTGTTATGGTGCTAACAGATGTTACAGCATTTGGCTTTTTTGGGAGGTCAGGTAAAATATATGTAAGTAACTGACTGTGTGGGGCTAGTGGGTATATGTACAGAGATTGACATATAACTCAGTATATAACTCAGAAAGTAGATTTAAAAATCACTTATTAAATGTATCTAACTCATGCATCAGTTATGCACAGGAAATCAATGTCTGAACCTCAGGGGGAAAGAAAAAATCATCAAACTTTGAAAAAATACCCACCCTGGTTTTAGAGGAAGAAGGGTGCTCAAAGCATCAGGGTTCCAAGGACACTGAATTCTGCACCCTCTGCTATCATTCCTCTGCACTCAGTAGTGCCTCAGTTTCCCTCCAGCACCACCTTCTCACTGGTTTCTTCTCAAGACATGCACGAGTGAGTGAAGACAAGAGTCCTTTGAATGGCAGAGGGCAAATCCCAGCCTTGCTGGGAGCTGAACTCCATGAAGGGACTTGAAATTACGTAATTTACCCGTATGAATAAAACATTGAGGGTTATTTTTAGAAGTTTGACTGTTCTGGCAGACACAGTAATTTCTCAGCTAATCTCATCACTGGTCCTCCTGAGCCACGGGCTATCCCCCATCCTCCAGAATTCAGAAAGTAACATCATTAATGATAATACTACGATTTTGATGGAATTTGCTACCTTTTAGCCGAGCACATTCCACTGGGGCCTGGAGGCTCATTTCAGAGGCAGTCTCTCCCTTAGATAAGCTACCTTGCCCAAACTTTCAAAAACTCATTCAGATTATTTAATGGAACCTCTCGCTCTCACAAGGAAATATTGCTTATACTCAAAGACTTAATAAGTCTCCTGGTCTAGATAGTTCCCTCTCTGATCATTAAAAGAGGCAGGGCCATTAATATCAGGTTATCAAGCTTTGCTGCCCTGTCATATTTTCCCTTCTTCTAATTTCACTGGAAGTATTCTATTAGCATGGTGCTTCTTAAGTAACGTGATTTTTTGGGCTTGATTTTCCTCCAGACTTTCAATACAGGCTTTTTTGTTTGTCACACTGTTGTAGCAACAAGCCTTTTATGTCCTTCTCAATGGATGGAAAACAAGCTTCAGCTGTGATGGCTGCAAGGTGGTCCTCATTGGGGTCTGACAGATGCTGCCAGATCTAGAAATTCTTCTGTCTCCACATTTTTCAAATCTAGGCCTTGCATTGCCTCCCACCACTGAGCTTGGCAGATTGCAAAGCCCATCTCCAGGCTTCATAAGACCATATCACTAGGAGGCAAGTGGCTGTATCTCATCTCCCTGCAAATTTCTGGTATTGAACCCTTCTAGATAGGGAATTACTCAGCTTATCTGGCTAATGCTGCTATCTGACAGGTATCGAGTGCTGGGCAGGTGAGACTCTGCAGGTATGAAAGCTCTTTGGAGAAGCCCATGCCCAATTTCCTATATTAGACATCAGAACTTACCTTGAATCCTGCCTCAGCTCACATTTGCTGAGTGGTTTGCATGCATAATAAATTCGGATTTTAAATAGAGCTTATATGTTGCACGGTCTCCTGAGCCCTACCCAAACTTACCACTTGCAGGGGGAGAGCAGCGTAGGATATAGTTTCCACTCACAAAACTGATCTTTCTTAGGATCCTCTTTCTTGCTGCAAGTTGCACAGATTGCTAATACCACTTCAACTTTATCTCTGACAGACAGACAAGAGGATCCCAAAATCTTCTACTAACTCACAAAATTCCAGTGGTAACAGAGGAGTGGCAGCTTCAAAGAAACAAACTGGCCAAGAGACCCAACATGGAAGCTTTTTTTAATCATGCCACTTATGTACTGAATAGATTGCATCCATCTTTTGACACTTATAAAAATCAACAAAAGTGGTAAAAATTGCCCAATAATACTTCTGATATTATCTTTTGAGTAAAAAGAAATCTATGCCCTTTCAGAGACCTCAGCAGGATGTTGGTTTCTCTTTGTTCCCCTTATTGTTCATTGTATTCAGGGTGGAATTAATGATTTTCTCAAAGGCTTATTCCTTTCAGAAATCAGCTCAGAAAAATCATCTGTCTTGGCAAAACAGCCAGAACTCTTCCCAAACAGACTTTCCTAACTAATGGATTGATCCTTGAAACTTCAGTGACCTTCTCACGCACTTCAGGTGAGAAGAAGTAGCTCTCATCCTGCAGAAATGTTGGCCCCAGCACGCAGGTGAAGGCAGTGTTAGGCATGTGCATTAGCCTAAACACACACAAATGATTATTTTTTCCATAGTCTTGAACTTGCTTAGTGTCATTTCAAACTGTTGAAGGTTTTGATGGAGGCAGCGGGGGGAGTAGGGGAACGGAAAAAAATGTGGAAGTTGTTAAAACACATCTATAGATAGGAATCACCATTTCCTCCTCTAAATAGGGGAGAAGATTATGTTCTATTTCTGGAGCTACTCTGTCCCAGATAGCAACATTTCTTCTGCCTGCCCTCACTTTGTCAGGACTGGGTATCTTTCCTCTTGGCACCTCTCTTAGCCTTTCAGCAACCTCCCCCTCCCATAACCTTCACTTATTCGTATCCTCCCCACCAGGCTGCTTTATTACTGTTTCCTTGAGATTCTCTATTTCTTTCTTCCCTGGCCTTCAATCTCCTCAGATGTGCTCTAAGAGGCTCTTTCTTATCCCATATCGTTCAGCTCCAGGCTTGCCTTCCTATCCCTCCTCATAAATTCTTTCTTTCTCAGTCTCCTCTCTCTCCTCACTCTGTTGGAGGGCTCAGGTAGAGGCAGAAGTATGGTCTAATGGTCCCATGCCTCCAAGGGGTACCCTGCACATCCCAACCTGGGCATTTGTGGTCCCAGAAGCAGCACCCCTGGCAGGTTAGCTCCTGCCCTCAGGCAGAGTAACACAGCATCCCTGCAACGCTGCCCTCCTTGTCCCTCCCTGTGCACTGGCAATTGGCTGTTGCTGCAGAGGTGGTTTTGGGGAGGTAAGAGATGGCATGACAAGGCAACCAGAAACTTTATGCCATATTTTCCAGAAATTCCTGGAACTGAATATTCTCTGTCTTTTGATATGAATGTTTCTTTTTGCCAAATACAGGCTCTGTCTGTGTGTGTGCATGTGCGTGTGCATCTTCTGCCCCTTTCCCCATCCCCAGTCACTTCCATGGCTGGAACAGCTGATTTGGGGGTTTGCTGTGGAGACTGAAAACTTGCTGTGTGAGACTGCATCAGTCCAGACCTTTATTTCATGCTGCTTTAATTCCTTGTGGGGAAAAAAATATGCAGTCAAAATATTCGATTCACTGCAAATCAGCTGCTTGGCTATGCAGTTAACACAAAAAATTCTCAAAGTGACATTTCTGAGATAAACAGTCTCTTGGATCCTGTTCCCCTGCTCAGAACTGCCCGTGCAGATGCACTCTCACAAGACTGGGTTTAGTCCAACCGGTTGCTATTGCAAAGCAGAAAAACAATTCTGGCAGATGCTTGTTCTGGAAGAGAGGCCACCCAGATGTGAGGGGTGAGCTGGAAAACAGGCATTTCAGCAAGATAACATGCTCTTTCTGAGCATTTTGAGCAATGAGCCCCTCTTTGGTCAGGTGTACTGAGATGTCAGGACTTTTTTGCTCCTAAAGCTTGGCTTCTCTGGGCTCTGGGTGTCAGGTATGAGGGTAGTAGTTGCCTTTGGTTGCTCCAGAGTGCTCTGATGTGTCTCTGCAGCATCAAATGGGAAGGTGGGCTGCATGACTGATGTCACCGGTAGCGATGCAGCATTGTGTCCTCTCAGTGTGATGCTTCATTGATACAAACCCACCCCAGAGTAAGTTCATATGGCAAACTCCATTTAATCAATGGTGAATAAGTTCATGTTGCAACTTCCATTTAATCAGTGGTGAATATGTCATTGCTGGTGCAGGCCTGGGAAACTCATTGGCAAAGTCACTGCTTGGACATTTCATCACTGTGACTTACAGGAACAAAAACCAGCCAAAAATTTCCATATGAATTTTTCTATCAACCTCTGAGTGCAATCACAGCATATATTTTAAGAGGCCATACAGCAACAAGGAATGTTTCATGGACTCAGCTGGAAAACAATAAACCTCTTTCTACTGGGTGTTTTCAGGCCGTATTCAGTTTCTAAAAATTAACAGGGGGAAATTATCTACTTTCCCATGTTATTTAAAATTTTAAAAAAAACCCAAACTCATTCGTTTTCTCAACGTGTTCCAGCCTGTTCTAACAGAAACTGAGGCAGTTTGCCAAAGGCTAATGATTCAGTTTTATATGATTAGTTTCTTTAGCCAGATCCAGATATTTAGAGAAACTAATAATGTGTTGTGCTGCTAATCTCTAAAATGCCTGCAAGGACCCACATCTAACTACAGTACTTCAGTCATGACATTTTCTTTCCACATATTTTTGTTCTACATTGTTTGGAATTAAGATGTTAATGTAAGAGCAGAACAATGGCAAGTTTACAAAACCCATAGAATTTTTCACAGCCTGGCATCTTAAGGATGTATAAGCAAAAACAGCATAAGGGGGATGCACCTAGGTAGGAGCTGGAGGTTTAATTAGACAAAATTATTTGCCTGTAAAATTGTCAGTATTATATATAGCTGACCTTGATCAAGCAAACTGCCCTTAAGTGGGGGTACAGCCCAACCTTTCGACTGTGTTTCTGCAGCATAGGGCAGACATGGTTATTGCAGAGTGGGGTTTCAATGGTGCCTGATATTTTGGGATGCCTTTGTCCTTAAGCACAACATGGAAAATGCCTGATATTCAGAAACGCAGTGAAAATTGGTTCCCTTTATGATCCCTTGTGCTGGACCTTTTGGACTCTGATATGCTCAGTGTTACAGATCATTTCTAAAAATGTGGCCTTACTGCCTGTCGCAGTTGGGTTTTTTTCTGTATCCCCCTAAGTACCAGTGAGCACAACTGGGCTACATGAGGGAACCTTCAGGCATCTGTCCAATGCTGACTGCAATGCTGCTAAACACTGCATTTTCTGGTACATATTGTGCAGTACTTAAGCTCGTAAAAAGTTTAAAAGACATCTACTGAATCTGTAGGTAATAATAGTGAAAAATATTCCCCTTTTCATTGTGCACCTGAAGTAGCTGTGGGAGCCCAGCTCTTGACTCCTGAAGTGCCCCTTTCTTCTCTCTACGTCCTGTGCTGGGAAGATCTCCATTTAAAAAAAAAAAAACAAAGAAAATGTTTCTCAATAAAAGGGAGGAGGGTGGAGACACATCCTTTTCCTGTAATAAAATGGACTCAGATTGGGCTCCATGGCCAATGCCCATTTAAATTGTAAAAATTAACATAGGAATTACCAGATCGGAATGTCACAGACTAATGGTCCATCTGGTCCAGCGTTCTGTTTCCAGAAGTGACTTACACCAGATGCTTCAAGCGAGGAATAAAATATTAAACATTTAGAGAGTGCTATAAGTGCCCTAACCAACCACTAACGTGGTCATTGGGCAGCTGCTGGGAAGTCTAGTGGCAGAAGGAGCTTGCCAGCATTTCTGTTTTTCTAGTAAATAGAGCAAAGAAATGCATTCCCCTCTGGGAGATCAGGATCTGCGATATCCAGCCCCGTGTGCTGTTATCATTCCTCCTGACCTCACGTCCTGCAGGCATCCAGATGCACCCACAAATCCTGTTCTCTGCATGCAGGAAATGCATGGGGGTCGCAGCACGATGGACTTTGCAGAGGTGAAAAGCTGCTCAGGATGGTCATGGGGCAGAATTAGCTTTAATCAGGCGAAGACATTTCCATCTGATCTAGTCACCCTAGGCTCCCTTTATGATCAAAGTGCAATACCAGCACTTCCAGGTCATGATGCTTATGACCCATTTAGATGTCTACTTCAGTGACAGGACACGGTGCCTACACTGACTTCCCTCCACTAACTGCAGAAGGCGTCCAGGATGGCTAGCTCAGATGTAAACCTCTACAGGGCAGATGTCTGTGTTTCACAAATGAGTCCCACCTTTGGTGGCAAAGCTAATGTTTTTAGAATGATAAGGGTGTTTAAAGAATTAAGATCCAAAACAGTTAAGGCACTTGGGGACATATTTCAGTCTGCCCCCATCCTTAGTCTCCCTTATCACCTGGGCAGTAATTACACTGAATGGAGTCTAGATGATTATGGGAGTGGGATAAGGAGCTTTTTACTTTTAACTAATAGCTCAAAATGATCCGTCTTCATAATGTTCAAAATGTGCTAGCAGTAGATGGCCATGAAATAGGTTGATTGCATCGCTAATGGTTGATCACACAAAATGCCCTCTGGATTAACATTAATTGGTCACCTTGGTGGAGACTTAACATGAAAAATCTGTGACTTGGCTTCTATTTTCCCTGTAGAGTTTATCTTTTAAAGGAGGTGGAAGAACCCTGAAGGGTGGTTGCACAGCTGCTAGATGTACAGTTACCTACCTTCTCCAAGTCTGGTGGCTTCCAAAGTCTCTATGTCTATGTTTGTCCTAATAGCTTTTTGTTTCTGTGGGTTTTAGAATTCGATATTGGGTTCTCTAAAACACACGCTATATTCTTAGGGGTAGAAACTAACTTTATATGTATTTTCTTTAAGTCTAGTTTGTTGATCTTTCAATTTATAAATCTTTGTCTCCCATGATGGGGGACAAATTGACTGTAGGTGGCTAAGCACAGTAATGGAAATAGTAGCAGGACTGGAAGCCCGTTGCTGTTCCATACCATCTAGGTCTAGGCAGGATATATAAACAGAAGCAGAAAACTGCAAGGCACAGTATTGTATCACCAACCAAAGCCAGAGACCTACTTAATATAGAAAGACAAAGCAGACTTTCCCAAAGAACAAGACACCATTAAATACTGTGTAGAAGTCTTTATCTCTACCTAATAAGGGAGAGAAGCTGAAACGTCTTTATAAAATATTATACTATTATGAGAATGAATAATTCTCTGCACAGTGTGGATAGAAAATGAATTTGTAAACTGTAAAAGCAGCATTACATTGGCTAATGCTTTCTCTCAAAAGGACAGACAGCGACAGTTTTTATTTATCTAATCAGTAATTGCAAAGAGGAAAAAACTATCCATAGGTCTTGTGCAGGCATGACATAGAGTAATGGGCCTGAAAAATTAGCTTTCTAGCTGTAAAGGTTGGGATAGATTGCCTACAAAGGTTGCCAGGTCTGCATCGGTTTCTAAACCTAGTTTCTAAACTAGGTTTGGACGAATACCCAACAGGAATGGCTAAACTCTCTGCTCCTACTTGTAAGGTTGGGGTTTTTTGTTTTATTTCAAACAATCAGGACTTTTTTACAAGGTGGAATGTAATTCAATGCATTTTGTTGAACAGGTATACAGTGCCTGAGTTTCTCAGCTTAGTCAAACTACAGACATTTAGTGGAGGACAGTCCTGGAGCTGCTTGTCCTCAAAATTACTGCATATCTGGGCAGCCCCAGCTGCTGGGTGCCTGGACAGCTGAGATGCTCAGAGAGACCTGGTAGCTCAGACAAGTGTATCTTCTGACAGATCTCTTGATCATATTCAACAGTTTGTCACTGCTGAGGCCACACCTCAGGTATCATGTTCAGTTTTTGGTCTGTCACTACAAGAAGGACATTGAGGTGCTGGAGCATGTCCAGAGAAGGGCAATGAAGTCCATGAAGGGTCTGATGAGGAGCAGCTGAAGGAACTGGGGTAGTTTAGACTGAAGAAAAGGAGACTGAGGTGACACCTGATCACTCTCTACAGCTACCTGAAAGGAGGTTGTAGCTGGGTAGGCGTTGGTCTCTTCCAAGTCACAAGCAATAGGACAAGAGGAAATTGCCACAAGTTCTACCAGGCAAGGTTTAAATTAGATATTAGGAAACATATCTTCACTGAAAGGGTTGTCAAGCATTGGAACAGGCTGCCCAGGGAAATGGTGGTCACCATCCCTGGAGAGATTTAAAAGATGTGGAGATGAGGTGCAGGGATGTGGTTTAGGGGTGGACTTGGCAGTGCTATGGTAATGGTTGGACTCGATCTTAAAGGTCTTTTCCAACTAAAATGACTCTATGATTCTGTGACAATCCATAATAATGTAATCTTAATACACTTCCATGCCATTTGAGGTTCACACTAACTTTTTTTGCTTGTCTGTGCTTCTGTCTTAGCCACTTCTCTCTCCTACTTACACTCTTAGCCCTCTTGCTACTAAGTGGTTCACCCAACTGTATCTCAAATTGGACAGTGCACTTCAGTCCTCTGTTGCTGCTCTCAGTGCTTTCTACAGTCCAGAGTTTCGAGGCATTGGGCTCTGAAATGCAACAGATTGTGTCATAACACTGGTGCTGCTGGTGAAGGACGGACTTCCCAGTGAACCCAGTGGCACAAATCAGGAGTAGTTGTTGCTGTAAAACTGCTGCATGGGTGACAATGGAAGTTTTGAGGTGGCCGAATTAAGAAAACCAACCAAATTCGTTGATTAATTACTGACTGTATGTACCTTAAATATTCAGAAGCTTAGCCTCTTGGGACCAAATTTCACAAAGACATTGGGTATCTTGGATACTATGGGCTAAACACACTGGTGGAGATGTGAGAAAGTTGGTGCTTTTTCTTCTCTAACCTGCTGTGTCCAACAGCTTTTGTGTATACTGAGACACAACACACGCAATGCAGGGAAGGAAGGACTCATGCTGGAACCCTGCAATCTGTGTAGCTGAGTTTGATGAAGACACGGCTTGCAAAAAGTACAAAATCTATAACAAATGGGGCATTTTGTGACAGACAGTGGTGATGCCAGGCTGTCTCGGAGTGTTTTGTTCCACCCAGAGCACATGCTGCTTTCAAGGCTTCTCTCCCACATCTCCTGCAGACTGGAAATCAGCTGCTGAGTGTGGCTTTGAATAACTAAGCAACTTTTTGCAAAGGCCCCGTGCCTGCAAGCGTGCACACTCATGTAGAGGATGGACTGTCTTTTTCCTCTCATATTTCTCAAGCACAGTGAGTGGATGTGGCTGAAGTATTCATTTGAGTTAATATATATGCAAATATTAGGGACCATTAAATATACATTATTTCCTCCCGCTAATGACCCTCTGTACCTTCACAGTGCTGCAGTGTGGCCTCTTCCCAGTGCTTATTTTCCTGCAAATGGCTGGTTCTCACCCTGCAAGGGTTGGTGTTTCCAAGGATGCAGGGGCAGGTTCAGAAGTTCAGCGCAGCTCCCAGCATGAAGGGCTGGAAGGTAAAGCCAGCGAACGGAGCTGCTTGTCTTCAGGTTGCCAACATAACTGCTTGCACAGCCGTGCTGGGAGCCAGATCAATGTGCTGATAAGTGGACTGACTTGCCTTGGAAATAACCTGGTAAAAGAAGATGAATCTTCGGATCCATCTCACAGCGTGACCCCACAAGCAGTTGCATTGACACGATGTGGGGGGGGGTTTGCATACTACAGTGTGCCTCACTTTTAAGGTAGTAATGTCATTAAAAGCAGCTCCTGATTTGGTCTGTGAATGTTATTGAAGAGAACAGGAGTTCATGTTCACCTACCTTTGGTACCATCTGACAGGGAGATGTGGGGTAGGTAATGGGCATGTTGTTCATTAGTCTTCTGAGAGCAGCAGTCAGCTGGAAAATACTGTGTGGAAGAGTTTTGGGGTGACCTATCTCACTGCTACGGGTGAGTCATGGCAAACATGAGTACAACCAGTCCTGGTGGCAAGAAATGAATGGAGCACTTGTCAGTTTTCTGGGTTGTGGCCAAAAGCTTCTGTGATCTTTGGGGACAGCATTGAGCAGCTCAGGCTGAAGAGAGGGCAAAGGCCTAGGTGTGAAAATCTTTCTCTCCAGGATTCTGGACATGAGCCACAGCTTTCTCTGGGAAGAGAGCTCGGCACAGCATCTACCTGTCACTGCAGCATTGGGTGTTTGCACTTGTTTTCATCATAGTGCTGAACTGCACCAATGCACGTCCAAGGCTCAGTGATTACAGGATGTTCCTGATGCCTGATGGGTGTTTCAGTTCCCCTGCTTCTGGAAGATGCTGCTCTTGCTGCAGTCATACACTGTATGATTTTCTGGTTTTCTCCATGGTTTCAGCTTCTCACTTTCCCTGTTCATTGGTTTGGCATGTGGCTTTAGGTACCATTCCCATTTCCAGAGTCAATTCATGACTTCTGATGGGAGTCAGTGTGTGATTCTGCTCCACTCACTCATGAGTGACTATAAACAAACAGGACTATAGATTTCCTTCCTTTCTGCTTTGCAGCTTTTTGTTGTTGTTGTTGTTGGTTGGGGTTTTATTAAGTTTACTTTGCTTGTCAGAATATTCAGCATCTCCTGTTTTAGGTGTCGCCATGTTTTTGTGCAGACAGTGGTTCTACTAGCTGGTAGAGAAACCATGTTTTTCCCCCAATTGCTCCAGTAAGAATGATGGGGTACGTTCAAACCACTAAGCAGCTGCTTTTTCCTGTTCAGTCAGGAGTCCAGGAAAAGATTTAAAGGGTGGTGAAGGCTGCTGAGATAAGAGTGTTCATATAATGGTAAACACTAGGCTAAGAAGGACACATTTGGACTTGGTAATGGACAAACTTTGACTATTATCACATCTGTGAAACAAGAGGGTACCATGCCTTCATCTTGGGAGCCAACCAGCTGAAATATGAGCTGAATGAGCTTTAAAAGGAAAGATTCACACAGATGTGATTTGCAGCATGAACACACCATGTGCATCTAATTTGCATGCAAGAAGAGGTCTGATTCTGGAGGAATGTGAGGTTTCAGCTGTGCTGTCTTATGCTATGTTCCTGAAATTGTGCAGCCCTGAATTGGAACTTGACTGCTGTGACTGATCCCCAGTGGAGGGGTATGATCAGATCAAGACCTGATGTGCAGGTGATGCTCTGCTGCCATATGAACTTGTGGGCTTTCATAAGTAAACGGCAAAAGTTAGAGTAGTCCTAAGACCACTTACTTCATGGGGCAGCACAGGCTCACCAGGAGAAGGTCATAGCTGATGCTCACAGTGCAGTTGAGCATCAGATCCAGCATGGAATAATGAATGCCATACTCTCTCCCGAGACCACTGTCGCAAGGATACATCTCTATAAGGTGAGAGTACAGCATGGGAGGTCACAAGTTTGCTTGAAATAAGACTTTTGTGGATCCTTCACCTGAACAGAGAAAGTCCAATTGTACTTTGGCATTCACTTTGCCACCAGAATTCCTCCCCACATTTCTACCTTTGGTAGAAATAATTATTTTGGTCATTTTTTTCACCACTGTTTTGTGACTTGCTGCATTAGAAAAGCTCCCTTGAATCATCTGCCTCAACTTTGTTTTTGCCAGCTACACAAAGGAGTAGCTTTTTGGGGTAGTTTGCTCCCCTCATATTGACACCACTTTATCATCCTGTCCTGCTCATAAACTACTTGACTACGATCTTAGGATTGTGTAATACTTTTTCCTTCCTGTTCTTACTAGGAAGGTACTCTAGAGTTAGATGATCACAAGCCTCCTTACAGTTTTTAGCTTACATGTGTCCTTTCTTGTCTATATACATCTGTCCTATGTTGGTGTTGACCTTGGGTTTAAATAGATCTTCCCCATTTCCCCTTCCTTCTCCAGTGTATTTATAGACAGCAGTCATATCCTCTCTTAGCCTTACTTTAATTAGGTTCCTGTAGTTTCTCTCATATGACAGGTTCTCCAATGCCCTGATCATCTGTCAACCATTATTTGCATCTGTTACAGGTTTGCTTTCATTCCTCTTGAAAGTGTGACCAATGTTTTACTTACTACCCAAATGAGGTGTTAGCAGTACTCTGTCCTGCTGTTTCTCAGTCTTTACTTCACAGAGAAGACTTTCCCAATAACTCCTTCCATTGTGGATTTCTCTTCTACTGCCGTCCAACACCGGTGGTTTATAATCCTGTGATTGATTAGTACAATCAAATCTCCTTCCTCTTCTGTTAATTTGAGATGTGCTATGGGAACCTGATTACAGGAACACACGTACAGCCCTATTGCTCTCAGTAAATGCAGCTGAGGTGAGATTTTGAGCTTGCCGTAAATTTTCTGGGATGGTTTCACTCCATTATGTTTAACTAAATTACTGGGTAAAAGCATCTCACCTTACTGGAAGCAAAGCAGCAAACCCCACAGCAGCAGTTATTGCTGAACAGCACAAAGAGCATGGTAGGATGACACCCACCAAGGCAGCCAAATTAATATTGAAGAATGAGCTGCAAGAACTTGAGGAGAATATGATAGTTTTCCTGTCCAAAGTGTTCTGTTGCTTTTTTTTTTTTATTTTACAAACTATAGACATGAGATTTTTGTACCCATTCTTCGTCTGACTGTTTCTCACAAAGCACTGGCCAGGTAGGAGAAGTTCTACAGTTTAATGAAGAGAGCACAGGATTCAGACTGACACCATATACTTGCTGTAAGGAGCTTTATTTTGAGGTCAGCATTTATGGAAAGGAGTTGGGGCACATGAGAGAGTGATTTGGTCATTAATAGATGGGCTCTACTCCGATGTCCTCCAGCTCCCTCACCTTGGTAGAGTGACCTTGAAAATGCCTGTGCTTTGACATTTGTGGGCCTTCTTAAGTCTAGGGAGAAGCTGTTTTCCCAAAGTGTGCCTTTCTGTGTAAGGAGTGTAGTGAGTGAACTACACCACTTTATTTACTAATTAGGATTTTATCCTGAAACCATGGTAAAAAGGTGCTGGAAGCTTTTCAGTAGATTACAATGTCAAAAGCCCATAAATTGGGAGAGCATTTTGAATGATTCTGAACTGGGTTTACTTCAGAAGAAACATTTTTCTTGGCTTCTAACCGTAACATTCAAACCACAGAGAAGCAAACCATAAGGTAGAGTCACATTTAGCTTGACCTTGGCCTGGACATGCGGGTTATTTATAGGGCCTGATCACACCAAGGGAAAGGAAGATCCTGATCGATTTCACTTATTACATATAGGATGTCTGTCATTTGAGGACAAAGAAATATGCAGATTTTTCTGGTGCTTAGAGGAACCAGTTCAAGGAATTTTGGGTATCACCGGAGTCTAGGAAGATACATCTTCAGCTGTAGATGTCTAGTGGTGCAAAAGCAAAAGTTGGGAAGAGGAGAACAACAGTAAGATGGTGACCCTCTGTCCAGGCAGGTGTTAGCATGAAACCGTCACTCCTCTCTTGGGTGTATGAGGGTGGTAGCACTGATACAGGTTCCCCAGAGAGGTAGTGGAGGCCCCATCCCTGGAGCTATTCAAGGTCAGGCTTGATGGGTCTCTGAGCAACCTGTTTTAGTGAAGATGTCCCTGCTTACTGCAGGGTGTTGGACTAGGTGGCTTCTAAGGGTCCCTTCCAACCTAACACACTCTATAATTCTACACCTTAACTTCACATCTGGTCAGTGCATTTGCTCCCAGAACAGCACTTGTCTGCATTTAGCTTAACCGCAAGTGCCTCAGTACTAATTCAACATAATATCAAGAAGAGTTTCTAGAAATTCTCTTGCATCTGACTAGTTGTGAACTAATCTTGCTAACAATAAACACAAAGGAATTTGAAATATTCTTATCTGTCTTTTCAGTGGCAGGCAAATTAAGAGCCTATTGTCAGAACGACTGAAAGTTAAGTCTGAAAAATTAAAATTTAGAATACTGTTATTAAATAATTGAAAAGCTGATTACTAAGGAGGGGATAAAGTACTTACAGAAAATCAAATGAGATCTAGATAGTTCTTTTAGACAAAAGCAAGACATGAGTCACTTTTATTCTTCGTTAAACAAAGGTCAGATTCTATTGCCATTAAAAGAAATGGGAATGCTTCTAATGGAACAACATTAGGACTCCTATATCAAATCTGGGAATAAAATGATCAAATAAATACCTAGGAAAAGTCTGTCACTTCTGAAAATAGTAAGTCACTGCTCACAGTGTCAACTGAACTTGGGGTTTGTGTTTGAAATGGAGCTTTACATTTAATGAAACATTTCATGACCATTAGAAAGCATGGATTGAGTCCTGAATTACTCATCAATGCATGTAAGGGTTTTGCTATACTGTGTAAGTAGTAGCACATTGCACAATTAGAAATTTGCAGTTTCAGACCTGCAGCACTTCTGTGTAGACCTTTCCTTGCAGAGAAAGAGAGGGCAAGTTTCACAAGGGCTGTGTCAGTCAGTATTGACCAGCAGTACCAAATGTGGCCTTACATGCAGTGTAATCTGATCAAGTGCACACTGCACAGTATTTTAAGATGGGAAAAGAAGTTTTCTGTGATGCCATAACACCAAGATAAAGAGCTAGGGAAGCACAAAGTGACAAAGGAACCACTATCGTTCAGATGATAAAGTGGTGGTCACTCTTTTATTCTTGTGGAGAGTGCCAGGATGCCAGATATTTGAAGCAAACTCTTTTAATGTACCTCTGCTGAACAACTGCCTTCCAGCCACCCGGGTTGTTACACTACCAGGTTTTCGGTCAGAGCTGATGGCTAAAAAGGGTGTCCTCTACATAGTCACGTCCACAGAGGTGGCTCATTGCGTACCACAGCACCAGTGGAGATCAGTTTTGAAGTCTCAGCTGCCCATAATAAATCGTAGTGTTCATCAGGCAAACTTGTTTGCTCATTCCAGAAATGAACTTGAAATATGGGGGAGTCTTTTTATGTTTTACCAGAGAGGTATATTTCACACACTGCTTTCTTTTCCATTTCCTGCAATTCTAAAAAGGGAGCGTATGAATGTCTGAGCAATAAAACCAAATGGCTCTTCTCTTGTACAGCAACTTATGAGCAGGATAACATGAATTGTGATAAAATTTTTTCCATGGTCGGGACATTCCATGGGATCTCCCTCCTGGATAGATTTGGTCACTGCTGCCTTTCCCTTAGAATAAGAATCAGTACCATTTCCAGAGTCATTCATTGATTTTAGAAAACTTAAAAATTAACATCTTTGGTACTTTTATATTAATTTTTATATATATAAAGGGGCAAAGGGTTAAAAATCTTTTTGGAGGAATGACAGGAATGCCCACTCACACCGTCATGTAAACCTCACATCCTTAGGAAACCACGAAAATAAAGTGGAAAACACAATACAAGGTATTTCTCAGCATCATTCTGTTGCAGCACATTGCAGACATTTCTATAACATCATGTGATTTCCATACATCTTAAGTAGCTTTTTTTTTTTTGCTTTTTTTTGGATATAGGATTAAAACAATCCCTTTGTAAAGACTCATCATGACAGTGCTTTAAAGTGCCATGACTGTCAGCTTGCAAGTCTTCTTAAAGTTGGACGGCTGACATAATAGCATCATGGGTTTTTTTTTTCACTGACCTAAATCAAGTATTGGATGGATCAAGACTTCTCCCTCTATGATCTCAAAGGAGGGATTTGGGGTTTTTTTTCTAATGTCATGTTCGGCTATTGGTTACTTTATGCTGAGCTGTGAACTGTGTGGTTATTGGAAGCGGCATTAAAAGCCAGGGAGTGCCTCTGTTTTCAAGAATATCCATCACTCTACTGTTTTAGGCACTCGACTGGTTGTAGAGTATATTTTCAGCCATATAGGATACATATTTAACCTGCAGACACCAGAGATGAACAAATCCAAATTGTCCAGAGTGAAGAGATTAAAAAAATTATGGAGGGTGAGTGAAAAAATATACATTGGTCTATTTAGAAAGATGGAAATGGTAACAAATAAATTGCAGGCAGATCGTTTTGATGTTTGTGGGCAAGCTCATCCTTCTGCATGCACGTTATTTTGTCAGACTGTTCATTGCAGGGTTTGATTGTATGCTTATTGTTTTGCAGATTAATTGCATCTTTGCAAATTCTAGAGGCATTAAGCATTCGGGCTGATTTGACTTTTGAGAAAAGTTTTAGAGAATTCGAAACAACAACAACAACAACATTTATATAGTAAAAACCCTGGAGGAATCTGAGCCGAATGGATTTCCTCTGTGGCCTTTAAAAATGCCATTTAAGGGTGGATAAATATAAAAAAAGCATCACTAAAACCCCCCTCTTTTTCCCTCAGGCTGTATTTTAGAGCTGAGGTATATTGTAGAGCTGAACTCTATGGAATGTGCTTAAAGCCCACGTAGCACTGGAATCTAGCGTGGTGGTCACATTAAATAAATAATAATAAAATGGCATATTTAATTTTATAAACATTTGCATGTTTGATAGATTGGGAATAAGACCACAGAAAAATTGAACAGATGATCCTTTACCAAATGTGAAGTTAATTTGGTGCAACAAGTGAAATGGAGATGTCTCTCATGTCTCATAAACTGGTTTTACGGGTTTTCCTGTGAAATCTGGGGTCAGTTTTTCCTGTTGTGAAATATGACGCAAAGTAGTAGCAATTTTAAAAGTAATTTTGCAGTCATTAAATAAATTTGTGTGGATGCTTTGAGAAGATGGGGGTCTGAAATAATTTCACTAACTTACATAAATTATCTTGCATTGTTAGTTAAATAACGTGTATTTTCCTGATCCAAACTCTGTTAACTTGCTTCCTCATAATACTGATTTGAGTATTTTAAAGTAGGCTTTATTTGAGATTCCATCAATGCTGAGAAATGGTTGGTTTCTGTAACGCACAGCAATTTATAGTCAGGACATTGTGTAGCAGAGGATTTCCACGTTTTTAAGTCTGTCTTCAAATAGAAGTAATGTCTGTATTTATGGTTGTGTTTGTTGAAAAGTGTTATTGCCTGAGTGAAAATTATATTTTAATCATCGTATAAGTTTCATTTGTGCAAGCAGGCACAGTTTCCTCAGAAATTAAAACATATCCATTAAGCATAAGTAGATATTATATCATATTAAGTGACATGAGATAATTACTGTAGTCAAAGCATGGTGCTTAAATGGGCTCAGGGAGCGGTTTAGTTTTGAAAGGCAAAATGTCCTGCTTGGATAGAAATATTTTATTTGCCCGTAGCTGTGTTATGCAGCTGAACACTTTGTCCTTTACCTCCTATTTGTAAAAGCTATTAAACTGCAGGCTATTAAGCATCCTTTAATTGATGCATTTTCTGCTATTCTCCCTAAAGCATTTGTCCCTATTCCATCATTGTGGTACCTGATATTTCAGGGTAATATACCTCAAAATTAAATTTCTGCAGAAGCAAATGTCAGTTTTAAATGCGACTGTTTCTTTTATTCCTACTTCGAGCTATTCTGGATAGAAGTATGTCAGAAATCTCAAAGAGCACTCTTAGGGTTGGGATTAAAACAAAAGGGGTAGACCTTTTATTGTGCAGAGTGTGCATTTATAATAAGCCATAATATATTTATGCAGGAGATTATATGTCTATGATATGGCGCACACTCCCTTCCTCCACTTAACTCTGCGCATTAACTCGCTCGGTATTTATGGATATATCAAAATGATGATTTACACTGTACTTATCATTAACATCCCTTGCAATAGCTCTCCGTAGTTCTTGCCATCCTTCAGAATACAGTCATAAAATGAAGAGATTAACAGATAATTAAATTAAATCCTTAATTATTTGGGGATGATGAATTCACTCTGTGATTCCAGAATGGTATAGAGAGCCTTTTTCAACAGCAGTATAAATTGAAGCCAATGGAGCTATGATGATTTATGCCTGCTTGAGGATCTGACTCACACTGTTAATTATCTAGCCCTCTCTTAAAAACATATTAATAGGAAATGGATATAGGAAGTGTTTATTAAAATATGAAGCTTTCAAGATTTTTTTGAAATGCTATATACATCCAGAGATAGCATTGCTTGAAAAGTACCCATCATTTTTCACACCAAATGGAGTGTCCTCCAGCAAAAGGCAGGGAAAATTCACTTGTGTTTCTCCAGTGGTTTTTGGCATCCATGGGAAGCCTCTCATTGTTTGCAGTTAATTCTTTATCTGGGCTGTTTCATGCGGATCTCCAAAATGCAGGCAGCTAAATCTTCCAAGGTGTTCAGCAAGTGTCCAGTCCTGCTGGTCAAGTGGCTGGTAACTAAACACTCCTGAAAACATGTCCAATTTGGTTGATTAAGGACAGAAAGCCAAACTTAAAAAAAACCAATAAAAACCCAGGAAAATAAATTATAGGATCAAAACTGGCAGCAACAATAAGCAATCAATCTTTCTATACTCAATTCTCAATAAATTCACCTTTAAAAAAGAAAAAACAAACAAACCACATAAAAAGAAGATCATCGATTACAGTATTTAATGGGCATGCTGGACTATCGTGAGGTCTGAAGTTGCTAATATTGACCTTCCCTAGTAAGCTGTCTCAAGAGCTCATTAGTAATGGTTGTTAGTGATGTTGGTTAACGCTCACACCAAGCATAGAAGGGACACTGTGCCAAGTTTTCTTAGTAATAAAATAGCAAAGCAATCGTCATGAAAACACGAAAATTGACATGAAAGTATATAATGGCTACTTCAAAGCCACCGAGTCTCTTGTGTAAAACTTTATTTAGAAAATGTTTAGAGCACACATTATTTACTCAATAGTACACCTCACTGTGATCCATCATACCTATAAGTATTTAAGCTCCATTTTTTTTAATGGATTCTTGACCCAGTAGACTGTGACGGCTATAAAACCCTGTTATGGTCTTTCATGCCAAGTATTTGAAGGGATGTTTGGAGTAAATATGCCTTTTTAAAAAATCTCTATAATTTGCTCTGGAAAGTACTTATGGTGGTGGGCTGAAGCAATTTGTTCTCCTTAGGAACAGCTCCTGGAGCTGTCACTGATTCCATCAGGAAGCTGTACTTTCCTACTTGGTAATTTTTGTATTTTAGACTGTAAATTGGTATAAAAGCATGGATTGCAGAGCAATTTCTCTGTCTCGCTGCTTCTTAAAAACTTATCTTGATAAATATTATTTTAGATGGCTTGTGTTACTCTGCATAGGACTGAGATGTAAAAAGAATGTCTTATGTAAGTGCTTAAAAAGACATTAACATTTTAAAGTGTTACAGCCTGACCCCTCTGGCCCCAAAAGCAACAAGGCTGAAATGTTCAGACCAGTTAACAGAATGTAGATTGAATCTTGTAATCCTCAATGTTGTGTTAAAAAGGCTTCCATCCTCACTGAAGTGGCAGTGACCTGCAGTTCCATTACTGAGGTGTAGGGTATGAGTGCAAGCTCCAGCTAGTGTGGCCTCACATATTCTGTTTGCTCTCCATAACAGGAGACCAGTATGGTGTAACTTCAAACCTTTTTGGAAACTACCATTTCTTCCTTGCAGTGTGCAGGACAGGTACTTGTGGGTCATGCCATGCCATAGCAACCTGCAAAGGCTCTGCCTGTCCTGCCCAAGAAAGTGTATGCGTGTGGTAAAAGCTGGTGGAACAAGATCTGAAAAAGCAAAGATGGATTTAGGAAGGGAGCATGCAGGAGATTTCTTGATTGCTTCTTTTCTGCTTTTCCCTCCTAGTAGCACTTAAGAGGAGACTAATGGGTACATAAGTCCATCAATTAGCACTCCCTTGCCTTCCATTTTCAAGGGTGCCCCTCTCATCCTCTGCATTAGGCAGTAATGGGAGAAGGATGACTGGGTAAGGGTGGGAAATAGGGAGGAGGCATCTGAATGTCTTTAGGTGACCCTCAGCACAGGCAGGCAGTCAGAGAAGGGCTTGGGCAGCCTCTGGTCGCTGGCTGAGAACCTCCTCCCTTCCCACAGCGAGAATGAGCCTGCAGCACCCATGGGTGCCTGCCCGGTCGGAGCTGGAGCAGCCCTCCTGCAACATGAGCAATGGGGACCTGCCTGATGCTGATCTGGTTAGTGTTGGCAGGTAGGAATGGGGGTCTGAGAGGCACAAGGGTGACAGAGACCCCCCCCACAATCCAAGGTACAAGGGTGGCAGGTGGGTTGAGGAAACTGCTTACTGTGTTTGCACAGGGCAACTGAGGGGTCAGGATTTCTGTTTCTGTGGTCCTCTCTTTGCTTCCTCCCCTCCTTCCCTTTGTGATCAGCTGGTGGAGGAAAAGAGGAGGAAGGAAGGATTTGGATGCAGCATCTCACAATGCCACTGCTTCTTCTGAGGCCAACTCCCATCCCTCAGAGTCCTTTGTCCCCAGGTAAGGAGCAACAGTGACTTACGTGGCTTGTAGTCTTTGCATTTGGGGGAAGGCTTGGCCAGGTCCCCTTCAAGTCCTCTCCTTTCAAGGACTCCCCAGGGCTGAGTTGGGAGGCTCAGCCCTTCTCCCCTCCAGACTGGCAGTTTGTGCCCTCGCCCAGGACTCAGCCACAGTGGAAGGACTCACTTGGAGAGTCCTCAGACAAGTGAACTAGGAAAACTATTGAACATCAACCAGTTGCATGTAAATTTGAATTGATCACTCATAACTTTCTGCTTGTGCAACTGAAAATGTACAAATGTTGATCTTGGGGAAGCCCCTCAGCACTGCTGGGGGGTGTGTGATGCATTTTGCGGCCCGGCTGAGAGCACACGCCAGTGATTTAACATAATCACAAAAACCATTTTAATATGATCTGGAGCATAGCAATTAGTGCTACAGAGGTCTTCCCTGCAAAGACAGGTTTGCTCGAACCCCTCTTAGTTATACAGGGCCTGTCCTTTGTGTTGTGAAACTAATGAAGCAAACTACAAATCAATAGAAATGTGGGTTATTGATATTACAGCGTGTTGCTCCTTTTATAGCTCCTATAGCGTTTCTAATTACACTTGACTATTAATATCTGGTGTACTGGTTCAAAGTGGGAGCTGCTTAATTCACTACCTATGTAAGTGATAGATCTATCGCTGTTCATTCCCCACAGTCAGCAAGGGACTCAGGTATGGTCAAGCTGCTAAGTGTAAACTGGATTAAAGAATTTACACATTTTTACTAATCTCAGTAACAAGGATTTAAGTCACTGGGTTTTAATTTTTGAATGGACTTTGTAAAGCAATCTACAAATCTATCCTCTTGCAACTTCAGATTAAAATGTAGGATGAGTGAAATTGCACTTGCTACTTTAAAATGTTTCTGCTTTCTATTTGGGTTTTGCAAACCCCTGTGGCTAAAAAAATAATATTGAAACTGAAGGCAGCGATCCTTCAAACTCTTATTCCTGTTTAGCTCTTGACAGCAGTTCTTTTAGTTTCAGTGAGGACTGTTTCCGAAATTGAACATGTCTATAAATGTTTACTGCACCATCAGACAAAATTAAAGAATTGCATTGTTAAAAAGTAAATGAAGTGAGGTGTTCACTGTCCTGCAATGTTGTGAGGCTTTTTATGGAGTTGATTGTAATGTAGCTGTCCCATAGATACACAGATCAGGAACCTAAGAGTAGTTTTCTGGTGGACCATGTGTTCATCTTACCCTTGGAATGTACAACCTGGCTGTAAATTCCTGGGCTCCCTCAGCAAGGCTGTTTTAACAAGGTCCTTTCATTTGGAGGTTATTTTGTATGAAGATACAGGAGAGGCTGCTTGTGTATTAACATAGTTTGAGTTTGAGTTACAGTCATACCAGGGATGACATCAGAACTGCTTCAGCACAGGGGCAGTGTTTCAAAATAAATTTTACAACAGAAGCCATACTCTCGAAATATCACACTGCAGGTTGAGCGTTTCAGCAATGTAAAGCCAAAATGAAAAATTCAGCAAGCAAATGAAAATGTGTATTTAAACCTTTATTGTATTTAAGGTATTCCTCGCTTTTTACCTGTGATCCTCATTTTGTGGTAGAACATGCGAAGAAGATGACCTCTCATCTATTCAGAAGTCAGTGTTGCTGATGTTGTGCTAATGGCTGTCTGTAATCACTGTTAGCAGTGACAGCATACCCTACAAAATTTACTCTAGCATTTCTAGTCAGCATTTTCAGTGTAAACGATGAGATCTGAGGTTTCTGGAGGGAAAACCTATCCTGCTTGAAGTCACTGCCAGGCCTCCATCACCTTCAGTAGGTTAAGAATTAGATGCTGAGGACATGGTGACAAGCAGCTGGCCTTTGGTTCATTTTACATGGCCACAGTGAACTGTTATTAAAATAAAGGGTCTGTGTGCCACTGTTGTATATACAGCTTAGGTCTAGTCTTCCCCATAAAAATGTAGGTTGCCACATCTGATCCAAGCAGGAAAAAGAGGGGAAGCTGTGAACATGCTTGTCTTTCCAAAAGTTGTTAATGGGGGAGAAGCTGAAATGTAATTTATTTGCATTCAGCAAAAGTAGCTTTTTATGCAAAAAACCCCCATTTATTGCCCATATCTAGAAGAATGCCAAGTACTGATGTAAAATGAAAGCTCCTATCTCACACATTTTTAGTACTACAAATCACTTCCTTGCTAGTGGGATTCAAGAGTTTCTCTGCCTGCAAACAGACTGCCAGTGGGTTGAGTTGCTCTTGACTGGCACCTTCATGGTCTTTTGAAGGCCTGTCAAGATAGATGGGTCATGCTGCTAAGTTCCGTGCTGTGAACGTCCCAGCATGAAGGCAGATGTGCTTTGGGACATGCCACCTCCCCATCACCTGAAGCAGTGTTGGGTCCCTGGGGTCTAGTGGGACTATGGAAGCCGGGCTGTGATGTGACAGCTTGCCACTACCCCCAGTGGTGACATTGGTCCCCTCTCCAGTACAAAACGTTGAGCAGGGAGTAGCCCTTTCCCTTTTATTGGCATCTCCATTGAGAAATGTCTTTCTTGCAGAGGCTTCCTTACACAACTCCGTTGAAGCTTGCCTCCTCCAAGTGCAGGGCAAGCATTTCTTACCCAAGGGCTCATGCATCTTTGATACGAGGAATACTTTACATAAGCAAGTAGGCATGTGAGCCTGGTCCAAGAGGCACCTGAGGAGCACCACTGCTGGTTAATCTTGCATGTGCTCTGTGCTAGATTAAGTATTTGATCTGAAAATTTTATGTGCAGAATTTAATGGCAAATAACATAGTCTCTGAAGGCCTACTAATAATCATTTATTATTGCTTCTTTTTGTCTTTTTTTTTCTTTAAAGAATTGTTGACATTGTACAGGGGACTCCTCTTGACCCTGTCTCCTTAGAGTCTAACAGTGTCTTATCCTCTCCTGCCCAGCAACAGCACTGGAGGATGGGAAGGTGAAAGTATCCTTGAAGTGTGGCGTGGAATATCTGTTTGGTAGATAATTGCTGCATTTGGAGAGGGTAGAGAATTAATGGTACCGTGTCTTACTGGCAAAAAAATTGCACAGATTAGAGAAACAGCTCTAATAGCTCGGAATGCCTCTGCAAATGCAGAAGTTTCCATAATTACACAAATTTGGTGAGTCTAAAAGCCATGTAAAAGTAATGTTTTCTGAAACAAAATGTCAAGTCTTTCAGTTCATAAAGAATTTGCTTATGCAAACTCTGCAGTTTACTCAACTCTAAGGGCCTGCTCCCTTTGCTTTTAAGTGTTTTATGAGGTGTTCTGATGTGGTTTTTTCTGCTGGCAGTTATCAGCTTGTGTCTTCAGGCAGGATGACTGACTTTTGTCCATACCTCTTATCATGTGGCAAAAATCAGGGTGGTGTCCAGACTACACTGGAGACATCCTAAAATAGAGGATGGGTCAGGAAGATGGTTACCTCCTTTGTTTCCAGTGAATTTTGGACAGTTCTACTACAGGCTGGTAAACAGAAGGGAATTCTCCTTTCCATCTCATCAGCAGAGCATCTCCCAGATCCCTTTTGTCCTTGTTCTAGACATGTCATTGTATTTATGGCCATTTTTTTCTCCTATAATGATTTCCTTTTATAACAAGTGGCTTTCAAATAGCTCATGTGTGAGGCAAGGGGGAAGAGTATTTCTGTGTGTTGACTCTGTTATCTAATACCTACAAGGGGGAAGAAGAGGGTCCCTTGCATCCTTCTGAGGTCAATCTTAAGTTTGTGATTTGTGTTCATCGGTGAAAAGGAAATTCCATTTTCTGCACAAAAGAAAGGACATCTGGAGCTGAGTGATGCCAGCAGGCACCCTCGTGTTGGTAGAAATCTCAAGAGGGCATATTTAATGAGGAGGGTGGATGGAGACCTTGTAGGGCACATGTGAGAGAACGTAGCTTAATTCATTCAACCTCAGAGACTGAGAAGAGGTAAAAAAGGTTTTCTTAAAATGTTGACTGTTAGTCTCAACCACCTGGGAAAGCCGGTTTTGTTATAGAAAGCTCTCTATCATTCAAAGTACCCATTTGTTTTTAACGTCTCTGTTGGGCTAATGCATTAGAATAGCTGAGCTGCATTAAGTGTAGTAAAGCTGCATCCCACAGATGTTCTCAGAGAATAATGAGGTGCAGTGACTCAGAGGAGGGTACACTCATTTACTCCAAGATGGTATTCACATCTAGAATTTGGACTCGTACAAAGCCGAGCCCTTGCAAACAAGGAGGCTTTAGAGGTGACTTTGTTGGCCCTTTGGGAATATGGCTGGATTCCTTGCTGGAAAGTCCATCTGCTCTGCTCTGGTGAGACCCCACCTGCAGTACTGTGTCCAACTCAGGGGTCCCCAGCACAGGAAAGGCATGGAGATGTTGGCGTGAGTCCAGAGGAGGCCACAAAGATGATTAGAGGGCTGGAGCACCTCTGTTGTGAAGCCAGGCTGAGGGAGTTGAGATTGTTTGGCCTGAAGAAAAAAAGCTCCAGGGAGACCTTGTAGCAGGCTTCCAGTGCTTTAAAGGTACTCTTTATCAGGGAGTGTAGTGACAGGACAAGGGGGGGGTGGCTTGAAACTAAAAGAGGGGGAATTTATATTAGACTTCAGGAAGAAACTCTTCCCTGTGAGGGTGGTGAGGCATTGGCACAGGCTGCCCAGAGAAGCTGTGGCTGCCCCTGGATCCCTGGGAGTGTTCTAGGCCAGGTTGAATAGGGCTTTGGGCAGCCTGGGCTAGTGGAGGGTGTCCCTGTCCATGAAAGGGGGTGGGACTAGATGGTCTTTGAGGTCCCTTTCAACCCAACCAGCTATGATTCTATGATCTTAGAAGCTTCAAGCAAGCACTTACTGGACACATGAATGAAACAGGTTTATGGCTGCTTCCTGCTTTCATTGCTTCTGTGGAGCTCTTTCCTGAGAACCAAATATCTCTCAAATAGTAAATTGATTGACAAGAGGTAGATGGTATATTTCTCTCCTCAACATCTGCTAGGGTGTCAGGCTATATATAGCAATTAATAGGGCAGAAAGTCCTCTTGCAGAAGGACATGCCATCTCACTGCCTTTGGTTTGGTGAAGAGCAATCTCTCCTGTAGCATATCAAGACTGATAGATGGCTGCAATGAAAAGCCCCACTAAGGTGGACTGAGGTTTTTTGACACTTCATTCTTCACAGAGGTACTGCAAAGAGATGTGACACAGAGACTTCCATCCCTCAGCTTCAGTCATGTTCCCTATCAGCTCTACCAGAATCATTTGTTTACTCAGAAAATGAAGCAGTAGTGGAATAAGTTACTTAGAATAAATTCAGCTTATTTTAAAAACAATAAAATAATAAAATGAAGTTGGGAGCTTTTTTGAAAGACACATGGATGTCCCCCCCCCCACAAATCATAGGATTTGTGGTGACTCATAAATTCTTTATGGATTCTTTTTCAACAACTTTTTGCTTTTTAAATGTGAACTAGCTTTTCTTGGTTTGTAACTAATTGGTTTAGTCATCTTCATACCAGAAAAGCTGATATATGAAAATTGTAGATACTACAACGTCCCCTGCTTTTCCAGTCCATCCCCCGAAGGCTTCATGATTGTCTCAAAATTTGCATTTTAGGTATGCATGCACATTAATTTTGATCATTGCAAATTACAGACTTAATTGCAGTGGGGTTGCATGAAAGGTATTGTGCAGTTTGGTCTAGCTGTCTTGTGCATGGAGCTTCTCTGGACAGCAACCTCAATTAAACCATGGCATCTGAATACTAGTACAACACTGGCAGAAGCTATGCCAGAAGCTACCCAAAACCCTGGAATCATGGTCCTTTAGGCAAGAGTCAGCCCATTCCTCAGGCCAGTCCTTAGCTTCTGTGCTTAAGTCCTCCTCCTGTACTCATTTCTCCTCTCTGCTTCTAATCATGCCTCTGTATAAACTCATAGTGTTTGTGATGTTTTTGCATATAAGCCCTCTAAAACCACCGGACTGTTCCAAGGTCCATGTCTGAGCAGCCAGATGCAGCTCATGGAGGTTTTGCAGAGTGAGCGAGCTCTGTGTAAGTCATTATTAAAAACTCTCAGGCTCTTTCTTTCACCTCTGGGACTGCTCTTGACAGTGACTCTGCTCCTGCTTCCCTGTGACTGAGCACTCTGGGACCCACAGGGGTTCCCTGAGGAGTCTGCTCCTTGCCACAGGATGCCACAGGCCTGGGTGCAGCCCTCTGCCCAGGGCTCCCTGCCTTGCAGGGGATGCTGTGGGGGGGGGTTGTTGCTGATAGTACCCTCCAGCTGTGTGTAAACTTTCTGTTTTCCTCCCTCATCCTGTCCTTACCTTACTTCTCATCAGCCTAGGACTGCAACAAGAACTCTACCTCCTGATTTGTGATAAAAGTGTCTGTAAGAACATCTCAGAGAGATCCCCTTGGCCTCTCTTCCTACCATATCAAATCCAGAAATCATATTTGCCCCAGTTTGTTTTGCTTTCTGCTATGAGTTTATTTGTCTGCTTCAGCACTCTTTTGTAAAGGATATGATCAAAGGATTGGAACAATTAGTGTATGAAAGAGCATTAAAATATGTATAAAATTCTTTGATTTAATGGCAAGTAGTGTGGAGACGGGTTTATAAGTGTCTACATATTTATGAAAGATGTAAACATGAGGAAAATGAGAAAATATTTGTCATAACAAGTTCGAGTTTAATTTACATTTAAGGAAAGAAATCTTAAATGGAACAATGCGTGCTGAATATAAAGCAAAGCTCTCTGCCCATAACATCTCTTCAGCTCTGGAATAGTTCCCAGGGGATGCAGCTAAATCCCTTTGCCATTATATGAAAATTTTCAACTGACCTAGAGGAAACACTAAAATATTGATTTAGGAGAGCAGCCTTGCATCAGTAAGGAGGTGGCCTGAATGATCTTATGTTTGGGGTTGTTTTCCATCACTAATTCCCTGGATCCAATGGTCTTTGAATTTGGCAAGATCTGCAGAGGGTAAACAGTCTCAGAGATGCAGTTTCTAGTTTTTGTGCTATGCGGTGAGGATAAACAGCAACCACTGCAATGAATTCCAGCCTTCGTGAAGCTGTGATGGTATCACATCTAATTGCTTTACAGACTTTGCTATATTTTAGCTTGGTGCTGCTGAAACTGGGAGGGTGAGGGAGGAAGTTTCTTATTTCTTTTTTGCACCAGCAGTGCTTTACCTGAGAAGTGCTATCATTTTCCTAGCAGAAACAGTGCTTGTGTGGTGTGGTCCAGAGAAAACAGTGTGTTCAGCTTACCCACAGCAAAAGCTATTCCTGAGCCCTTCCACAATATTTAGAAATTTCCCAGGACAACACAAGCAGTAATTAACTCTTGAGCAGCCCTCAGAGACAGGTCAGCATCAGTACCCTCATCTTAGAGGCTAGGCTCCTCAGGAAGACGTAAATCTCACTCAAGGTTGGAGGCATGATGCGAACATCGACTGCTGCGTGTGCTGGAGTTACCCAGCACCCTGCAAAGCCACCCTACCTGTGACTGTCTACAAATGGGCTTAGTCTCCTAGAGTAGAAAACAATATCTTTACACACCACTGCAAAGACACCACTGGCACAATACTAGCTTTTTCCTCTACTCCAATCTTTATGCCTGTCTGTTTTCAAACAGGCAGCCCCTATTCTAGTGCTAGCAGTTTCTTCAAAGGCTTTTCAACAGTGTTTGCCAGTCTCGCAGACAGGAGAAGCCCTCCATGATGGATGTTCACTGGGAAAATGAGGGAGATGGACCCAGCCTGCAGATACTTGGGCTGTGCAGGCTATGCACCAGTAAATGCTACCCCAGGCCAAAGCACTGCCAGCCTCCATGGCCTCACTTGTACCTGCACCAGTGCAGATCTGCAACCTCATCACACAGCTGGGAGCTGGCACAGCAGCACCCGAAAGCTTAAGTGTGTCCCTCCCCAGAGGTACAATGCTGAGAATAGTCTGGGGTAGCATTTCATCTGATGGGGATGTGTGCCATAATGGAAGCAAAGAAAGAGATGTAATACCTGTGCAGGACACTCAGAAACTAATCATGTTTCACATTATCAGAGTACATATACCATATGCAATTTGCGCTGTAGACTCCTGATGTGATTTGGAAACCATGAGATTCAAAGGAAGAACTTTTTCCAATGACCTGGAGCTCTATCTAAATACAAATAATTTTACTTTTAATTTTAAATGCTCAGCAAAAGTCAATACAGAGATGACGCATGGATGTCGAGCGTGAGCTGCTCCAGGGACAGCAGCAGGTGGGGAGTTTGACTGGGATACACCTGTCAAAGTGTATCACAGGTGTCCTAAGGCAAGCTCAGGGAGGACGAAAACCTCCTGCGGAGCAGAAAGGAAAAGCTCGCTTGATCTTGATGTTCAATACAAATACAGACCATGAAAGTGGGGCCTCATGATCCTTCTGGCTTTTTGGGTTTCAAGTAGGAGGTGTCAGAAAAGTTCCCACGGGGATAATTGGCTTGTGGCGGCCAAGCGTTCATAGCGACATCGCTTTTTGATCCTTCAATGTCAGCTCTTCCTATCTCTGTGAAGCAGAATTCACCAAGTGTTAGATTGTTTACCCTCAACATAATATTACAGAGAGAGTGGTGAGGTGCTGGAACAGGCTGCCCAGAGAGGTGGTGGATGACCCATCCCTGGAGGTGTTCAAGGCCAGGTTAGATGGGCCCCTGGGAACCCTTGTGTAGATCCAGGCCTGGAGGTTGGTGGCCCTGCCTGTGGCACGGGGGTTGGAACTCTGTGATCCTTGGGGTCCCTTCCAACCCAGACCATTCTGTGATTCTATGTATGCCTTACTGTCACACAGAATATGTGAATGTGCAATTGTGTGGTTAGTAAGTGATAAAGAAAATAAATGTAAAAAAAGAAGAAAACATGTTAAAATCAAAACAGAAGGAGAGCAGTAACAGGCATGTAACCTGACTGGGGAGGAAATCTCCCCTGCCTCACCTCAGTTCAGAGGTACATGTTAAGACTCAGGAGAGGTTTCAAGCCATCTGCTAATGTAAAGCAGGTTTGGTGCCAAGGAACACCTTCTTGGTACAAACCCAAGCTGGCTTTTATTATTCTAGACCTTGAATGAAGGCAACCAAATACACTGTTATTAAATTATTTCAATACAGGCATGGTAAGCAAATATCTGTACTGCTAATGCGAAGTTATTTTACTTTCTGTAAGGTAATGAATATATTTATTCACTGACTTGGAACTAAGCTGGCTTTCTGATTTCTGCCCATAGAAAGCTCCAGGCCACTTTTTTGAATCTCTTCTAATGTTTTGTGGGAATATTTATTTTTATTGGTGTAACTAAACAGAACAGATGACAACTACAGTTGTTACTTGTCCACACTAAGCTCCTTCATGTATTGTTACATTTTTCTGGATATCTTATTATTGTTCCTTGTATTATCCGTTGCTAAGTAATACATACAGGACTTCAGAAAGACTTAAAATTAAATGATAGGACTGCACTTAGCTCAGTCTTTCTGCCATTCTTCGGGATTTAGGTCAGTCATCTAAGGATTCATCTCCTAACTAGCAGATCGGTTTTCTTTGAATCATTAAGTCTCACCGGTCTCTTCTTCCCACATCTCTGAAGTGGTTCATGAGAGGCTCTTTCATTTATAAGCTCCTGGCGTGCTCAGATAACTTTCTTACATGGCTCGACACAGTATCAAAGTCCATTATTTACTTACTAACCGTAATCCCTCCTCTGGCCTCCCTGCAGTGGAATACAGCTGAAGCACCAGCCGGTCTGGGACTCAGATGAACCTTGGTTGAGGGATGCTTTGTGCAAAAGAGCTTTTCATAAATGGCAAAATCCCCTCATTTGCAAGCCCATTGCCAGGGGCAAGAATTCCTCTTATCCTCACAAACTCAATACAGGAGGATAGTAGGAAAAAAAGGCAAAGAAATTACATACTCGAAGCAAAATAGGAATTTGACATACATATACAGTTCTTGGTATTAAATGTGATTCAAAAGAATTCAGAAGCAGATTGCCCAAATCTCCATATATATATATATACACACACAGAGACATGCAAACCCTGTATATGCCACAGTCTTGTTACGTATTGCTGTCGACATACACGTACAGGAGTCACTCTTAGGGAGGAGAGCTCTATTGCTTCACCAAAAGGTTTTTAGACAGAACTTTGAACGCTGTAGCGGCAAAGCCATTCCAGCAGTACAAACTTGGGTAAGATGAACTTCTCTTAACTTAAATGAACTCTGTGTAGCTTGAAAAACCTCTTTTCGACACTGCCAAACCTTTGAAGTAGAAATCTGCACGTTGTGAGGGAATGATTGAAGTGTGAAAACCACCTGTCCATGAGAAGCCCATAAAGGATACCCACCTGCACCGATCAGTGTAGCTGTATAATGAGAGCTATTGCTGTACATTGGTCTCTCTTTACATTGTGTTTTTCTCCAGGCCCAATGTTAGCATATGGCTAATGCCATAGCAGCATGGACTTGCCTATCAAATGCAATGTCACAGGACCACCCTGACAATGTAAAGGGCTCTGGGACCAGCCTTGCTGGTGAGCTGACATGGGGTAAAGAGGACAAAAGGTTTCATAGCCCAGGGACATAGAGAAGTCTTGAATTGTGCAGAGATTGGATATCTGAGTGGTTTGGGCTTCATGAGTATGGAGGAATTCAGAGGTGTCATGGTTTAACCCCAGCCAGCAACTAAGCCCCATGGAACTTCTTGCTCACCTGCCCCCCGTGGGTTGGGGGAGAGAACTGGAAGAGTAGAAATGAGAAAACTCCTGGGCTGAGACACAGACAGTTTCACAGGTAAAGCCAAAGCCACACACCGGCAGAGAAAAGCCAGGAATTCATTCCCCAGTTCCCATCACAGGCGGGTGCTCAGCCATCCCCAGGACAGCAGGGCTCCATCATGCATAATGGTGACTTGGGAAGATAAATGCCATCACTACAAATGTGTGTGTGAGTCCCTTCCTCCTTTTTCCCCAGCTCTATATGCTGAGCATGACATCATACGGGATGGGATATCTCTTTGGTCACTGGGGTCAGCTGTCCCAGATCTGTCCTCTCCCAACTCCTTGTGCATCCCCAGCGTCCTCACTGGCGAGGTGGGGTGAGGAGCAGAACAGGTCTTGGCTCTGTGTGAGCACTGCTGAGCAGTGATGAAAACATCCCTGTGTCATCAGCACTGTTATCAACACAAACCCAAACTGCGGCCCCATACCAGCTGCTGCAAAGAAAATTAACTCTGTCCCAGTCAAAACCAGCACAGTAAAGAACTGAATTGTGAGGAGAAGTTGTCCCCAATTAAGGCTTTTCATTTAAGAGGGAGAAACCCTCTTGTCCTGGTTTTGCAGAATTCCCTGCAGTAGAGTTGGGTCCCTGCAGTCCCTTTGGGGGACTTCCAGCTCCTCTCAGCACAGACACAAGGGAACTGCAAGAGTACCATCACAAAGCATGATGCTGACAGTGCCTGAGACCTGAGGCTGCATTTCCCAGGGATGTCCAAGCCCTGTCATGTGACTGGGGTCTGTCTCATTGGCTGTTTTCCATCTCAGTCAGAAGCCAGATTTCAGAAGGTGAAATTGAAGGATGATGGCAGGCTGCTTGGGTTATGTGATGCCTGAGCAGACAGTAAAATAACATGTGGGTAAAGGTACTATTAGGCACTTTTGGTAGATACACATATTTTATGCAGGGAGAAAATAATCCTCCTTCCCTTATTTTTTTTCATTTTCAGTACCCTCATACTTCAGTTGTTACCATAAAGCAACCACTGCACATATATAAAGTGGAAGGCACACTGTGATGGCTCTTCAGAGAGTTTGACAGTGTGATCAGTTGAATGTCCTATAACTTGTGAATTGTGAATGTCCTATAAATATTTTAAAACCCCTGCTTCAACTACAGCCTCACTGAAATCCATATTGAGCCTTCATTTTTCTGACAGCTGTCTTCGGAGTTGTGGTTCTGTCTGGTCTTAAAGTTGCAAAACTTAATAGAGGAAAACAGGTCGTGCTGGTTCAAGCCTATTCTCCAGGTGTTTGGTTTAAGCTTGTATTGCCATCATCACCACCTTCTTACATAGTCTTGTAATCTGACCATTTTCCCAGATCAGTAGGCTATAGGTCCTCTTACAAAGTATCTTTGCAATATTATTAGGGATTAGTTGCACCAAACATTTATTTTGAGGCTGCAGGGAGTGGCTACCTGGAGTCTGCAGCCCTCTGATAAAAACTACGTCTCTTCTACCCTTTCATTTCCCTTGGATATGTTGTGTGCCATGTCCTCCATGCCTCAAGCCTAAGGCTCCATGAGAAGTGGGTAAGGCCGGTCTCCTGAGAAAGGTATGACTGCAGAGCTAAGCACAGCTCCCTCTTGAGTCACAGATGATTTGAGAAGGACTTGCTTTACCTTGCAAATTGATTATTCCTATTTTTTTTTTAATGGTTATAATAACATGTCCAATGTGCACAAGGCTGCTGGGAAGATAATATCCACTGAGGACGGAAAAGTGTTCAGACACATCAGTGGTGAGGACTGGATTTGTGCATAGATCAATGACAGTGGAACACCCTTGAATAATCTCTGCCTCAAAGCAAAATTTGACTTGCCTAATGATCTCATTTTGTCTTGTTGGGTGTCTAAAAGGTTATGATAATCTCAGGGGATCCTGTAATACCACCACTGAATGGCTATGTGGCGTAGCACTTCTTTTTCTACACAAACATGGAGGAAATTTGAGTTTCGGGGATCAGTGGCTGGAGGAATTTCTCTAACCTCTGGCAGAGAGGTGTAAATTAACTCCAGCCTATGTGCAGCAGCTCAACAGTGGGACTAACAGAAATAAGTGTAGCTTTAAAAAAGCCCAAGTGCTCTAGGATTTGGTATAATTTTCTGGTTGGCTTACATGTGATTTTTATACCTACCAATTATCTATAAATACTCACTAGAAGTCTCCTAGGCTGACCAAGAATTTAAACATATATTTTACTATTAACCAATATCCTGTATTATTTACATGGCTTTTACTTCTTCAGGCCTAGATTCTTCTACCATTTTCCAAGTTCTGCACTTTTCAAACCACCAAAACCCCTTGGCTGTCTCACTGAGACGTTTCAGAGTCACTCCAGTTCCGTCTTGTTTTTTGCACTCTATAATAAGTACCAAGCAATTACTATGTGGTTACGTAATTTGTAGAATTGATCTACGAACTAAAAGTCTGATTCACTGACAAAGTAAAGGCAAGTGAAATGTCTTCTGTAAAGGTTAAGTGCATATTTATTTGCAACAGAGGATTGCGGATATTCCCAGCAAAGTTCTGTGTATCTGAGCAGCCTTGTAAAAATGAAGTTTCTTTATATAAAAACTGGAGTTCTGTAGTTAGTGAATCTTCTGAATCTTGCCTGTTGTGGATGGCCTCTGGGGTAGGTTTTCCACTGCCTACTGACATGATTGTGCTCATCATCTATCACTTCATTCTGTACTGGAGTTAACTCTCATCTGTCTTCCCTACTGAGTGGCCCATCTCCACAAAACCTCTGGGACCTTTAGTATATTTGTTAAACTTTATTTCTTCGTGAAGTTTTGTTGAGTAGCTGTAAGAGCAGAAGTGAGCAGGGCAAACACACATACAGCAGTCTCATCAGATTTGTTTCCTTAGAAAGCCAGGTTTAAAAAATCAGATTAAAAATAAGCAGCCAGTGAGGAGCTCCGTGAATTCTGTTTCCAGTGGTTTTGAGGACATTGTGGTGCTCTGCAGGATCTCAGCAGAGTCCACAGTCAGAAAGAAGAGCAGTGAAAGGGGATTTAGATAACAATTCATAAATTGTTTAGGATTCTCCGAGGCAGATTCTTTGCAAAGAGAGTGGGGATATGGAAAAAAAAAAACAAACAAGTGGAGCAAAACTGGTCTGAGCAGGGAGTGACTGCAATGTGAGATAAATTCACCCTCTCTATCTGTGCCTTCTGTGTTCTGGGGGTCACCTGAAGAGGGGACATACAAAGCTTTTCTTCTCTGCACCTAGTTTTTCAGGCTTTACTGGTAACAGTCACTTCCCTAAATTATGAATCTTGCCTCTGAGTGCAGATGGGGCAGCATCAGTTCACAGTGTGCTCCACTCACCGAAGCACAGAATAATCACATCCTGAAAATAACCCAGCCTTGATTGTTGCATATAAAAAATTTGGCTCTAATATTCAATATAATTTGTATAACTTCTGTAAGTGGTGTCGTAGTCTTACAGCTTGTTGCATCCTTTCTGGAGTACAAATACCTCTCCCAAAAGACCACAGGGACTAAGAGAAGACATAGATCTCTGCTGTTTGCAGCCAAAAGGAGGCGTGCTCCATAGCACATGACATCCAACTAAATAAAGATATGGGTGCCATTTTAAGGAGCTTTCAACCTGTGAGCCAACCTGCAAACCAATGGCACTAAATTAAGCAGCAAACGACCTTTTCTAAAGCAAGATGAAATTATGTATAAGCACCCCGTCAGTTAATTGGTGATTAGCGTACGCCTTTGCTCATTACTCTGTCAAGAAACTTGCTCTCAGTCAAATGACAAGCAATGAGAAATGCTTTAATTGTTCCTAAATTATTTTGCGGTAATTAGTCAGCTGCGATCCAAAGGAGGAGAAGAAGTTGAGGATAATGGCAATATTTCCTGAAGAAACATTTGTACCCAACAGTGATTACCTAAAAGCATGGCAATGCTTTTCAGTCCTGTATGCTTCTGGGAGGACGTGTGTCTGCTCTGTAGGCCTCAGTCTTTGGTGTATGCTGCCTGAGCTCTTGGCATCTGAGCATAAATGCCATAGTTTTGTCCCTTTTTACATCTTGGGTCATGCTTCACACTTTCCCCAAGAGTTAATACCTACAAAAAGGAGAATTTTATATGTTCTATAGGCTGTGTGACCTCTGTTGTAAGGTAAAATCTGGTAACCACAGCTGTCCATCTCATTGCCCTCCATTTACACTGATGACTTGATGTGACTGTCATTAGTCAGTTGTTAACTATTGCATCACGGCTCTTGCTTGAAGGATTCTTGGCAACATTTGAAACCCACAGAAACAATGCTATGGATTGTGGCTGTTGCTTCTTAGACTACCTAATGCAGGGATGGGTTTCAGTGTGAAAGTGCAAGCTCCCTCTGAAACTGGATGTGTACAGCTAATCTGTTAATGCAATAAACCTTTTGTGTTTGCGTATTTGCAGACTTGCACATGTAGTTTGATGCTATTTCATTAATGATAATGAACAAAAAAATAGATAAAGGCATGAATCAAGAAATTGTTTTGAATCAAAGCACTCCACTTTGGTAACTTGTATATTTCTGGGCATGAAACATATAATTTCTTCTGTAATCATAATTTTGGGATGCTCCCAAAATCTTCCATGTTAATCTCATAAATATCTATTTGTTTCCTCTGCTGCTAAATTCTACATGAGTTAAAAGTATTTTTTTCCTTTTTTTTCTGAGTACAGTAATCAATAAAACAATGTCTATTCTGGACAGGTAATTGAACAGCTGGCACTAGTCCTGTCAATGAGGAGAAAAGATACCAAAAAGGTAGCCTGCCAGCTTTTCTTCTGTAGTTGTAACTTGCACAGTGAATCCTAGGTTTTTCCCTCTGTCTAAATCAAGCAGCTGTACAGCAATTACTGTCAGCAAATAAATTGAGCAAGCTTGCAAATTGTCTTCAAAGTCGTCCAAGAGAGCAACTTCATCCTTCAGAGTAGCTGAAATATTATGTTGATATTATATACAATTATTCAGATAATTTATAAGTTTTCTTTGGGACAAGTTAAGTGCACTTTATGTGTTTTATCTGGATGACTCCTAATGCATGGAAATGTGAATTATTCATAAGTTGCCTTTTGGTACTAGGAGTCTTTATATAGCTTTTGTTTGCTAATGCATTTGATAGGCTATTTTGTGCACTAACACATTATATAGATAATGCTGGCAATAAAATAAATGCTAAATTATACATTCTGTAGTTCTGCATTAAGAGCTAGTACATTGTGCTTCATCATTTTTCCTCTGTTCTACTTCACAAATCTAATGACAATTGATACTGTGAAACTATCAACTAACGCTTCAAAATACACCACCACTGAACTACTACTGTACATCTTGATGTAGAACCGGCGTTGTTGATCAATTTATTAAAGCAGTGAAAACCTAAATAGCTAACCTGGAAGCTTCAGTATAATACCCAGAGTCTATTTGAGTCTTCTTAAAATTGTAATATTAAGGGAATTTATAGTTATCATCCAAACACAATAATTTATAATATCCTTGAGTGCTTGTGTGTGAATGTTGACCTCTAGCTGAACTGATGACTTAACTCCATCTCCCCTGATGAAAAAGAAAAGAAAATAGAAAGAAAAAAAGAGAACAGAGCAACCTCCTTAATTTTTCACTCAAAAGGACATGTGATCTAAAGGACTACCAAACATTTTTTGCTTCTTTTTGTATCACAAAAGGTTTCTTGTGGTTTAAAGCAGTGCTAGTGCAACATTCATGCAAGTCTTCCATACTGAGTCTTGCCAGGGAACCTGATTAATTTGGTCCATACAGTGCATTGAAGCTGCTGAATGGATCAGAGCTTGATTTTAGTGCTGTCTGATACGAAGATAAAAGGTAGTTCCTATTGGGAAGAGCCTACACATTGCTTTCCTGATGTGTTGTTCACAGTAGGAGTAAGCCAAGGTGATTTAGGGAGGACTCTGTAGAGATGAAGTGCCCTACATGATGTGAGGGTGGCACAATAACTTCTTATTCTGAGGTAGCAGCTCTCTCATGTCTTTCCCCAATCAAGCATATCTGTGATAATAACAAACAAGCAGCTTTACAACAATATGGATTCAAGTGCTCATCATCAGTTAGTAGCTGAGATTACAGTGTTCACACATACTCTGGGGCACTTTGCACTGTTGGATCTCCGCCGAGACATCACCACCATGGCTGTTAGGCAGGGCTAAGCCCTTTGCTCTGGGTTGTTCACACCGTCCTTGGAAACAATGGCCAGGAAGCTAGCATTGCTTGCAGTCATTTTTCATGAGCAGGGTCTTCCTGATAGACTTCTGCAGCCTTTCAAAGTTTTTATGAAGATTTATATCTCCTTTCTACTGGTCACCTTGATCCAGGATTGATCTCCAGTGCTGGGTTTGCACATCTAGATTGGGCATATCTTTGCCCTCAAAGGTCAGCATTCAAAGGAACTCTTGAATGACTTAAACCCTACTGCAGTCCTCTTACACACTTGGCTGTGCTAGCTCTGCCCCGGGTATATGAAGTGGACCCTTGTGGATTTGAACGGTTTGGGACTACAGCATCATTTGTCTTAGTGAAAGTTCCTATTATCAAAATGTGGCTGCTGTGGCAGATACGTATCCCTCAGGTACACTGAGGAGATTTTTCACTGCAAGTGGATATTTCAGCAGAGACAGGAAAAACAGTAACCCCAGAAGGCAAGTACCAGACACAAAAATACCTGAATCAACAAGAGAGAAAGGAGCAGGAACCATCTTCTAAATTAGTGAGATTATCTTTATGTGGAATTTGTGATTATGACTCTAGCATAGTGTTTTGGACATTTCCATACCTGTTTAGATCCTTAGGTTGCTCTTCTGTACCATATGTAAGATACATTTCTCACAGCTACCTTAGCACCTTTTAGTGGTAGCACCGTAGGCTATCTTCATGCTATAGTGAGAAGTTCTGGAGTAGATGGATGCCTGTGTAGTAGTTGAATTGCAGGGAAAACCAGCCAGAATTTGCAGTTTTTCACAGGTTGTGTTCAGCTTGAGCCTAGAACCAAATCCATGCTGCCAGTCCAGCCTGAGTCCCATTTAGTGTCTGGTTTGCTAGTTCTTGTCAAAAAGGTGTTCATCTATTAGGGTTTTGTCTTGCTTCTTTCAGAAAAGGAACTAAAGGGGAAAAAAAAACCCAAACCATAATGCACTAAACTGATTGTACAGCACTATTAATTCATTCCCAATGGCCTATAAGAATTTTTGTGAATTCTTCAGCATAAGCTGAGTCTGGCCTCAGGTTGCATAAATAAAAAATAATTACTGTTAATGGATATTTGTGGCATCTGGATTCAAACTGGTCTATGTTTATTAACTCAAAGCTGTTGTTCCTTAGGGTTTGGGTTCTTTTTTTGGGCAGGGATGGGAAGAACAGTCTGAAATACAACTAAAAGCCAAAAAGGATTTGCAGTGCACATTTTTCCAAGGTCGTACAGACCACCAGATTTCTTATTCCATTGGCACCATTCAGGTTAATTTATTAAACTTTTCCCATTCCTCTTGCAGTGATTCACATACCTCTCACTCTGATCTAAAAGAAAAAGGATCTCATACCATTTTTAAGGATCCCTGGTTATCCTCACCTGTGAATTAAGCTTTTAAGCAGTTGAAAAACAGTGCATGTGTTAACATTTCATGACTTAGATTAATAGTTATTACTTGAAAACAATCTTCCATTGATTTTTCTTAATTTGCTAATGGCTTCTCAGTGATGTGCTGAAAATGTTCTCCTTCCCTGCTGCATTATCTTTCCTTCTTTTATAGATTTTTATAGCTTCTGATAACTTAGTTGATAGTCTTTTGAGCATAATGATTCAGGGGAGCTATACTTACCAGAAAAAATTGCAAGAGATAATTTCTACTTTTGAAAAAGTTATTAAAATGGTATTGATTTTTTGTTTGTTTGTTTTAAGATTGTTTCATTTTTTATCTCAGAATTTCAGAGCTTTTCTGAATTTCCAAGGGACCCATTTGTTAGAAGTCATCAGAATGTAGTTATTAAACTCTCTTCAATTAAGAGTGTGGATGGATGAGCAACTTTGGAGGGGATCCAAATCTTCATAAACTTTGTGAATTAGAATATAAGCACTTATTAAAACATATAATTATTCAATTAATCCTTAATATAATGGGACCCTGGTTTTTATATTACTTAATCTTTGTGCTTATTAGTCTACAAAATATTTCCAAGTACAGTAGAATATACTAATAATGATTACGGCTTAAACTCTATCTTAGGAACCCGCTTCTCCATTGCCATGTGACTCAAGTGATCTGTTCACACTAGGGGAGATTTAGGATGAAATACTCCTGAATTAGAATTCCCCAGTCACATCATTTCCAGTATGATGTTAGTTTGTCATGGAGATGTAGTTATATGGAAAGGGCTGCAGGGTCATATGTTGCACAGCTTCCTGGGGTTGAGAAGAGTGTAGAGATACCAAGCTTTAGAAGATCTGTAGAAGATAATGTGGTTCAAGACCAGGGGTGTGTAGAATGCAACCACAGTGTCAGTACTACTAATGTAACCTGTTTTCCTCTGAGAGGGGTCAGCATATGGAATAGAGTATTGGACACTTTGGAGATCTTCCAGATGACATTTTGCTTGGGTAGACTCCTGATTAAATAGGCTTACCCTATGTAAAAGAGAATATTTAAAGAGTCCATTTAAAAGAGATTTGTAGAATCAATTGGAACTGCACATCCAGTTTTATAAGCAAAATTTCAGGTAGGCCAGCTGTAGAATGACAACAGGACAAATGATGGAAGGAGCTGTGCAGCTTTGAAAAGTCAGGACCAGCAGGCCATGTGTGGTTAGGAAAGTGATTTCCTGGATAATCCTTTTTCTCTGAGTAGTAAGGAGTCTGTATACTTTCCCCATGAATCCATGAGCAGTGTCTCTTTTTGTGTGCCACACATTTATCCACATTGAAACCAATGAGGATTTGTTTGGGGTTTTTGTTTTGGTTTGTTTTGTGGTGGATTTTGTTTTGTAGTGGATTTTTTTTTTCCATTTGCTGCTTCTTTCTTGTTTGCTTTCCTTGCTGGGAAAACAATTTACAGAAGCCAAGAGTTGTGAATTTCAACTCTCCAATTTATTTTAAGCAGAATACAGCAGCCAGACTTTAAAAAAAAAAAAAAAAGAAAGCAAATCTAATCTCTTCAGAAGTTCTTTTCGGTCAAGATGTAAATTGCAGAACCTCCTAAATATAGTGTATAGAATCATTGTTAAGGAGATTAGGCCAATTTGTACAATTGGTTCTAGAATCCCCTAATTTAATAAAAACATGAAGTAAGTGTGGTCAACCTGAGGAGAAGAGGGAATGTTAATGAGGCAATCATAAGATTTTATCTCCAAAATAATTTGATTAGTTTTTATTTTAACGGGGTAATTAGAAAAAATTATTCACATTTTACTGATTTCATTTCCTATAGTCCGTATAAGGACATAAAAATTATTAATAAAATGCCTATGTGGAATACTAATTTAGGTATATCTTCTTATATTCCCTACTTAAATTTTGTGTTCGTCATTATTCTTCATGTACTGCGGTGCTTTACAGCTGAGGTCTCTGAGCTAGACACTTCAAACTGACATTAATGGGAAAGGGACATCAAAACCAACTCGGTGGATTTGAAAATTTTGGATATATTTTCAGTGTACTGTGGAAATACTGCTGAATTTATCCTTACACCACCCCTCAGAGACAGGTAAATATCCTTTAAATATATTTTATTGAAGATGAACTGTGCAGAACAGACACGTGAGAGACATAATGGGCCTAATCCTATTGACTTAATCTGGCATTGGAGGCATAACCATGAGCCAAAACCACTAAGCATTCATCAGCAAAACTGCCCTGATATTGTATTTGCCTAATGCAATTTAAAAAGATGAGTTAGAAAAAAACCTGTGGTGCTCTGATTTTTTTTTTTTTTGTTGTTGTGTGAGGGTGGCGAGTGCATCTTCATATGTTTTTAAGGGAAAACAAAAATAAGTATTTATAATTGGCCCTGTAATGTATCATGGGAGATGTAGCTCGTGATCTCCATATTCCCTTCTCCTCCTTGGCAGACACTGTTTTCTTTCTTGATCTCAAGAGCACCTCTAGTCATGTTCATCACACATTAACTCACCTGGTTACTGTGGGTCATCTGGGGCCCCCACAGATAAAGTGACCAATCTCCCATTAGTCAAAATACCTGTTTTTTATTGCAGTCAATTGCTATTAAAATTAACATTTGTTGCAAAAAGGAGAAACACTTCAAGAACATTTTCATGGTGTTGAAGAGTTTCTCACCAAAGCAAAGTTGATTGGCTGATTATTTATCTGACAGACTCCTCTGGCTAGGCCAGGCACAGATTTTTTTTCTCCCGTTGCCTTTACAATTCCTCTGCAGTTTTTAACTGGTGGTTCCCCTCTCTTCACCACTTGTGAGATGTCATCTGGAGTACTGTGTCCAGCTTTGAGATCTTCAGTCAAAGGAAGAGAGTGATCAACTGGAGTGAGTCCAGTGGGGGTCACCAAGTTGGTGACCTCTGGAGAGGTTGAGGGAAATGGTTTTGTCCAGCCTGGGGAAGAGCCAGACTCCACACCTGGAAGTGTGCAGCAGAAAGGGTGATGGCCCAAGGACACAGGTTACAGCACTAGAAATTGATGAATTGATGTAGAATTTAATTTAGATTGTTGTGCAATATGACTTCGCATGAGAAATAACAACACTGTAAGAAGGCCTCAATTAAAAGTGTTGGAAAAAAAAGTGTTATGAAGCATGGATTTGTGATTATGAGAAGAAATTACAGGCTTCAGTAATGAGTGATTAAAGTCAGGCATCGGGAAATAGCAGTAACATTAAGCAAAGAGAGGGGTAGGTCACCTTTCAGTACTCTGAGATCTCCAGTGCTGGAGGTGTTTCAGGTTCTCCTGAACTAACACCTTTCGGGAATGGCCTAGGGGAAGATTACTTAGGTTATTGGAAGGACAGTTAGGCAAAACAACCTCCCCCAGGCTCTTCAACACGTTTTCTATGTTTGTCCAATAAAGTGTAGGGATAAACTGAGGGTGGTTGCCTTCTCTCAGCTGCAGTCTTGTGTGACCTTGGGTACATCAGTCACTTTGAGCTGTGTTTCAAGTCTCCACCTTCAAACCAGAGATTATTATTAGTGTTTAGCATGAGAGGTGCAGTGAAGGTATAATCCATTAATGCTTTTAAAGCGCTGGCTTATTACAATAATGATAAAGATAAAGAAATGTCCTGGCCCTGCAGAATTCATAATCTAAAAAGGTCAGGTGGAGAATGTGAGAGGAAACATCAATATCCTTGCCTTACAGACGAACAACAGAGCCGCAAGGAGAAGTGATTTGTCAAATGCAGCAAAGCAGGGCTGAGACAAAACACCCTGTTTTGTCATGTTTTCCTTAAAGGCAAGATCATGCTTCCTCTTTTAGCCTAAGCAATCACAGATATTGTAAGTGATTTTCCTTTCTTTAAGCTCCTCTGTCGGTATTCCTTCACAGGAGTCGTTTTTCCTGCCAGCTGTGGTAGGAGTAGTGCAACCTGCAGCCGTGCAATTTGAGTGTAAGACAGCAGCCAATGCTTCAGAATTAGCAGGACTAACCCACTGGCATAGCACATCCTCCCATCTTCTGCCCAGCCACAACCTTGTCCAAGCAAAGGGTGGCTTGCTTTGGGCTGTGCAGGTATTGTTGCTATTAATAATCCATTTCTCGCTCGCTTTTTATGGCTTCCTGCTATTGCCTGGCACCCCTTTGGGGTTTCTGACTTCCAGATCTTTGGACCAGAAATTGCGCCAGTCGCTTTGATCCAACTCTCACTCGTGTTCAGAGTAGGTGTCCTCTGGACTGCCTTGAGTGCTGCATCAGTACAGCTCTTTTTTGCATATGTAAAGGTCTCTACAGCTTTGCTGGGTTTTGTGGAGTTTACTGGGGCCTCAGAGAAACCACATTAAATTACTTATTCAAATAAATGAATTACTCCCAGAAAACACATGAAAGGGCTGGAGAGCACTTCACGTTTCTGAGAGCTGTTTTCTCTACACGGAGTGAAGGCAGACACAGCCAGTAGTGACTCAAAAGACTTCTGTGCTGTTGGAACAGCCTGTCATAGGCTGATGCATGATGTCACAGCAGGACACTGTCTCCTAGCAACTGCCCAGAGTTGCTGTCTTTACATTTAACCCTTCCAAATTTTCACGCATGCCAGGATGCCACCAGGATGTGTTTGCACAGCAGCTTCTGATGCAATTTAATCAATATTTCTCTTCCACTGTTCTTTGAAGAACGTGGGGCAGGCTAGGAGGCTCTGGCAGATTGACTTGGCTAAATGGGATGGATCAATCTATGATGCCAATGTGACAGCTTGAAACCTGTTCCCCTTCTCTTGCCTTTCCCTTTCTTTTCTGTGCTTTTTAGAGGTGGGATTGTTTCTGCTTTATCATGTGTCCATTAACTCCTATGCTTACACTGACATCTACAAGGCTCATCTCTGCAAGGCTCTGAGATGATGATATCTGAAAGGTGTAATTTAAAATGATAGCTGCTTTAAATAAGGTGTGGGAAGATCCAGCAGGAATCTGGACTTTAAGCCTTTCCCTTTGCTATAGTCTGGTAGATAGTCAATGTATACCCATGATGCAGCAGAATCATCTCCTGTTCCTAGTTCCCACCACAGCTGATACCTGTGCAATGTGACAGTGGGAAAGATGTTTCTGTGAGAGGATACAGGTGGATTTTATGCAACTAATTCAATCTCAGTAAGCTAAGTAAAGGAAACCATAGAGGTGCATTGATTTAGAGGTGCATAAGATTTAACAAGGCAAAAGAAGACACTTACAAGTTCTGCAGTGGAAAAGGAACAGCTTGTTTCCAACTCAACATTTAGTAAACTGACTTGTGTGTCAGATCATGGCAGAATTGGGTATTTGTTTTAACTCCTTTTGTGTGTCTGTGCATTTGTGTTCAAGAGCACTTACCATAATGAAAATAAAACATTTTGTATTTTGCCCTAGATGTAATTTTTGAATCATTTAGGAATTCATTTACATGGCATTAGGCAAGTTGGCTCAGTCCCGTTGCTGTCGGAAGTGTGCTGTCCATACCAGTCGTGTGTACAAACTGACAGTGTTATCCCTGTGCTTTTGGCCTTAGGAGTTCACATGCTTGCTGACTATTCCATCTCAAATCATGCATGCTACTTAGATCCCTCACTTGTACCCAGAGCCAGTGGAAGCTGAGCAGCAGGCAATTGCTGAGCACTCTGGACTTGGAAAAGCAATTTGAAATCTGAAAATTAAGACCAAATAGAGTCCTCACACCTCATGGTGTTCCTCCGTTCCCAGATCCCATCGTGAATGACAGAGAGGGGTGGCAAGTGTTCAGAGACAGGGTGTACACACTCCATCTTCCCAACATAAGCTCATGAATGTGCTGCAGTCAAAGGTCCTTCATTTTTCTCCATTTCCCAGCACTAAAATCTCCATCGCAAATCTCTTCAGTAGTAGCTGTCATTATTTTTGTGAATGGCAGTGCTTTGCTGTAGTGCAATCTATGCTCATTAAAGAAAAAAAGTTTCAGACTCTTCACAGGTTTGTGTAATATTGCAAATCTTTCAAAATCTATTAGAGCTGAAGCTTGGGGCTTCAATGCTAATGGTACTGAAACTTAACACTGAGGTGATCTGACAAAGTCGCCTAAGGAGGTTTTCATAAACCTTTTGTACAACGTCTGTGCTTCTTTGCCAGTGAAAATTAACCTCTACTTGCACAAAAATGAAACTTCCCACCTAACTCATTTAGAAATAGCAGAGGGAAAGAGAAAATCAATCCATAATGAACAGTATCACATTAAGGAAATCTAATTAGAAATGGCTTCTCTTTTATTGCGCTGATAATGGTAAGCTTTAAGAATTACATCATTACAAAATCCAATAGCTTATAACCAAATGATTTTTTTAAAAAGTGTTTAAACTACCAGGTCAGTAACTTCACACACCACGTAATTAAATTGTACAGAAATTCTCAGTAAACACTAATGTTAGAAACGTGGTACTATATTTTAAAATAAATTATACGTTATCTTGTGCTGCATGTACCCTGACATTTCTGAAGAGTGAAAATCTCTCTTTACACATTCCACTGAGAACAAAGTCTTCTCTTCTTAGTCTTATTTGTCTTCAGCAGCAGTTGGGTGGAATAGTTTTCTGGGTTTCTGCACCAACTTCTCTCTAGAAATATGTTTTGGATTTGCATGTTCGGTGTTTTTTTAAGACTGGAATTTGAAGAAATAGCAGAGAAATGAAAAACTCTGGAATGTAACTTCCAATATATTTTTTTTCAAATTATTTTCAATTTTTTTTTTCCTGAAAGAAACAAAACAAAGAACACTTCTACTAAGTGGAAATAGGCCCTAATTGTAAAATTATATCCAGGGTTCCACAGTCTCCAAACCAACTTCAGTTTTGCAAAAATAAAACAGCCACTAACGAATTGAATTTTTATTCAGCCACTGCATCATTGTAATATTTGGGATAATCCATCAGGGTTTGTATGCAGCTAAAATACAATAATGTGCTGCATACCTGTTCTATCCAATGTCCTGAGGTATAATTTACCAATGGCAAAATTGTTTTTTCTAAATGTGCACTGATAATCCTCACTCACATATTTTGCCCACCGAGGGAGCAGCGTATCTAATGTGTAATCTTTTTGTAATGAGCCTATTACTCTGATTTCTAGGTAGAGTTCCACCAGGCATATCTGTGGGCAGTTTTGTTCGTACTCTCATTAAAAAACGTCTTAGTAAGATTAGATGCTGTTTGGCAATTTGCATGGCTAGATATATTTGTTTATAACAAGAGCGAGAGATAATTAATATACTTTATTCTGAGAGCTTCAGCCATGAAAATAAAGAGGAACAAGATAAAATCAGGTCTGTTTTCTTTTTAACTAGTCAAGTGTCACAGGAGTTTCAGAAAGTATAGGGAAAGGATTCAAGGTTACAAAACAAAAGACTTTCTCTAGCGTGGAACTTGCAGATAAGAAACAATGTGCTGCACATAATACTTCTGAGATGTGAATTAAAACTGCCAGGGATATTGGCAGTGGAGATGAGCACTGTAATGCACTGTTCTGCAAAAGGAGTTCATCACTGGTAACAGAATTTGAATTATGCTTTACTAGATTTCCTGCATATGTCAAAAATAAGTAATTGCCAATTATCCTGCTCAAAAGAGCTGGTGGGATACAATCATTTCACTTAAGCATAAGTGCAGAGCTGCAGAGCGCTGAGGAGAAAGCTCTGCAGATGGAAAGCTTCAAGAAATAGTTGCTAATAAATCGAGATAACTTCAACTAAAGCAAAGGCTAATTTTAACTTCATCCTAGCATGCAGATGTTCAGTAGTACTTAATAATCTGCAGCAATGCACCAGCTAAAGCAATGGGTTAATTCCAACAATACACCTGCTCAGCAAGCAATACCTTTAACTTTATTGTTCAGGAAAAAAAGTAGCTACAGAGACCGTGACTTGATCAGAATCATTGTGGAAGGCCAAGGATAAACCTGGGTGTCTTAACCTCACCACCTGGAGTCTGCTTTCTCTGGGTGACCAGAAGAAAGGTCTGATTTGAGTACAGTTGGTCCCTCCCTTCCCTCTTTCCTTCTTCCTTTCCTTCTTGCTTTCCAAGTAGCCAGAATTTGTCATGGCTAGCTCAGAGCCAGAGTTCCAAATTTCCACTTCAGGTCCTGCTGCTGTTCCATTTTTGGCAGGTCACATGTTACCTTCCCCAGTGGCTAAAATGGACATAATTACATGGAGTTCATAGTGGTGTTATGAAACATACTTGTTTCAGATTGCTTTGGGATCTTTGCAAGAAAGGTGATAGAGAAATGTCACATGTTGAAGTACTGCAATCTTTCCCATGTCTGAAAAGAACTCTGCACACAGTAAAAAGAGAAAAATAAAAGAATAGAACAAAAAAACCCACATTATAATTGTATAGGTTTGCCTATAAATACACCGATCTTACACAATGCTTGGTATGACTAAACTCCCTCTGGCACAAGTAGAACCGAGTTTGGCTCCAAATGTGAAGCAATTCTGGGGTTTGCAGATTTTTGGGTTTCTGTTTGTGTGATACATGGGTTGGATAAATGTGTTGGGAAGAGATTTTGTAAACGAGTTTCTGTGTGGCAGGCTGGACTGTAGAGTATAAGTGTATCCCCCTGATCCACAGTGCCTACACATAAATTGGTGAGACCCAAGGATTGCAGGTGGACCTCGTAATGATAGTGTGGGAGACAGCCAGAGGAGCAAAGCAGACAGACATAAGGTCTCTTATGTTAACAAAGAGACTGCTCTCAGCTGCACTGACTAGGGAAAACTGCCACCTAAATCTCCTCAACCCCCAGCCTGCTGTGAGGATGTTATAGTTCAATTATGTGTAATTAGATACTGTAACTAGCACATCTGTGCAGAGGGCTGGGCACATCTGACCCAGGTGATCCTCTTTGACATCTCAGAAGCATGGGGTAGCTCATTTCCTCTTAGACTACAGGAGGCCAGGCCTTAGGAGGTTACACTGGTGTCTCTCGGCTTACAAGATATTGTAGTGGGATCTTCTGGAAATCTGTTGGGTTCCTGTAGTGCCTGGGATCTGCCCAGCACAGAAGCAGAACTGAAGGACTGAAAGTACTGAGGTGCTTCTGCAGTTGCATGTTGTGGAGTCCCAGGTGAGGATTCTGATCTCAGTGGGTCCCTGGGCCTGGGCTTGTGTTCCTGAAGCAGTGGAGTGAAACTGAGAGCTGCACAGTGATTGGTGAGCTTTACCCTTAAAGTTAAATGGGTCTTGGATTACTGTTTAAATTAATCTATGAGTTTTGGCCTAACTCCTTCAAGCTGTTTACTGGATCTGACAGGTCAGGCAGCCAGAACCCAAAGGATTTCTTGCTCAGAAATTTAGAAGAAGCTATGTAAGGCAGTTGTCTCCTAAAAAATGCTACTATCTACTTGGTTTGTCTGAATCCTCAATGTAGAGGAGAATAGAGGGGGAACAGGCTGTTAAATGAAGATGTCTGAAACTCCAGCAGGATCTGACATGGTTGCTGTGATTATGCTGTCTGCTTTGGGGTTTTATAGCTTAGCATGTGGCATGTGGTTTTCAGGGTGGTCTGGTGCCTGAACCTGCCCCTGGTGATTGGTGGTTCCCTCTGCCAGCTCCAAACTCACATCAGCTAAAATAGCTTCATTGTGTACAGTGACGTCACTTCAGCATCTATTATCTTGTAGGACTGTGACCATCTTAAGTAACAGGGCCAGAAAAAGGTGATCCTTCAGATAAGAAAAAGAATAAATCAGGTAACATATTTTTTCAGGATTTTTAATTTAGATTTTATTTTTTGCTGCAAGCAAATCGTGCCCCTGTAACCTGTCAATCGGCTTGCCTGAAGGCTTGATAACTCCCGAGCTAGGTTGACCTTTGTGAAATAATCCATTCCCTTCCCCTTCAATGGGAGACTGGGGCCTCAGCAGGATTCAGCTGTGGAGTGAAAGCCCAGGCGTGTTCACAGCACGGCCTTCCATAGGGAAGCAGCTGCTGCATTTTAATGTCTGACGAGAGAAAAGTGTGTTAGAAGGTTTTGGTGTCCCCCCTGGAGCTTCATCCCTGGCTGAGCAGGTAATAGCTCTCTAGGAAAACACTCCAGTGGTTTGGTCTTCAGTCCCTCTTCCCTGCAAAACCTTCTTGCTGTTCTTCCATGGGGAGGGTAAACCTCTGCAATTAGCAGCTGACCCTATGTCAAGGAGCTCAAAGATTTGATTCACACTTCAGGTATGGGGTACCTTTGAAACAGCTTGTCCCTAATCTTCACTTGGCATCCCTCAATGCTACGGAGTGGCTAACATGCTGCAGGCAGGATTCTGTTTGGCTGATGCTCTGGTCCATAATGTTGACGTGTTCTGTAGAGGTCTGATGCATATTTGCAGCAGAGAAAAAACAAGAGCAGTGCTGTAGAAGCACTGTCTGAATGGGATTTCCTGCTCTGAAGTATAAATGCCAGGGGAAAAATAAATCATATCTGGGTATATATTTGACCTAGTCGCTCCCAGGTTCCTTTATAGTTATAGAAGGGAAAATGGCACTTTAAGGGGGTGATATCTCACATGGATTCCCTCTGGGTTCCCATGGAATATGTTGGCAGGTAGCTGTTGATGAGGAAGTCATTGATTGTATGGAGAGCTTAGATGTGGACTTCTTCCTGCAGTCAGGTGAATCCCTTGTCCAGGAGCTGCAGCAGTTCACTGGTTCTGGGACTCTCCGTCATCATCCTGTAGCGTGCCAAGAATAAGTGAACATCTAATACTATGCTGTCTCTCCTAAAGCGTGACAGAAGTCTATTCCCCTTCCATCTCCGGGTTATTACCCAAATATCATCCTGAGGACAGTCTATTTGGAAGGTCTTTTTGGAAATCCACTGTTATTCTTCAGCTTTTTTGTTATCTCTGTTCTGAGAGAGTGTAACACGCTTAGTGGCTTGACCCCAGCTTCCCCTTCTCATCTTGTTTGGCTCAATTGCTCTGGCAAATACTACGGTGGTTTGTGGGTTTGGCCATATCTGCCTGTTCTTTATAATAAGCACTGAATTGCTTTTTCCTGTCCCTTTCTCTCTCATTTGGTGTCCCCTTTGCCCTTCCCTCTTACTGCGGCAAGACCAGGTAATGTGTATCTCCTAGACCTCTCTCACCCTCTAGCATCCTTTTTATTAAACAGACATTGCTTTGGTCACCCCCTGCCACTCTGAAGCTGCGATTCACACGGCTTAGTATTAAAATACGCATTTACATTAGTTGCTCACCTTCATTTCTTCTACATTCTCAGAGTGATACCAACAATCTCAAGTGATTTATAGCATTTTAATTTATTGTACTGTTCTTTCACCTCTCTTCTCAATACATCTGCCTTTCAAAATAGCTCAGCTTCATTACCTGTAAAGTGTCACCTTGGGATGGATATTTCCCCTTCACCTTTTGAAGTGAAAGAGAATTGAAAAGAAATCCTTTTTTTTTTTTTTTCTGCTCTTGGAGTGAATCACTTGGCTTCACGTTTTCTTTCATCACCCCTTTTACACCAGAGTCATGCTACTAATGAACTTTCACGTGGGCTTCCTGTTGCTGGCAAGTCAGGAACTGGGCTATTCCTCACCTTCATTAACCATCTTGGTTAATTCGCCTTCACCTCTCCATCTTTAGTAGCAGCCTTGCAGCAGACCCAGAAAGTAAAAGCATGCTTGTGTGAGGGACTTTATCTGCCTCTCTTTGCCTGAATGTTTTTCTGGCCTGATCTTGTGCATCCTACCAGTTAACTGGATGTGGGGAAACAAGGGGAGCGCTCTTGTACTTTTGCTTGTTTTATTTTATTTTTTTTGTTAGACTCCAGACTCCCTGGATTCTTAAAAGTTGGGAATTGTTTAACTGCACAGAGGTTTTTTAATTTTTTTTTTAAGGATAGCTGGGAGGATTAAAAATTATTTATTGTGACTTCTTTTTGTAATTTAGAAACTCCCTAAAAGTAAAATTTAAAAGAATAACAGAAAGTGTCTTAAATCAGCATGGCAGTAGGTAAGGAACACTGTGCTGTAGTCCCTGGAGGGTTGTCAAGTCAGTAAACAAAAGCAGACATTGTGTGGATGAAGAAATGACCCATCTCCTGAAGTCTGTTGAAGGGAGTTACTGCTGGTACTGGGGGCTTTCCCTCTCTTGGGCAGTGGGTGGGGGACTCTGCTACTCCCGCCTCTCTGCTCTGGGGATGTTCTGGTTTCCCTGCTTACCTAGACACAAGAAGGGTTATATCAACAGCACTATTTCTGCTGCTGCTGGCAGAGTCGAACTTCATGATCAATCTGTTTAAAATGTGTCCGCTTTGACTTGTTGACTCTGTCACCCCTAATTACAGCGTCTCTGCTTGTATAGTACTGGAATTTATGTAATTTCATCATTTTTCCTTTACTGATTTTATTTATTCTCATTCTATTTTCTATTCTTGGCACCAAGAATCTCAGCTCTTTCTTTTTCTTTTTTTTTTCAATTCAGCAAAAATGGAAATTTATAGACATGAAGCCGTTTCTGATTTAAATTAGACATCTAATTTGTGCCAAGATTTAGACACAAGGATTGACTACATTATATTTACCAGCACCAGGGTTAACTTCCTATCAGGCTTCTTGGATTTCTTCTTGTTAGACTATCCTTTCATAGCCTTGCCTGCCAACATCTAAAGCACAATTATCTGATCCCTATAAATACATAGTTTTGCTCCTTGCAGGATTAATCATCTGACACGATTCTTCCAAAGCACCTTTTGGCTTCCTTTCCCCCACTTATCAAACCTCTTCTACCAGTTGCTCTGACATTATTTATTTTCATTACCAGCAGCATGCATATTTTGTAGTCTGGCATGTAAATCAGGTAACACTTCTTAAATAGGTCCTGTCCTCAGCACAATCCCTGGTGCCTGTTTAAGTTAACCATTAACCACCATTCTTCCACCCTGTCATGTCCTTAACGCATGGACACAATGCAGTTATGGCTGGTTTTGTGGTTTTCTGGGTTTTCTTGGTGGTTTTGGTTTTTGTTTCTTTTAATTATTTTATTTAGCTATATCTGCTTTGAACTCCTGTAAACCACAACAGTCAGCAGTTTACACTGCCACTGAAGCAACTGAAATACGGCACCATATGCTCTTCAGTTTCCAAACGGGTTTGTAGACCAGGTCAGACATCAGCTAAAAGGCACGTTAAAACAGTCCTACTTTGCCATTTGCCTTGGACTGAATTAATTCTTCTTGGCCAGCACCTCTTCGTAACCTGGGCTGTTTGCTATTCTCCCATTTCTACTGCAGTTTTTGAACAGTTCCTGATTCTGATGTGATATGTCCAGGAGCTCCAACAAGGTCTTTGTTGCACTCCTTTTATGTTCCATATAATGACTATATGCTTTATTCAAAGAGTTGTAGGGTTTGGAAGGGACCTCAAGAGGTTGAGTCCAACCCCCCTGCCAAAGCAGGTTCCCTAGCACATATGGCACAGATAGGCATCCAGATGGGTCTTGAATATCTCCAGAGAAGGAGACTCCACAACCCCCCTGGGCAGCCTGTCCCAGGACTCTGTCACCCTCACTGTGAAAAAGTTCTTCCACATACTGGTGTGGAACTTCCTGTGCTCCAATTTGAGGCCATTGCCCCTTGTCCTGTCCCCACAGACCACTGAAAAGAGGTTGGCTATTTCCCTTTGTCTCCTACACTTCAGATATTTATCAGTATTGATCAGATACCCTCTGTCTTCTCAAGGCTGAACAGCCCCAGTTCTTTCAGCCTTTCATTGTAGGGGAGATGCTCCAGGGATCTCCTTCATTATTGTTGGATTGTATTATTTCTTAGATTCTCTGTATTTAGTGCTGTCTATATTATGTTCTCTTAAAAAATCTGTATTCATTAAGATTGACCCCTTCTCCTTTATTAGTCTAGGGCCTGCAATTCCTGTCTTACATGAGAGGACAGCAGCTATTGCCAGCATTCACTGTTCAGTTTCCATGCCTTAAATATCTTATTGATCTAGTTCCTTGCATGGAGAAACCAGAATAACCACTGTCAACAGTCATCCGTAAACTGTGTCACTACCCAGATCCGTTCAGTACTACTGCAGGAGCATGGAAACCTGATTTATTTGTAAAGAATCCAGCATTTGAATGAGTGGACTTACTGTGGAGGGGAACCTACAGTAGCTGACGTGTGTCCTGTAGATAGTAAATTAAATTGATGGGGCTTAAAAGTGTTTTCTTGGCAGTAGTCTTTTTCCTCAAGTTGTGTTGGCTTTGTCCTCTGAAAGACTACCTGTTGGTCAGGATGTTCACCTTCCCACTACATATAGGCACCTGCCATGGGTTCTTGTATTGTCTGTGTGACGTAACAGAAAGTCAACAACAAGACTGTGACCTTGTCTAAATACAGACGTTGTTTCATTTTGCTATTAGGAGCATAGCTAATGCAACAGTCCCAGTGTGGAGGAAATGTGTCTAATCTGGGGCTGGTGGCCACAGTTTATGGATGGTGTGACCCCATCAGCAGGAAGAGCCTTCTGGCCAGCGTAAACATGGATGGGCTCTGCTCCACAGCAGCAGAAATTGGGCAGCGCAGGTGGGGCTACGCAGCAGGGGCAGTTGAATCTGTGAACTAGAAGCAGGCAGGAAGAAATATTTTTCACATGCCAACACAAACATGGGAAGCTCTGCATTGTGTTTGCCCTGCTTTGCTTCAAAGTCTTGCCCTTTTAGAGGATTCTTGCAAGAGATAAACAGTTTCCAATAGTAAGACATCGTTTTCTCTCACTGAAAATGTCTTTTCCAGCCAATTCTCATTAAGAAAGAAAAAATATTTCTGAATCACCTAGAAGCCCAGAATTCCTTGGAAGTGAAAAGAACATAAGAAACAAACTAAACTTCAGAAAGGTTACTGTTTTAAAGAGTATGAGAAAGGAAATGTCATGTCTAGGTTTATACAGAAAATCTCCTGCAAAGCTGTGATTAATACAAAAATTTCCTGATTCAGCACCCAGTGCCTCCTTTTCTGAGTATCTAAATGAGCAGACAAATAAACAGAGCAAAGACAATTGTGGCAACTCCCAGAAATTCACAACAGAGAATTAAACAGTAGGAATGGGGATGTGAGGAGCTTCTTAAATTGGAAATCTTGATAGGGAGAAATAAAAACAGGGAACTCTCTATCAGTGAGTGATCTTGATTGCCGAAGTACTTGCAGATGGCTTTCAGCCTAGGGGATCTCAGCTGGGAGGTTCTTCAGCAGTACAACGAGCTCTGAGAGTGATGACCCACAGTATGTATCTAAACTAATCTTCATTTAAAGTATCTGGGGAATCAGGAAACAACTGACTCTTGTCCGAGCTTTTCTCAGGTGTGTTTTGCAAAAGGCTCCAGCAGACAGAGCAGAGCTGCTCACAGAGACATCAGTAATCTTCCCAACCTCATCTGTTCTTGTACAGGCTTGTATTAAAAATGAAAGAGCCCTGGTGAAATTAATGCAAAATACAGTTGGGAACATAATGAAAACTCTTTTCTGGCAGCAGTCTTTAGGCTGCTACAAGCATCCCTGTTCCAAAAAGGATATAATAGTCCTTTTTAGCATTTTCTTACATTTGAGAGAGTGACACAAGTTTTTTCCATCTTTTTTTTTTTACCACTTTTTCGTAACCTAAAATGCAAATTGAGTGAGGACAACATACAATGTCCTCGCTTAGGATTTTCTTTCTTTTTTTTTTTTTTATCTTTCCTGCAGAAAAGATACGTTCAGTATTTTAATAGCACCATCTGTCACAGTAGCAAGTGCCAAGCTGCAATATTGATCTTGTCACTTTGGGGAATGGTATGATATTTAGGATTATAAATAACATTTTTCTTTGCTCTGTTCATGTGTTCCGTTTTTATATAGAAAGCAAACTCAAGAAACCACTCCTATCACCTAATAAGTCAAGTGCTTTCTCAGAATCCACAGCAGAAGAGGTATCATTAGCACCTGAAGCAGTATTTGTATTATTAGCTGTCACACCTCAGTAATGCCAATAACCTAACTGGTCCGTGTAATTTATATAGCGAGGACTGTAGTCACAACTAAGCAAAGATAATGGCTTTTGGTGACTATAAGTCATCATTGGGCGCTAGTTTTCTCTCTTTAAATGAGAGATGATTATGCTGATGAGATTTTAAATGAAGAGCACTTGAGCTGAGGTTACAAAGAAAGCAAGTACTGCATCTCTGGCTATTTTAGTCCTGCCTGTAGTACCCTGTTGGACACGATTAACATTTTAGTAATATGGTAGTGGTGGCTTTTTTTCCTGCTCCACAAAATTCTTTTGGGTTGGATATTACGTGAGCTCTATGCCTGCTATAGTAAGATTTCACCTGGAACTTGTAGTGTTAAAGTGTTGGAATGGAGACACTTTAATATTGTGATTTTTTTTCTGTTAGTACTTCTCCTGCTGCTGAATATGTATTTATCCTCCGTATGCAGTTTCACTCACAACTTCAAGGCAGCACATGGTGCTCGTAAGTACTACATTTTATAGATTAATTTTTTTAGCAGTTGTCATTAAACATCTCTCTTGGAGAAAAAAAAAACAAAACCCTAACCCAAAAACATTTACACAAAACATCAAAAGCTTGTACTAAAATAATCCATTATAATCCCATTCTTCACTTCTGACAGGCTGTGCAAATTCATTTCATCGAAGATATTGCCTGACTGTATTCAAGGTTGGGTTGGTTCTTTTATCTGTTCCATTTCCTTTAACTTGAAGAGATTTACAAAGTGTGGCATTTTTACTGAAGAAAAACAAAATTTAGTAAGTAGTTTCTGGGTGATGGGGTCTGGATAATCCATTCTCTCCCTGGCTGCGTGGTTTTGCTGGTGCTTGCTCAAGAGGCTAACTTGGCTGTGGCTGATATTAGCATTTCATTAAAGCAGTACCTGGTGTAGAGGACAGGTGGTACCTAGCCATGGATTCAGATGGAATACATACAGATGGCATACTGGACTGCTTGTGGAGTGTTGTGTGTAGATTTACAAGCACTCTGTAGTAGAAACCAACCAACCACTACAGAAAACTTCACATATATTGTGTGTGTGTATATTTGCATGCAGGTAGTATGGGATTAAGGTAGTTGCCAATGTCTGTAGTCGCCTGGCGCCGCCTGTGGTTTCCATATGCGATTCCTCCTTCTGCATTTCCTTTGGATATCACATGTGATTCCTGGATAGCTTTGAAACATTGTGTGAGGCTGTGCTGGGGGCTGATCTGGAGCTTTTGAGGCAGTGGGAGGTCTGATCGGGCAGTGTCCAACCTGTGATTTGTGGGAACTTGTCCTGCTCTCCATAGACCTCAGCATCGCGGTGGATGTGCACCATCCTAGTCTGTCAGGGTCGAGGGTCTCTGCTTCTCCAGTAGGAAGCAATGGCTTGGAATAGGAATGGGCATTGTTTTACAGACTCTTGGGTGGAAATAAAGGAGGGATTTTTATTTTTTTCAAGCATCCTCATTAGCTATGTCCAAAACTATTTGCTTATAGTGTTTTCCTATAAGTGGGTCACTGCTCAGGGGTGCTAATTGCCTCCTTTACTGATACTCTACTAGCCCTCAGAGCCGGTAGTGCCTGGCTGGAGCTGAGAAAGGAGACAGCAAGAGTCATTGCTCTGCTTGAGGCTTAACACAGCTTTTGGATATGTACAGCTCTCTTTTGGAGGTGGAGGGGACCCATGCAGTCATTATCAGACATGAAGGTATTGTAGGAGATGTATTTTTATGGTGAATTCAGCTCCCCTGGTGTATTATGTGTCTGTCTGCCTTCCAGCTGCAGAGAGTGGAGGAGATGCTGGGCTGTCTGAGTTGGCAGAAGCTGAGCTGTTGAGGAGGAAGATGAAGTGGCAGTAGTCTCCCATTTTTTCCTTGTAAATATGGGGTGACTTCCCTGGCTTGGGGACCTGAGGGGACAAGGCTCTGTAGAGAGCCAGGGCAGAAGAGCTGCAAGGAGCCACAGGGATGGAGTGAGACCGTGTTTCATAGGTACCTGAGCAGAGGGAATAGGGGGGAAAGGATTATATTAGTCTCCTGTGTTCAGAGAAAAAAAGTGCTTGTTTCACAAAGAGGTGCATCTCTTCTGCAGGCTGGAATGCTCTACTTGCTGTCAAGGAGAGATTTCTAAAGCAAACACAGGTAGTTCTTCCCTTTTGATGATGAAACAGGAGAGATGAGTAAGATTACCTAAAGTATCTGATTAAAACGAAATCCTTGCCCCAAATTCCTGTGCTGACAACTGTTTCTGAAGACAAGTTTTGTACAGCCCATACATGCAAGGCTATGTCTGAGAAGGAGCAATTAATGTCCCCAGGGAAGCAGGGGAGGAGGTGGCAGTTACTGCAACAGGGAGTGTAAAACAGTGCGGAAGATGCACTGCTCCAAAGAAAGCAGAGAGACACTGGTACTCCGAATGCAAATTAATTAAGCAGCAGATTTAATCTGAGGTTTACAGCATGGCTATGAAAGAAAACATGTCAGATGTATTACTCTTAAAAGTGTTTATGTCTGTAAATAGATTGTACAAATTCACAAATCCAAGTGAACATAAAAAGCAGCTGTTTTGGAGATAGGGATAAGATGCAGGATGGTAGATATTCCTTCATCTGCATGCTGTGGGTGGCTGGGAAGTGTTTGTGGGGACTACTAACTAGTATGATAGCTAAGGAGGGATGAGTGGAGAATGATGCCTTGTTTAAGAAAGGGAAGAGAAAGCTGAGGTGGCAATGTATGTCTCTAATAGCAGAATCAAAGACTAGAGATGTTTGAGGCAAGTGATCTCTGGAAGTAAATTACGCTGAGTATCATGACACCTCTTCATTAGAGAGGCCAAGAGGATGATTAGAAGTATAAACAATGCCAATAACATAACTGCAGCGAGAGCTGAGGGATATCCCAATCCAGCAAAGGGCAGAGCAAATTGTGTAATGGGTAGCAGTGCTGCAGGCAACTTCCCTGTCCTCAGTGAGCCACTGAGATCTAACTTTGAGAAGTGGTTGCTCTGAATGGAGCGTCTAGAACTGAGGCTCTCTGATGCCCATTGGTACAGCTTTTGACTTGACCACAGCATCCTGAGGTGCAGCAGTTCTGGTGTTTGCCCTTATTATGGATCTTGCTGATTATCCTGCCCCTGAAGAGGGTTCAGGTTCAGATTAGACGTTAGGAAAAAAATTGTCACTGAAAGAGTTGTCGGGATGTGGAATGGGCTGCCCAGAGAAGGGGTTGAATCACCATCCCTGGATGTGTGTAAAAAAGGGTAGATGAGGTACTTAGGGGTGTGGTTCAGCATAGGACAGGAACAGTTGGACTCGATCTTTCCAACCTTGTGATTCTGTGAAATGCAGACTTGGAACGGGACTGATAATCCACTGTCTCAGTCAGGGGATCCAGGGAGAGATGCAGCCCCAGACAGGCAGTGGCTATGTTTTGGGTCTAAAGCATGAGGCTTAAGGCTGCAGGGTTTCTGACTGTGATGGCTGCTGTCTGTAAGAGAGGTTTGGGCAGGCGACCTACGCAATCAAAGCATCAAAGAAAACAGGAATGGAAAGGATTTCTAAAGGTCATCTAGTTCACCCTTTTGTCCGAAGGCAAGTTTAATTATACCCATGTCATTCCTGAGAGATGTTACATCTCCTTGCCCTCTGCTTCTCTAAATTAAACCATCTGAATTCTTTCAAGTTTTTCCTCGGGTATGATGTATTTTTGGAAATCTGTGAGCCTGTTCTGGACGCTCTCCAATTGATTTATGTCCTTCAGCAGCCCAGGGCTGAGTGTGTCTGGTACCCTACACGTGACCTCTCTGACTCTGGAGACAACTGAGAATCAGTAGGTTTGTTTCATTCCATTGATGACTCTCTGGATCTATTCAGCTTTTCTTACCAATTTGGAGGGAACATCTACAGAGATCAGTTTAATGTCTCAAAAAACTCTTGAGTTTGTGTTATGGGCCTTTTTTACTAACTTCTGTCAGGGTAAAATAATGGGCCAAGTCTAAATTTGAAAACTTGTAGAAGTTGCCTCAATGTAAACAACTTTGGACTGAAAATTAGTACAAAGTTTTTGATAAATGGCAAAGACTCCATTTACAAGGAAATGCTTATTGGAGCTGTCTGTGTCAGGTCAGGTCTCATTTAGTATCTTCATTTAATGATCCTGAAGAGGGAGTAAACAGCCTGTTAATGAATTTGTGTGTGATGCTATATAGGGAGGAACTGAGTAATATGCAGAAAAGAAAAAGACTACAAAGGGACATAGAGATGATAAACACTCACAGATAATGGAGTTAATTTCATCTCCATGTAACACAAATTAATGTCTTTGGCAGCAGTGGAGGAAGAGAACAAGCTTAAAAAACCCCAAACCAAACCAACCTAGCCCAGTTGAAGGAAAAGTAGACTTCTTTGTGATGTCATGTTACTCCCGTTTTTGGGATGCCTGCTCAACCTATTCAAGGAAGAGGTCAGACAAGTGAGACATGGGAATCTTTCTTGTTTGGCAGCTACTGGTCTCTGTGCTTTGCTGCCAAGGAGATTTTTTCAGTACAGAAAAAACTAGTACTGAAGATGGAGGAACTGGTTAGGGAGAACAGTTTGAAGAGACTTGTGTTGCTTGATAAATCCAAGGCACAGAACGGCCCATGGGTGCAGGTTTCAGAAACTAGAGGTAAGATGTATGAGAACTTTATGGCAAAAGGGAAGATGTATGAGAACTTAGAATGGGGAAACAGTCACCAGCATTAAAGGACTTGGACTGAGCATGTTTGATAGATAGCTTAGCAGGGGCTTAGAAGTGTCCGTGTAGTGGGGGCGGGGGGGGGGTAGATGGGATGAAAAAACAGTAAGGAAAAGCTGAATTGCTGGGGAAAATGGCATAGAGGGGATAGGGGGTGTCATCCTTGTTCTTATTTTAATTTATTTTAACTCCTGCTCACGTTGCTCTGACAAGACTAGCACGGCAGGAAGCTTAAAGTAAATGAGAGTCTGGCCCTAAGAGTCCCTGCTGAGAGCAGGTTCCCTCCAGTGTTTCAGCCCTTCAGTCCCGTCAGCATACAGAGATGAATGCAAGGATCAGACATATCAGATACTCAAAGACTTGGATATAAAGACTCTCAGGTTTTTATTTCAAACTGTTTTCTCCTTTCCCCTTATGAGCATCCCGATACGCTGGAGGCTTGAATAAAGAAAATTACCTACACAAACTACAACGTATCCAAAACCAATTCTCAAATGAGTATGTGTGTGTATGCATATGAAGAGAGTGTGGGAATGTTTAATTATGGATTGCCTTTAAAAAAAAAAAAAAATTTGTTCAATGCAGCTGTCAGTCTTGTCATTTCCTTGTTAAACTTAAATAAAACCTGCGCAGAGAAAAGAAAAAGGCATCTAAAAATTGAGCTGGGCCATTTAGACAGTAACTGGGATATTGATAAACAGCAGCATTGCGCCTTAAATATTGCAAAAGGAATGTAGCAATGCAGAGGTCAATGGGGGCATTAAGAGACATGAGTAGGGAGTGACAGATGAGGTTGTCACTGCGAAGAGCCTCCACAAATTCTTTGCCATAGATTCTAAGAAAAAAATCCGAAGGTCACTTCGGAGACTAGAATACGTTTTCCTGGGGCAACACAAAAGGATAGAAGGTTTTATAATTATGCTGGAGCAGATAGTTAAGCAACTGGGGCTGTTAAAAGTTGATGAGGCACTGGGCTCCTATGAGTCACATCTGAGAACTGAGATGGAAGCAGCAAGTGGAATTGAAAGCTTTGCCAGAGATTTATTTTTTTGGATCCATCTCCAAGGATGGGGAGGTTCAAGAGTCCTAGGGAAAGAGGAGATAATGAAGTTGCTATATGTAAGCATTGCTCGTGGGGGGGGGGGAAATCTGGTGTCAGTGCAATATTTTGGTAAGAATATAACTGATAAGGGAGAAATATGTTTCACTTCTGCAAGCACATGATAGAGGATTGTTTGCTTGGACTCAGGAAAAGGGAGTTCTTAGCTTATAAATTTACTGAAACACATTGTTGTGCCAGAAGACAAATATCAAGCAATGTCTGTAATTTATCTGGCTTTCCTGAAAACATAGCATGCAAACTATTGATCTACTTAATAAATGCATGTTATCTCCTCAAAATTATTTAAAATTACTTCAAGAAGAACAAATAGTGTCTGTAACATTGCAGAGCTGGAGAGCAAATGTATTGTAAATGATCTGCTAGAATTTGATGGGTTCTTACAGATCCCAATGCACCATTTCTGTTATTTTGAGCATTAGATTTAAAATATTGTAGAGGAAAGAGAGGTAAATCTTGTCCTTCATTGTGCCACAACTGAGGTTCAGCAAGGGCCAGCACCATGAGAAGCCATTCAAGGCTGTACCCGATAAGGTTTAATCCTTGTAAAATCCTATGTCCATCATTGGCCAAGGCTGCCCTTGAGGCACAATTCCGTATTTGAAGGAGCTCAGCTCTGTCTGGGGTGATGATTGGCCTCATAAGTATTAATGATAGCAAACTAGACTGTTCCAAGCACTGCTGAATGTGATGTCAGGAAATATTTAACAGCAGATGAAGAATGCAGTATGATAGTTTTAATGTTTCTCTCTGAGCTGGGCTTCTTCCCCCGGAGGATTCCCACACTTGTTTAGAGATGGGAGCCCCAGAAGCAATGGGTGGCTGTCCGCCCCTGTCCTCTCTGCAATGCTTTCCTTGTCTCCTCACGTCTCAAAGTGATAGAGGTCAGTGTTACATCGACCTGTCTGTGTCCCAAGGCAGTAGACACTGACTGGGGAGACAACCTTCTCTAGCTCTGCGTGCCCCTCTCTCAAGGTATTTTGTTGTCTTGTGCAGACAAAAAAATATCTGTAACAGTCTTCTTGCCAAGTTTTATTCAAAGCAGACTGAACTGTAGTCAGACCATGGCGCTGTAGGACCTGTCCCATGGTGTAATGGAAACACACTTCCCATGCATGTCTCTGCTGCAGTTCCCTGCCATGCCAGAACAGCCCTTTCACGCTGGCCCTCAGCAATGCGAGTAGGGACTGTAAGTGATCAGCTTAGCTTTTACCTTCATCCCTGATAGTTAAAATTGGGCTTCAGGCCCCCTTTGGGGATGCCACGTTGTGGTAGTCTCCTCCTCTAGCATGATCTTCGTAGCCAAATCACTGTTAATGTGTTTGCTATTCATCTGTTCTAGTGTTTAAATGTAATTATTAGTGGTATATTCTTTTGGGTGATCAGCCCAAAGCTGCAGTGGAATAGTGTGACCTTGAGTTTTTCTATAGACAATGGAAATTAGTTGATAATGGACAACAGTAATTGCTTGGATGACAGTGCGCCTCTGGAGCTAACATCACCACAATACATCACTGTGGCCCAGAGCTTGGCGGGATTCAGGTAAAAAAGGAAGTAAGACTATGTTATAATGTATTAAAATAAATAATCCAGAGGAGGATAATACAGAGGGTAATTATAATGTAATTATATAAATATAATTATATAAGTAAGCACTGTAGCTTCATTGGGAGCACTGCATGCAGGGCCAGCCTCAGAGTTGATTGATGACTGGGTTTTTTTTGAGGCTTGAGCAAATGTAACACAGAGAAATTATTAAATATTGGTATTATTTCGTGTTTTGGGAATGAGATCACAAAGAGAACACCAAACTGTGACATGGGGCTCTAAAGGGGTCAGCCTTGTGGGCCAGATCTGACCTGTGAAAGGCAAGTGTCCTGCCAGGAATTGGCAGTTCTGATCTCGCCCCATGCATGAGGAGACTGAGAAGTGGTGGATGAGGAGCTGAGGGCACTGTGGAGAGGGGAGTGGTGTCATACCACTCCCTGCCCTTAAGGTGATGAGGAAGCCTGGGACACAGAGGATAGTTGCAGAAGAAGGATGCAGTGAATAGACCTGTGGCATGGCTGGGGCGTTGGAAGGTCCTGGGATGGGGGACTGGATGAGGTCACTTTCCTTTTTTCTCATACGGATCTTGTTGCTCGGTGAAGGTGACAAGAGAAGAATTATTCCAGGCTTGGGAAGAATCTGGAAACTTGCATCAAAACTAAGAATGCTGCTGCTGTTCTGACTAGCAGAAACACATATTACGAGGGCTATCAAACTCCATGACTGAAGCCCAATTTTAACTATCAAGGATAAAGGTAAAAGCTAGGCTGGAACCACATCATCCTTCCCTGTTTTTACACTTTCTGGAATTAATTATGCTTTCTGCACAATTAATTCACCCACTTTCAGTTTCTAGTCAGGTCTTCTCTGTGTTTACATGAACAAAAGGCATTCACGTTTATAAGCATAAAGATTAGAAATGTATAAAAAGAGATGCAGGAAGGAATATTAATAACTCTGAACAAGAGAAAACTTGTGCCTTTAAGCAAGTTTCTGAAAGTCTTTTTATGCTTTTCTCTGGCTGATCCAGGCTGTTGTTCTATATAAACTGTGCTAAACCTGATCATCAGTTTGATCTGATGTAAAGTGTTTTGTGGTTTTTATCTTGCCTGCTGATTCAGAGAGACCCTTCCTTCAGAAACAGCTTTGCACGTAGGGTGGCTGTACTCACAGGCTCCAATTTTATTACAATATTTGGCAGATTTAATGGACTGTTTCAATTTTTAATGTTGCTGTGTCACAGATAGCAACAGCAAAACTAACTATGAAAGTTAAAAAAGCGAACCTACCTTTGAATTTTTGCATGTTGAAAACTAGCTTAATTTCATTTTTGGCCAGGTGGCCTCCTTCAAGCTGAGGAGAAAATGTATAGTTTCATTACCCTGTGTTTAAATGGAGAAATTCTACAGGAAAAATAACCAACAAAAGCAGCGTTCAGGGTAGATTGGGGTCTTTTTATGAAACTTGAAAATAAGCAGTATTTCTGTGATGACTTTTTTTCCCCACCAACTCTGTGGTTTTATTGCTGGGACAATGTTGTTTCTGTTACAGCTTGTGAGTGCCTCTTTCTATCTGTTTTTAAACAGATCTGATGCATGAAATGCTGGTGCTCCTGTGCTTTCACAGGCTTTGAAGTTATTAGAGCTAAGGATTGTCAAGTTTGCTAAACATTTGGGTGGACAAGCTGCTGCACTGTCAGACCTCAATGTTCAAGAAGTAATAATATGTACTGAAAAGGATAGGCATTTAAAATAAAGAAAAAGAATATCGGCATCCTAAAAAGGAATTTATTTTGGGACCTCTTTATCTCTCTGCTGGTTTTTTTGCAGTTTTTGTGTTAATGAAGTCAAGTTTTCCCTTTTTTTCTGGAAGGCCAGAAATTGATTGTTTTTTTCCTTTTTAATGGAATTTGGGCTTCTCACATGCCTTGTTGAGGAGTTTAAAGACAGCTCTGTATGCATCATTCTTTCCTGAAGATTTAGCTGTGCCTTCTAGCAACCCCTCTGAACGCTTCTGCACATGCTATGCTTTGTCATAAATTCTTCTCCTCTTTGCAGATGTGTTTGTGGGCCTGAGTAAAAGGTTGAGAGATCAAGGAAATCCTGGAAAAAAAATTGGCTGGTGTTGTTCCTTAATTGCTGACTAACTTGTCATTAGGGATCGCTGTGATTTGGGAAGAGCTGCCTCACTTCACCCTGGCACTGACTGTGTTTCCGTAGTGGGTAAAGCAATTATTGTTGGTTTGCCTTGTAAATGTTGAAAGGCATCTGCCGTCCCTCTGAGGTGAACGGGGAAATGGAAATTGATGCTGATAATAAACATAATTATAAAGAAGGCTGCTGGAAAGACTCCTGATTTGTAAGGGAAAAGTGACATTTTTAAGAGCTGTGCTGTGGATTTAATGAGAACTAGTATTGCCTTTTAAACCGTTGTACTGAGGCTGGGATGAAATGTCTGACAAAGTCGCAGCATTATGTGATGCTATATTGCAAAAAGTTCTTGTTATGTCAAATGTCCGTGGTGGCACAATGGATTACACTGGAAATTCTTTGTATCTCATTGTCAGACCTCTGGGTTTGGGGCTTTCATTGGGATTTGGGCTGGTTGAGTTGGTTGGGGGTTTTTTAGTATGAAAGGAGAGGAGTCAAAGAGATTCCCTTTAAAACCTTTCCTGAGCTCTGTAAGGCTTAGACTGGCTGATCCCAACTATCATCAGGGAACTTTAGCTCCACACAATGCAAAGAGATACTACTTTGTGTTTGGTACAAAGCTTCTGCTTGGCAGGGTGCCCCCAGGGTCTGGTTTTGCAAACAGTAATGTCAAAGAGGATGAGACCAAACATCATTCTAGAAGATACGTACTACCTGGTGGTTTACATGCCAGGTGTGTGGACTGAGGTCACAAAATACCAGCCTTTTAACTTAAACCAGCTTTGTGCAAATGTCAGTGGAGAAAGAGTTAAGTTGAAAACAACATTAAATAATTACTGTGAAATCAAAGGACTATTTTGAAGTTGTAATTGAGTTTGATGTGTCGTGATTATGTTATTGGTAGCAGTTCATGGCTCATCCAGTGCTGTTATTGTAGAATTGATGTTTTCATTTAACGTTTTCTGGATCATTGTAATCTTCTTTGGTACTAAATTGACTAAAACACAAGATTTGCTTGAAATAGATGCAGATACAAGTACTAAATTTCTCAAAGGAAGAATGTTTCCACTTTATTTAGCCCAAAACATTAGTTTATTTGCAAACGTAATTGATACTGGCTTGAAGAGCATTCCTAGAGTACGTTAATTGGGCAGCCATAACAACAGTATTAGATTTATGGCAGATGAGTGTAAATAGAGCAGTATTAACTTTAATGGATTCTGGACTGTAAATACACTATCATGTCCCACTATATGTGGATCAGGAGCCTCGTTAATGAATAACTCTTTAGTCATGTGCTGTATTGAAAGGAAAAAAAAAAAAGTCCTGTGCTTTATGATAAGTATCAAGAGGCAATTCAAAGCTGTACATCTCTGTAACGCTGCGCAGCAGGGTAAAGCTCAGGTCCTGGCCCCCAGCATGGCTGCGATCTCCATGTCCAAACCCGGTTGCTGCAAGTAGAAACACACCATAGAGTTCAGTGGAGAGCACAGGAAACCTCAGCTGGCAATGGAAGACTGGCAGGGGCTGGAGAACTGTGCAGGGAACCTTGCTCAGCCCAAATGGAAATGTAGCAGAAAGGGAAGGTATTGAATAACGATGTGAACCATTAAGTTCTTTGTATGTAGGAAGGGTACTTTGAAACAGTCTATGAAAGGATGTGGAGAGCTGCTACACTGCACGCACAGAAAGAGTCTTTTAACAGGATGCCTCAGAAGTTAGTACTGGAAAAAGAAACGTCTGTCCTACGTGGACAGAGAAACTCTCTAATAGTAAAAAGGGTCTCTTTTTAGGAATAGGAAGCCAGGCAGATGACAGGCAGAATGTTCTTCTTGGGACTGTAAATTATTTTCAGCAGGGTCAGTCGTTCTGTTGGCAGCATCTCCAGCCCAAAGCACAGGGAACCCCGGGCTGTGCAGCTCCTGGGTGCTGCTGTAATACAAATCACTCTCTTAAAAAGTTTATTTTTTTCATTTAGTTTCATTGCAATGAATTCTTAATGTGTGGACAGTATTGATTGCATGCAGCTATACTATGGGGCTATTTTATGAATAGATGCTTTTTTGTTTTGACTTCAGCACACAAAAATGGATTTTCATTTATACTGTGTCTGCATTGCATTTCTCTGACTGTGTAAGGAGGCTTTAAAATTGATGTGCATTGCACTTACAGCCACTTACAGCCACTTTACAGAGCCAGAGTAATGTCAAGGAGCTTTAGTGCCTGGGAGAAGAAGATGCATGCGATTTTGCCAGGATGGAAGCTCTATCAGCCTTTTAAAGCAATCAGGTACTTTGATAGAAATTTAGACCTCCTTTACAGTGCAAAATCTGATGAATAAACTTAAGTTTCTGCCTCTCAGAAAAGGATTTATACCAGGTAGATTAGTTATCCCTTTTTCCTTATGGAAGGCAAATCAAAGTGAAGAGGGCTTCTGGTACCATGTTGCACAACACGATGTGGGCTCCACTCTTTCAGCAGAGGTTCTCGTGTATCATAAGGGTTTATTCTACCATCTGTGTTTGTACTAACTTCTGCTAATGTGCCATACTCATATTGGGGAGAAAATTAAATCTCTAAAATGTTTCTCTAAAGAAACAGTTTGAATCCTCTGTCAGCGTTGCTAAGGAATATATCCATACCAATGAAAATGGTACTGCAGAGTTTATTTAGTGATGAGATTCAAAGGAGTTCATTTCTGTTACAACTCATGTCATCCTAAAGGATCAGTTGATAAGAAAGCATTAAAAAGTGATGCTGGATGGACCAAAGTGAATATTTATTTGCCTTCTACAACTACCACATGGTCAAACCAACAATCTTAGGCTTGTACCTTACTGGTAAGATGATCTATTGAATCAGGTGCATGCCAATACTATCTGAAGAGAAATCAGTTTCAATAAAATGCCATATAAAAGCATGCTTTCATTAAAGTTACAAAAAATATCAGAATAGTCAGTGAATCACATGCAGCTTGTCTCTGGCATCTATGAAGGGGGAAAAAAACCTCTGTTGAAAATAGATTAATCTGTTTTGGAAAGCCTGTTTCTTGTCTTCATTTCGGGACATAATTAAAAGCCTGGTCTATTTGTTAGAATTTTTCTCATTGACTTTTCCCCTTCCAGTAGCTAAAGAAAAGCACTCGTTTCAAGGGCTGCTGAGACTTAACTGTCTGTTAAAGCTTTGCACGACAGAACCACGAACTGGTTTGGGATAGAGGCAGCCTCAAAGCCCATCTAGTCCCAACCCCTGCCATGGGCAGGGACACCCTCCACTAGTCCAGGTTGACTAAAGTCTCATCCAGCCTGGCCGTGACAGGGAGTTCTGGACTCACTCCAACAGCTCCATGTCCTTTCTTGTACTGGAGACCCCAGAGCTGGATGCAGTATTCTTGGTGGGGTCTCACAAGAGTGAAGAAGGGGGGGAGAATGACCTCACTCAACCTGTTTGTCATGCTGCTTTTGATGCAGCCGAGGGTATGGTTGGCAGTAGTTTCCCGTTCGTGCTGAGCTCAGATTTATTGGCAAGCTCGAATGTGTATACTTTTTCCCATCAATCTGTTATGCTCTCTGCTCATATTAATCCTTCCAGAGTAGCTGTTACTTGGTCTGATATCGCCAATCTGCAACATGAGGTGAAAAGTAGTTAACCAACTATTCAGTGCTTTGGATTTCTTTGTAGCCCAGAGGGAATTGATTCTCTCCCCACCAATGGCCAACTTCTATTTCATCTATTCCAGGCTCTTGCAGCTTAAGCCTCTAAATTCCCATTCTGCAGCCGCTTCCCACACCAGCAGAAGTCTTGATCTATAGGGGAGAATGATAGAAATGAAAAGACTGCTGATTCCATGAATAGATACAAGCCCTAAACTGCCTTATTATCCCTGAAAAATATGTCCAAAAGATTGTCTTTGGGTAATATTAGCAGTAAAGTGCTGACAGTGTTCTCGGGTCTGCACCTTCTTGTTTTAAAAGGTCTGACTTGCTCAGCAGAGCGTGCCGTGATGGGTGTTGAAGCTTCTTTTTTCACATGTGAGTTGGTGTATGAAGGTGAGACTTCATAAGCCTTCCAAATGCAACACATTGCAGTTGCAGACATCTCGCATGTGGAGCTGGGCAATGACCCCAGGCTTTCCCAAGCGCATTGTTTATAGCAAAGCCTCATCCAAGTGCCTTGTATTGATCTTCTGTTGCTTCCTAATGCTTACACTTAGCCAGTGGGTGTTGTCCTTCTGCCCCTCTTCTTGCAACTAGGCCATAGGTTGGGATGACCTGAGGTTTGGCTTAACATCTAAAAGCAGGAGGGAGCTCAACCCTTGTGTCTTTGTGGGTGCTGTTGTCCTGTCGCATATGTAGACACTTGTTTGTGCCCCTTGTGATGTATGTGTTGACTGATTTTTCTGGGTGTATGGATATGGTGGGCATGTTACATATGTATAATTACATATGTAGGTCTGTGGGGTATATGAATGACACATGCATTGCTTATTTGTGACAAGCATATGTTTCTGCCTGGTACACTTCATCACACTTGAACTCAGATTTCATACTTGTATGGTTTCCTTGGGGATATATGTTTGGGGGGAAGGAATGCACATTTGTGCATAGCTTTATTATTATTATTACTTTTAAAGCTCATAGGATTTGTAGGAGTTGCATAACAACGTGATGGAACTTTCTGTTGGTCTCCTGATATCTCAAACCATCATCCTTGTGCTATTTTCTAAATTAAAGGAAATAACAGACTTTTTTTCCTTAATGGAATAATTCATAGTAATTTATGGAATAATGGATGTGCTCATTTATTCAGCTGTAGGCTACTTTGAAACGTTTGTGTCATTATTTCCTTTTCACCGTCTTCAGAACATGGTAAAATGGAAAGGTCACGGGTAACCTATTGAACGACAGTATTGTGAAAACTGGTTTTGGAGGCAAACTCCCTGGTGAGTTCTACAGAAAGGATGTGTTTGTTGATTCAGGCTGAGTAAAGGAAGGTATGGTTGAGTACATCACAGTGAACATGTAATGTTTTGAAGCTGTAATGTGTTTTATACATATCCACAAAAAACAGTGAAGCCCTGCAAATTGTAGTGAGACAGTCTCAAAGTCATGTTGAGTCCCTGTGTGTTAAGCAGAGGTCCTCAGTCCATTAATGAATGCTACTTGGTGCTCCTGGGACCCTATGGCAGCACTTAAACATCCAGAGCAATTACCTCTACCCACATCACTGCCACTTGCTCTTACGGATTCACCCTTCCTCTTGCCTGGCTGCTGGACCTCAAAGGAACCAACATTTTGGATGAGAAGACAAAGAGAGTAGCCTTGAACTGTGGCAAGAGACCTTTTCTGCTCCCTGTACATCTTGGACATCCCACCTCTGATGCTGCTGCTCTTGTGCTGCTGACAGTTGCAGCCTTTCAAAGCCTTGTTCTTGCTTCCAGAAGGGACTGGCGGGGGCGAAGTTGATGTAGTCGGTCATTTGATGTAGAGATGTGAGGGCTTTTACACCTCCTCTGCTCATGGCAAATCAGGCTCTGTGCAACCTGCCCTTGCTTCAGCTCTGCCTAGGTGCCCAAGGTGGCACTGCTGAGTGCCTGCTATGTGCCTGTAATTAATAAACGTTATCAATGCTAAGTAAAGGATGTCTTAGCCCCTTTTAGTGGTCTTGCAGTGTGATGGGTTGACCCTGGCTGGAGCCAGGTGCCCCTCAAAGCCACTCTATCACTCCTGTCCTCAGTTGGAAAGGAGAGAGAAAAATATAACTAAAGGTTCCTGGGTCGAGATAAGGACAGGGAGATGGCTCAGCAATTACCATCACGGGCAAAACAGCCTTGATTTGGGGAAAATTACTTTATTACCAATCACATCAGAGCAGGAAAATGAGAAATAAAACTAAATCTTAAAAATACTTCCTTCCACTTCTTTCTGGGCTTAACTTTACTCCTTACTTTTCCTCCCTGACCCCCCAGCAGCAGCACAGGGAGGGAGACGGGGAATGGGGGTTTGGGTCAGTTCATCACACATTGTCTCTGCTGCTCCTTCCTCCTCAGGGGAGGACTCCTCACACTCTTCCCCTGCTCCAGCCTGGGCTCCCTCCCACAGCAGACAGTCCTTCGTGAGCCCTGCCTATGGGCTGCAGTTCTTCAAAAACTGCCTGGTGTGGGTCCTTTCTATGAGGTGCAGTCCTTCAGAACCAGACTGCTCGAGTGTGGGTCCCTCACTGGGTCACAAGCCCCCCAGCAAACCTGCTCCAACATGGGCTCTTCTCTCCACAGGCTGCAGGTCCTGCCAGGAGCCTGCTCCAGGGTGGGCTTCCCACAGGGTCACAGCCTCCTTCGGATCCATCCACCTGCTTTGGCGTAGGGTGCTCCATGGGCTGCAGGTAGAATCTCCATCCCTCATCATCCTCCATGGGCTGCTGGGGGACAGCCTGCCTTACCATGGTCTTCTCAGCAGGCTGCAGCAGAGTCTCTGTTCCGGTGCTTGGAGAACCTCCTGTTGGTTGTTTCTCTCACATGTCCTCACTCCTCTCCCTGACAGCAATTTCTATTGCTTTTGTACAGGGGTTTATTCCCCTTCTTAGCTTTTTTTTTTTAATGCCAGAGGTGCTACTGCTGTTCACTAATGGACTTGGCCTTGAACAGTGATGGGTCCATCTTGGTGCTGGCTGGAATTGTCTCTATGGGACATGGGGACAGCTTCTAGCAGCTTCTTACAGAAGCCACCTCTGTAGCCTTCCTGCTACCAAAACCTGGCCATGCAAGCCCAATAAATATGCTGTGATCAGAGCCCTACTGTTCTCCAGCAGATCTCAGTAAGATGTATAGTATATCTCTTCTGCATCAATACTCTTGTGCTGCAAGCAGATCAAACAAGCAGTGGGAGCAGAACCTTGTCCTGCTATGTCACTTGAATTAGGCTATTTCAGTTTGTGTTTAGGCAGTAATGTGTTGTATGTGTTTGCACACCGTGCGGTAAGATTAACACCTTCTTTACCATGTCATCTGGTTTCAAGTGAGTTGGGAATCTTTCAGTGCAGTTTTCTCAGACTTGAAGAGTGCCCTGCTGAGGCAGCTAACACATGCTTCTGAAAACGAAACCTCTCTATGGTGCTCCATGTGGCACATCAAAACTCCTGGTCAGTTTTTAAAAATGAGAGCAAAGCATGGTTCTGGTTGCTGGTTGCTTCATCAGAAGGCCAGAAGACTATTGAGGCTGCACTAAGTCCACTGTGCTCCTCCCCTTCTTTTTCTTGTTTCATACAAGACCTACCTTAACTTCTGTATTAGGGCTTCTTCATGGGCTTTCCCAGTTAACCTATTTTCTATAAGTAGCATTTGCACTAGAATGCATTGGAAATACTGGTGATGAGTTTTATCTGTTCTCTGCTTTAGTGCATGTACCATGGAAGGCCTACAATCCAGGGGGGTACTGAAGTATGGAAGGGGCAAGTGAGCAAAGCGATATGTATCGGTGCACCACTTGTTTTACCCACCCAGTGAAGCAGAGCTATGCCCAAGTGTTGTTTTCTGCGTTTTCCTTACACCTTCAAAGGCTTGAGTGCAGGAACATGAAAATATTTTGGGTTTGACTTCTCCATAAATAAAGATGCGAAGCAGACAGGAAGGGCCCTGAATCCCTTTGTGCCTCTTTTAGGGAAGACAAGTGTCTGCAGCGTTTTCATTGTTCAGACTCTTGAAAAGGCTATTTTTGGGATGGTGGAAAAGCTTAGCTACCATGGAGCTAGTAGGAATGCAGCAACATATGTTTACTATAACAGATTTCATCCCAAGAGGTCTAGAAACAGGAGGGAAAAAATGCACTGGTATAAAAACACTCGCAGCCATCACAGTTCCCAACCAGTAATTGAGAGCAGGGAGCATAGGTGGCCACCATAAGTCATCCAGCACTGGTGAGCATTTTGGGGAGGCAGAGAACTCCAGTGAAAATACAATTGCAACAGGCAGACCTGATGCCTTTGCCCTTCTTGGTGGTGTTCAGGAACATTTGTGAGAAGTTGTTGTCAGACTTCTGTGATGTTCAGGATCCAGTGCAGTCACCTGTCAGTTTACATTCAGGAACCAAGGACATTTGGTCCTTATGCATCCATCACATGTGAGACCTCATCAGTTGTGGTGGCATAACTTCCCACCATAGTGGCGTAACTGCAGTCAGAAACTCATCCCCACGCAGCCTGCTGCTCAATTTCCCTCGTGTGATGGGGGAGAGGATCAGAAGAATAAAAGTGAGAAAACTCCTGGGTTGAGACGCAGACAGATTCACAGATAAAGTAAAAGCAGTGCGTAAGAAACCCAGGAATTCATTCCCCACTTCCCATGGCAGGCAGGTGCTCAGCCATCCCCAGGACAGCAGAGCTCCATCACACGTTACAGTGACTTGGGGAGACAAATGCCATCACTATGAACATCTCCCATTCCTTTTGCTTCCCCAGCTTTAAATGCTGAGTGTGACATCATACAAGATGGGATATCCCTTTGGTCACTGAGGTCAGCTGTCCAGACTCTCCCAACTCCTTGTGCGACCCCAGCCTCCTCGCTGGTGGGGTGGAGTGAGGAGCAGAACAGGTCTTGGCTCTCTGTGAGCACTGCTGAGCAGTGACAAAAACATCCCTGTGCCATCATCACTGTTTTCAGCACAAACCCAAACCACAGCCCCCTACCAGCTGCTGCAAAAGAAAATTAACTCTGTCCCAGCCAAACCCAGCACACCAACCATGACATCTTTAAGATACATGTATGGTATGTGCATCTATTTAACAGTGTCACTATTTTGCATAAACTTACTATGGAAAATGTATGGATCATGCTGTAAGTTGAAGTATTTTTCTCTTTTTTATTTGTTAAATTGATACAAAAGTAAATGGCAAATAACAACCATTGCAATGAAAAGTGTACTGCGTAAAACAAATGCTTAAAAAGCCACTTGCTCCAGCTGTGGCTTTTATGTACAAGGATTTCTAGGCAGTTGTATGTGCTTACATCAGAAGTCTTTCACAACATTTACATTTAAACCAGTCATCATCTTATATGCAGATCATTTATTCATCCTGTAAATCACTGTTGCAGCTAAAAATGAAGATTAGGCTCTCCCTTTTCTAAGCAATAGGCTGCTAAATACCCTAATATACTCGCAGCTGTTTTGAAGATGGGGATTCTCTGTTTGATAGTAATTTGGGGGGGTTATTTTATCATCTCTTTTCTTACCACTGGTAGTTTCTTTTACATTTTCTGACCTGGATACTTGAGATATGAAATACATATTGTCTATTCTGAAAAAGTTACTTCCCCCCCCCCTCCATTTATTTAAAAATAAGGAGGAAAGAAATGAATCCTTCCATTTTTAAATCTACAGTTCAAAAGACTCCCATACGGAATCCATGAGGAAGGGATTCAGCTGCTACCCAGAAATAACTGGGGGTGGGGGAAAATGTCAGTGAAGATTGATCCCTAAGATTGTGGGGAGCAGAAATAGTGAGGCAGACTGTGAGGAGGCAAACTTTGAAAAACCAATTTGGAGACGATTCACAGCCGGCACTGAAAGTTGGGGCCTCAGAAGTCTCTCTTGCACAGATAAACAAGCGAGGAAGAGGCATCTGTTGCATTACAGCTGCCAAGGTCACACCAGCAGGAAGAGGCAGAGGGGAAGAAAAAAAGCCGGCGGTGCAGTCCGTATTCCTTGCAGGGATAAAAGAGTGCAGAATGGCGCTGGCCCTGCTAATCGTGTGCCTTTGAGGCTGGGGTGATGTATTAAAATACATGTGCTGAATCGAAAAGAACCCCAGAGTGGATCAAAAGCAATGTTTTTGGCAAAATATAATCCCCTTAACTAGGAAAGTCTATCAGAGCACTGGCTTGATCTTTAGGGTGAGCACACCAAAGCGGCTGTATATAACCCAGAAGAGAGAAGGGCACAAGCACCTGCCGTGTCCCCCGGAGTCACACTCGAATTTCAGCAGGAAAGTGCTATGCAAAATAGCTCCAAGCTGCGTGTGAGCCAGCAGACTTCACAGCTTGTGTCCCAGCGTTGTATTGTTTGTTTACCATGAACTGTGGGGTCCTGGAACTTGGAGCAGCAGCGAGGAACAGGAAGCAACAGAAAACAGTGGATCAAATAAAAGAATTATAATCACTTTAAGCCACCTTCTCCTGCTCAAGCTTAAAAAAAAGGCAGCTCCCTGAGGCTTCAGTACTGCACAGGTAGTAGTAACACCACAGGGCTGTTACACAGACCCACAAGTCAATTCTTGCAGTGCTCATTGTGTCCGTGTCCTCCCCTGCACGTACTCTGCTGTCTCAGCAGGAGTTTTCAAGCTTGTAGGAACATTTTGAAGTATGTCCCCCGTAGGAGCAGATACTCTTGCAAATCACTAACTAATGGCATTGACTAAATAAACTGGATTTCATCTGTTAAATGAAAACGCCACATCGAATTGCTTTCTTAATGATGTTGGCCATGGGTAATGGAAACCTGGTATTTTTTTATCTATAACTATATTCATGATCTGTTATTGCCTCTAGTGTGTTCTGAGAATCTTTGAAATCTGGAAAATCATGTGAGTGGATCTTTAAGCAACAAAGATCCTCAGTGGAGCCTCTGATAATTCATCTGGACATAGAGACTCCCTTGTGACTAACCCTTGGCAGAACCAAAACCAACGTGCTGGTGACAAACAGGGGCAACAGGAGCAGGGCGGGTGCAAGATAAAGCTAATTAATAAACCTCCTTAAAGGACAAAGATATTTTTTCCCCCTTTATTAAAAAAATAGTTTTGAGGATGCCCTTTGACAGGCTGAGAAGTTTTGCCAAAAGACAGGGTTTAATTTGGAACAAGATTAAGCATTTTTTGTAGTCTTCTAATAGGAATCATGGTGGAGAAGCAGTGCTGGGGATGGTGTGTAAGCAATAGAGATGCTCTACAGCCTTTGTAGGAGTACGGCTGATGTCAGCTGATCTACCATCTAAGCGTTTCCAATTCCCAATTCCAACTGGGGACATTGCTGTGCAATAATGTGGTATTACTGTTGTCACATTCTTGGAGAGGGGCAGAGCACAAACTGTGCTTTCAGAACAAAGCGAAATTAAATTCTGTCTCTCTCCAAAGCTTACTCAGATGAGCACAGAACAGAGACCTCCAGAATGAAAAGCCAGGATGTCTGGATGCTTTTACAGAATCTAATAGCATAAACTTCTGTAAAGAGAGTTTTTCACCATGCAGCCCTTATGGTTTCACAGCTCTGTTCTGCTTTGGTATCCCCTATGTGAGGACCACTTGACCTCCAGAAGGATCTGCAGTGGTGGAGCAGGGACTCCTCTGGCTCACAGCATCTGGGCCACAGAGGTCCAGAGAGAAGAGGGGCTGTGCCATTACTTTTTGTGTGGATGAGATGTTGGCACTGGGACTGGGAAGAGTAAATTAGTCACCAGCATGTCTTGGCACATCTTCAGGACCATGATGATGCCATGGACAGACTTCTCCCTCTTGTTTCTTGTTCTCTAGGAAAGCTGGAGTGGAGGGAGAATAGGGCAGCTGCAGATGTATTAATTCAGCCTTGGAGATTAAACGAATTTCCCTTTCTGGGAGTATGCTACTGGTCTTAAAAGAGCATGGGTAATGTAGACCTTCTCAGATGCTGCAGGAGCTGTCAACCTTATGTCCACTCCTGTCTGTCCCCTGGCCTCCCAGGGAAACCAGCACCAACACATACTGACCACTGTTCCCTTTGTGTCTTGTGGGCCTGTTTTGGTCACAGAGAATTTGGTCACCTCTCAGATGACTAAATCAACATCTACAACATCTTTACAGGCTCATCTCCCTTTCTCGCAGTGGATGTCTCTGCTGGCTGACTCCGTCTCTCTTCCTGAGTTATCTTACTAACATCTACTACCTCTATAACACCATATCCTCAAAACTGTAGCCCTCAGGACTTTTCTAACCTACTTGTGAGTAGTTTTTTGGGATGTCACAGCTTGCCAGAGTATGTGCTTTCCTGGGCCAGGTGTCTTCCTTGAACTGACAGCGAACCGGCCAAACCGATGGGAGCTGGTGGTGAGTGTGAACCTCAGGGGGACCGGCTCTACAAAAGCAGATCGTGAGGTGTGTTCCGCTGGAGGTGGCGCATTACTGCACCCCAGGTAGTAATGGTTTAGACCCACTAAAAATTTCAGATGCATAGCTCTCCATGGGATCTGGTCTTTATCTGGAGAGGGGAGAACATTAGCAGACTGTGCAAAAAGTGGAGTTAATCAAGTAGAATTCATTTCTACCCATTCTGCCCAGTGGCTTCAACTTCCTTGATGTGGTAATGAAGGGAGAATAAATAACCTGGTGTGATACAGCCGGAACCCCAGGTTTCAAAGGAGCAGAAGGGTTCTGCATCCAATAATTTTGCCTGCTGTGACTGGCTTATTACTGCCCTTGCTTAGTCTACACTCCCCTGAACAGACATGTGCAGCTGGAGGGCTCCCTGTGAGCACAGGCTGCTGTTGGATCTGGCCTCTTTAACATGCAGGGGATGGGAGTGCTCTGCATTGACTCCTGAGAGCCCATTGCTGCTTCCCAGGAAGGGGCTGCTCTGCAGAGGCCTCTGCCTACGCAGAGGGGCAGGATCAAGGATGTTCTCAGTAAACTGATCTGCTTTAGGAAGTTTGGGAGCAATAACAAGCTATTCATTTCCCTGGCACGTATTGTGTGATGCGTGGCCATAAACAATGGTTATTAGGCTTTAACTCCTGGTGGCACAGGCGATTAATGGAAGATGCTGATGGTGGGAGTGCAGCTTGTGTGGCAGGGAGCAAGCCTGGAGATAAACCCTGCTTATAGACCCAGGCAGCCAGTGAAGACAAACCTGTTGCAAATGATGGGTGGGAGGGGATGAACAGCCTAATGCATCTTCAAACCTGGCGGGAAGGAAAAATGTGCTGCCTGTCTCTCAGTGATTGGCTGGGATGCTGTGGGGTGGGGTGGGTGGGGAGGTCATACTTCCAGGATCCTTATCTGCCAGTGCCTCCTGCAAGGCCTAAATGTGACTGTCTGTATAAATCCTTCTACCTGGGCAGCTCCTTGGATTGGCAGATGCTGATTCTTGTTCTCTGATGAGGTTGTATTAACCTTTCATAAGTGATGGCTCAGCCAAGCAAGAAAGCTGGTACCCTAACATAGCACAGAGGTCAGGATGGATGCCCTCAGCCCTGCTAACATGTGAGCAGGTTATTCTGTGCTGGTTAGTAAGGAGTTAGTATTTCTGAATGGCAATGGCTACTGCTTCCTCCTCTAGTAAGGGTCAAGGATGGATAGTGGCAGGGAGCTGGAGGACATGACTGTTGCCTGCTTCCACGTTCTCACATCTGAGGGAGTGAAACCCCCCCTACCCCTGCACAGGTCAGGAGAGACAGAGGTATGCCAGGCAGAGAGAGCACGGCCAGGGTGACTGTGCCAGAACATTGAGATGCAGTGAGAACAGTGAGCATCCTAATGCACCTATGTAACGAGGCTAAGCCATATGTATTTGCGTAGGTAACTGCTGGACTAATGAGCACAATGCACTTCTTACGTGTCCAACAACAAGCTTAGTGGGAGAATCTACATTATAAGGAAGAATCTACATTATAAGGAAGTGGGACAGTTTCAAGAACTAGTGAAAACTGCCTGAAATTGTTATCTGTGAAAGAATAGGAATAGGCATGGGGAGTGCATGCAAGGGTAAACACACAGGTAGGAACATACTTATTTTCGATAACAATGCAGTCAAGTTCAGTGATTACCAGTGTAAGTACTGAGGGTCTGGGGTACAGTGAGTGGTCTATATAGTCAGAGGGATTTGGTTTTTTTTCAGAAATTTCTCAGATATATGATAAGGAAGTGTGAAAACCAAAACCAAAATAGTTCTGTTTAATTTGAATTCCTCTTGGAAAGAAAAACGGGATAAGTGTGGAGTAAAGCAAGCCTTCATTCCTACTCACAACAGGCAGAAAAATAGACCATTGGCAAATTCAAACTGATCCACTTATACAGGACATTGAAAGCAATTCTGTTCTGATGGCTGGGGGAAATGTGCAAGCAAGAATAACCTTGCTATAAACATCTACAAAATACTGTGACTAAAACTATTGGGACTAAAGAGATGAAATTGCAATGTAAGCCAGGACCGTGTCATAGTATAACCCAGCAAGAGGTTGACATGGGCTGTTAGACATAAATGTAAATGATTGCTTCTTGTTAGAGAGGTGCTGCTCACTTCTTTTAATGAGCTGTTGCCTGGATCCTGGTGCCTGGGAGCAGGCAAGTTTGTCCAGTTTCCTACCAGCACAATTCCATGTTGTAGGCCTCTTATGCTGTAGTTTCTGTGAACTGATGTGATATGTCATGGGGAAAATGCAGAAATACTTTAGAAGTCTTTAGGGGTGGCTAGTGGATAATCTCTAAGACAACTTGGCTTGCTGTTGATCCATCCCTGAACCAAGGATCAAGTTCATCCCTGGTGTGAGGAGGGATTGCCTCCAGCGGAGTCGTGCTCTTGGTGAATGTGACCTTGTATAATAAATCTTTACTGTAAAATTGAGGCTCAAATGGGGCATAATCACTTCTTTGTCAGATAAATACTCTTGATGCTCCCTTCCCTTTGCTGGTTATCTGCAGACTCAGCAGACATCCTGGTACTGTGCGAGTGAGAAAACATTAACTTTTCTACAGCACTACAGCACAGAGGCAAGCTCTGGGCTCCATCCAGCCCAGAACACTGGGTACACTGGGAAGTAGTAGGTGAGGAGGGGGAAAAGCAGCAACGTGGCAGCTTCACATCTCCAGATACTGAGGTGAGCTAGAGCCTGCATCAATCCTGAGCAAATACTGAACCACCCTGATGTGACTGTGAGTCCTGTCCAGCTGCGTAAGGTCCCCAAGCGTTACTGGAGAGCAGTACTTGCTTTATGCCCCGTGCTCAGGAGCACCCCGTGTCGTCCCTTACTGACAGCAAGGTGGGTGAGCAGGCTAGGAAGGCTTTTTTGACAGCTCCATTGTGTTGGAGACATCTGTGTTGTGGCAGGGAGTCCACAGGGAGCGAGCTCTGGCAGCGTGGAGCGGGTCAGGCAGCATGCGCTGGTGTGTCACCCTGTGGTGTGACCTACATGGCAGCTGCAAGCACACAGGAGGCAGCAAGGATAACAGGAATGCAAAGTGGTCCCCGTCACATCAGGGACACGGAGAGGGGTGTGGGGGGGTTAGGGGCACATTTGACCCTGGTGAATGCCCTACCCTTTGGCAGGGCATCCAGCGGGACCCCAGGGAGCGCTGGTACTATCAGGGTCCCATGAGTGTGCTGCCCCTGGGAGCACACACTGCATCCTCCAAAACTGCACTGGCAGCGGGACAGAGGCTGCCCTTGGCACAGCTTTCCTTTCATAGCCAGGGAGCGCCGGGGCATGGAAACCTCAGCAAGTTGGGAGAGAAGACGAGAGCGCGTCTGCCAGAAACTCCGCATCCGCGGGACTCCCATCTCCGGCAGCGCGGGCGGGATGCCGGATTTAATCCCTGAGCGTGGGGGGCCTGCCACCCCTTCCACCCCGGCTGCGGGAGGGGGGATGACTGCCGAGCTCTGGCTCTGCACATCACCAGCGAGCAGCACTTTGTGCTACCAGGCGTCCGGTGCATGCGCAACGCGAGGGCTGCCGCCGTGGAGGTGGGGAGCGAGGACCACATCGCTGCCTCCCGGCTCCGAGCTGCCAGTTGCTGGTTGCCAAGCAGTTATCATTGTTTCTGTGACGATTGCAGAGGCTGTTGCTAATTGAAGAAGCCCCCACAGCATCCTTCTCTCTGCTTCTGCTTCTGCTTTTATTTTAGAGGCTGAAGGTGGGGGGGTGGGGGGGAGGAGGCAGCTAGACTAGTGCTTTTTTATATTGCATTTTTATTTATTTCTTTTTGTGGGGGTGGGAAATTTCTCAGCCGGTGATTAAGTGATGGACTAGTTACTCATCCTTATCCCTTTAGTCTTTGTGTGTGTGCGTGTATGTCTGAGCACACAGACAAGCTTACACACACACAGGCACACACACACACACAGAGTGTAAAATCCTGTTTGCCACTGCAGTGGGCACAAATAGGTGAGCATGACTACAGCCAAGGAGCAAAATGCATCAGGGAAACAAGTCCAACAACAAGAACAGGTAATGCTTATTTTCCTCAATTTAAAATGAATGCAGATTTGCGTTGCACGGCTCTGTGTTTCTTGTATGATTTTTTTTTAATAATTTTTTTTTCTTAATGTACTTGGTGTGCATTCCTAAAATTGTCAACTGAGTCACCAGTCAGTGGCAGGAGGAAAGTGCTGTGTGGCTGGGTTCAAGGTCTGCTTTCTCGGTGTGTGTGGAGGCTTGTGGGGGGGGAAAGCTGAAATTCTGCTATTTTTAACAGCCTGTACCTCTTGCTGAAGGCTATAGAGGTTTGTTCTGTAACTTGTTCTTCTGGGTCTGTGTCGGGGGCAGGATGTTGGGACGGAGGCCCCTTCTCACTGGAGGAGGGGGTGGGGGGGTAAGGCTTTTTAACAGCCCCTCTGCAGATGGATGTAACATTGCAAAAGTGGGTTTTGGCATCCGACTTTGTCCTGCACTTTCAGGGATTTTTGTTTTGTGCCTGACATTTCCTTGGAGGGACAGTTCAGAGCACAGCATGTGCTCAGGCTCTCTGTGTGCAAGCAGTGATGGTGGAGCAGGGGGGAGGCAAAAAGCAGCTGTAGGTAGGTATAACTCCCATTGACTTTGGGGAAAATCACGGTGCTCACACCATTGCTGAACTTGGTTCATTTTCTTTTTCTTGGCAGGTGCTTTACGTGTTTCTGTAGAGGTAGAAAGTTAAAGACTTGATTTGCAAATGTCATGCCTGTTTTTGTAGAGGGTATTCCTATCTGACTGCACTTACCTGGACAGGATGAAGTCAAAACTTTCCCTGTCAAAAAAAAACCCAAATCAGCGGGTGGCAGAAAAAGGGGACATTTCCTCAGTTGTAAAGGATAGGCATGGCTAAGAAGTGGTGGCAGAAGGGAAAGTCTGTCTGTGATCTCAGAGCTCCGGCTGAGGATGGCAAAGGTCCGTGGGCTCCTGGCGCACCGGCAGATCAGCAGCTCCATCCTCAGCACCAGCTTCCCCTCCCCACGCTCGGCCCTGTGCCAGTGGGGACCATGGACGAGCCTGTACGCTCCAGTTCTTCGATTTTTGTCGTCTCCTTAAGACATTGGAAGTTCACCGCTTTAATCTTCGGTTAGGACAGCACAGGAGGATAATTTAAACAGATCTCTCAGGGCACAAATTAATTCTTAAAATAGTTCTTCCTGGCTTGATGGGCTGAGAGAGCCTTGCACGTTGTTTTTCTTCCCTTTTTTAAAAATTTTATTTTCCCTTGGTGCTTTGTTTTAGGGAATTGGGGAAGGGAAAAGCATGGGAAGGCACCACAAGTAGCACCACATAATCAGCATTTTCAGGGTGACATTTTGCTGCTGGTCAAAAAAGGCTCAAAGGTTCAGTTAAAGCAAGAAAACAAGTTTGATACTGAGGGTAAAGAGGCTGTGCCTTCATCCAGCCTTACATCTGTTGGGCTTCTCAGCTTCTCTGTCCATCTGTTTTGGGAAATGTATTTTTGTCACTGTTTGCTGCGGATTAAAATTAGTCTAGCTGTGTTTCTGGGAGCCAGGGGTGTGTAAGTGCCTTTTCTGAACAAGGAGAGCTGTGGGGCTGTCCCCTCCTCCTCCTCCTCCTCAAAGCTGTGTTGGGTTTTGTAAGTCAGGAAGTGTAAGTCGGTTGTGTTTTATAAAGGAGAAGTGTTCTTCCTTTAAAATAGCGTTACCTGCCTAGTGCCATTTTGCTACTGGCATGCCATGTCTATGCCACTTCTCTCTTCCCACAAGTATAAAATGCCCAGAATAGGTCTTTAGTATTATGTAGAGTCTTGATTGATTATATCCTGTAGCTGATTGAGTTGCAATTATACCCATATGGTACACTTAAAGATTCTGAAAGTACATGCTCTCTCAGCTCTGCCCTAGTGAGAGCATGAAATAGAAATATCAGGCATATATAAATATAAATGGTATTGATGAATATTAATGTTTGGGTCTGTAAGGAACTTTGTTCACAGCTGTAATTTTATATATATATATTTTTTTTTTTTTTAATGTGTGTTCACAATACATTATTAGTAAAATGTCTTAGCAGTGGGGGGGGGAGTGTTGAATCCAATCTGTGTCTATCAATTTAGTGTACTTGTATCTTTTAGCACCAAATGCAGATCTAAACCCTTACTCTATTTTAAACAGTTTGTGACTGAAAAAAGGCTCTATTCCAATGCTATTTCCAGCTGAAATTCTATTTCCAGGCTTGTGCGTATTAAGGATTGCTGAGGGTTTTTTTTTTCCCTCTTGCTTAAAACTGATCAAGAAACTGAAAATTGTAGCTGGGAGACAACTGAAGGCAGAGAGTGCTAGTCTGTAGAGGACTGAGTCTTTTTCAGAAGCAGCTGCTGCTGTCGTAAGTGATTGTGACCATCCCTTTCCTGTGTTCCTTGCTGTGACATCCCCTGGATCCAGGGGCAGGCAAGTGGCACGGTTGGCTTAAGTCTACGCCGTGTCCTGCCACGCTAACCCAAATGGAAGCTGAGCACAAAAAGGTGCTGCAGGACCAGGGTGGGGAAAGTTTGAAAACATCTGCAGAAGCTTTGCCGGTAGAAGTTTAAAAATCTGGTTCAACCCCATGTGTCTGTATGCAAATGAGGGGCTGTTCCATCTTGAGATTTACAGAAATAATAATTAGAAAATTATTGGGTTGTGGAGATAAGCGATGCACGGCCTTACCTGCTTGAAGCCAGGCAATGAGCATCCCTTTCTTCCCTTTGTTAATTAAAAAATGTTTCTTTCTGATAAGCAGTGTTGCTCACCTCCATGCCAGTTAAACTCTTCAGAATTTTAATCATTTATCTCCTTGCTTATCTGTTTCATGGGCCTGAACTTCTAGTCTTTTGGGCATCACGAACAGAAAACATTCTGTAAGTCGTATGTAATACTGTCTCTTCCTGTCAAGTTGTGGTTGCTTGATCAAGATGTAAGTTGAATGCAGTTGCTTCTGTACGCTTAGGTGCTTTTGACACAGCCATGGTTTCTTGTTCAAATGGTTGGAGTTGGATACCGTGCAGCATACAATGATTACAGTTGGCTTTCTGCTAGACCCAGTGCTCACAAGTCCGTAGAAAAGCTTGCAGACACAAATAGACTTGGGATCCAGCTCAAGAGAACTGGTGAATCTCATTCTCTGTCTTGGGGATTGTTAGCTGTATGTGTGAATATACCATTAAACCCACTTTTGCATCAAAAAAAAAGGAGAAGAAATAACAACAGACCAAGTACTGGGTTGATGTTTGGCAATTTACACTGGTTGAAGATCCTTGTGTTTTAATATGAGCCCATAAATTTGTTATCTTTGTTCAGCCCAATTCTTGCTACTTTTAATGGCCTTTGGGAATGCAAATAGCTCTACAGCTATACATAAAAAATGAGGAGGCTGTTTTTTTATGAAAATGTGACGATGGGCATAATGCTAAAATGAGACTTTCGAGTATTTTTACGAATGAATCAGCATATTGAGAATAACAGGATCACAGATTCTCAAAGAACACCTTTCATAAAATATATTTAAAGATTTTTTTTAATATTTAAAGGAGCTGGTCTTGTTCAGCCTAGAGAAGAGAAGGCTGCGGGGGGATCCTATTGCAGCCTTTCAGTACCTGAAGGGAGCAGAGAAACAGGAGGGGAATCAAGTTTTTAAAAGGATACACAATGGCAGGACAAGAAGAATGGATTAAAGCTAATGGAAGGAAGGTTTAAATTGGATATTAGGGGGAAGTTTTTTACAGAGAGAGTGGTGAGGTGCTGGAACAGGCTGCACAGAAAGGTGGTGGATGCCCCATCCCTGGAGGTGTTCAAGGCCAGATTGGATGGAGCCCTGGGTAACCTTGTGTAGATCCAGGCCTGGAAGTTGGTGGCCCTGCCTGTGGCAGGGGGGTCAAAACTCTATGATCCTTGGGGTCCCTTCCAACCCAGACCATTCTATGATTCTATGAATCAATTGGCTAACTAGGTACTTGAACACTGAGAGTAACTGGCTGTTCCCATTCCTTTTGCTGTACAGCGAAGAACTGTCACGGGCTTGCAGGGAGCGATATGCTGCTCTGAAATGTGCACATGTCCTAGGCAAGGCTGTTACGTTAATGATTGTTTGCATGCAACTCTATGTAAAACACCAAAAATCAAGCAAGGAGGCACAATAGCTTGAGGGCTGCCTTTTATTGAAGTAGGCTCTGTGGAGGAGTGGAGCCACATCAATAGAACAGTTCTGCCTATTAGCTGTCATTAAGGTAATCAATTTTGAATTTTACAGAACAAATGGAATCCCAAATAACAGATATCCTAAAGTGGAGAGAGAACATATTTAACTTGGAAAACCTAGGCCAGATTCAGGAATAAAATGATGGAAAGTTTAATATTTCATGCTCCTAATGTTCCCCTGCCACTCTGTACTTCACAGAAATAACCTGTAGTATCCTGAAGAGTGAGTACAATTGGAGTATCTAATATACTATGTTGAAATGTGCCTCTATTTTGAGCAAATTTATCCATGAAGGAAGAAAGGCTCCACTTCAGGTGCATTATGCAAGCTTTTCCCCTACACAGTTATAATTCAGGTAATTGTGGGGTTCCTGTGGCAGGGGGTGTCAATTCCTGGATAGCCTGATGTCTTCCTTCAAGGTCATAAATGTCTTCAACCATTGTGAGCCAAATCTTTTTCTATTACTTCATTCCCAGAGTAGATTGAACTAACACATAGGGGTGAGCTTACATTGGGGAGTAGTGTGGACCCATCCCATGAGGGTGATAGAGATGATACTGAGGTCCCAAGCACACATTTGGACAGGGAGTTATTTCAAGCTAGTTTCAAGACTGCTGTGAATGTCCATTAGTGATTGAACAGCATCTTCTTGTTTACCTTCATTTGGATGACCAGTTTGTGTCCTCAGAGGCCATTATAAAATGTATGTTAGAGCACGGTAAATAGGCACAATAGGGAGATTTGGTCAGTAGTACAGTTCTGAAATGAACAAAAGTACTATAAGCACCTCACATGTCTTTGGTAGGGATGTGGGATGTGGTTAAATAAATGTAACTTCATGTTACCCATGTTCCTGTGTTTCTGTATCTGTAGATACTCTTAAATGTCCTTTTTTTCTCTTTTTTGGTTTTTTTGTTTTGTTTTGTTTTGTTTTGTTTTTGTTATTGTGAGGCATGACTTAAAATCTACTCACCTGGGTGCTGTCCAGAAAATCATTCTCCCTGGGTCTTGGTTAGTTCAACATGTTTTACCTGAACAACTGAGGCAGCCACAATTCTCTGTGACACTAAAACCCCCTTACATCACATACACAGTACAAATTGGCTCCAAAGAGTACAGGATCCCTTCATGCCGTAAGCAGGCCATAGTGCACAGCAGGCTCAGGCACATATGATAGGTTTCTATGATTCTATGATAACAAAGTTGTGGATTTGATCTGTTGAAATAGGGAAGGGACTTTGCCCTTTTATTTGTTGGAACCATCCCTGGTGTATGACAGACTACAAAGAGCCCGTACTGAATCTTCTGGTGTTCTTAGCAAGGTTTGAGATTATGCCTTGTAACTTTATGTTTGGAGGCAGGCTGAGCTTGGGCTGTGTTACACAAAGCCCTGATTTATGGTCCCATTAGCTGGCACAGTCAGACTCCCTGCTGCAGCACCCCGGTGGCATAAAATCCATGCCGAGGAATTGAGGAGCACCGTGACATACGTCTGCGGTACCCAGATTCAACAGTGGGCTGAAAGGAGCTTGGCCTGGAGCTGTTGAACAGGTGGGAGTGAGTCTCCCAGGAGATGAGCTAATTTAGTGTATTATCTCAGTGACTTGTGATAGCAGAGCTCCTACGTTCTTGGCTGGAGTTGAAAACTGTCATATCCCAAAGGTGAGTCCCTGCCTGTGAGGATCCCTCATTCTCGCTGACTTGCGGCGTTATTCTGGCTGTGATTATTAAAGCTGTACAGGACCAGCTTCCACTTTAGGGAGGTGTCTGGCAAAGAAAAGAGAAAGAGGAGAAACCCAACTCTGGCTTGCATAGAAAACAAGAGGTTCTATTATATTTTTTTAGTTCTAATGGAACTGCTTAGTGTTGGTTAAGTGCATAAGTTTTTACAAATAAAATTTTTTATATGAGACAATACTCTCTTTTTTTTTTTTCTTGATAACAAGTCTGTAAATTACATATATTATTGTAGACCCAACACAGGCTTTCTCCAGGAAGTCTTAGAGAACATTTGTGTTTCATTCTCTTAATGGTATCTGATCTATTTCTCAAGAGATTAAATTTCTGTAATAGTGCTCCTGAGAACACTGTATTCAAGAACATGAAATTGCATCAAACTGGCAGTCTTTTCAAGCTGTTAATTTGCTGTGAGGAATGCAGGCAGCTAAGCAGTGGGGAGGGGGAGACAGGGATGGAAAGGAGCACGTTTGGCATAAAACTGAAGTCTCAGGAGAAGGCTGTCGAAAAGGTTTTTTGGTGTTCAGTATTGAAATGGAGTTGCTTCTGGAAGGTCTCAGATGTGTCAAGACCACATTATGGTTGGTGATCTTCTAAGCACACAGCTTCTAAGGGTTGGCATGCTTCCACAGAATGCTGCTGGGGATTGTGTGTGCTTTGCAGTGTGGCTGTACCTTGACGGGTCAAGTGGGATGTGCTCTGCCACTTGACCTTGGGATGGTGTCAGTTGACTCCATGCCCTCCATTCCTGGCAGAGGTACCTGGAGCTGCAGTCTTTCTCATTAAGTCTTTCTTTTGTTGCTAGATCAAGACAGAATAATTTGTCTCTGAAGTTAACCAGATATCTAGGGGTCACAAGGCTGTGCTTGAACCCTACAAGAAAAAAGTCTTAAATTTTTATTTTTAAAAAAAAAACCCTTATTTTAGAGCATCCAGTGCTTCATTCCAGTTGTGGGGCATTAGTGCTACATGTGCTACAGACATTTCATGAACAGTGGCTTCGCCTGCTTTCAGTTTCATAAGCCTTTAATGCTGTGTCTCTGTGATCTTTATCACTAAACTGTGGAGAATCATGGTCACTTTGGACAATGTGGGAGAAGGTAGCACCTGGGAAATTATGTGAGTACAGAAGTACCTATTAGTTAGTTTATTCTGTATATTTTTCATTGAAGTCTCTTGGTTTTTTTCCTTTTTTTTTTCCCCCTTCCTTTCATCCTTTCTTTTGTCCTTCTGTCCTTTCTCTGATTCTAAAGTGGGATGTAAGTAAGTGAAATGGATTCAGAGAAAGGAGAGTGCTGGCAGCAACAGATCAGGAAAGCTGAGTGCACTCCTCCAAAGGGCTGCAGAGAAGAACTAGCTGCAGGAGTGAGAGGAGTACATTCAGCAAGTTTGCAAAACCTTCCTTAAACAGAGATTTGGGGAGTGATCTGTTTTTGAAATCAATGAAGGTGCGTTGGAATGGAAAGGTGAGTTAGTACCAATTTTTGACTAAAGGGTAAAGTTTGAGTGGGATATTCTGGTGGGTTTGTGTGATGGTTCAGTGGTTTTAGTGCTTCTTGTGCCGCAGGCTTCTGTCGTGGCTTTGAGCAAGAGTGTTAGACATAGGTCCTCCATGGCAGTCAGCAGGTGCTCATCTCCTGTGACAGTCCATTGTCACCTTAAATTGGAAAGAGAAGGAAAAAAAAAAAGACCTGGGGGTTTCCTGAGGATAAGCACATGAAATAGGAGTTCTGAGGTACAGTCGTAAGTCAGGCTGTACAAGTGAGTACCTGAGATATCAGAGAGATGCACTCCTTGACATTTAGAGAATGTGGGGAAAGGGTCATAGGATAAAACCTGAAAGTTCAAACTTGTTCTAAAGACTGAGATATGAATAAGAATTTCAGCAGAAAAAGATCAAGATAAACGTAAATCTTGGCAGGACTTCAGATAGTTATAAGCAAACTTGCAAATGAGAGAGAAAATGCATAGAATTTTGGGACTGTATCTGATTTTAGGATTTTGGGAACTTCAGGCAATTTCAGAGTTTGAGGTAAGACAGAGCTACATCTTTCAGGTCTCTGCTGCGTGCTGCAGAGAAGGACTAATTGTTTTTCGATAGGAATACTGTGGTGTAACTAGGAGCCATGGAGATGAAATGGAAAAGCAAATGGACGGATGATGAGCCAGGGATATGTGTGGGCATGGGTAAGAGCAAAACCTTTCAGAAGTGGAAACCAGATGCTGAAGCTTGGGCCCTGGGAGGTTGATGGAGGCATCTTCCTGAAAGTCAGGGTGAGGCTATGAGCCAAGGCAGAAGCCCAGAGAAAGCCCTTATAGAGAGAAAGCCTGACAAATGTTGCAGAGCAAGCTGTTAAATGTGATGGAAATGGAGAGGACATGGCTACTTCCCACCACCATTAGTGAAAGTCCTCCACAGATTAGGGAAAATGAGAGGAGAGGGCTGGAGAGTAACTATTAACTGTCTGAATTGGAACTACAGCAGAAGTGTGATTGGATTTGGTGGTGAAGGAGGCTTATGGAGGAAGAGGAAGCTGCAGATAGGCAGCTGTTTCAAAAGAAAGCAGGGAGCACTTGGTAGCACCTTTCCCTGTCCCACAGAGATGTAGCAGCAGGAGCAATGAGGAACAAATCAGCTGTGGCCATGTTGTATAAGGTTATGGTTCAGGTGATGGCCCCCTGGTCAACTACCAAGTTGTAGAGGGTAACAATGGTGCTTTACTTCCTGGGAACCCAGTGGAGGATCTCAGCAGGCTTTGCAACCTTCCCAAGGGCTTGCAGTGAGGGACAGTGGCTGCTCTCCGTGCAGAATGTTGGTGATGTGGTGGCACTGATAGAGGAATGAGGTCCAAGATAAGGACTCGCTGCAAGCCTTGTATGACAGAGGGAGTTCGGAGCACTGCCTCTTCTCTTGCCTTTGCTGGGCTTTCATATTGTAGCCTTGGGCACTGCTTTGTCTTGGTATCTATAACATATTGATAACCATTTACCCGCCTGCCTTGAGGGACGCAGTGAAGATGGTTACATCTTTGGCAGCTCTCAGATACCCAGTGTCTCTTTAGAAATATGCTGCCTTCCAAATAAGTACTTAAATACCACATTAACGAAAGACACTTCCTTCCATTCTGTTGCATGGAGGGTGGGGTGGAGAAAAAGCAGCAGCCATCTTTTACAGGGGAAAATATCCCTGGAAGACTAAGAGGAAAAAAACAGTTAAGGGCTTTGCTTCCCTCATTCTCCCTTGTATTACCCATCCTTGTTGACTTAGCCCTTACTACTGCTGGAGTAAAGCTTTTTTTTTTGAGACATGATCCATGTGCTGTACGCAGATGTGTGGTAACTGGCAAGCATTGTATGGCTGTTGTTGTTAGGAGATACAGTTTTGTGATGGAAACTGCAGGTGGAAAGTGCAGATAGACCATAATTTCTGAAAGTGAGATTTGGCCCAGTCTGCGGGACAGCATCAGGTGACAGAGGCATAACAGGGACTCTTTTGTGGGATCTCACCTTGTTATACAGCCCTGCAGCACCAGCATCATGGTCGTGCCTTGGTGGGAGAGGCTGGGAAAGGATAGGACAGGCATTGTTAGAAGGCATTTCCCCTGTCTTCATGACCACCCTAAGAAAGCCAGATTGCAGAAGATAGGCTAGGTCCCCTAGAATTGGCATGTACGGGGATGGAGAGAGGTAGTGGAGAGTCACCAAGGGAGCAGGAGTGTCTAGACATCTCCTCTCTGCTGCTGTCTTAAACTTGGTGAGTCACCAACAGCCCTTTGGTGGGCAAACACACTGCCACTCTCCTTGCATGGAAAAGCCTCATGCACCCATTGCATCTGCTTTCACACACAAATCTAGGCTGAGTGGAGAATCAAGCCCTGAATATGTCTCATGGTGAAGGAGGGTGGGAGAGGCCAAAGCACTTAAGAAAGTGAGCTTACGCATGAAATGATGATGTGAAAACCCATCAGGAAGAGGAAGAGGAAGAGTTTGGGTGGAATAGTAGAAGTGAGAAAATCTGAACGCTGAACTGTTGGCTGGCTGGGGTTTCTTAACCACTCAGCTTACGTCCTTACCTTTCTCAGTCTGAAAACAAATGGTTGTTGCTTTTATTGTTTATAGAAACTAAACCAGATTAGAATAAAAGTGAATTTTATATAAAGATTCACAATGCTTTGGCTGAAGTACTTTATATTACTGCTTAACTGCTGCTGAGCTTGAAATTGGAGAGATAATAATCCTTCATCTGAAGCAATTAGTCTGCAGTTTTTGACTCCATTACCTTTGCTTATGTCTGCAGCTGAATAGTTACATGCAGATATTTAAGGCTTAGTTGAAGTATATTATTGTCAAAAGTGAAATCACAACTTAGACATTAATTTATTGTTAATTTAGCTTGTCAGAAGTACCATAATAAACATGTTATTGACTGGGGGTGAATGCATACAGTAGCATGTTATGCGGAATGCATTTTAGGTCTTTAATTTAGTTTAATCACCCACTGTGACCAACCTCTCAACTCTTTTTGTGTAGGGTTTAAAGGGGTTTGATACTTAATCTTAATGTGGTTGTAGGAATTAATGAATGGCACATTAAGTTGTAACCAGACTGAGAGCACTCTGACAGCCTTACACTTCTATCTTTCTGTTTTCCTGGCCAGGAGCAAACAGCTTATTTTCAAATGCATGCAGAGCATTTTGTGACTACTGTTAGAAATCCTTGAGAAACTTAAGGATGTACATATTGCAGCTTGGCCCATATCAAAATGAGAGAAAGAGACATGAAGTCATGGGTTTTCAGTTCTGCAGATGGCAAAGTGGATGATATAGCTTGAAGGACGTAGTAAGAAAGAACTTTGGGGGGTTTATTATTCTGAGATACAGTGATATTAGATAAAATGGAGGAATTGCTTAAGGTGGGGTGGGATAACTAAACTTTTTCTTTTACATCCCAATTTTCAGATTCTGCAGATGCCATTACACTGAGTGTAATAATCATTGAGTGCACCTTGTAGCAGGAAATTTGTATCTAAACTTTATTTTTTTCTACATAAGAAATCCTTCACTTTGCACTTTAGAAGATTCAAAGATGTTTCAGTATCTTTGATGCAAAAGTTAATTTCCAAACATTGCTGAGGATGCTGATCCATTGAATCTAATGAGTATTTGAGATTAATCTTTGTGAGCTTAATCATTGGAGGCTTCAGTTGCATTAAATTTAATTCTTTTCCATGGTCTTTTCCTCATAAGGTATAATACATAGTTTTACAGGGATTATATTGATGCTTGACTTTGCTGTTGCAAGTCATGCTATAATTAGAAGTTTTATTCCGACAATCCCAGCTAAACCAGCCAGATAAAACAAAGAGCAGTTGTGAATGTATGGGACAGCAAAATCCAAGGAGAAACTAGCTGTGAAAAGTACTTAGCACATATGGTGTGTCCATTAATAGAATTTATCTTGATGAGGAAATATTTTGATTTCCCTTGCTGTGAAGGCTTTTCATTTCTCTCTTGTTCAAGTACGAATCTCTTGATTACTTCAGTTACTGCTCAACTGCTTGAGAAATGTTACCTTCCTACCCATAACATGTTTAAGGTTGATAGTAAGTAAACAGTTGATGTCTTCATTTGGCTTTATACCTGTTTTACAACCTGGGCTTTCCAATGCCCTTCTGAGAGGTTAGGAGACTGCTTTGTTATCTACCAGGCATCTTTCAAACACAAATGTGTTGAGGAATTCAGCATTGATACTGGACTAGATGTTGTCAGAGTGTCCCTGTATAAAAGAGAAAACCTCAAGGAATTCTGGAAAGTGCATGTATCTGAGATACAATGAAAAGATGTTTGGAGCGAGTGGTCAAGTTAGGAATAAATCTATTGACTTCATCAAGCCTTGAGCTGGCTGCTGTACTAGTCTGAAAATCCTTATGTAGAAAATTGAGGCTTTAAATCTACAAGAGCAACAAACTTGTAACTAATATTTTTATTCCAGCTGAGCCATTCTGTTTTCGTGTGGCTTTTATGATAGAAAAAGCTGATATTGTAAGTGGCTCTTCTCTGTACTGTTCTGTCATGATGGGGAGAAATGCTTCTTTCAGAAGTCAAATTTCTCTTAAATCTTCTGATGCATGAACTCTGATGGAGCTCTGTCTGAGAACGGACTTCAGGAATAGGACCAGAGTATATATATCAGGCTATGGTTACATGCTGGAATAAGGTTGCAGGCCTGGTTTCCTTATCATTTGTTCAGATTTATTTTAGCACCCATTGGCTCCCATCCTCTTGCTTGCTATGAAGTACTCTTTGTGCTGGTCTTCTCCTGACCTCAAGGTGAGAGGTGACTAGAATGCACTTGAGGACCAAGTAGGTTCACTGCCAAACCTCTGTGCTAGATAGTGTTCTTCCTATAAATTTCTGTAGGTTCCTATAAATTTTAGAACTTCTCCAGTCAGTTATAATGCTCTTAGTGTCTGGGTGGGTCAGTAAGTAAATCGTCACCCTGTGTGTCATGCCCGAAGGGAGCAATTTTTTTTTTGCTCTTCAGCATCCTAGTGTGGATTCCAGAAAGACACGGTGATCAATAGCACACAGCCACTGTCATAGGCTGATTTTAAGTCTTCAGTGTTCATCCTGCTGTAAATTAGAGCTGTTTGAAACACTGATGCATCATTTTTTCACTGTAACATGCAGTTCATTCATGCAGGGATATTCCCACTAAATCATCCTAACTCAAAGTATTGTGGGTAGACCTTTCAAATCTATGAAACATGAACATTTTTGGACCATAAACATAATTTTCCTTAAGAATTTCTGTTCATCTACACTAAAATGGAAAACCAAAAAAGAAAAAAAAAAAAAAGCCTGAAATTGATATTTGATGGGATGGGGAATTACCAAACAAAAATTTTTCATTGTTCTAAAAATTGCTTCTGCTGCCAAACTCTGCGATAAGCTTCTAGTTTTGTTCTTGAGGGTTTAAAATATGTGAAAACTGACACTCTTTGTCCTAATTTGTGGCACAACTGGAGTCAAAGGCACCCCCGCAATCCATATCAGAAAGCTTTTCCCCATCTTGCTGTAAGAAAGTAGAGGGGGCTTGTCTGGTTGCTACTTCTGTAATAAAACATTCTGGAAATACTGTTTTATGTACACAAAGATGTGAAGTAATTGAGCTCAACAGGCCATGTAAAATACACATGAGAAATAACGTATGTACTTGAGGCTAAAAATATAAGCCTAAATGAATCCTAGTGGGATGCTCGGTGCTTATGCTACTTCTAGTCCTCTCACTGGAACTAGATCTTATTTCTCTTTCCCTTTGTTTCCCAGATAGCTGCTTTGTCATTTTTCCTTGACCTCTCTGAAGAAGTTTGAGCAAGAATCAATTCTTTCTTCAGCTGAGTTGCTGCGACACAGTCTACTGTAATACACAGGTTGTGTGTAATCCTGTAGAGAAGAAGAATAGATGTGGCAGAGGTTTGGGGAAGCAGTTAATGAGAAATTATAACGAAGCTACACAAGTGTGCTCTTTCTCTGGGGTGTCGCTGTGTAGGGAGACAGCGATACACATTTTTCAAACCATGTTCCAGATTATTTGTTCATTCTGTTCTATCCAGGCTCTTATATTTTTGGTCATGAATGCCTGTAGGTTGCAAGAAACACGGCTTCCAATATCCACTGAACCTGTGTTTTGTCTTTCCTTGGCCTGTGTTTTGAACAAATGCTTTGTGGTGGTGAATGAAAAACTAGTTTTATAAGGAAGAAGAAATTAACTTATTGCAAGCTCTTCACCAAATACTTTTTGTACTTTTATGTGTGGCTGGCTGCTCGTCAGGTGTAATGCATAGCTTTTATTTATTTTTATTGCTGGAACTACCGATCAGACAAGGGATGACAGTTGCTCTAAGGATGCTGAATTTAGGTGACACTCGGATGTTTATACTTCATTACTTCTCATTGTCCTGACAGTTCCCATAGAGTTTCTTTCCATCACATAAGCTTTCAATTACCAAATGAAGATTAGTCCGTGGCCCCAAGCCAAAAAACAGTTGAACAGCACTTTTTCTATTATTCAGCAACACGGGTAATGCAGCTAACTCAAGAATAGATTGACTTCAGTTAAGGGATTCTTCAGGGTTGGCTGTGTTGTCAGTGTGCAGAAGTGAAGACCTAAGTGTGTCTGAGAAAGGTGCGGCATTCACTTCTCCATCTGTGTGAATTCTCTTTGCAAGCATTAACCCTCACTACATTTTCCTTTTGCTTTCATATCCCAGAAGGGAGGAGAGGATACAGAAGAAGACACCTGTTAAGCCAGACCATTAGCTTTAAGAAAGAGACCAACAAAATCATTGATGTCTGCTTTGTGAAATTTCAGTGACCAAGAGAAGGCTTTCAAAGAGCTTTCATAAAATAAGTTAAAATAAAATAAAATAAGAATCCAGCTGTGACTCTTGCCTGCACAAATACTGGATCTAAAGGAGAAAAGGTTTTTGCAGAAGTAGCTGCCACTGTTGTTCTTCTCCCTGATTCCCTCTTCCCTGCCTGGGAGGTGGTTTGTGATGGGGTCTGGAGATGGGAGGCAGCAGCTTCCTGCTGCCCAGCTGTGCCATTTGTCCTCCAGTGCCTCAGATGCAGCATGCTGACACCACAGCAGAGGCAGGTGGCTGAGGGTGGCACTGAAGGCTCCCATCCATTTTTAGCAGCAGATTTCAGTGCCCACTAGCCATTTACTCTCTTCAGCAGTTGGGTGAAGCTTCAAACTTTGGCTGCATGTCCAGCTTTTAAACAGCTCAGGTAGCTTCTGGTATTTGGGACAGATATCCTTGTGAATTTTGGCTCAGTAACATCACTGAAAGATGTGATTCTGTTCATTGTAAAATGCACTCTGTGTGCGTGAAACACAGCTGTAACTGCTGAACGAGCTGCAGAGTCTTGTTTAGAGAGCTGGGGTTCGGCAGGAGATGACCAGTTAACAGGAAAAGCCAGGAAGAAAATCAAATAGCTGTGGGAGATGTTGAAAGTAACAGATGAGAGGAGGTCGCTTGCAGAATTCTGATTCTACACAATAAATTATTGCTGGCAAATTGAACTGCTGCCTGCTTCTCGGTGATATTAGAGAGCTGGAAATAATGCATACTTTGGCCAGGCAATCATCTACTGTCTTTTATTGACAGGCAAGTAAAACCCGAATGGGGTAAAATACTAATTAATCATTACTTTATGTAACCTTTACCAGCATGATACAGTTTTGACATTTGAGTCCTAGCGTGTGGTGTTTGTTTAAATCAAGTCTGGGCGTTTTTTGCTGTAAGACCTGGGCATAAAACCTACAAAAAATACTTGGGGGTTGTTTTAGAGGAGCCTAATAGTGTTAGGTGTCCAAGTCCAACCAAAAATGACAGTCTCAAATGGTTTAGATTTCTGTATACCTCATAGCTGGTAAATAATGCCCAGGGGGAAAATTGTTGAGTTGTGATAAATTGTTGAGCATCCAAAAGCTATTGTTGGTCTCACTGGGGACCGCTGAAAGCTCAGTGCTCTTGAAAATCCAGACAATTATGTAGGTACTTATGCATGGACTTTGAAGGCTCACTTTACTTGGGTTTTTTAAAAGCTTTTTACTGTTACTGGCCATTTATTTTTTCCCTCTGCTTTCTTCTGAAACCACCTAAAAAAGGTAGCACACTTGAAAGAAACACATTTGAACTGCTGCATAGCCTAATTATGGCATTTAATTTTGGGAAACTGAGGTGATCTGCTGGTCAGTATTAAGAAGAAAAAGGCTGGCATTTTCTCAGACATGAAGGCACTAGATAACCTCATTGAGTTTTGCCTTTTTCTTTGCATGCAAGAGGTAATGGATCTGAATTGATATTTCAGTGATAGAATAGTTTGTTTTCTTTTTTAATTGGAATGTAACAGACTCTGAAAGACCTCAGGACAGGAGATGTATAAAATATCTATTTATACTATTAACGATAAAGAAAAGTAATTATAGGGTTGCGTTATTTAAATATAGCCTCCTTACAGAAAGGTGTGTGTTGCTTCTTTCCACATATGATAATAACACCGAACACATTCTTTGTGCTTTGTATCTTGAAATTGCTTTTACAAATATTCTTCCTGACATCTCAGTGATGTAGGTAAGCTGTATTACCCAGGTGTAGCAGAAAGGGAAGGTTAATCTGAGAAGGAAGTGACTTGCATGGGGGTAAGTTGTTCCTGCATTTCATCCTCTGAGCCTGTGTGACAAAACATGGTCCGGTGCTGTGGGGACTATCAGTTGGGATCAGTGCTGGTGGCAGGCAGAGTGTTGCAAAGTGCAGGAGTGTCCCACATCGCTGAAGTGTTTTGAAGATGTTAAGAATGATTTATTCACCCATTCTTTCAATTACTCGGGTTTCGGTTCTTTTAAATAAGATCGAGCACCCTTGGGTCTTTGGATCTTCATGGAGACCTCTAGAGATTTGTCAGACATTTAAAGGAACTCCTCATAAACCAGACTCTGACACGTAACGGTGGATATTAATTGCTCCAACAGTAACACGTGTGCACAGAATGGTTATACATGTTCATGCATACACACAGACATACAACACCACCATGAAAATGATCAAAAGAATCCTTGTGCTTGCCAGCACTCCTTGAACTCTGGACCTGAGAGCAAGAAATCACTGCCTCTAAGATGCTTCCAGAAAAGTTTTGGGCATTATCTCCCCCCTCTTGAGAGGCAGAATTTCCCAGCTCCTACTGGATTTCTACTGGCCTCAGTAATAGCTGACTGTGGAAAGAAAAAGCAGACTGCTACACCACTTGAAAAATGTCTCGTCTCCAGAGTAAAGAACAGTGCCCTTCCCCTGCAGATGGTTTTAAATTTGAAGTGGTTAGTTATTTGTTCCTGAAGGAAGGAGAATTTAATGATACCTGCTGGTTTGTGTCAAACAAAAAAAAAATTCCAAGAGCTGTAGGTGAATGCTATGCAGTGGCAGGAGAAAATGAGCCCCAGAATTGCCTCACGGATGCGCTGATATAACCTCCTCCTGCATCTTAGGGCCTCACTACCGTTAATGAATTTAACCTCAGCAGTGGGGATGCTGGCATAGCTTATGAAACCCGAACAGAACGTTTTGGTTACCTGCTTAGTCTTCCTAACTATCCTAAGCTGCACACTTACCTTTAATGCGTGCTTCTCCTTTTCACAGAGTGAGGATGAGGATGGAGGCCTGAAGAGATGAGCCCGCTCTGTCTCAGACTTGGTGCTTAACCTTTGCTTCCCAAGTCTTCAATGCTTTTGCCACCAAACCAGCCTTCCTCCTAGAAAACTCAGTATCTCTTGTCCTCATCCGACAGTGACAGGAGTGTTTTATAACCTGCAAATGTGTTTGCTTCCCTTGAGAGACAGAATATATGTCATTCCTTAGTGGGCAAATAGGGATGGCATAAGGGACTCGTGAGTGGTGCTGCTTTTAGCTGTCCTACTAGACAGATATTTCTGTGGCCACAGGTTGCTGGCCCGGGAAAAAAGAAATATGATGAGGTTTTCAGGAAAATCCCTGAAATTTCTCACTTTCTGGTTTTCACAGCGTGGCAAAGCAGCCGCGTTTTCAGTAAAGCACAACCAGTGAGGACAAGGAGGGCCTAGAGAAAGTGTGGAGGCTGGAAGAGAGGGAGCCTTCCCTTGAAAATAGATGTAGTAGTATGTTAAAAATATATATGTGAAGAGGAAAAATCGCTAGTAAAACAAGTCATCGTCGCCGTCTGTTTCCTGTTCTTTCTGGTAATTCTGCATGTGAAACCATAGGCGGTTTCTGACCTGAAATACTCCAGCTGGGTTTGCTCCTTCCCTGTGGCTGTTGCAATGTCAGAGGCATCGAGCTGGCTGGACAACCCTGCGTTTTCCAAGGCTTCTGGCACTTGGCTGATTGCAGTAAATGCTGCTTTCAAGAAATGTTTTCCAATTTAGCAATACAGTCCTTTGCCCCTAATAATTTAAAATTACTCTCCCTCCTTGGCTTAATACCTCAGTTTCCAATGTATTTATAAGAAGTATACTTTTGGTTGTTTGACTAACTTGACTCCTTTGCAAAGGTTCACAATGTGGAAAACTACCCAAGATGCTACTTTTGCTTTCATTACATCCATGTTAATGAAATGTTGACATCCATGTGACATGATTGTTTTCATTGCATCCATTTCATCGCATCAAGAAATGCATACAAATATGCACACGTAGGCAAGCATACTCACCCACCCAAAACCAAGCTCTCCCATCCAAGGAAACAACCACACTTGAGCAAAATGGTGGGAAACTTGAAGAAAGCCTACATCTCATCTAAAGGTTTTCAGTAAAGCAGTCTTTGATATTAGAGGGAATTATGGGTGAGCGTGATTTTAGAGTGTAATACTGATGAGTTTGCAATCTAGGACTAGGGTTCAGTTTGAAGGTATCAGAAGGAGTGTAGAGACCAAGAGAGAAAGATGGTCTGGTAGTTGAGGAAGTTAAATGTTATCATGGGCCCCCTCACACCCTTGTGTCAGAATTTCTATGTGATACTGAGTGATTCCCCTTAGCCAAATATTTTACAGGCTCCACAGTTCTCTTTTGTCCCTTTTTTTTTTTCCCCCAGTGCTTCAGCTGGATGTAGTTGCTCAGTGAGACTCTGGATTCTAAACTAATTTATTTTTTTTCCTGACTTTGAGAAGTGCTAGACGTTTCTAGCTGCGATTGAACTAGATAGGAGCTATACGTAACTATATAAAGTTATGATAATTACTCTGAAAAAAAAATATCTCAGGCATCTGAAATTGGACACCCTAAATTAGCAAAATGTTTGACCTTAATCATTCTCTGACTCAGCTCCCCATCTGTGCAATGGGATAAGATCTTCTCTTCATCACGCAGAGGTGCTGTGGAAAGCAAGTGATGAATATTTGAAGCGCTCACATATTGTAGTGATGAGCTCCATAGAAACTGCTATGAGAAAATTGAAAACTCTGCCTCTAAAGCCAGCCAGGATTGTGTGCTGCAAATAGGGCCACACACAATGGTGAGGATCAAATGAAATATTGAAGAAGCCTCATTACATGTGAGCACCAGCCACTTGATGCAATGTCTGAGGCGGTTGAAGCTGTGTAGGGTATGTAATTAGACTCTAGCACAGTATATACACACAAGGAGCTGAATTACAGCTTGTGGACCTTGAGGCTTAAATCTGACATTTCCCAACTTACTGCTTACGTGAGAACCTTAACCTTAAGGTAGATTTTGTCTGTTATTATTGAATATAGGTGAGATTTTCAAAAGCACTTGGCTCTGTCCTGTCTTTGTTGCCAGTAAAGATAACACGACTTTATGGATGACTTTAGTGGGAGCAGAGTTAGGCCAATGTCGAGTACTTTCAAGTCACAAACTGTGATTTATGTTGCAAATTGTCTGAAAAACACACTGGGAAAAATGCAGTACTTAGTGCTTGAACTCGGTGATGCTCTTGTCATTCCTAAGGGCTGTTAGCTTTCTCTATTAAGAACAACCTTGTATGCGAGATGCTAAAATTAGGTACTGGCAGTGTTTATTGTTGTTTGCTAGTGCATAACATGAGTACACGCAATTCTCTTATTAACCTTGAATGCAGATTTTCATTGACCTGTTTCTAAACATCAGAAACCTTGAGGTAACCTACAGAGCTTTTTATCTGACATGCACGGAGTGGTATTTAAATGACCCAGAGTCAAGTTTTAGTATTACTTATATTACAGCAAGCATCAGAGATCAAAACCCTGTAGTGTCAGGTTCTTATCAGACACTGCCATGAAGATTTGGCAGTTTAAGTTGACAAATTGAGTTTTCTTATTCCTGTTTTACATGCAGAGGAGGCAGAATCTGGCCTGCCGGGAGCTGAACTTGCTCTGCACTCAGTGAAGAAGAGGAGACACTGTCTCAAAGTCAGGCAGAAAAAACATTTAGCAGAGTCGCTACCAGAATCTGGAGCTGTTGGGTCAGAACTGTAATTTTAGCAGCACTCTTCTTTGCAGATACAGTCTTCCAGCCTGCATGCTGAGATTTTGCTTTTTTCTTTTTTTCTCCACCCTTTTAAGATCCCTTTTACATATGCAGTGTCTTATGTTAGTAGCAAATAATTATCTTCCTCTGCAAAGGAGATCTTTTCATCATAGCTTTCTTATGGCACCTTCCATGGTCTTTGGAAATTGGAGTGTGCCGAAATCAGTGCTACAGCACGTTCCTCCCACCCCCTACATACTTTTCTACCACATACTTGGCACAGGCTCCTTGATCCTGCACATTTTCATAGTGATAAAGAATAAACATTTTAACCTCTAGAATTTATGACTCCTCACAGGGAAAGCATTATTTCCTTAGAAGTTACAGAAGCAAATGGAAATATTCCCGACAGTGAGACTTTGAGTGAGCTAGGAATTGAATTGAAATAGCTCTCAAGTCCAGGAAGCTGGCCACTGAAACAAACTTAAGGGAGTGCTGTGGAAAACATGTCTTGGCTCTCTCCCGTGGAAGCCCACTGCTCTAGCACACTAACTTTACTCCGGTGTTTCACAGGATCCACATTCCATGGTGGGGTGTGATACCAAATAGCAATAATTATCTTTCAGCAACACAGATATGGCCAGGTACAGACAGAGATATACATCATGGAAGAATGTCTCTTTACTGTGCTTAACAGGGTCCATTGTACTGAATTCTGTTTCAGAGACTTCCACTACCAGAGGTGGCTAGATTGGACGAAGATACTATCCTGTCTGGGAAACTATTGTCTAAATTCCTGTCTATTTTTCCTAATTCAGTTGACTTTCCAACAGTCATTATTCACTCTTAGCCACCAAAACTACCAAAATTTTTTTAGGTTGTCATGTATTTACTCACATTGTAATGATAGCTAGTAGTGCTGGTCATTACAATGGTCTCTGTTTCCAAAGAAATGAAGATATAAGTGTAAAGCGAGAGATGATGTCAGTGATGATCGTGAAGAGTGAAAAGGAAAGAAATAGGACTACAGTATCATGGCCACTTTATTCCTAGAATTAGATAAGGATTCTAAAGTACAGGGTTGTACATTGAGCACACTACAATACCTGGTACCAATGAATAGAAGTGAATGATGGACTCATCCCAAAAGAGTGCGACTTTTTGAAAATCAGTGTTTCTGAAAGGAGGGAAAAGTGTACTTGCGACTGGAATCCCTTCTCCTGTTGTATTCAAGAGGGAAGTTCAAGGTGCAGCTCAACAAGCCTGGTTGGATGGTGGCACAAAAGAAAGACTCTGCATTGCTTATTGCCTGCAGTGGTTCTGGCAACATGTTCCGAGGGGAATTTGAACAGAGTGATTTTGTTATTCCTTCACTCCTAGCATCTCATCTCTTTCTGCTTTATGAGTAGTGAAATCTCTGTTTTAAATTTCTTTTAAAATGCATTTCTGTATTGTTTCATTTTTATTGTGTTTATTATTGACCAAAAAAAATTCTAACAGCCCTAATGAGAGAGTAACAGTCCGTTTGATGACATTTTAAATGTTAGTTATAAATTAGTCTTCGGAATAACAAGGTTTCATTCTCTGAGACAATAGGAATGTATCGCTTAATGTCTAATATTGTCTGTTAAATGTGCTCTTAAGAACATTAGGGATTTCACTTGGTGTGTACTCACGTAAGTCCCATCTGTAAGAGATGAGTCAACTTCTGGAAGTCTCTGTGATTTGGTAGCTTGAAACAGTACTCCTCTATCTGCCACATTTCTAGATTTGTTCTTACAAGGAGCAAGACTTTTATTGCTGAAAGAATGAGACCGTATTCCTCGTGCTAATTCGCACCTATGGTTTTTGTGGGCATCTGTGAGGTTGCTGTCTGTTCCCCTGAGGGGAAGAATATCTGTCTCTTGTGCCAACTTAGCTGATTTAGCAAGGGAGAGAGTAAAAACTTTCATCCCAGTAAATTTCTGTAAGAGAAAGGAAACATGTGAAAATGAGATTTCACCAGCAATTGAATTATGGTGTGGACTACAAAGCTCCATTTAATAGTGAGGTTAATGACTAATGTATTTTCATATTCCATTTCCTCCGAGACTTCAGCTGTTTTTCTAGAGCTGGATGGAGAAGCTATTGCTCAGCTGAATGGGAACAGCATTCATCATCCCTGTGGCAGGATGACTCTTGGGAGAATTTTAAAGAAAATAACTTTTATCAGCTGCTAGAAGGTTTCTGCAGCTCTCAAGCTGTTCCATTTTTGCAGGATGGTCCATTGAAGGACCTGGACCATGCCACTCTGCAGAGTACCTCTTCAAATGCATGAGCCATTGTTTCTCTGTGGAAGTGACTAAAATACAGATGCTCTCTAGCCCATGATGAATTAAAATAGGTCCAGCATCAGGTCTATTCTGTTAAAGTGATCATGATAAGGTCTGTCATATCTATAGCAATTGGCTTAAATACTCTAGCTGTAACCTTCTCCAAATCCTGACAGAAATCACTTGTAACCAAACCATTTAAAACCAAAAAACAAATAAATTTTTAATTCTGGGAACTGGGTTTACTGTTTATTTACAACTAGGAAGAGAATCTAGTGTAACCAGTAACTGCACATCGGTCTTGCTGAAATGTTAGTATTATTGAAAAAGTACCTACAAGGCAAGTGATATTTGGAGGCACTAAACCCTACTACTTAGAAGACTGGTATCTGTTTAGTTATATTGATTTCTTCTGTGACTCCTGGTTTCTTTCCCAGGAATTTACAATGCTTGCTAAAAGCTCATATTATTTATCTTCTATGAACTCTTGCAGATCTATGATATTTCAGCAGAATTCCATTTCTTAGCAATCTACTCTAAATGACTTTTTTTTCCCCCAGAATTTAGCCACAGGCTAGATTGTTTTTCATCTGATATCCAAATTATTCAAAGGCATGATGTCTGGAAAGTACTTTGAGCAGTAAAAGGGAAGGCTTCTGGAATTCGTGGGTACAAAACGAGTCAGAATCGGGACTCCCTTATTACCTCTCTGAACCTTCTTTCAGCACAGCTGTGATTTCATCCTGCCTTGCTCCACTCCTGAGCTCAGGATGCCACTCCTGTCAGTGTGGGGAAAAGCATGCAATCTACTAACAAATGTCTACCAGCCAAGAATTCTGCCATCAGTTTTGCTTGAAGTACGCTTGAATTATAGGAGCTGTTCAATATTGCAAATTTACAACGATCGCATCTCCTACTATCTGGTCTGTTGGCAACTGCGTTGCCGTCATGTTGTTTCCTCCTCAGACACCTTTTTGGTAGTGAATTTGGGTGAGACATTCTCTCTGTGTCCACTGGAGCAACATCAGCTCCTGAAAAAAAGGGAATAAACTGTTGAATCCTGCAGTTATTGTACATATTTCTCTATTGGCAAATGTTCTGGGATGAGTGCTTTGGAAGCATTTTCTCTTGTGTACACATTATGAGCCTTTCCCCGCCTAGTTCTAAGAAAATACTTCTTTGTGTCCTGCTTTTAGCTCAGATACATAGAAAACATTACTGATGTCTCTGATAAGCAGACTTCTAGTTGTGCTTAAGCAGCTGCTTTTTATTATAATGATACTTTGCAAGGTTTTGTGTGTATGACATATGAATAGTTCGCTGTGTTTTAATCAGCTATTTCTATCTGTTCAGTTTTATTACTAATATTAGAAAATATGTGGTGTTTAATTTTATATATATATATATATACCCCTTTAAACAAAAAAAAGGCTGTTCAGCACTGCATAAACCTTGAGAGATATTTTTGGCTTAACGTTATTGCAGAGGAGAAGCCATTGTTACACAAAGAATGAATTTGCCTGAATTAACAATAAGATATTGGGAGCTCCTCTAGGAATAGTCTTGCAGATACTTGGGCACGTTCTTTGAAGCACTGCGTTGGAAGAAATGCTCTATTTCTGATAAAGGTCTTTTTGAAATCGTAAGAAACAATCACTCACTTCAAGCCCTTTGGCCAGTGAACCTGAAAACATCCTCAAGCATTAAACTTGCATTCTTCTTGCCATCCATACCATACCAAGGCAAGGATAATGTTGAGAAATGTCACTGCTTATTTTAAGCAGGGATATCATTAGTCATCAGAGTCATTATCAAAGTGTATGTTTTGTTTAATGGACCTACACTTTATTTAAATTGCAGAAAAATGTATTGCCTCATTTTCTACATGGGGAGTTAGAAGAGGAGGCCTACAAACACATAAATAGAAATTTCTGTGAGACTGCTGTGGCCGGAACACACTGGCGAGTGAATTGCTCTGATAATTACCAATTCTATAAAGCCTTTCTTATTTCTAAGAGCTGGAACTTAGTCCCCTTGAAAGACAGCGTTTATGTCAGACATATTTATACTTTGACCTTAAGTCGGAGCTTGAAGTTAGGCCAAAACAGCACTGCACATAAGCAGTCATTACCTCACAGTTGTTCATTGTGTCTGCACTTGACTTCAGATATAATCGTGGGTTTTTTTCCTAGCATTAAGGGTGGTGTTCAATTATTTAAACATAAATGCCTAGTGCCAGTTTCATGCCCTTAGTTGTCCAAGACACTTGCACAAGTTTGACATCTGCTGTGTACAAAGAACTTAAGACCTACATCTTTCTGCAGTGGCAGAGGTAAGCCAGACAGGATGCCCCATGACAGCTCAAACAGTACGTGACATCTATGATTTGGGAACAGAATCCTGCTGTTAGCATTTACTTTTTTTTTTTTTTTTTTTTTTATAGCCTTCCACATCTTTCTGTTTTCCTGCAGTGCTCACTCTCAGCTGATGCTATTGCCTCCCATGCAGTTCTCCAGACCCACAATACTTGAGCAGCATTTAGTTTCTCAGGAGACTGTTCCAGCTAATGCTATTTTTAAAGATCTTCCTTAAGCTGTCTTTCCTGTGCTGTATATGACATCCCATAGCTATATTTTCATATTAAGTTCTGTATACCTCATCTCAGATAACAGTTATTATACATTTATGGACGCTTTAAAGTTGACAGAAGTCTTCACAAAATATAAACAGACATGATTTCACATTCCATTGAAATGAAAGAAAGCTGCTCAGCCTTTACAGAGTATTTCTTTTTTAATTGAAGGAATGAGAGCTAGGGATACCTTCTGTATTTGGGCTTCTAGTATGCAAAAGTGATTTTTATCTTCTCTATTTATCATGAGCATTGCGTACATGAACCACAGTATTCGGGATCTGTCGGTTTAAGGGAACGTGGGCAGAATAAACTAAATTATGATGAACTAAGTTAAAAATATGTGCAGTCCTCTAGGAAGCAGAATTTTTTTTCATTTTGCAAGAACAATGGGATAAATTTTTTTGTATGGCTCAGTAAAAGATAGCAATAATTGCCAAAAGATTATGTTCCGACTTGCTGTGATTTACACAGAAAACAATTTCTCAGTTGCGCATATTGAAACTACTTGTAAGATAGCGTGCAACCAGAGAGGGTCATAAAAGTAATTCTAGTGTAACTTCAAAGCCCAAAATTCCAGAACTACTTTTTATTTGGGAAATGCAGCAGGAAATAAGTACAGTGGCTACTGAAGAACTAGAAAAAAGTATGCCAGAGTCATTCATATAGACAGCTAGGGATGGAATAAAGTTACCTGCAAGATTATTTCATACCTAAAACGATGCATTCTGGTAGGACAAAGTCTTTGCATTTTGATACCAAAAACTCATAATGGAAAAACCACACCTCCAGGCTTGAATTGGGAAGATAAGTAACATTGTGCTTTTTTTCTGTGCCTTCATCTTTCTGTCCATCCACCTCTGCCAACCACTGTGGAATCCAGCAGATGATTTCAGCCCAACATGACAGAGCAAGCAGTGATCTCAAAAGTATTAAGTCTAAATATGAAAACTTCTGGCTGCATAGGAATAAAGGAACTCAGATTAATGCCTCCACTGGGGAAAAGAGGATAGAGGATGAACTCAATGGCCACATGATCTGGCTGTCCTGCCAGCTGGCTGATCAGCACATAGAGTAGTTTCCTTTTGCACAGCCAATTTTCTGACTTGGGCAGTAACTCTGTCCAGCTGTAAAGTTCCCTGACCTTTTTTTGTGTGGATTGGAAGAGATTTGATACTCCATTTCCAGCAACAGTAACTTTCAGGGGAACAAGATAGCTAGAATTCATAACCTATATAGGCAAATAATGTGTCTAGAAGGTGAAGTTTGAGGTTCCGAGCAACCAAGTGTTGTGTTTGGTGTGACTGTAATCAATCCTCAGCACTCCTGTAGGTTTTAGCACTTGTCCCACAGATTTTTCTGAAGAGAAGAAATGCAGATTTCACAGTGCTTGGTGAACAGGAGTATTGCAACTTGGGAAATGGGCTCTAAATCCTGGGTGGCTGCGGGAATTCCTGAGGGAATAGCGTATGACGCCACAAATGAAGTGTGAAGCTGATAGCTTTTCTGTCTCAGGTACATCAGAGAGAAAACTCATGTAGTAAGGACTCAACAGCTTTGTAAATCTCCGCCTGAAATAATGTAATTTGCTTGAAGAACTCCAGGCAGACTAATGGCCTCCAGCTGGAATTGCATGCGTGTGCACTTTTCCTATCTTGGATAATGTTATATTAGCATAAGTAATGGGTTTCCTTCCTGTGAAGGTCTGAATAGGAAAACAGTTTTAGAGCTTTGTAAATCAAGAATCCCCAAACAGAATATTGCCACTTGAGATTTTGAGCCATGATATTTAGCTTTCCTTAATTTCCATAATATCCTTTGTTTCTTTTCCATCAATCTGCTTATCTCCCTACATCTTTGTAAGAGACATACACTGGAGCAATGCTGGCTTCCTCAAGTTGTTTTGAGAATTCTTCAATGCTCTTTGTTTCAGCTTTTCCTTCTTTCCAAACATAAATTATAACATTTTATTACTGATGTTTTTCTCCTAATACACAAAAGTTTTGGTTAGACGTCATCTTTCCTTCTATCATCTACAAGCAAATGTGGCCCCTGAACTTCCTCCTGTAGCTGGCTGTTCTTGTACTAGTTGCCTGTGCCCACACAACCCCACCTGGCCTTCAGAAGAAAATGTGCCTCTGAGCAAAAACTGTTGTAAATGGCACCAACCCCCCTCATCCTCTGTGATTCATGTGAAGCTGTTGAAGAGTCTGGAGCACAAGTCTGATGAGGAGCAGCTGAGGGAACTGGGGTTGCTTAGTCTGGAGAAGAGGAGGCTGAGGGGAGATCTGATTGGCTCTCTACAACTACCTGAAAAGTGGTAGCCAGGTGGGGGTTGGTCTCTTCTCCCAAGTCACAAGTGATAGGACAAGAGAAAATGCCCTCAAGTTGTACCAGGGGACATTTAGACTGTATATTAGGAAAAATTTCTTCACTGAAGAGGTTGTCAAGCATTGGGACAGGCTGCCCAAGAAGTGGTGGAGTCTCATCCTACATAGATGTTTTATTATTGTCTATTAATATGCCTTGCTGAAATACCACCTGAAGACCAGGAATAATTAAAGCTATATTGTGCTGGGCATGAATAAATATAACAGTTGGCACCCACCATGGCCCCCAAAGACAACATAGACCATGCAGAAGAGGTGAGCAGCAGTAAGAGGTACTGAGGGGAAAGAGAAACAAGTAACTACTAATGAGATAACTACAAGCACAATAAAGACTAATATCAGGTTTGGAATAATTCCAGTTGAAGATAGAATTTATTTAATTACAAATATTGCTATCTTGATGAGCTGCTTCTCCAGGAAGATGAGTGTGGTAGAGTGAGGATATCTGTATTCACAGACAACATTGTGATTCCATTTGCATGGCAACGATGATTTCTTCCAAGTGCAGTTGAGACAAAGAACTTGCAGCTACTTCAGAGATAGATAAAAGTGTCACCAGAAAGCTTAATTTTTCAAGATGTGTTAAGAATATACACGATTTAAGTTGCAGACCAGTGCATTTATTAAATACCAAGCTGCTCTGTGTCCCCTTTTTCACCCGTATCTTTTGCACTTCTTTCCATTTCTAGTTACATAAACATATTAATTATGTATCTGTAATGAATAAAGGATAAGTTGTTATTGCAGTTACTCCTTTCTCCAGCTTTTACATTACTGATTGTGTCATAATTATGGGAAAATCCAGCACACCTGACTCATGCAAGTAGATCCACTAAGTCCCGAGGAGGTATCCTTTAATTAAAAAGTGTTTTTATAACAATGACAGATCAAACAATGACATTCAGCTGAGATTTTGTTTGTCGATATTCACTCAATTTTATAAGTACCCATAAAAACCTGTTTTGTTGTCTCTGACACTCTGCCCTGTATGAAGTGCTGAAGAGAAAGCCATAAAATTGTCAGTAGCGGGGCTTTAAATCCCGCATCACTATCGGGATATCACAGTCTGCATTGTTTTGTACAAGCTTTTCCTGCTGCCTGCAACCCAAGGGAAGCAACCCACTGCGGGAAAAGCAAACGGTATTTTAAATGGTCGTGTAAACTCAGAGTAAAACACCATTTATTTTATGCACAAAAATATCTGTTCTTGCGTTTTCGGCATTTAAAAAATACATTTGAAAGTATTCCAGGTTTTTGCTTTCTTATTTCGAAGGACTACAGGAAGTCAATTGTGCTGTCTCGTATTTTATTGAAAAGGAGTCCAGGCTATTGGATCTATCCCAAAATCGTCCTTTACTGAAATTGCAGGTAGTCATTGAAAGGCATTATAATACACATAGCTATATAAAGTGCAGTGTTTTCGTAGGCAGTCTATTCATCACAGCCACTGTGCAACAGAATGACTTGTATCAAGTGGAGGGGCATAATGGAGAATGGGATAGGAAGCAACCATTTGAAGCCTTTGTTTTTCAGAACGGAGAATAACTAAAGTACGGAGGTAGAATTAAAATGCCTCGGTGTGTGAAAGGGTTCAGGATCATCTATCTGTATGGATGTGTCTGTATGCGTATACATTTATGTATATGTTTTGCATGCAGCACTGTAGATACATTAGCTCCAGTTTCCTATGTCTTATACACGAGATTTTTTTTTCTTCATAGAGGATTTCCAGACTTATTAACGCAGATTATTATTTAAACTTGTTCTACGTTCCCTGTTATGTGCTTGGCACATCTATTTTAAATACACTACCGCCTGCTTACTGCTTGTTTAATGTGTTTGTCCAGGTGTAAGGCCACTTTACAGGCTGTATTCTGATTCAAGAGGGATGCTCTTACCCTGGTACCAGGGGTTTCTTTCGCAGAGGCAGCAGGTGTTGGCCTCAGGGCACTCACTGAGCTGGCAGTAGAGAATGGGTTGCGATTAGGTGCCTGTGAGAACGGTGTTTTGCATCTCTCTATGCAGAATTTAGTTGGAGATTATTTTTTTCCCCCCAGCGCATTTTAGATGAGACCTTTTTTTTTGTTCTCAGTGGTAATGCTCTCAGTTTTAACTGCTGTCATTTTATTCTTCCCTGCTGCACAGTGGTTATAACTATCCTACGTCATCTCTTAGTAATATTTTTTTGGTCTTGCTATCAGTCGCTGGGTTATTTCTTGATCAAGCAAATCAGCATTAAGAAAGATGGAATTTTATCCTAGTTTACCAAGAGCAAACAAGGGGGCACCTCATAACCTTAAATGACAATACTGTTAACCTTAATGCACAAAGATAATACACCTAACCTCCCTTCCCAGAAAGCAGATTAATAGGGGCACATCTCTGACCTAAGATTAGTCCTTATCATAAAGTCAGAACTGAAATAATGGAATTGGCCTAAGAGCCTAAATATACCACAGTGTTCCTTCAGTGAGCCTGCAGTATCTACTTTTCATTTAAGTAAATAATATCACTAAATTATTTGAAGTACTCACTCAGTTTGGGAGTTTTAAACTAGCCCATCAGGGCCAGGAATTCTGCTTATCTAATCCTGCCTGTTCTCTGAGGAATAGCTCTTCAGACTGAAATGCATGGTTATCAGTGAGTCCTACCTGGTCTGGGTTTCTCATAGCTCTCTGTGGAGCACACATGCATTCCTCTGAGGTTAAAAGTGTGAGTGACACTTGGAAATAGGGTACCCACTCAGCTAGAGCATCCTTCTGATCCTCAATATAGAATCTAAGGTTCACTTTGTTGTTTTGTTCAGTTTGATTTTACTTGCCTGGAGTTTGAAAGTGCTAGGGGAATTTTGTCAGTGTCCTATTTCAAGGAAATCTTATTAATCACTTTCAGTCATGCTGCATAGTTTCCTGCTGTGTATTGTTGCTGAAGAAGGAATTTCCAGCCTGATATTTTCATTAATGATTGCAGAAAGTTGGACTGGCACTACTTGCAAGTGTTAAGCCAAGAGGGGTTATATGAAGACTTTTCATAATGTGAACTGCATCATAAGAGAAAAGTTGTACCATGGTCATAATCTGTCTCCATTAAGGTTTATACTACATGAAAGCAGCAGCTAAAGCAGTTACCTGCAGAGAACAGTAGCCTTAAGAAAGCACTGTAGGTATTTCTAGCTGTCTCTTAATATGTTGAACACTTGCAAAAATACAGGGAGCCAAGCGCTCGATGGGTTATCATAAAGTGTTTTTTTTTCTTATGCGGGTTAATGAATGATAACCAGAGGTGCGCCAGCACCATGTGAGCATCTGCTTCTGTGAATGCTCTGTGCATTCCCATAGACAAATATCATCTCCCTTTCTTACTCAAGGATTACAGACTTTAAGAAAAAAATAAAAAGAACTCCAAACTTTCTTGTGTGGAATTGCATAAGAAAATTAAGTTTAGGCTAAATGTTGAATTTTCAATTGCTGTTGGTATCTCTCTCTGTTTTATTTGTGTTCTTGTTTGCGCATGTAGGAGCCTGGGTTGCCTTTTTAGGGGGTGTTTTGTGAACTGCCTGCTGGTGCGATGTGGACCAGGAGTGGTCCAAAGACTATTGATTGAGATACACTGCCAGGCACCACAGCTTGGGACTCCATGAGCTATGCTATCATCAAATGAGCCATAGCTTTTGAAATGCTTGTTCCCTCAACATAATAATAATAATATGAAATAATAGGTAATATAATAATATAATATGTAATATAATAATATGTAATATGTAATACAATAATAATATGTAAATAATATAAAATGTAGTTCAAAATTAGATGCCTGCAGTTAGGATAGCTAACTTGTTCTCCTACGCATCTAGTTTACATGAAGGATCAGGATTTTGCTTCTACTTATAGTTATGTATTTGCAGACTCCTGATTCATTGCTCATATTGATATATGACATGAAGTGGTTGTTGAAATGTATTTCAAATCCCATTATATTTGTAACATATTCTAAATACAGAGCTTAACGCAGTGTTTCACAGTGATTCAGAATAGATGCAGGTGACTCAGAATCAGGGAGAAGTGACTAAATTATTTTGTCTGCTCCTGAAGGCATTTCTGTCATAAGGAGATACTGGGAAGGCATGTGAATGTTGCATCCAAAGGGTACAAATTAAGTCGGAGAAGGAAAATGGAGTGTGGCAATGGAGAGTATTGATGCTCTGGATTGGATGGAAGATAAGAAGCCTGTAGAATAGATAAAAGCCAGTGCTGGCATGCTCCAACACGCTGTTTGGAGAAATATAAACTGCAGCCTCAGAGATTTTAGAGACAAAAGAACTTAAAGAGCAGTGCTTATGGAGGAATACTGCAAGGGAAAAAAATTAGAAGTTTCTCTGTGACAGCAGATACGACTCATTTGATACAAGTTCTTGCTGATTTTAAAATTTGCAGAGTACATATTAAGAACTTGTTTGACGTAAATGAGGTTCTGTGTCTTTGCTTAGCATTTGACATATTGCATAAACAGCAACAATATTTTAAGTACTTTATCATATATAAGTACTGAAAGTTGTCTCATTTTTTTATTTCCTCTTCAGAAATTATTTTCATAGTTTGTTGAAGCAAGACTTTTTTATTGAATTCTGGTGGAAGCCTCCATGAATGATGTATAAGTCTCACTTAATTGGTCTTTTGGTCTTTCCATTGTCTACTGAACTCACTTCACTTCCTGACTGAGTTTAATGAACTCGCTGTCTGTAGGGAACATTGATATTAATGCTGTGGTAGTGCTCAAAGGCCCCGGGCAGGATGGGTACAAGGTGCTGTGCATCACAGGTGTGATCATGAGCCCCAGTTTCATTTTGACAGACTCATTGCTACACATGCAACAACTTCAGCTAAAAGCTGTTTCCTATGAAACCACACTGTGGTAGTGTAATTCCTGCTCAGTAGCAACAAGGGCAGTCCCTTGAACCCTGCAGAGTAGGATCCAAGGGACTAAATAGCTGGGACCAGCAAAACGTTATGTCAGGTCTGTCCGTATCCTCAAGTGGAAATCGTGCAGGAATCAGATCCTTCTGTATTGGTCTCAAAAGCTCAGCTTTCTTGAGTGGGGGTGGAAGGTTTAGGTTTTTGGCATCACCTGGTTCACTTCTATATTACTGCGTGGATCACCATGTTGTCTGATGAAAGGGAGAGGAAAAATACCCTCCTAATATTACACAGATATTAAAGTCTTCTTAGAGCTCTCCTTCTCCAGTTTAATAGAAGAGTAGCATGGAGTCCACAAGTGCTGGGAAGGAAAAGACATTCTACACACACTTACTTCAATGAGAGAAAAGGAATTCTGGGCACAGAGCTGTGTAACACTTGTCCTGGGCTCACACCAACTGGGCACATCTGGTCTAGCTTTGTGGGACCTAACTGCCTTGCATGGTAGCACAGTACTGGGGCACTCGCAGACGTCACAGTCAGATGATTATTGCAGAGGCCAGTGTAGACCTGGACAGGCAATGATGATGATACTCTTTCTTTAGTTCTCTAGATGCATGATCAGTAAACGAAAAGGCTTTAATTAGAACGGTGCAAAGATGGGATTGATGTGCAGGCAGAATTAATTTTCATTCATTTAAATTAATTTTAAAATTTTAAAATTAATTAATTTTAATAGAATTGTTTCTATTAGGAGATCTGACTGCTACAGTCAGTCATTGTGATCACCTCTGCAACACAGCTGCAGAGAGATGGTACTCTTCCAAGGTTAATGTATGAGAACTGGACTGTTGGTGTTCCTGTTTGTAGCTTTATCACTGATTATTAGAATAGCCTTGGAAAAATCACTTACCCTGGACCTTCTTTCATTTTTGTCTCTTAAAAGAGCTCTGGGGAGTAACTTTTAGCTCACAGGAGTAATGTGGGTTAAGCTTTGCCAAGTGTTGTGGAGTGTTGTGAAATTACTAGATGAAAGCAGGTTATCAGTGCAGAGTATTGTTGAGTTGTTTCACTGCCAAATGACTCATCCCAAGAAGTTATAAATAGGGTGCCAGTGGGTTTTGTCTTTCAGTTGTGTCGTGACTCTGGCAGTATAGCAAGCATGGCAGTTGCACGGTCAACTTGAAGACTGGGTTGCACCAATCCAAGACTAGATAAGCATCCTCCATGCTCTCATGGTCTGCAGGCATTTGAGCTGTGTGCATCCAGGGCAGATGTTCACAAGAGTCCTTCCCCTTGAGCAAGGAGGAATCAATGTGATGAAAGAGTTTTGCACACTGTCATGAGGGAGACCTTCCAGTTCCTCAAGCTCTGCTCTTACACTCGGAAATGCATTTTGTGATTGTTGCAGCTGCAGCTGGAAGCTTTGCAGAGGGCACACCTTCTGTGTGTTTCTGCTTTTCTGCCCCAAGTAAGCTTGATGAAATATTCCCAGCTAATCACCTCTCGATCAGATTTGTTTCCTCATTCAGGCTGAGCAGTTTCAGTGTGCTCCACAGTTCAATAGTCATGGTAACTCTATGTCCGCTCATTCAGCTTTGACTTGTATTCTTATGGTTGTTCCTCCTTTTTATATATATATATTTTATTATGGGGTAGACAAGAAGAGGGCAGAGGGAAAACAAAAGAGGAAAATGTCTGTGTGACTTCCCACAGTCATTTCTGTCAGTTTGGTTTTGCTTGTCTGAGGTCAGACTATGACATTTAAGCCCTTCTGGTTTAGAGAAGAGTATTAAAATTTAGAACAAGAGGAAATGTACTCAAGTTGGGTCAGGGGAGGTTTAGATTAGATATTAAGAAAAATTTCTTCACTGAAAGAGTGGTCAGGCATTGGAACAGGCTTCCCAGGGAGGTGTTGGAGTCACCATCTCTGGAGGTGTTCAAAAAACGTGTAGACATGGCACTCTAGGACATGGTTTCGTTGACATGGTGGTATTGGACTGACCGTTGAACTTAATGGTCTTAGAGGTCTTTTCCAACCTTAAAGATTCTGTGATTGTGTCATTCTATTATTAAAAGCCATCAGTGAGTGTTTCCTTCCTTGGCACAAGCACAGAGTTATCATGAGTTGCATGTGACAGGAATAGAGATCCATTCAGCATTTCCCTCCCACCACCTACTCCATCTATGGCACCGAGTCCCCAGATTCACACAGTCTTGATGTCACCCACATCCTAGAGTTTTCCATGCCTATGAAGGCTTTGGGGCTGCCAAAAAAAGAAGTGCCATGATCTAAAATAGTTCAAGCCTGTGTGAAACAGGGCCAGTGGTCCTCCACAGAGGGATCTGCCGTTTTACAGATATGTCTTATCACTGAGTTTTGCTCAGGGCCACCCTTCTCATTTGTGCAGAGGCAGTGTAGATCTCCTGGGAACTAACTGTTCACTGATGCTTTCTGTCTTTCAGCTTGTGTCTTGTATTTGGTAGACCTTTTCTCATTTCTGGGTAGGTGAGTTATACCCAAAATACTGTTTTCAAGTGTCTTGCTCCCAAGTAGTGGGATATTTAGTTAAGCCCTGATGCCTTCTGAGGTGCTAGAGCCCACAAGCCTCCCATGAGCTTTGTGTTTAACCTTTACACCTCACTTCTGAATAGGTTTTCAGAAAGATGTGATTTTCTATATTTTCTGGTTCCAGTAGGAGCTCTGGTTACTGACTCTTCAGGATGAGGCCTAAAAAACCTCATTTCCTTTACTCTTCATTTTCATGTTCCTGAATGGTGACAGGTCAGGAGGTACTTTGGTTCTGTATCAAATAACATCTGTAATGTGAGCTCAATTATATCTGATGTGGTAGGGTATGAAATAAGGTGGGGACTTTATACATCTCTGTTGAAGTAGCCTGGGAGGGGACAGAAACTGGTGGCTCTGTTAATCTGAGAGTGAGCTTTGTTAAATCAGGTTGGTTCTGCTAGGGAGGACTAGCCTTTCAGACAGTGAGTCTCCTAATGAGACTTCTGAGGAGCTACAGCATGTGAATTGTGGTAGGAGAGAAGGCAGCAATCCATAATGATAGACTTGTAGGAAATAAGGCAAGAGCATCTCAGCATGGGACAGCCTGGTTCCATGTTAAGAGTTATGGCCTTCTCAAGGTCTTATGTTGCATTTTTGCAGAGCATTTTATGTAATTTTTTTCTATGATCTTTCCCAGACCCAGATTTGGCCATAAATCCCCAGGCTTGATTTGTTATTCTGATGTCAGCCTGCATTGGAGGCGAGTCCCAGGCAATAATCCCAGGCTTGCCTGGGACATGTCCTTTTTTCCCCATGGTGTGAGATACTTTGGGTGCCTGGGGTTGCTCAACTGAAGGACTGTAATACTAAACTGCAACTGGAGAGCCCACCAGCTAGCTAAACTTCTCTGACCCTGTGGCGGATCCTGTCCTCACAGTGCAGTACCGTTCATCAAGAGCTGAAGGACTATCAGTGGCTGTATCTGGCACTGGGTGAAGGAGTGTGAGAGGTGCTGCAGAATTTGATAGATCTGACTGCAGAAGCATGGAGTGGGATACAAAAGTGCGGTCTCACACCGGATGTACTGAACTGCACAGGTCCCTTTGACTGAATAGTGCAGATGTATGGTTGGGTGGAACATCTCACAACTTTACAGTAGTTTTGGATGACTTGCTGGAGACTCTGTATGCCTCTTTGGAGACTCAAGATGTATTGCAGGTGAAAGCATACTTCTACAACAAGTAAGAGTCGTGTGGAGAACTAAAAACATGTATGTGTAACCTTGACATGTCTGTGTAAGAATCAGCTTTTACATCTGGCAAAAAAAATACTGTGTAAACTTTCTGTGACCAAAAGATGACATTAGGACAGAATGAATTGTAATTAATCTTAGTTGACTGCTAATTACCTGTAAAATCTGATTAAAGGGAAAACTAAATTTACCTGCAGTAATTAGTGTTTCAATATGAAGTCTATGTCCATGTAAATATGTCTAGTTTTCTGTGCTAATTTATCATCACTGATACTTATGATGAGCTTTTCTTCATTCTACAAAGGTTACAGAGAATGAAGGACAAAATTAGAATAATGAATCTTTCTTTATTGACACGGCAACAGAACAAATACCGTATAGACATTTATAGACTTGAACATTATGATATTGTCAGAGAAACGGTAGTGTTTCAAATGTATTAGCATAGAAATAGCTTTGTTTCCTGTGACTTCAAATAGTTCTGCTTGCACTAGTTTGTCATTCAGCTGTCAGTAGGAAGGCAACAAACATTCGGTGTGAATTGACCCCCGAGAAAGGACGGGCGATTCTGCTATTCATTGACAAATGGATTTTGAAATATTCACATAATGAAATCCCCGGAGCAAATGGACTTTAATAGCTGGTAGGGTTTCATAAAGCAACATAAAATCACAGCTGGACATTCTGAGTGAATTTTCAGTAGGGATACCAGGCAAAAGTATATACCCGCTTACTAATGTGATTGAAAGGAGTAGGACATGTAATTCTCCAGTCTGACAGGTAGTAAGTCTTTTCTCTGTTTTTTTTTAGCACAGATTCATTAACTACCTTGTCCTACATCAGATTGTCTTAAGAATATTCCTATAGTAGGGAGACTCTGTAGATACCATGTTCAGCAGCAAAAAGAGCAGTCTATAAAGTGTTCTTCAACTCTTACTGCTATACAACAAGCTATGACTTAAAACACACCCCATGCTCATGATGCAGTTAGACATCATTGTGTCTGCACTAAGTGAAAAATACTTGTAGCCTGTCTCAGCCATCTAAGTACAACTTTCATGCATTAAGATGCTTTTCTGTGGAAAGAGTTAGATCTGAGAATAAATCGCCTGAGCAATACACTTAATGTCCAGGGGCCACATGTGACTACCCCATCTGGGAGTCCATACGGAATACCACTCCATGATTACACCCTGCATTGGAAAAATAACATATGCTGATCATCTCTCTCCCTTCTGTCCTTTGAGCATCTCTCCCAAACCTCACCAAACTGACTACCAGAAGCTTTATGGAATCAGGTTATGGGAAAACAACAAATACAAAAGCTGCCAAAATAGGCCACCACAACAACATAGTTCTTGACAACCACATCACCAGTGAGGTCTACATATGGAGACCTTAGAGTGTGACATAGTTTCTCCCATGCTCCACATACCCACCTGGAGTTAGGTGAATGAAACAGTGACTTTGCACCAAAATACTTATGTGCTGATAATTGGGAAAGGGCTGAAAAGCCCATACTAAGAGAAGAGGATTTCTTGCAAGGAAATACTTTATCTCTGACTTGCTGAGCCTGGTTCCCAAGAGAGATGGATAAAATACCTTTGAGGGAGGTGATATGGGATGAAATCTGTAACTGCTGGATATTAGAAATACAGATGAAACAGATTCATTTTTATGTTGAATTGCATTTTTTTTCTAAGCCTTCCTTCTTGATAAAAAATTTCTGTTCCACCTTCTGTCCAGCCAATACGGAAATGAGCCTTATCACTTCTTCCCTTGGTTACCCTTCATGACTCTCTTCTCTCAAGTTGTTTAGCTGATTAACATAACTAAATGAAGCTCAGAAGACCGTGTCCCAGTTTGTATTGCGATTGAAGTTTGCTGTCTCTGTTTCGGCCAAAACTGTATCAATTGCTCTATAAAAGATATTCAGATCTTCAAATCCTGCCAGTCTTTTAGGGATAAAACATGGTATTGTAAGGTTTACAAGAAGACTACTGGTAGATCTGTACCATCATGCTCTGCTTACACAAAGTCAAACAAGAAAACTGTAAAACCTTTCAGCAGACCTCCAACAAAATGAAATTCTGAGTTAGGCCCTTAACGCTGCCCCAGCATGCCCAAAGATTATGGTATTAATGGTTTATTATTAAATTATTTAATGACACAAGCTATTACACCATCCGTGAATGCCTCTGAGAATTTGTACTGGGACGTAAATGAAGCCGGAGCCAAATTTGTTCCTATATAGAAAAAATCATAAAACATTTATGTCATTTAAGCTTGATGATATCCTTGATTATTTCTGTGCAATCTCATAATTTTCAAGGTCTAACCATTGGTTACAGAGAACGAAATTTACTTGGAAATACAAATAGACAGTATGAAGCCTGAGCTGCCCAGTTATTTTTTTGACTGGACATTTTCATGTTTAGAGCTTAATCCCAACTAAATATATAAGAGTGTATGCAGGTAGCTAAATCCTTAGAGTTTTCTGTCCATTAATGTTAATTTAACCAAAAAGAATGAATATTGTCTTACAAACCAATGACTTGACTGCTTGATTCTGTTACAAAATTGACACGGAATTGATTGTGCATCTATGGGACTGTGCTAGTTCCTAGTTCTGTTCCTATATGTTTCATTCTTTCTTCCTTTCTTTTCCATATCTGGTCATTCCACACAGTTCAAATAAAACTCCACTTGTCTGTGGGTTGGGGTTGTGCATCAGTTGCATTTTCTGAAACTGTGAAGGTAGTTTTGACAAGAGCCTCCTGCAGTAGAAGTAATGATGCAGTGGAAACCTGCCCAATACGTACAAAACATTGCAAGTGCATTGTGACGGATCCTTTGTGGCAGATTTTCAGGCTGCAGTGATTTTCCTCATTTTGGGATGAGAAGGCCTCTCTGACTTTGTTGTGGGGAGCAGGAGGTGAGCTCAACATACTTTAAAAAAATGGTTTTGTTTTTTTTTTCTCTGCAGCAGTTTCCTTTGATATTTGGTCATATTTAAAATCTCCCATTTGGTTGTATTTGACAGGAACTCATGGGTCGATTGCTTATATTCAGCAGACAGAAGCCCAAATGTGTTTGGTCATTAGGTACTAAATAAACTTTTCAGTCCAGTCTTCCCTAACATTTACTTGCACCTTACACAGAAACAGTTGTAAAATTGCATCTCTGCTTCATCGGCTGTATAGATAATAATTGCTGTAATTCTGAAAGGCTGACATAATGATGCTTTCATTAGCAATTTAACCCAGCAGAAAAGCCTACAGAGGTTTTTGCCTATTTAGAGGGCAGCAAGTGTGTCTGTATTTCATTCCTGAAATGCAGTCCAGTGCCTCTGTAGAAATCCTTGAAGAATATCTAAATCAACACTTTTGTGCCAGCTTTGTTTTGTCCCAATACTGCTACTACAATTTAAGATTCTCAGTAAACAGGAATGGAGTTACCCAGTGGTAACTTACTGGGAATTGTTTGTCACCAATTGCTCTTGTAAATGTAGGGAAATCTGTGTAGCGGATCCAAACATCTCCCAGCCAAAATTGTTTAGAAACCTGAGACCGAGAAAAAGGGTAAAAAAAAAAAAAAATCCATTACTTGCATAACACCTTTTTCTTGCTCAGTGTTGCAGAGCTTTTAATCTTTTTTGTGCTCAAACCCTCCAGCCTTCCAGGTGAGTCAGCCTGGTCGGCACCCGCTAAGTCCTGCAGTGACAAATATTTATTTTCTCAGAAGAACTAGTTCCAGCAGACCCCAGTCGATGGGAAACAAAGGAAAATGCCTGTCCGTGGTCTCACAGTCCTGAGCTGGACCACTGGTGTGGTCTTTCATGACTGGCCTTGCTTCCTGGTAGCTTGAATTTCAACTGTTCTTGTGGCAACTGAATGTATTAATAATACTTTTAAAGACCCGCAGGAAAAGAGTGGAAATTTGCAGATCTTCATGAATAGCAATAGCTTGCCTAGCCAGGACTGGCTGAGCTTTTCACTTCTGGTAGGAAGCCCTGGTAACGTTGTCCTTTCTACTCCCTGCAGAGCTGTAACCATTGCTTTGGGAACAGGCTGCTTTCATTTCACTTCTCCTGAATGTAGTAATGATTTCCAAAATTAGTGCCCCAAGTTTCAGAGGATACAAACCTGGATTAAAAGGAGATGGTGCTTCCTCTCCAGTTCTGGGCTGGGATTCCCATCCTTTCCTGTGCCCTGTCACTGAATTTAGGGGTGTCCTAATAGGACGATACTTCTGTGTCTGAGAAATAAACTCGTGAACCTATCCCTGCTACAGAATATTTAGCACCAGGGTGATGCATGCAAATAGGCTCATCTCTGTCATGTGGAAATGCCAGTGTGATTGAAATGCAGCAAAACTGTCATTTCTAGGTAAAACTTTTAATCTGAATGTGGGAAAGGGTAGCTTTTAGAGCAAGGCAAACCTGCAGTTTTGGAACATCTTATAATAATCAGAGAAAGAAACTTATAGGATCAGATGGAAAAATGTCTTTTGTCTCATGGGGGAACATGTACCTGATCTTTTTTAGATGGGAAAAGGTACAAAATGCAAAATGATTGAAAACTGGCTGGTGAATTTTCCTGTGGGCAATTTAGGGACATTCCATGGTAATTTAATAGGGTGGAGCACGCCTTTCTTCTGATGATCATCATCAAAGAGCTGATAAAATACCTAACCAGATTAAAAGATCTTTGGTTATTAGGCACTGGCTAAAGGGATTCTAACAGTGCTCTCTTTATGCAGTGGGCATGTGGGGGTTTTGGCACCAGGAAGAAGAGTGGTGGTTTTTGTGGGCTTTTTTTTCTCCTAGTGTTGAGACTTAGCTCTGATTACTGAGGGTGATTCTTCTTTTATGTAAGAGACAAAAGCAGCCAATGATTCAGTCTATTAAAGCTGAACTGTATCGAAATGACTGGTGATTCTGTGCTGGAAATCAGCAACGGGCTACTGCTTGCATTAGAATGAAAAACAATCCTGATAACATCATTGATTCTCAGTCTACATCTTTAAAATTCACAAGAAAAACAAAAGGAGTCTTAACTGCTGAATTAATCAACACAGGCTGAAGTTCTCTCCAGCAAACAGATTATCTTCAAAAGAAAAGGGGAAAAAAGGGAAGACAAAATAAAAAGAAAAAAGAAAAATAGAAAGAAAAAGAAAAGAAAAAAAGAAAAAACCTAACTTGATAAGCGGATAAGAAAGATGTCTGACAGGAGTGTAAAATGGGAGCTACAGAAGACAACAGACCCCAAACAAGCTTTATAGGCTTCTGATGCAAGAGTCCAGGTAAGACTAAATCCCTCAGCTTTGTAAGAAAAAAGACGACCCATCTTCCCCCTGGCTACTGCAAGAGAAGAGGGAGGAGTGAGAATCTGAAACAAGCCTGCATATCTCTCAGTGCCCATTTCCAAGTGCCTTTTTTTTCCCTCCTAATTCCTCTGGGCTTCTAATTTGCCTGCTCCTTCTACTCACACAATGATCTTGTCCCATCCGATAGAAAGCAAACAGCAAGACGACCCAGCAAAACGCATGGAAGGAATGCTGAAGGCAGAAATAAGGTGAATCTTCACAAATCCTGGGAGGGGGACAGGTGGAAGCAAGGAGCCCTTGCAGCAGCAGCAACAGCAGGCTGCAGTGAGTGCCAGGCGGTTCCCTTCCTCCTCCCGCTCCCGGCAGGAGCCGGAGCCCTGAAAGGATTGATGCTGGTTTTCGCTGCTGGAGGTGTCTGGGAGTCTATTCAGGATAAACTCTTCCTCTCAGCTGTTTTAAGTCTCTGAAGGAGATGTGATCAATGACAAGTCAGGGTGAATGGCGGGTTTCCTAATTCGCATCATGTCCAGTAGTAGGTTTTGTATCACCAGGGTAATGCATATAAACTATGTGCTGGATTTCCCATTCCTGTAAGATACATGGAAGTTAATAACGTCGACCAGATTCTCAGCGGGTGCGAACCAGCTCTGATGTCTGTGGAGATGCTCTGAGCTGTCCCAGCTGAGATCCAGACCCAAAAGGGACGGCAGTGTTCTTGCTGTACTGTCTCACTGTTCCGGTCTAGCTGGGATTATCATGCTGCCTAAGGGAATTAGGCAAATTCATTAGTTGCCTAATTTCCTTTTGGTGTTTTGAAAATACCAGATAGAAGGACTTCTTCCATTGTGGACTGTGTGCTGTTTCCTTTCCCCATGCTGTCCAGGTGTATCTGCAGGGTGTGAGAAGATCATTGTACCATGGATCTGGTCCTGCTCCTTCCCATTCCCCAGACTGTCACATCCATAGTGCTGTGCAAATGATCATTTTTCCTTTCTGCAGCAGTTCCAATGAAAAAAGATGAAAAATTTTCCAGCCCCAAGGGCTGGGAAAAAGTTAATAGCTTTGAACAAAATTAAAAATGTTCTTGTCTGTCTTAGTTTGTGGCTAGTACACCTTAAAGAGACAAGAGCAGAATCTTTTTGGAAACATCATGAGGAAAAAAAAATCAACTTTCAATCAATCAAACATTTTGTCAAACCCCCTTTCTGTTGTTTCTGTTATCAAAATAGTGTTCTGCCTCTTAAGTTTCAGCTGGCTCTAGGCTCACTTTACTCCTGCCCCTTGGGACTGGAGTTCTGGCCTGCTCAAGTCAATGTCAAGGCTGCTTTGCAGTTTCAGTGCATCACTGAGACCACACAATGGTTTGTCTGTGCCTGCCCAAAATAAAATTGCAGGAGGCTAGGAAAAGCTGCCTTATTTATTTTTCCAACACAGCCTACAATTAAAAGGTATTTAGGCTGCTTGTCGTTAGCAAAGGTTTTTTCAGTCCTCCTCATTATTCCTGCAGAAGCTTCATAAACTGATGTTCTAGGTTAGAAGAAGAATTTATTGGAGTCTGATAACTAAGATTAACGCTAAGATGCTGTTTGAATGCTTCTGTGCGGTGTCATGAATGTAGATTGCTTGAAACACTACATCTATCTGTCTAAGCATATACCTACTGCTTGAATCAATAAAGTTAAGCACATGGAGATCTATTTGAAATACAAATCCAGAGAAAAGACACTTACTTTCTTTAATCTTGGACCAATACTTGTATAGAGGCTGTTTCATTAATATATTATCTCTGAAAGGTAACTGTGTTTGTCGGAGTTGAAATAAGATTAAATGAATCAGCTATTGTAGTTCATCTGTTAAATCACAGCACTTTGCTCTCAGTTTGTAAAATAATCTCCAGACTAATGAAGTAGGGTCAATCACATGCATTTTTGCTGGAACCAAATTGCCATTAATAGTGTCACAGATATGGATAGGTCAATAAATGTTGCCGTTGTACACTATTGCAGTGCCAGAAGATAAGCCATTTTTTCATTACATGATGGAGATTTAGATTCTGCGATCAGTGTCTGATTTCTTCAGTGTAGAAGCTCCCCACATCATTCATGTTTCTTACAGAAATATCACTAAAAGGGGGACTTTTTACAAGGACGTGGAGCGATAGGAAAAGGGGGAATCAATTAAAGATGAAGGAGGGGAGATTTAGATTAAATACAAGGAAGAAATTCTTCCCTGTGAGGGTGGTGAGGCCCTGGCACAGGCTGCCCAGAGAAGCTGTGGCTGCCCCCTCCCTGGCAAGGTTCAAGGTCAGGTTGGATGGGGCTTTGGGCACCCTGCGCTAATGGAGAATGTTCCTGCCCATGGCAGGGGGTGGGACTTGATGGGCTTTGAGGTCCCTTCCATCCCAAACCTGTATGTGGTTGTGTGATTCCATGATTCAGTTGGAAGTGCCTCATTGCTGAAATGACTGACTTTGTAATGTGTGACTGGTATTTAGCACTGTGGTAGATGTGGGAGTCATGACACTCCCACAGATCCCTTTGTAATTTCTGTGTATTGAACAATTTCTAAAAAACATGTAATATCCAGAGTTGTGCTTTTTCAGGTTGTGGTTCACTGGTGGATTAGCATGTCAGGAGAAACATCTGGGATAAGTAATGCATGCAAGTGTGTTGACTAGCTACTGTCGTGATTTCATGAGGGCACATATCAAGTATTTAATTTGCTAATAAAAATAACAAAGAATGGGAGGGAGGACTCTGTTAGCTGGTAGTGTCACACCTCCTGGATGATGTTTCAAGGGATATCAGACAACATAGAGCCATCTGCTTTGATACGCACCTCTGACACTCTGCAGAAGAGGTTTAACAAGACTGAGAAGACAGAGACAGTAACGGTGACCTTGGGCAGGATTTGAGAAGGGCAGATGAGTTGAAGTGAAAAGGAGAGCACAGCTGCCCCATCTCAGAGGGAATGGGGTAGGAGTGATCAACGTAAAAGGCTTGGGTAAATTAGACCTCATAACAGATTTTTTTCTTTGTACTAAAACTTTTAAAAATTCAGTCTTTATGTTTGTTTCTTGTGTTAAGATTTGATAATCTTTGACCATTCCCACTTGTACTAACCTTGGATTGCAATATATATGCCTTGTGTTAAGAAAGCATCTGGCAACTTGCAACAGGTAGCATAATATTCATCCTCCCAGTAAAAAGGGCAGAGTAAGTTGAAAGGCATTTTTTTTCATGCTTCAACTTCCACGGTTCACCTGGGGGGGAAAGCTGTGGCAGGAGGTCCATTCAAAGAAATATTTCTAACACTTTCACAGAATCACAGAATCATTCAGGTTGGAAAAGACCTCCAAGATCATCTAAGTCCAACCATCCCCTACCACCTATATTACTAACTAAACCCTGTCCCTAAGTACCTCATCTAACCTTTCCTCAAACACCCTGAGGGATGGTGACTCCTCCCCGGGCAACTCGTTTCAATGCCCAACAACTCTTTCGGAGAAGAAATTTCTCCTAATTTCTAGCATGAACCTCCCCTGGAGCAACTCGCAGCCATTCTCTCTTGTCCTATGACTGTGATAAGAGGCTGACCCCCAGCTCACCACAACCTCCTGTCAGGTAGTTGTAGAGAGTAATAAGGTCTCCCCTGAGCCTCTTCTTCTCCAGGCTAAACAGTTCCAGTTCCCTCAGCCACTCCTCATCAGACTTGTGTTCCAGACCCTTCACCAGCCTGGTTGCCCTTCTCTGGACACACTCCACGGCCTCGATGTCTTTCTTGTAGTGAGGTGCCCAAAACTGAACGCAGTATTTGAGGTGCAGCCTCACCAGAGCTGAGCACAGGGGGATGATCACCTCCCTGGTCCTGCTGGCCACACTATTCCTGATACAGGCCAGGATGCCATTGGCCTTCTTGGCCACCTGGGCACACTGCCAGCTCATGTTCTGCAGATTGTCAGCCAACACCCCCAGATCCTTTTCCTCTGAGCTAGTCAAAATTTTTGAAACAAAAGCCTTGATTGAACCTGCCACAATCTAGTCACTGAAACCAACACTTCTGATGGGAATGGGGTAATTTTCATTACATCTTTAGAGAAGGGTTTTTGTGCTTCGAATGGTCTGAACATGAGAGAGGCTGTGGGCAGTAACAGTAAAGAGAGAGAAAATATAACCAAGTGACCAACAACTCAGAAGTAGGGCAGAAAAATTTACTTTAGCAGTTTCAGAGCTGAAAGTTGAACTTGACCACTCAAGTCCCAAGTGAGTGTCTTTTTTTTCTCCATGTGGCCAATCTGTTTCTCTAGTCCAATTAATATTTAATTGTTTATGCAGCTGCAGCAAGACCAAGAGAAATCCAGCCCAGAGCAGCTCACTGTTGAACGCTTAGCACATTCCTTGGGGAGGTGGGAGAATGGCAAATACCCTCATTTCTCTGCAGTTTGCTCTTCTAAGCTCTAGTTTTTTCCCAAGAATATACTCAACTTTGGGGTTTTTACACACAATAAACGGGGGTGGGGGTGGGGGAAGCACATGGTCTTTCTGTGTCCAGGTGTATTATAGTTGCTATTGAGTATCCAAATACTGAGTTTGTTGCAAAAGAGCTCACAGACCCCTGTTATTTTATCAACACACACAGTGCAAAAAGGCCAAAGAGAGGAGTACAGTGTGATGAAAATGTCACACCTAATTCAGAAAGCAAACAAGAAAGGCCAGATGTCCAGAAGTGACCTCAGGGACATTTGCACGGTCATACACTGGGAAGGACCAATGCTCTGGTTTTTGTACTTTGATCATAGAAATTTTTCATATACCAAACCACTATTATGAAATACCTTCTTCCTTATATTCAGATTATTGCTCAGGGTAATGTTCTTACCTTGCAGTTGATTTCAGCTTTGAATTTGATCCTTTTTGGTCACAGAAAGGTTAATAATCAAACGTGATATTTGGGATGCTGTTCTGTCCCCCGTTTGCTTCTCATAATTCTCTCAGAATTTCAGTATCTGAGGTTATAAATTAGCTGCTGGACACAATTTAGCAGTGGTGCTCTGTATTGAGATGGCGTGTTTTGAAAACTGAGCTTGATTGTTCTCTGTTTCCTGTGCATCTTCTTTGAAGTTAGCAGGGCTGGCGCGGGAAGAACAGCATTTGAGTACTGCTAGTGCTTGTCTGCTGCAGCTCATCTTGAAATTATAAACTGGGAAAGGTACAAGGGAATTTCTCCAGAGATCTCAGCTGTGAAAGGGGCACAGGTTTCCCAGTATTTCTTGGAGAAGGGCTTGGGTTCTTCTTGTCACCATCTTTAACACTGTTATAACAAGTATGGGCTGTATTTGTCAGTATTGCAGCAACTCAGTACGCTGTGAAGTTCAGCTGGGTAGCAGCATTTGCCAAAAATTGTTAGGCAAATAAACAAAGTGTGTGTGGGTTTTTTGTTGGTGTTGTTTTGTTTTGCTTTCTTATTAAATGATGTTATTAAAAGCCAAGTCACGTGGGCTTTTCTTTGAGCCATTTTAATCAGTAAACCTGCAGGAGCAAATGTGTTACTGGGGCATCTGTTATGGGAGGATGGAAATGATCACGGAGAGATTTGAGACACACGAGTAGGGATTTCCAGGGGAAGGGAGAATCTGTTTCTTAATGCAGTCTGGCTGCTGAGCTGCTCCCTGACGCCAGCCCCAGGTTTGACTGTTGTCACTGGAAATAAGAGCAAAGGGCAATGAGGCAAACTGTATTAATCGGGGATCTGCTCTGATTTTGTCACCCCTACTGGGTTTTTGCATTAGGAGAGTGTGACTTTGCCAGCAGCACAACATTAAGGACGAAGCCTCCAAAATCTGCAAGTCACTCAGATCCACAGTTGCTTTTCACTTGTCCTACTCATGCTATGGGCAGCACGTGACAATTTCCAGAGAGCTCCGGAGAAGTCCAGCTGCTGGGTCAGCCACCAGAGTAGGGATCAGAGAAATGCCTCGTGGTGAGAGATGGGTTGCAACCTTCAGCTCACTGGTAGATTGCAGTAACACTGCTGGAAACTGGTACCATGTGTGAGGTTTCTTTTTGATATCTTTTTCCCCCACTGAAGAAAGCCCAGCTTCCAGGGCAGTGCTCACTGGTACGTGTCATAAGGTGCTGATATGTGTTTACTGTGCAAAAGCAACGAGAGGGTTTTAATCATTGCAAAGATGTTGGCTTCTGGGGCTGAGAAGTCACGACTCGAGTCCTCAAGAAAGTCATGATTGACCTAAATAACAGGAAATTTAATCCCTTATGCTATCTTGAATTAGCATTTGGTTTTCGGAGTCTCTCACGGATCATTCAAATCACGTTAACAAACTTTCCCTGCACCATAGTAGATTTTTATTTTTCCCTAAAAAGAAACACTCTATTAATCACATGGCTAAAGGAATAGGAGCATTAAGGAAGTACCAAGAGTTTGCCAATACTGGTGAGTAAATCTGCACGCTCACAGCTCTTATTAAGCTAAATAAGAGTCGTGGGAGTTGGAAGACTCTGGAAAGGAAGTTTTAAATCATTAAATCCTTCTGATATCTCCATGGGGGCATGCATTTTCAAACTATTTTATTTACAGCCTTCTGGCCCCTTTTCTCATCACTGATCTTTACTTACAGTATTGCCTGGCATCACACCAAATGGAGGGACCGGTGTCTCTGACTGAGCTCTAGATCCTCCGAAACTGCTCTCAGGGTAGAAGCTGAAGACAGACTTTTCCAGCCTGTCCCAGTTCCTCTTTCCACCACACAGCTCCCATGGTATAGGAGAGCCATTCTTCGAGGAGAGAGACAGATAACAGTAATACTTCTTTGGAAAGGGCTTGAAAAAAAAATAATGATCTGTATCATGTTTGGATTGGACATTGCAGGGAATTGAAGGTTTGCAGAGCAGCTCTCTGCTGGAGGAGAAAGAATTAATTTCTGTAGCTGAGCAGTTGGTCTTTTCGCGCTGGTGGGCTGCGTTTGGGAGCTCGCAGCCACAGCTATTGCCTCTGGTCATATGTCTGGTTGGCTGGTAATTAGGAAAACCTATTATGTGTGAGCATGGTTTCTGATGGTCCTTCAGCTTTTAAGTCATTAGTGGACAAGAGAGTGACAGGGTTGGTGACAACCTGCTTTTCTAGTAGGCTTGCTTGCTTCTCTTGCTGCAATGTTAAGTACGTGCTGTTTTATGAGTCTGAGAGGGGAGTTTTTCTCTGTAAGGATGCAGGAGGCTGCGTCTGGTGATTGTAGTACTAACTGGAGACCTGCATGTTGTACTGAGTGGCACTGGAGGAGTTTGTCAGCTTGAACTTTTCCTTCATTGGAGCTATTGGGACTGTGATTTTTTTTCTGTTAGTGTCTGTACCTTGAGCCCCCTTCAAGCAAAGTGAGCCCAGAAGTACTTCAGCAACTCCCAGGGATGCAGGGAGGATGAGGCCCTCCAGTTTACTTAAAGTGAAGCTAGTACAGTTCAGCCAGAATAATGATATAAAATCAAAGCAGACACAAGATCAGATTAATAAAATTGTGAAACTTGTTTTTTTCTGCTTCCAAAAAGCATTCCTATAAGCGAGGAACACTTCTGCTGATTAATCTGTCTTAGCAAGGGGAAGCAGGAATACAGCCTCAGTGTTTCACAGTCCTGCAGGGCTGAACTCATGCGAGCTATTTTGTTCCCACTGCTTCAAAAGACAGATGAAGTAGAGAATTAATTACAATATTGATTCCAAATTAAACAAGTTAGATTAACTGGCTGGTTTGATACCAGGTGATTTTTAAAATGTCTCAAAACTGGGCATTATTTACAATCTCCACTTAAATGAGAGGATGCAAATATTTTATGTAATGAAAGAAATGGATTCCGAGGCTTAATTGTACAGGCTAAATAAGTAGGCTAAGGTGCTCTTCTGCAGGTTTTTGCTCTACAGGAGAATGTAAGAATGACCTTATGAGGGCAGACAGAGGATCCATCTACTCTAGTGCCTTGTCTTGGACAGCAGTCAGTAGCAGATAGCTGCAGAAGAGTATAAAAAAAGGGCAAACGCACAGCTGTATTTTCTCAAAATACTTTCCCTGTTTCCAGCTACACACGGAGAAGCCTTTGCGCTGCTAAAGATAGCTGTCTCTAGATGTGACCACATGTAATGTCACTGAAATCAGTGGTATTGCAATAGATTTACACTGCTGAAACAAGCATAAGGTCTTGCTTTTACCTTTCCACTGGGATTTTATTGCCTTATACCTCAACAAGGCTGAATGGACATCTTTAACAGGAGTCAGAATACAATAAAGGCCAGAAACGCGTAATATTACAGTGGTAAAAATCACACATCAGGATTATGAAGATAAATTATACAGCGTTTTGCTGTTTCTTTGAGTCTGAAGATTTCTCCAGAGAACCTGAGGTTTAGATACAAAGTGTTTCTGGCTGATAGAGCTGCTCATATTATTGCCATATCTTCCTGATGTTTTCCCCTAAGTTGATATATTTAAATAACATCTAAGGTTTGTGTCCTGCCGTCCTATCAGTGCTGACAGAAAATGAAAGGAGATGAGTATCTTCTCTGCTGAAAAGACTGGGTCTGACTTGGAGATTTCCAGGGGTAGCCAGCATCTCAGGATTGTCACAGTAACTGTGCTCAGAATGTGAATCTCATGATCCTTTGGCAGTGCTGAGTCAATGGCCCAGTGCATTGCCAGGCTGAGATGTGCTCATGAAGATGAAAAAACAGTAAAAAGCTGTATATGCAAGAGAGTTATTAAAAAAAAAGGGGGGGAGGGGGGAAGAATGATGCCTCTCCATCTTTTTTGGCCATGGTATCCAGACATTTGAGACCCTTGTGCAGACCAGAGTAGTTCAGTGTATGAGATTTGCAAAGAAGAGCCCTGGCTTGCAGCATATTTCCCTTGGGTTCCTCGGGAGAACTTCCTAATGGAAAAGTGTCAGAAGTAGGCTTTAGAGAGGGTTTATGTGCAGCAAGGCAAGGAAAATAACCGCAGTCGTACAAGGTAGCTCGGTTACAAAGGGAAGGTAGAATCCTGGAGCGCAGCAGAGCTTTTCCCATATCTATTTTGCTATTTTCTTAGCTGCTTTCTGGGTGAAATCCCAGCCAAATCTCTTCTCTCTGGTGGTGAATCAGTGCAATGCTCTGTGCATACTCATTCAACTTCAAAATCCTCATGCATAAAGAAGGGCTCACAGCCAGGGCAAGTTCAACCAACTGGTTGCTGCATTTCTTCTTTGTCCAGTGCTGAGAAATGCTACAGTTCAAATTGTTGGTGTTTTTTCCCTCATAGCTTGTGTTTTCTCACATGGGAAATGCTGTGCTGTTTGGTAGCTGTTAAGTAGTTAATAAACTGGTGTATTTTGCATCCTATTATGTGGGCAGAATGACAGAGATCTCCTTGTATCTGGAGCTAAAGGCAGCAACAATAAATGCCCACTTACTGCTCAAATGTGCCTGTTTGGTGCTAGAATTGCACTGTGCTGCTGTGTATGAGGTTTTTCAATGTTACACATGCAAGAATGTCTAACATTGTGTGCTATTTTAAAGGAGTTTATTTTTCTTTAGTCAAAGCTGGCAGGAAAGGATTTTTACATAATTTCTCTCAGCCGTCTTTTCAGTATTAGAAATCATATGTGGAGAATTGGGTTTTGTCATTGGCTTGGGACAGAAAGGGTCTGAGTTCATCTTCTTCTGCCAGGTACCTCCCATGTGACTTTGGGTATTGGCCTTTTGCTCTAGACAGGTCAGGGGCAATCAAAGATTGCTGACAATTGCATTGGCCTGTAATGGCATTAACATCTTGATTGTCATGCAAAATTCATGTTTGAAATGTTTGTGGCTATTTAGAGAACTTTAGAAAAAAAACCCAACCAACACCCCAAATCAAATCATACTCCTGTAGTCATTAATTTAGGGCCACATCTCCTTCTCAACACTCCATACAGAGTTGTTTGCATGTCGGGATTGAGAGCATCTATATGGGTCTCAGTAAGAGGCATGGTCAGATCCTTTCCTGAAATCATCTGTCCTGGACGTCTGCTGCACATTAAGCCAATAATCAAGGAACCATATGCTGCATTTGATAGTTAAACTGAAATAGCCTTAATTTCCACCGATAAGAGTAGTAGGAATAATGTCATATTTTGTGTTTAATTAGGAAAAATGAGTTGAAAGAGTATGTAATTTTCTTTTATATGACAATTAGAAATGTGCCAAAAAAATTCAGGCTGGAATTTATGTGCAGCTATCCTTTGCAATTAGTCATCTTATTTACTGCCAAATAAATGTGTTCTTTGCAGAATTTCTGTGAAACTGCAATTACATCTAGGGAATGAGTAGATTAATCCCATCTGCATGTGCCATAGGGCTCTTTCCGCAGATACTCTGCATCACATCCCCACGTGCTCTGTTTGTGGGTGACTTTCCGTATGCAATAAAACTGGGAGAAGGAAATTTCAAATGAAAAACTGGAGCAATATAACTTAACCTTATTTACCAAAGGAATATTACATTTCCCTATGCCACCTATTACCGTGGCAATTCTGAGCATGCAGAATGCATCATTCTGCTTTGAGGAGAATATTGGTTGGAGGTCAGGACCACATCCTGTAGCCCTCCCTCCCTTTGCTAAATCCGACATGACTTAAAAAGAGAAAGGACTACAGAATCAGGCCATGACACAAGGAACAACTGAATTATTTCATGAGATGAAGGAGATAATAAATCATGTCAGGATTAACTTCTTGTTTTTCTCTTTCGGAGACAGTATGTGCTTCCAGAAACTCCTCTCCTTTAAAGTGGCTGTGGTACAGAGGTCCTGTTTTGAGGACTAATTGGGATTATTTGTTGTAAGAGTTGCTGATAAATTCAGATAATGCTTTGAGAATGCCAAGAATCATGTTTTATATTTGCATACAATACACAAAACCTTGATACACATAACACTATGCACCATTCCAGTCTATGTTTTTACTGTAAGGGAGAAAAATGGGTCCCCCAGACATATTTATCTACCTACACACTGCAACACGAATATGAATATGTGAGTTGACAGCAGGGCTGGATGCAGACATGAGCGCTGGCCTTGCCGCTCCCTTTAGCTGCTCCTTGATATGGTTTTGGCTTGTGACAGTCAGTGCTCTCCCAAGAGCACCAGAGGCAGAGTTTGGGCAACAAAATGGCCCATGACCCTTCCAGACATAACCATCCTGTTTTGAAGAGAAGTTATGGCATTTTGCCTCAGAAGCAGAGAATGAGCTCTGGCCTTTTTTTAGTTAACAAGACATAGTTTTTTGACATTTACTGATGCGTGCTTTGGTCTTGTGTTTTTCATACCCTGGAAGATCTTCCAGCTGTCTCAAAGAAGAGGTTGCTGCAAAATAAGAATTCACAGAGTCCGAGCTTGACACATTCATTATCACTAATGATAAATCAGTTAATGATGGTCATGTTTAAGTTTCTGTTAAACTACCTTTTCAAAGTGAAGAATATCTGAATGAAATCTCACCTGAAATTTTACTGAAGTATTTCACTGAACATACCTGATTGGAAGGCCCCATTCATATCCGCAGGTTGATATTTCTGCAAATATTGCTGTTTTAGCGTGGCTTAGGAGTTAAAATGTATCCATATGATCATTACAGCCATTTGCTAGACCATCTGTCTTCCAGGACTATCACAAAGTCTAGATGGATGATACTATAATTTGGAACTAGGTATTTTATTCCCTTGAATTTACTTATGTCAGACAGAGTATAGCTCACTGCTATTTCCTGTAACAATGAACTTATTGCCTCAGCCAAACTGTGGCATCTCACTGGGAATATGCATTTGAGTCATACTTAGTCGTGGGGAGATCTAGAAGGGATCGCATGTGAGTAACCTGTGCAAATGGTATATTCAAAATGAAGTCCATTGGGAATGTGGACTTTTAGGTTGGAGGTACTGCTGCAGTAATGTAGCCCAAACCTGCTCCAAGCAGGGCAAGACTGCAGTTAACATCAGGTTGCTCAGGGCCTCATTCAGTCCAGCTTTGAAACTCATCAAGGGGAGGGATGACACAGCCTCTCTGACCCTTGTTCAAGTGCCTTACCTCTCCTATTATGAATTTTTATGTCTAATCAGAATTCCCCATGTTGTAGCTTTTGGCCACTGCACTCGCCCTTTCCTGTGCATGAAAGAGCTACCAAGAGACCTTTGTTCACCAAAGGTCTATTAAAAAAAAAGGAGAATCAGGATCATGACGGACACCATCATTCATCAGCAGTGTCCACTTAGAAGTTGCCTGTAGATTGATCAGCAGAGTCAAGCTGCATGCAAATACAGTGTCTCTTGTGTACACAGGCATCCTTGCACAGTCATTAACACATGATCACCCCAGATGAGGGTTTTTTCTTTGGTTGGGTTTTTCTCCACTGGACACTCTATCCTGTTCAGTTTCCAGGCTTGATGACTTCAGAGATGAAGTCGAGATTGTATAGTAAAATAAATTGTTGTGCTTGAGATTGGTTGCAGAAGTTGAGAAGGACATAGCAAATACCATATTAGGCATCTCAAATCAGAAGTAAATTTGGACATTGATCTGTCTAGCTTGTTGACAATTTGTAAAAAGAGAATAATCATTCTCACTTTCTTGGAAAAAGTCTTAGGAAGAAAAATTCCTCAAGTAAATAAAGACTGAGGAAGGACTTTCAACTGATCAATATCATAGACTCTGCCCATACTGGTAGGTGAAAAGCAGGCTCACAGATGGGTTATTCACACCTACATCCACAGACAGTATGTGGCCTGTCACCATTGACACCTATAGTATAACGTAGGGATTGTGAGTTTCAGAAGGGGTGGTGTCCAGATCTGCATTAGCAGGGTGGGATGTGACACACTGTGACACAGCCATGCCCAGTCTGTCCAGACAGGAATGAGAGCTGGAAGCAGTGATGAACTGCTGATTTGTCCCGGAGGGGCTCCGCTGCAGAGTAAGTGCTCGCAAGCCCACCGTGTGAACAGTGGGAGAGTCTAGACTTCACTAAGTGCTCAGACCTCATCTGAGGGCATAGAAATGCTAACAGAAAAGTTTCCAGGGAGTTAATCATCTTTCAGTGTACGAGATTTGAGTGCTGAGCAGCAAAAAAGTGCGAGATACAAATGGGATAGAAATAATTAGTGAAACAGTTGCACTGAGCATACCCACAGCATGAAATAAACTTTGTGAAATAAATGAGGTAGAGTCTCAGGCAAGGATTCTCTATGGCCAGGGAATGGTGTTGCATCCAAATGCTTACAGCATGAAGACACAATGTCAGTCTTGCCTTTTTCTAATTCCTGAGACCTGACTTTGCAGCCCAGGTCATTTAGTGCATTTTCTTTTAAGCATTTAATGTTGCTAGTTTGAAAGCACCCAGAACTGGGCCAGCATTTTGAGAGGCCAAATACATTAGCACTCATCTGCAACAAACATGTTGCGTATTCAGATTATTCATATGGTGCTTTGGAGAATCAGCTGGTAATGGGTACTTTGCTGGACATGTGGAGATTTGTGATTTGTGGTGAAGGACAGACTAGCCATGGATATGAGCAGATGGTGGTCATTACTTGTGCCAACATGTGACTGCATTTAATTATAACAGAAGTGCTGAGGCAGATTATTTTGCTGGGCTCTTTAGATATGTCTTCATAGCAAAGTGAGTAAGTATTCAAGAAAGCATTGCATATAAAAGATTAGAACTGCAACAGATTGATTTTAATCATTGCTATATGACACAATGTCTAATATTTAGAAATTCATGGTCTTACATGTTTCCAGGTAGATCCTTCACTTGAGAGCAATAGACTGTACTTCTCCAAATGCATTGACCACTGAATGCAATTCAATTTGATGGAAACGACATTTTTTCCTTGAATTCATGAAGCAATAGAGTAAACTGGCTGCACATAATAAATGTGTCTGCACACCTTAAAATACAAATGCAGCTTGCCATTTTAAACCACATTATGTAGAATTATCTGTAATGCAATATGATTCCATCTTGGGGACCACACTGTTTTATGTTTATAAGCTTTCACTAGGTCATATTTTCAAATTTTATGGGTTATTTTATTATTGTTTTGCTAATGACACTCAAACCTCTTTCTTTCTCCTTGATAATGCATCTTCAGTGACAGATAGTGTGGTCTCTTGGCTGTGAGTTTGCGGTTGTAGAATAATTTTTAGCAATTAAACACTTTATTGATTAAACTGTTCCTTCTGTTCCATGATTCATGTCACTAGACAATGCACAGGGAACAAAAGACAGCTGCAAAGAAGACAAAGCGTAGAGGAAAAGAAGATGGCTGTGTAGGATTCCTCCTCACCAAGCCCAGCTTAGCTCTCAGCCTCAACGAGACCTCGCAGCCAACATCCCATGCTGAAAAGCTCCAGCAGAAAACCACATACCACATGGTGCATAGAGCGAGTGGTGCTGGAGGCAGTAATGATGCTTCCTACAGGCTTTGAGGCATATACCAGAAAAGCTGGATAGAGGTTTAGCAGCCTGTGGCATTGTATTGCCTATCTTTCCTTGTGTGGCTTGCAGAAGCTGTTATGGCCAGGATTCAGTGTGTTCCTTTTATACTTGGAGAAAGGCCTAGCTAGCTTTTTCAGAGGTTTCCTCTCTCTGCCTAAATTCTAGATGCCATATTGTTCCCATGCTGTCCTACGGCTTGACTTTCCCTGGGCCAGCACGTACTGCTAGTGTCAGAGGAGTTATGATGAAACCGGCTGTGAAAGCATTTGTGCCTGTTCTTTTGTGAACGTAAAAAGCAGTGAAAATAAAAGTTCTTCCTTTGGTAATAAAACCTTACTGTTGCCATATGGCTCATTTTGCTGCCCACAGTTGCTGGACCATCTTCCAAACCCAGGTCCTACCTGCCTCCCAGGACCAGTGGTGCCTACTGATGTTGTGGGTACCGTTCTGTCCTTTTCAGCTGTTTCCGTATCCTTTTGATGTGCTTCTCAAGTCAGCATTTCTAAACTTGTCTATATCAAGACCTGATTTGTCACTGTATATTTGTTAATGTCCTAGTAACAGGGGCTTCTGCTTCATCTGCCGGCTGATGCAAAGGCCTTTTGATGTTGGTTCTTGGACATCCTCAAATGATGCCATTTATTTAGGGAATTTTTAGTTAACCTTTATATTTAAGGAATTTTAGTTGCTTGAGGTTAGGGCCTCAGACTCTTAATAGATATGATGTGGATGCAGAGTAAAAAATTCCAGTACTGATGGGGGTCTCAGCTCGTACGTAGGTGTAGGTATCTGGGAAAGAGAAGCATACCAGGGCATGTCTGAATGGGAGTCCCTGGCTCGCTCTGGCTTGGGAGAGCAGGGTGGAATGTGTGGGGGCACAACTGTGGCTAGTCCAGGGATGGAGAGAGCCTTGCTCTCCCACTGAGGAGGAGCTAGAGGCAAGAAAAGCATCTTGCAATTTATTCTTTGAAGCTTTGTATGCAACTGACCTTCACTTCAGCATTTTCTACTGTATAAATATTTCAAGTGAGCCATGAATCAAGATTAATGCATTAGGTGACTACCAAATCATTAGCAGAGCAGGATGTAATAAAGTTGATTTCAGGGCTTTATTAAACAAGGCGTGTTAGTCATTAAGATAAAGTAATGGTGGTGTGTAAATGTGAGAGCAGAACCCCATTTCCTCTGGGTGTCTCATCCTAAACAGGTAGTACTGTTAGGAATGGCAAGTAGCAAAGGAAGAAGTCAGGCATGGTTTCAATCGCTATGGTGACTGAATTCTGATTTACTAATTTGCTGCATCTCTTCTCAGAAGGAAGATGATACTATACCTTATTTTCTGTTTAGCCTCGAAACCATAATCTGGATAGTGCTAAGAGAGCTGATTTGTCAGAGTCAGAAACAAATACTGAGAAGAACATAGAGCTGGGGAGCAAGGTAAAGGTAGTTTACAGCAACTACAGAAATGTCTGATTTTATCGCTTCTGTTTTGGTAGTAACTCAATAAGAATGGTCAAGGGAACATTTTAAATACCTTATCAAAGCAGACTTTTCCAAAATAGGCAAACAGCTAGTGTCTCTGCTATGAATTAGATTTTAAAAACCCACCAAAAACCCCAACCAACCAAAAAAACCCCAGAACAAACCACTTGCAAAGAGTGTTTTGCTAATAGCTGAGAAGTTCATTATGTTGACATCTTTGCTTCCGTTCCTGTGAATTCCCAATGATGAGAACATCACCCTGTTTAATAAATGCAAACCAAGATTTGTATTCAACCAGGAATCCTTGCACTTGGCCCTGTGTTCATACACAGAGGGCTGAGCATTCCTTCCCCATCTCTTGGTCGGCTGAGAGACCAGGGAGATAAAATGACCTTCACTGACACCTGCTTGTTATCTCTGGTTCCAGCAGCTTCCTTCCCCCTTCACCTCCTGTAACTGAGGCTTTCTGTAACTTTTAGGCCATCAGTGTGGATTTCATAACTATTTTGAACTCCTGATTAGTTATTGTGTTTTAGACTTTGCAAATTAATCCCTTGAGATACTGTTGCTGATTGTCCTGCTCATTTCCATTTTTAGTCTTGTTTTACCCTATGTCAAGTAGCAACTTTTCCACTTCTACTCTTACGATTTCTGGTGAAAATTCTTCTTTTATCATCTTTCCATCCCCTTTAGCATTTCATTCATCACTGTTTTTTCTCAGCCCTTCACTGCAACTTATTTCAGGGATCCATCTGAACAATGAATCCATCCTAATAGCCACACATCCTTGGCTGCAGAAATTCTCTAGTCAGGATGGGAGACTTCTTTGATAATGTTTTTTTCTCTTTCATCTCAAAACAAATTTTGGATATTTAAGATTTTGGTCTGGTCCTTACTAGTGCAGCATTTTTTGTTCACAGGTTTCTCAGCCTCAAATTTCTTCTTGAAAAACCGTTCAGCATCGTCTTCAGATTGTTTCCTTCTTAGCTCTCAGGGAGTCCACAACATTTTCCAGTGGCCAAACCCTGCAAACTTGTCATCTGCAATTATATAGGTTTTTAGGAGATAAAGCCCGTGATGACATTAAAAACTGATAGGCAGGACTAAAGTGTGTTACTGAAGAATCTAAACTTTAGGTGGCTATGTGTTTTAGTTCATGGCTCTGCTTTATAAACTGCCCTGTCTTTTATAATGCATTGTCCTTAGCTGAAGTAAACGTATTTTTAGCATCGCTAATTTGTGTGAGCAGTAACTAACGTGTGATTTAAATGATGAATTTATAACTATCTGAGGTTTATGCCTTATTTTATGGTGATTTGTTTTTGTGTAGAATCTCCTTTTACCACCAGTGACATTTCAATTGTGTATTACAGACTCTGGAGTCCTTGAACTATTTCCAAGCAGTGAGCCTGCTGGGGTTTAAGCCAGTTTGGAAATCCGTCTGTTGCGTTGATGGATGATAGTCCGTGTAGTGAGCACTCAGCCTCTGCAAGGTTCATGGCATCTTCACCTTTAAGTATCTAATTTATGTAGAAATGCCAATAAATTATTTAGAAGGGCGTGCTTGCTGATGTCAGCAGTTCTGGAGCAACTTAAAATGCTATGACTTTGAAAATCATTGGAAACGTTGGCAGATCTTCAATAACTCTTTATAGGTTCCAGCTGTTAAATATTTGATAAGAAAAAGGCTTGTTTTCCTGCTTTTTTCCCCATGATCTTCTTGTCAGTTCTTTAGGAATTTATCAGATTGTTCTTGGAGTGAAGTCCCCATTGAATCTGGCAAAGTATACATCCCAGAAACATGGGAGAGGACAGCGAACATTCAAGACAAGACACATATTAAAGGACCTTCTTCCTTTCTTCCTGGCTCATTAAGGATTTATTCCTGAGTTTGCAGAAACCTCACAGCTATACTAATAACCTAAACACTGTCCTGGCTCATTCAGTGGTGACTGGGGGTGCTCTGACACCCCTGCACTGTTCAGCTCTTTTACGCAGCACATCAGTTTGGCCACTTGATGCTCCTGGGCTGAACTTAAAACTCCTCTCTGGGACCTTTTTTTTTGCTATGAAACAAGTCAAAGCCATGCCAAGGAGTTGCTATGGGGTGGACAACAGAGTCCCACTGCCTGGGCCAGGCAGTATTTAACTGCTGAGTGTAGGCCCATCTATAGGGGCAAGGCAAGGATCCAGGTTGGCACAACACATGGCACATTTGACGTTGTAGAAGTTACCTCTGAAAGCCTGAGTAATCCTGCTGGAGAACTGCAAATGTTGACTCTTCAGGTTAAATACCTAAATCTGTCTGGAGGTGTCTATCCAAACGGCAGTGTTTTTGCAAGTGCTGAACACCCAAGTTCTTTATTAAATCAACAGGAATTTGAAAATAACCTTGTAGACACAGTGGGATAAAATGAACATTTATTAAGAACCACAAGAATCTACTTTAGAAGAGAGACCAAAACCCACCGGGGCTATTTCTACTCTTGGGTTTGTAAGATCCCACCGGCCAGAGGGACATTTTCAAACTCTAACACTCTCCTCTTCCCCCAAAACTTCCTCTCTTCCCCACTCTGACACATCCCTGAAAGCAAAAAAAAACCCATGGAGAGCAAAGATAGCAGGTGAAAAAAAATAGCTTGGCTAATTTTCACTTGTTTGCAAATGAAAACTGTGCTGGGTGCCTAATAGGAGGCAAGTGCTGCTGTGCCACCTCCCTTCTGGGAGGGTCTCCACTCACAGGGCTGCTGCCTTCTGGGCCACTCCAAAAAGTCAGGGTGTTACTTGGCCACCTATTGTAAAAAGAAACCTGCTTGTCTGGACAGGGGAATATTTTTTACTCTTTTTGTTTAATGTTTCCACTGCAATAGCAGCCTCTGAAAACTGGACTTAGTGTTAACTTCCTGTACCAGTGAGAAAACAAGTTATACTTCAGGTACCATTTTACAGGAATATGGTACAGTATATTGATTCTCTTCAGTCCTGAAATTCACTGGAGTAGCGATGCAGGTTTGCTCTTAGCTTAGGTCTTTGTTGTCTCTTACCTCTTCTCCATCCTGGGTACCTGTCAGACCTTTCAATAAACCTAGTAGAATCACCGAATTCATAGAATCGTTTTAGCTGGAAAAGTCCTTTAAGATCATCAAGTCCAGCTGTTCACAGCAAAGCCTTTTTTCTTCTTCCTTCCCTTTTGGAAAACTTGTGTTGAGAGAGTTGGACCCTCACAAAGAATGTTTTGTGCATGTCCAACTCTCCCAACACAAGTCTGTTTAGCTAAAAAATTTAATGACTGGTTTTTGGTTTTTTTTTTCCTTTCCTGGGAAGCCTGATTGAATTTTACAAACAGGATTAGACCCTCCAAGTCTGATGCATAGCTGGGAATGATTACTACGGAAGACCAAACAGGAGAGGTTGCCTGTTATTCGCACTGACAGCGTGGCAGGCTGCTTTCTGAGGGCATCATGTGCAAACAGCTGTTACCTTAGCATGGGTCTGGCTTATGATTTTCCAGCAATTTGGAAAGCTAGTGGGTTTGCACCTGAAGGAGTGACTTTGGGCCACAGTGCCTGATTTCTGCATGCAAACAGGCGGTGCTACGCTGCCAGGCAGCGCACGTGTCCCTCGCTGCAGCAGGTTGTGCCACCTGCTCAGGCTTCAGTGGTTGATTCGCTGCTTCTAACTCCTGCATCCCTGTGGTAGATCGTTGCCTGTTTCAGAGGAGATATCCGTCACATCTATACTAGAATCTTATTTTAACCAGCAAATGTCACACAACATCAGTATGTTACCAGCACTGCTCTCATCCTCACTCCCAAACATAGCACCACGCCAGCTGCTAGAAAGAAAATTAACTCTATGCTAGGCAAAACCAGGACAATGGTGAACATAGTTGCTTTTAACTGCAGCCAGAATGCTGCAATTTTATGTGTGAATCTGTTGCAGGACGTTGTCTTCAAACAGGATTCAGTTTCCTGAAACGCATCCTAATTCTCATAAATTTGATTCATATTAACAAATTAACTCCCTGACATTGTGTCAATATGTAGAGGCAGAGAGAGACCCTGAAAACACTTTCTTAAGGACAAGGCTGGAAGAAGTACCTTGACAATTTCAGAGAACGTCATGGTTTTCGGCTGCTGACTGTCTCAGAGGTACACTAACGATGCTAAAACAGTTGTCAACAGTGATTTGCTTAACAGGGACTTTAGGGTCTTCTTTTAATTAATCCTTGAATGTTAGGACAATTCCTAACACAGAGAGATCATAGTTTTGATGGGAACTTTAACCATCCACTGTCAAGACTGCTGCAAATTTGAAAATCGGGTTATTAGCAGAATAATGGTCATTGCTGGTAAACTCAGTTTTATTTGCTGTGGATATGTATGTATTATGCCTAGTGCCTGCATCTCACCCTCCCTGTGCAATGCCAACCTCTACCATCTTCAGAAGCTGCAGCATTTCTTCTGGTAATGACTAGTTTATCCAACCATCCCATCGCATCGCTGGGAGGCTGACTGAATTTAGAGGCATCTATAAATGAATGGCCAATCTGAGGATGAGTGATATCTGAGAGGGGGGGTAAAGAAGTGGTGTTAGTATAGGAAATTTTCTTTTTGAATAGTTATGTCTCTAATATGGGCAATTCTGATCATTATGTTTTGTTTCCCCATATGTTTCGTGGCTGTTGCAGGAACACTTTCAGTTTTGCATTTATTTCCAAGAAGTTTTTCAAATTATGTGGTGTGTGCTGAGTTTTCCCTCTTGGCTCTGCCTGGAAACATTCCACAAAGACAAAGTAGGGCCTGTCTGGCCATCTCAGGGACAGTATCTCTGGTAGCTGCCTCGATGAGTAAGTAACCACCTGTATGGCAGCAGCTGGAGTTCACGTGGGAAGAAAGACAATGTAGAGCTACAAACCAAAATAAAACTAATGGATGTGTCCTGCAACATGTTGCTGCATCTTCCAGAAGGGCTTTGTTAGTTAAACTGTATGAGCTGATGGTTGAAATGATTAAACCGCTCCAGGAACAGCAGAAACAGCAGAGGATGTTATCTTCCCTGAATAAGCATGCATTTAAGGAGCCTGTAGGTATGTGCAACTGTAGGTGTACATCTTGGTTTTGAAATAAGGAAAACAGAGTATGAAACACAATGAAAAAGGCAGTCAGGATGAAGATGGAAGTATGAGATCTGTATTTCAGGCTTAATTTTTAATCATTATCAACCGCGTTAGGGAGTGAAAATAGAGTATGATCATTTGATAAAAAAGGTTTTTATTTTCCAAAAAATTTAATGTCTTTATTATGAAGTAACGCCTGCTACCTCTTCGAAAGTTATTAGATTGTATGTGCATGAAGTAATACCGTAGAAGAAATTAGATGAATAACCCATAATAAATCATATACCACAAGGGTATGCAGTTAATATCAAGATTAATTATGGGCTGATTTTTAAGTCATTATATCATAGATAGTGATGTTGAGATTTAATTTTTCTCTAAAAACTGATGAGTTCTGATATAGCTGCTTAACTATTTATAAGCACCCTTGAGATGCAGGCTAAAGCAAGACAAGGAAACATATCACTGTTTCATTGGTTTGCCTTGCATAATGGAGTGGTTAAATCCACTGTATGAATCACTGAAACTTAATAAGAGCCTCTGTTTTCTGACCCAACCTTGTAAACACCTCTCTGTGTTTTTTCTTCTGAGGTGTGTGGTAGCAGGCTGCTATTCTTATTTTTACACTCCGGATAATCTTCTCTTGTAATGGTTACATCATGGCGTCATTGCAATCTAATTTATTAAAACTATTAAAAAGCAGGAAAATACAGGATATAGTCTGCCATGTTGATGAAGTTTTATATGTTGTGATGTTTAATATGTCAAATATAATTCATATTCTTGGGTCGTTAGCATGGGAAACACAATAATATTTAATTCCCTTTGTGATTAAGGGCCGGATCCAATTAGAGACAGCTCCCCATGAGCTGGGCTCCTCTCCCTACACTGTGCACAGAGGGCTGGGTGCTGTGGGAAGATGATGCAGGGGTCTGTGCACAAGGCAGGCATCCTGGAGAGAGTACAGTGAAGGGCTGTCAAGAAGATTAAAGTCCGGGAGCATCTCCCCTATGAGGAAAGGCTGAATGAACTGGGGCTGTTCAGCCTTGAGAAAAGAAGATTGAGAGGGGCTCTGATCAATGTTTTTAAATATCTGAAGTGTGGGGGACAGGGGAGAATGACCAGCCTCTTTTCAGTGGTCAGGATAGGACAAGGGGCAGTGGCCTCAAGTTGGAGCACAGGAAGTTCCACACCAACATGCGGAAGAACTTTTTCCCAGTGAGGGTGACAGAGCCCTGGGACTGGCTGCCCAGGGGGGTTTTGGAGTCTCCTTCTCTGGAGATATTCAAGACCCATCTGGACACCTACCTGTGCAACCTGTCCTAGGGAACCTGCTTTGTCAGGGGAGTTGGACTTGATGATCTCTTGAGGTCCCTTCCAACCCCTACGATTCTGTGATTCTGTGATCCACCCCCCAGGGAAAGGACACCACTGTTATCAATACTTACATGATAGCTTGGGTCTTCTGTAGGTGATCACATTGATAATCATATACCAACATATACAAGGCTGAGCTTTGGCACTCACACCTGCATCCCATCAGTCTGTAGAAGTGGAACACAAGTTTAAATTGTTTCCCTAACACAGAAAGGCCTCCCATTAAAAGTGTCCAGAGTTCGTCCACAGCTGAGCAGTCCTACCAGGCATGTGGGGCCAAAGGTGGCCATTGCCCTTCCCCTGCAATGCCCTACCTGCAGATGGAGAGTGGATTCTGTTGGGAAGGGGACAAAGCAGCCGTAGTGTAGCATCATGCACAAGCTGACAGTGGCATTTCTGATCTGGTATCAAAAAGGATTTGGTCAAGTTACTGATTTTAAGAGCTGCCCATAACACAGAGTGTTACTTTTATATTTAAATAGAGAAATCAGCAGTGCTCCGAAGCACACTGTGCAGTTACCTAATGAAACATAGATGGCCGAACAAAAAACAGCTATGTTTTACTTTTTTTGGAAATTACCTATTTGCTGTCCCTTAGCTTAATCAACCACATTTCCCTTAAAATGAAACAGTAATTGCTTGCATGCACCCATGGATGACACTTGCACACATCGTCTCATGGACCACATACCACCCCTCTGAGCTCAGCACTTAAGTGGTGCACAGAGGGTGATGCATGCCATCTGGATTAAGGTAAATGTCAAACATAATGGACAAGGGAAGCATTTTTCCGGAGGATAGTTCCAAGCACAGCCCCATTATCTGTCAGGCCAAGCGTTCCCACCTCTTGTGATCCCACGTGCACCCGTGACAGTGGTCTTTGCTGAATCAGAGCCTGTGAAAGATGCTCAGGCAGGTAGCTGTGACCACTGCGACCAGCAGTGGCAGAGGGAAACCGGATACTACTTCTCTCTGCAACAAATGTTTTAATAATTGATAATGAAAGTGGTAAGCTGGAACTACATGTGGTGTCCATTCATGCAGCCTAAAATTAGCTAATTAAATGTACAGAGATTGCATCTACTCACGCAGAACAGCAGATAAGGACTAGCAGGCATGGTGATACTCTCCAAGCCGAGTTCAAAAGCTCCTGTCCTGACATGGCAACGAAGACAGCTGATGAGCTGTGACTGCCTGCTCCCATTACTGGAAACGATGCCCTTGTCTCCCCCCTTGCTGCTCACACCGCAGCTGTGCTGCCTGTGGGCACAGGTGCCAGGCCGGCCACAGCACCCGAGCGTGTCTATTGTTATCTGGCCGCAGCTTCAGAGGAGACATCGCTGGCACTGGGGAGCAGAGCAGGGAGGCTGGTGTGTTGCTTTGAGCTCTGGCCTTGCTGAGCAGAAACAAGGGGAGCTGCACCCTTGCTCTCTGCCCTGGCATCTGTCATGGTTCTGTTCCCAGCCAGGAATGCTTCTGGGATGGAGTGAAGGGGAAGGGGAAGAGGGAAAAGAAACCAAAGGTGAACCTAGTGGGTTGGGATAGGATAGTTTACTAAGGCAACAGAGAGAGAAATAACAATAATAGGACTTTTATAGCAAAAAAAAAAATATATGAAACTGGTGATACACAATGCAGTTTCTCACCGAACTGCACAACTCAGGCTGTACAGCTCAGAGCCATCCTGAAGCTGGACCATCCCCAAAAACTGCACATCCTGGAGCAGTGTGCTCCTCCCCTCACCAGCCCCCCTTTATGCTGAGAATGATATAATTGGCATGGAATACCCTCTTTGGCCAGTTTGGGTCACGAGACCTGTCTCTGTCCCCACCCACCTTCCTTGGCATCCCATGCCTTCTCGTTAGCAGGGCAATATGAACAACTGAAAAGTCCCTGACTGCTTGACAGCAACTAAACCATCAGTGTGTTACCAGCGCTGCTCTCATCCTGGCTCCCAAGCATGGCATTCCACCAGCTGCTAGAAAGAAAATCAACTCTATCCTTGCCAAAACCAGCACACCTGTAAACCTCCCATGTGTTAGGAGGTTCTTCAAAAGGTAGTCCCCTGCCTCAGGACCCTTGTAGGAGATTAAGTTTTGCTCTATGGGTGAGCAGGGAACTCACAGGAATATAGACCTTAAAGGGTGCTATCTCAAGTGGAGAGGTGCTCAGGAACTGGGACATCAGTTTTTACTGATATTTGAGTGCCTTGGCTACAGGGAAGCTGAGAGCAATCAGGCATTTAAATAGCTTTTAACACCCTAGCCCTGCTTTTGGTATAATTGCCCAAATCTGGGGATTTGAATTCTTAATGTAAGGCTTAATGTAAGCGAGAAATTAGTTGTAATTAAGAGGTATGTAAGGTGTATAGTGCATAGGTGCGTGGTATAGTGGTGGCATACAATATAGGAAGCTCTTGGGAAGTTCGTGCTCAGCATCAACCCAGCCAGGGAGGTTTCCTAGATTTGTCTTTCGAGGGTGTCTGGGTTCAGAAGTCTTGTCAAAGGAGCAGGATTATATCAAGACATCCTTCATTCCCATGGGGAATAATGACTTCCTGCCTGGATGGCAAATGTTGTCATTTCCCATGAAAAGTTATGGGACAAAGGTTAAATACCTCCTGTAATTTCACAAGGAAATGTGATACAAGCCTCTAGCTGTCTTTTCTATCAGTGCCAGACATTTTTTGTTGTTCTAGAAGCTGACTGCTTGGTACAGTCTGTAACACAGGGGCTTGTTAGGACCTTGGAAGATTGATTATTTTACACTTCATGTGTTCAGCCTGCAAAGGGGATGTGCTGTGTGGCTGCATAACTTGTGCTGAGAGTGCCTCCTCACATGGCACTTGCATCTGAACTCTCAGCATCACTGGAATCATGTTACTAGGCCCGGGGGGGGGGGGGGGGGGAAGTAGAACTGGGCTTATTCCCTGCAAGGGAATTTTTTTTTTTTAATATATTTTTTACAGAAGCACAAAGCAGATTCTAGCTCTTTGTCATAGTACCCAGGAGAGTTTGTTTCCCCCTCTCTCTCAGGAGGAGGAAAAACACTGAAATCAGAAATAAATAGTGATGAAGCCATTAAACAAAATGGGAATTAGGGGAAAAGTGGGAATGAGATGCTGTTGATGTGAATTTTAAAGAGTCCTTCACAAAGGGTTATGTAAGAGAATGAACTAGATTCTGATTTTTTTGTTAAATTCATGACAAGATAATTTAAAAAAGAACAATCCGAGGTTTGCAGCCTCCCATTAGCTTGCTATGAGGTTTCCTGAAAATATTATGACTTTTCGTTTTACATCATAAGGCTAGGATAGTGATGTTTTATGAAGGCAAAATACTGTGTACAGAAAAGCAGTTTTTCTTTTCTATTTCAAGACCACGAAAAAGTGTTGGTCACCAAGGCACAGCCTTCACATATTTCTTGCTAATAAGGAGAGGTCATAAAGCATGCAGTTTTTCCTCCTCCATCCTCCTCCTACTAAAAAGTAAATGAGAGCATGTCTGCTTTGCAGTCACTGTCACAAGTCCCAACTTTAAATTAGCTCACTGGGGTCCCAGGAGCACGTAGCTGCATGAGCCTGCAGCTTAGCCCAGTCTGACTGCCCCAGCATTGATCCCAGCAGGTAGTGTAGCGCTGAGATCCGTGTTTCATGTTCAGCACAGCTCGAGGTGCCCTGGTGAGCTACCAGAGACACAGGGCAGATATATCACACTAACAGCCACCATGATCTCAGGAGCACATATGGCAATGGGGAGTTCTTGGCAGTTTGAAGGGTCTCTTTTTCTCCGTGAGCCCAAAGAAGCCCACAGGAAAAAAGATTTAAAAAGGAAAAGAAAAACCCTGGCTGCAATTCTGCAACCCTAATTCTGCAATTCCTCTGCTTCTTTTAAACTTCTGATCAGACATATTTTTTCATTAATTATTCACTACAGTCATAGTCCCTCACCATATGGGTAGAGGATTAGCTGAAACGATGAACCTCGGCTATGGTTGCTTGGTCTGACCCAACAGGGAAGGGGCTGCAGCTCTCGACTTGTGGGCTGTTGCTTCAGAGGAGCTGAGGTCCAGCTCAACTCAGCTGACAACAGGAGTTTGTAAGGAGATGAAAACTAATGGGTAAGAAAGAACTGGCTTTCATGCAGAGCTCAGTAGGTGTGTAGAGGGTGTCTTTGCTTTCCTGTGCCAGGAAATGGAAAGAAAAAGGGGTGTGTGTATTTATGGTGAAGCAATGGAACAGGTTGCCCAGAGAGGTTGTGGAAGCCCCATCCCTGGCAGTGTTCAAGGCCAGGTTGGGTGTGCCTTTGGGCAACCTGGGATAGTGGAGGATGTCCCTGCTCATGGCATGGGGTGGGAACAGATGGGCTTTGAGGTCCCTTCCAACCCAAACTGTTCTGTGGTTCTGTGGTTCTATACTGATGTAGAAAGATAACACAGTGAGTGAATCTGTGCAAGTCTTCTGGTTTGGGTTGGGTTTTTTTGATCCTGCCACCCTCATTCCCCTTGTCCAAATGAATGTGGAAAAAATCCCCAACCAGACTACAAATAATTTAGTACCATGGCTTGGTTGTTTATCTATTTTCAATTTTTTAGGTGAAAGAGTGGCTTTGACACCGTGTGTTAGCCTGGCAGCCAAAATACTGTCACTTGACACTTCATTAATAGCTCAAACCAGCTGTAGGAGGTGAGAATAAATGGTGTATAGAGCCTGGTCCAACATAAAAGGCTATATTTACATATAATCATATAGTCTTGCCTTTATTTACCAACAGATAAAGAATTTCTGGAGAGAGAGGTAAGAAATCCCACAATAGTGTGAAGGAACAGGCAGGGCATTGTGGGGCCTGATCAGCAATGTGGGGGACACTGCAGGAGCAAAAAATGCCAAGAGCAGAACATCCTTGGGCTGTCCTCCTCAAGGCAGCATTTGGCAAAGATTGAAGATTTGTCATTAATTGACTGAGTTTCTTTACATTGACAGTTATCTGCTTTCTGTAGAGAGAGGTTTCAGTGATGGACCAGAAGAAAAGCTGTTGAATACCCAAGGGGAAGGATGCAGGTATTTCTGTCAGTGAAGTAGAAGGACAATAACGCATCTGATTTACCTTGGGTAGCTCATCTGGCCTCCCTGTCTCTTCACTGTGCTGCTGATATCCTTTGGCAACCAGTACAGCAGCCACCATATGAGCACAGATTAGTCATGTCGTTTTCTTTCTTCACTTCATTGACACAGAACATGCCACAAAATCTTGCTGTCCTCAGTGCCACCTTTCAACTCCCCAGCTTGGTGACAGCACATGTCACTTGAGAAAAGCACAAGGGCTATGAATGATGATAATTTTGGGAAACATCATGTGGAGCTGTATCACATTGAGGGTATGTTCTTATTGTGGCTTTAAGTATATCACTGTACTGCTGGGTGTCCTCTCCAGGTAAAGAAGATACCATGGATGTGTAGTTGTTGTGAGGAGGAGAGGAGTCTGTAGATTGCAAGTCAGATATTCAGGAATCCAGAGCCTGTGGCAATGACATGAAGTCACAGGAACTGTTTTACCACTCTTGAAAAAGCAGATTTTGGCTGAGGTTTGCTTTCCCACTAGTTACAATTAGGGGAAACCTGAAAAAATTTGGTTCAGTCCAATAGCTTCATCATTGCTGCCCTGAAATTTCTTCATGCCTTCAGCTGCAGCTAGGCCGATGTGAGGTCGTACTGAAGGGGTGGCCTGGTGTCCAGAAGTCAAATCCTTCTTTTTCTCAGTGTACAGAAGTGTGTGTGGCCGGAGGTGGAGGGTTCACAGTCAGGTAAGCGTGAGGAGAGCTGGCAGATGGGATTTCTGACCAAACTGACAGTATATTGCTTTACAGAAAATACTGAGCTGTGCAGGCTGGTAGGAGGGAGAGCCCTGCTTCTAATTATGATTTAACATTAACTTTCACTGATAATAGCCTTTTTGTAATCAAAGAATGTAAAAATGAAATGTATGTTGCTGATTTTTTTTGTGTGCACCAATGAACAATACAATCACAATGTAGTTTTAAATTAAATTCTTTTTTTCCTTCTGTTAATTTGAGTTTGATGGTTTTCCCTGGTGCCAGAGACTAATTTACAGCAGAGAAAATTCCCTTAAATTGATTTTTAAAAATGCACTCACACACACTACATTAACCTTTTCATTCCCTTATGGTGTGTGTCGAAGACAAATGATCCCTGTAACTCTGCTTATTGGAGGGACACAACTGTAGAGCATATTAATTGGTGGAGTTCCAATTCTGCTCCGAAAAGATTTTTCATGTGGTAAATGAAATCCTGTCTGCACTAATGTTCCTCTGTCTCTCTAAAAATACTGGTGCTCCACCCCCCATCATTTTCTTTCTCCCTTTGCTACATATCTGATCACTTCTGAACTTCTGTATTGGTTACGGAAGAGTTTTATCTTTTAATTTAGGTAGGGAGAAGAGAGGCACCAAGACCTAAGTCCTCGAGGATGTGTTTGTGGCTGTCTTCTGGTGAAACCACTGGGAGTTAAGGATCTGAACATCCCTGAGGACATTGGCCTCAGCATGGTGCAATGTGGTGTTTGGAGCACCACATGACAGGGCTAGATGAGGTACTTGGTCAGGAAATCTATTCTGGAAGGTTTGTTGCAGCATCACATGAGTTTAGGACGATCTAAATCCTGCAAAGTGAGTGAGATGGACAGGCAGATAAAGATAGAGGACCTTTTTAGGTGTACTTAGATCAGGAGTTGATCTGAAGCTCTGTCGAGTACTGTAGGGAAACGAGGACATGGCTCTCTCTACCTGCTGGGTCTGTTAAGACCCCTTAATTTCAGGAGCAAACCCCTGTTTCTTGAGAGAATAACAGGTTGGTGAGGTGCAGAAAAGAAGCTTCTTTCTTGGACACCTGTCTTTTTCCTTCCCATCTCTGGGGCATTTTTTCACAGGACGCAGTGAAACTGCCACACACAGGTCATTGTGTCTGCTTGCTTGATTTTTCTTTTCAATTTCTGGAGTGGGTTTAAATCAATATTATATCCCAACATTTATCTTCGGTTTCAAATACAAAGGGGACCTTTCTAACCAAAACCCTCTTGCTTTTGATGTCAGAAGTGGGAGAGTTACAAAATTAAAGGAAGAATTTTGATTACAGGGAAAATTTTATGATTTGAAGCCAGTGAAAAGACGACAGATAAACCAGCAGGATGAATCAGGAGAAGAGGTGCTTTTGTCAGTGCTGCTAAGATGCTAACATGAATTGTGCAGGGAGATTAAAAATGATCATGGTAACGCTGTAGCTTTGCTGCTGGTTGGCAGTGACCCTCATGAAATAGATCTTCTGGGAGGAAAAAGAAGAATTACAATTTGTGCATCAGTCGATTTTGCTTTTTATTTTTTTTCGCCTGGGAATGTGGATGTCTCAGTCCCATTCTGTAATTCACTTACCAAGTCTCAGGATTCTATTGAATTAAAGATATTCCTTTCAAATGAAAAATGAGCAAGAAAAGTGTTCTTTGGATACAAGGAGTCATGCTCTTGTGGATACAACCCAGTATGAGAAAGCAAGCTGGCCTCTTGCTTCCCAAGGAAAAATTTCTTACTGTTCGTTGGTTGTGTTTACTGCCACCTAGAAAGTTTTGAAAATGAAAATAAACGACATTGCAAAGCTCTTTGTGATGTGCTGTGAGAACCCCAGTAAAAATAGAAATCAATTAAAACAGACCAAGCATAAGACTCGTAAACCTTTGGAGACCTTGGAGTCACTTTGCCTGACAGCAGCACTCGGTACTGAGCCAGCCCACTAGCATCTCACGCCAAAATCTCGAGTACCCTTCAAAGAGTTGTAATTCTTCAAACTACAGTTTTCCTAAGCTAAAGCTGGATGAGGGCCAGGGGGAATTAGGACTTTTTTTTTTTTTTAAAAAAAGCAAACCAACTTCATGAACTTTAAATCAGGATATCCATGAAGTGGTTTCTGGTTCGAGAATATCTGAGAAAATCCTGAGCAAATCCCATTAGGAGAAATTAGATGTCTCCCAGCTGCTTTGAGGACAGCGTTGCAGCCTGTGGATTCTGCTCCCTGATTCCTGATCCAAGCCCTGGTTGCTGCTGGCCAGAAAGAAATGGCCAGCACTCTAAAAATGGAAAACACAGCCAGCTTCTCACTGCCATGTGCCTGTGTGACTAACAGTACAAGTTCAAGCAAACACTTTGCCTTAAGAGTAAGAATTTCAGAACTGGTGGTGAATAAGGGACCATAGCTTAGGTTTAGGATTTGGGATTCAGGTGGAGTTTAGGGCTGCACTTACACGGTGGAGTAACCTGCAGGAGTGCATCAGTATCACTGGTCCCAGCGCAGTTTTGGCCCATTGCTAGCAGGACAGTCCCAGGACTGCTCTAGCAAAGACTGTGTTTCTGAGTGGTCATGCAGTATAGGAGGGCTTGGCTGTTGTGGGTGAGAGGCATGCTCTGCCCATTGGCCATGGGGCATCAGGACAGATTTTTGATTGCTTTATATATTGGTTTGTATGAAGCCAGGATTGAGAAGTTTCAGGAGATGAGAAAAAGGGGAGAGAGACTAAACAAAAAGATCTTGGCAGTACAGGCAGGAGAGAAAAGGACTCAGCAGGGAGAGAAAAGCCTTCAGTCTGTCTCCTACTCAAAGAACTATCAATGTCTTCATTTAAAAGCACTGTGTAAAATACAGCCCCACACTTTTGCTTCTCCATTGCTCAAAATTGTTAAATTTTGTATCAGAAAAGAATATTCCTTCCATAGTTTTCCATTAAAATCTTGGATACATACTACAGATGGAAACACAGCACTGGAGACACAGACATCTACTAAGACTTGAGTGTTTTGGCTTTTGATCCTAGAAACAGTGGGATATTTAAATTCTCTTACAGGTAAAACTCTAAGATAATTAGCATCTAAAGTTAAATACTGCTTTAATAATGGATCATGCAGTCATGTTGTCTTTGAAGCATCCATACATCAAACAGTTTGTGTGCTTCAAAATGGTAAATGTTTGGTGCTTGAAATAAAAGTTATATAAAAGATGTATAAAAATTACCTATGAATTTTAGCCTCCAGAATAACTCTGAAGTTTGCATTTTACACACCTCCTACACTATACTTTGATTTTAATGGGATGCAGAGATGCTTGAGAAATCCAGCACTGTAATTTGATTAAATTATGATATATGGAAAAGATTGAAGGGCTCAAACATACTACTAAAAGGTGTTGCATTGACCTCCATAAAGGTAGCATGTCAGAGTGCTTGAAATGGGAAGGAACTTTTCTCTCTCATAAGATCCTAAGGGCTTATTTGAGGGACTTTTCTTTTTCCTGCTGAACTCAAGTTTTATGGAAAACATACCTCTCTCGAGTCCCACAGAGAAGAGAAATATGTGATTTCTACCAGTTCTTCACTAAATTCAGAGAGTACTTTAGTGAGCACACATAACAGATTGTATCATCACATGCTTGTTAGTTTGGACATTTTCCTTTGTTCAGTAAGTGAAAGAATTTTATGTTGTGTCTCATCATGAATGTTCAGGTAATTTTCAGTGCTTTTCGCTACTATTATTATGAGCTCTGATCAAATGTTCTCTCCCCCTAAAAGCTCTGAATTGTCACTGCAGTCTCCTCCTCCCTGCAGTGCCATCCCACGCCTTTGCTCTGCCCATATGCATCACCTCCACATCTAACTCCAGGACTCAGGAGATCAATCCTCTCTCTAACCTGGTTTGTCCAACTGTTCCCACAGCTGAAGGATCTTCAGGAGCCATCACCTTGCAGCCCTCACGCCAACCAGACACCTCCTCTGAAATCACAGAATCACAGAACAATTTGGGTTGGAACGGACATCAAAGCCCATCTAGTTCCACCCCCTGCCTTGGAGAGTGCTGCATCCAACCTGGCCTTGAATACTGCCAGGGAGGGGGCAGCCACAGCTTCTCTGGGCAGCCTGTGCCAGGGCCTCACCACCCTCACAGGGAAGAATTTCTTCCTTATGTCTAATCTAAATCTCCCCTCTTTCAGATTAAAGCCACACCCCTTGTCCTGTAACTCCATGCCCTTGTAACTAGTCCCTCTCCAGCTTTCAGGTAGCACCTTCAGGTACTGTCAGGCTGCTCTAAAGTCTCCCATGAGCCTTCTCTTCTCTCCAGGCTGAACAAGCCCAACTCAGTTGTCATAGGAGAGGTGCTCAGCTCTCTGGTCATTGTTGTAACCACTCCAATAGCTCCATGTCCTTCTTGTACTGGGGACCCCAGAGCTGGACACAGTCCACATGGGGTCTCATCAGAGCACATTGGAGGGGCAGAAACACCTCCCTTCACATTCTGGTCAAGCTGCTTATGATGTAGCCCAGGACATGGTTGGCCTCCTGGGCTGCAAGTGTGCATTGCTGGGTCAAGTTGAGCTTTTCCTCAATCAGCACCCCCAAGTCCTTCTCCTCAGAACTGCTCTCAATCCATCCCCTGTCCAGTTTGTAGCTGTGTGTGGGACTGCCCCAACCCATGTGCAGGACCTTGCACTTGGCCTTATTGAACTTGAGGCTTGCATGGACCCACCACTCCAGCTTGTCGGGTTCCCTCTGGATGGCACCCCTCCCCTTCCCTCCAGCCTGCTGACTGCCCGACACAGCTTAGTGTTGTCAGCAAATGTGCTGAGGGTTAATTCAATCGCACTCACTGAGCATGTCACACAAAGATGTTAAACAGTGCTGGTTCCAATACCGATCCCTGAGAACTCCAGTAATCACTGGTCTCCACTTGGACGTTGACCCATTGACTGCAACTCTTTGAGTGTGACTATCCAGACAATTCCTTATTTGCTGACTGATCTACCCATCAAATATAATCCATCTCTCCAGTTTAGAAACAAGGATGTCAAGCTGGAAAGTGCCAAATGCTTTGCACAAGTCCAGGTAGATGACACAGTTCCTGCCATCATCCTGTAAGAAGTGATGATGGGAAAAATGTATTTGGAAGAAAAAGCATCCGATGAATTTCAGATAGTAACGGTAGATAGTGGTTGGCATGGTAGGTTATACTGAGCATGCTTCTCTCTTTCTTTCTGTTTTCTTATTTCCCCATATGAAGCTTTGTGCATGAAACTTTGCTGTGTCTTAATGAGAGTTACTTATGTTGACCAACGAAGAAGCGACCCTCTCCTAGCCCCAGCTGTTTTAATTCACACATGAATTCATATAATAATTACTGTATGGCAGAAGTGTTTGCGAGTAACCTGGCAAGCTAATTTTTTACTTTCTTAGCACGCAGCACAATTTCTGCATCCTGAGTTTGATGGACACCTCAGGAGAATGCAAAATGAAATTGATAAACCTGTTTTCTTCCCCACTGTGGTACAAACCGTTTTCGTATTCCTCTTCCCATCGTCTCGGCAGCACGGCAACTTCAGAACTCAGCTCTCTTCACAGCTCTTCCTCACATTGTTCGCAAGCAAATTATTTAGGAATTAAATTTTGTTCCCCTCATTTTTTTCCTTCCTGTACCATTTAGAAACAAACTATTTACAAACTAGATTACAGGGGAAAAAAATGCATAAGACTTAGTAAAAATAATATCAAACCAAATTTCTAATGCTGTCTTTCTATCCAGGGAGATTAAGCACCTCACTACTTTTCTTATCTCCTTTTTTTCCTTGGTGTTCAGAATCATAAATTGGATGATATTTTCTTCTTTTCTGAAAAGAAAAAACTGTAATTGCCTGCTTACAAATGTAAGCAGAATGGCATTTTCTTGGAATTAGGAGAGATGACAAAGTTGAGAGGTGGTTTCTTCATGCTCTCGGATCTTGAGGAGATGCTTCTTTTCCTGTTTCTTGAGATAGTAATTCTTTAAGGAACAGAGTGAAGAGATGTCTTCCTGGCACATCTTGGGAGCATCACTTGTTGCAGGTGCTTTCTGCACTGCTATGAACTGTTTTGATGTTTGTGTGTGCATTGTGTCTCTGTTTAGAGAGAACCAGACTGGAAGAGCATTATCATTGCAAAACTGAAGCTGAGCAAGTGGTGTGGCATACAGTGGTCCCGACATCAGTGATATAATCTGTGACATTTGGGCTTGTCGAGTCTTTTCACATATCTCATGTTAACACAGACTCATATGGAATAAAATCCTGTGCATCAAACCAGGTTTTGCAACTCACCCAAGGATCTGTTTTAGTGGATGAATGTATGTGCTTATCTGAAACACCAAAATAAAACCAAAGAAATGCTGTTGATTTTATGGGCTCTGCCACTATTGGGAATGGATCTTTAATTATGACTTGAATTCCAGTAGCAGCTAAAGGCCCCTGTGAGGATTCACAGTCCCACTGCGCCAGGTGCTATAAAAACATCTAGGTTACAGCAGATGAATGAACCAAACTAATGGTGGGAAAGTGAAGATGACATTAAATAAGACCATCACAGTTCTTGGCTTAAAGTATCTCGAATCACGTATATCCTGTGTCATATACATGTACGATATTGCCATCTCCTTCCTCCTGACCTTGACTCAGAAGATGGCCATGCTCTTGGCTGGAGCCTATCTTAGTGCAACATGTCCAGCTGGTGTTCACAGCTTGAATTGACAAAATGGCCCACCATGACCATCCCCAGACTCCTGGTAAGATTCCAGAGTTCATCTTCCCAACTACTAGTTGATTTTGGAAATTCCATGTGGTGACTGTCCCTAAGCACTAGGAATAATCTGTGAATGCTTCAAATGACAACGCTGCTTATTTATACATTGTAAGGAGGTAGGAGGTTGTTGCAGTGGAGTTACTATGGCTTGGGTAGAGAAGACATGTAAGATGCCAGTTCAAAATATAGAGATGCTGAATTAATCTTCTAGTGCTGCTAGGTCTGGAGGTGATCCAAAACTGTTTCATCATAATGCTTGTAAAAATGATGGGAAGTTATTAAATTTCCATTTCTGCAATACAGTACAGCTAGGAATTCTAGATATTACTGTATTTAGATCTTTTTACAGATTTTTCTTTTTAATTTGCAAGTAGCACTGGATTTCAGTTGCAGCTGACACAGACTGGCTTTACTCCAGTGGAGGCAATGGTCTGTGTCAGTCAATGCTAGCTGAGGATCTGGTGCCTTCTGCTCTACAACTGTGGAAGACCCATCATCTGTTGAAGCTAACACTTAAGTGTGAGATGCAGATGGCATTCGTTTTCTCCTATTGGCTTTGTAATAGAAACATGTGAGACTGAAAGCTCTATCAAAGCGTAAAATATGCAAGGTTTATTTTTATAGAGGACTGAGTGAAAATTGTGAGAGGAGATGGAGCTACAGGGCCAAAAGGAGTGGCTTTAGGGCATTCATAAAAGAACCTCCCAGAAATGCAGGGCAGGACAGTGTGCTGCCTTTTGCACAGGGTACAAGATTTTTCTCATGATGCTGGGGAGTAGACAGCAAAGATAATGACTGTTCTTAAATCATTGGTCCCTATTGCTATAAGCATTTATTATCAACAGAAGGTGATGATAACGTAGTTGTCTTTTATCACCACAACAGGCAGGGTAGTTTTATTCCTCTGAATCCTTCTGCTGTGTCTTTTCAGGAAAGCCCACATCCATGCCATGCCTTGTTTGTAAAAACAGATTTAAGTTTTTATTCCCTTCACTCTAAAGTGTCACCTTTAGCGTCTGAACAACTGAGTTTAATGTAGCCTCAGGCTCTCTTCAGCATATCTGCAAACCCATTGCTATTCAGCATCACACTTCGGCTGGAGCACAGCTCAGGGTGGTCTGCAGCAGCAGGAGGGGAGGGAGACAAGTGAGGAGAAGGAAAGGAAATAAATCCAAACAAACAAACAAACAAAGTAACTCAGCTTGAATTCAGAGATGAGAAGGATGCAGTTACATGCTCACTATGGTTTATCCATATTATGATCCTGCCTAAGTTCTTTAGTGATTGAGGTTTCTACTGTGCCAGGCAGGGTACCAGAAATTATTCCTGCCCATAAAGAACCTCCATCCTAAATTTAAGGCAGGAGAGCAGCAGAGGATCCAGACAGGCAGAGAAGTGCAGTGAGATAGTAAGGCAGTATTGATCAGCAGTATAACTAGAGGTCTCAGCAAGCCTCCAACTGTAACCACTGCAATGCATCTAGTTTGCTGCTGTTATGCTTACAATTAATATTTCTTTTTTTGCAACACAGTGTTAATAATCTAATCACATTGGTTACCCACTCTTTATCACATTGATTGTACTGCTTAGCAGTTACAATCTGTAGCAATTTTCTACTATAAAGAAATAATTAACAGCACAATTATTTTTCCACTGAACTTCATAGGCGTTTTTGCCAGGAACCACAGTGTTCCCATACCTTAATTCCTCACATACCTTAATTCCTCAGCAAAGATTTTATTCTGCACCATGTCCTGAAGTTGATGACTTCATTTGCCAGAAACATTGTTATGTCATCGAGCAAAAGTTTTCATTCAGAACAAGGTGGCAGGAGTTGAAGATTGAATACCCATTTTTCAATTAACTGTTTATTACCAAGCTTGCTAGAAGATTTTTCATTTGCTGTGCTTATGAGTGTGATATTTAAGGCCATTCCATTAAGATTTAAAACCAACAACAACAAAACAACCCAAGAAGCAGAACTTGCAAGAATGGCAAGTATGGAAACTGCACAACCCCAGCTATAAAGCCCGTCCTGCCCCCTCTGAAGCCAGTAAAACATCTTGTGCCTGCTTTGGTTTCCTAGCATTCATTTATTGGGTTTTCTTTTTTTTCTTTTCCTTTTCTTTCTGATTTTCGCTGGTTTAACTGAGACTAGAACTGAGTCTGCTGACTGCAGCCATGGCCCACTGTCACCTGCTTCAGAGAGGGCCCTCACATACAGGACATGTATCTGGAATGCGTATATTCTAGGATAACACACCCAGGTTTTGCTGTTGTTGCACAGAAGTGGCAGCTCCATGTTGCAAAGGACTAAGAGGCCCACCATGACCATCCCTTTATTGATCCCTGAGAGGTTTTGGGCCAGCATGTATAGCTTTTATTACATAACACCAATACTTGACATGTGATGTCTACGTGATCCTTCTTTCATTTAGCAATATAGACATGGCAATTGATAAAAAGGTTCTGCTTGATGAGTATTTGTTCTAAGAAACTACGATATTCTTGTAATATGGCCACCGTGCTGGCAGACTTTTGGCAGGTTTCAAATAAACATGCCAGAAATAATTTTGTTGACAGCATCTTGGACTGGAGCACATCCAGCCTTCATCCACAACATGTCAGTACAGCAATTCATTCTCAGGCAGGAAAACATGGCATCACAGATCTGTATTTTAGAGTCTTAAAATACTGTAGATGTCTGGATTTATGGCTTCAAAGTCAACTTCACAGGTGGGTAGCCTTATTTTTCAATCATAAATGAAGATGAAAGTGATAACATTTACAGTTTTTAATATGCAGCATCAATGAAGTGTGCTTATGTTAAAACCTGTGGTAACATCTGGTTTACTTCCCTAATCCAAAACCAATTAAGGTTTTATGTAAGAGGAAGAAGGGGGTGGAAAACAAACAGCAAAGGAAAAAACGAGAAGAAACAGGCTGAAGGGCGTTAGCTTACTTCCAGAGGTCATACAGGCATTGTGTTAGGTCTTCATGAGAAGCAAAGAGCAGAGGACCCCTAACAATGAGTGACTTCATTTTAATGTTTATTTTCAGTAGAATGACACTGCCAGAGCAGAGATTGTGAGTGCTTGGTTTGTTTGCATTTGTGTAAGGTGCTCAGATGCCAGCATTAAAACCTAAGTGGTCTATTCAGGATTAACAGCTATGGTTCAGGAAGGGTATCTGCTTGCTGGTTGGGTTTGATCTCAGTATTTACATTATCTGCAAGCTGGGATCTTTCGAGAGTGGGCAAACTGCAGCTTTCTGCTGTGCATTGGAAACAAACCCTTTGAGGTGCCACTTCAAGCACATTAGTTTCCTGCTTGAGTCTGTACCTGTCTAGGGCTTAAACACCTCCCTGGCTTCAGTCCCAAGGACAGAGGCTTTCCTATGCAATGTGAGCAGGCAGCTGATGTCTGCTTGTGGAAGCTCCTGTTGAAGGGGTGGGAGTTGGCTGCCATGGGCATGGATTGTCATGGACTGGCAGTGAGGCTGTAATCTCCTGGAAATAAAAGCTGGTCACAGCGGCACAGCAACATCCCTCTGGAATCAGCAGAAATATGGATAGGAAAGATCTAAGACATCGGTGTTAGCGTATATATATATGTATATATATGTATATCTGGTACGATGTGCACGCAGCAGATTCACTGTGATTCCATCGAAAGAGGTTTCAAATGACTGAGAAGAATAAACAAGCTGCTTTACAAACTGGCGCTGAATAAAGCTGTTTACCTTGCTTCGAAATGTCATTTATCTCTTCTTGCTTTCTATCAGGGGAAAATTCCTGACAGAATTTTGAAAAGAAAGTGAAAACATTCTTTTCTGCTGCCTTGCAGTCTCTGAAACCCCGAAGTTTTGTTTATGAATAGCTTATCTCCTCTTGATAAGCTAGAAATTCCCAGGCTCATTTTGTTGTGGTTTTACTCCAGTTTTGGTTGGATGACTGGAGAATGAATGCGATTGTGTTGTGATAATGGATTTGGTGGAAGTGTTGATACCCTGGGAGCTTCAGCACATATGCACATTTCTATCACATGAATGGGGAAGCCTCACTTGGTGCAAAGTTTTATTAAGCTTATGAACTACATCTGGGGTTGTAGACCTAATTCAAGTCTATAGATTTTTTTTTTTTTTTGCTTTTAAATTTAAAAACTTTTGGCCATTTGGGGAGAGGAGGTGGTTAGATTATTTTCAGGAATGTGACTGTGCCTGCAGTTCTGCCTGTATCTTACCTCCATCCTCCAGATCCTGTTGGGGCTTGGCTGGGTAGAAGCACTGTGGTTTCTCATCTTCTTCTCCCCACTCCTGTCATCCCTCCAGGTCCCACTGTGCCCTGCTGTGACAGGAAGAATATTTCTGCCACTTAGTAAGATGACCTGGATTCCTTTCCTGGCTTTTTTTTCTCAATTTGTGTCTGACCCTGGGAAAGTCACAGACTCTCTTTTGAGCCTATTTGCATAACATGAAAAATGGAGACTGTAACAGTTTCCTGGAAAAGGTGTTAGAAGACTAAATTAATTAATATTTGTATTGCTGCTTAGGGTGAAGATGCTATAAAAATGCAAATATTTATATTCTTTCTTTTTGCTTGTTGGCAAAACCACATTTCTCAAGGCTCCTGACCTACTTCTCTGATTTTACTCCAGTAAGAATAATAAACTATAAATTTGTAATTATTTTTCATTTCAAATTGAAAGCCAAGTCCAATTGAGGGGAAGGCAAGGAGAGAAGGGGATGCTAACCTCTTTGCCAGAGGGAAGAGAGCCACCATGTCTTTTCCAGAACTAGAATATATAATGAAATAGATGCTCCTTCAGATGTTTTAATGCCTCAAACCTGGCTTTCCATTGCAGATTTATAGCTTTTGTAATCCCCAAGCATAAAGGAAGAGAGTCTCAACATTATCTTTTTCTGTGAAATGGATTCTTGGTATGGAAAAAGTTGACAAGTATTTTCTGAAATCAAAACAGTGAAGATTGCCTGACCTGCCTGTTCAGGTCACATTGCTGTGTGTGAGAAAAGTTCACAGGGAGTGAAACCAGCTCTCTAAATTACAGAGGAACTGGATCTGTTATAAAGCTTTTTGTTTTCCTGAAAACAGAAAATTAAAAAAAAAAAAAAAAAAAAAGAAGAACCTTTCAAAGAAGTACCTGCAGGTCTGTCTTAGATCCACCATCCCTCATAGCAAATAAGGCAAAAATTCTAAATTGGTGGAGTTGATAAGGAGGAGGAACATCCAGACTTGTGGTTGTTAGGCCAGATCCCTTGAGTGAATTCTGCCTTCCAGGAAAGTGGAGCGCACTGATGTTTCATACAGTTCCTGGGGATGCTTCAGTGTGTGCATGAAATCACATTTAATGCACAGTACTAAGGAGAATCCAGCACAAAGCATGAAAGGGATAAAGTGCAATAAATATTTAAGATCCTGTGAATGCGAACACAGCACTTCATAAAAACCTCAGTCTCAAGAGCAGGGGTGCTGTGTACATCATAGACAGAACATATGGTACCACCACGGTGAAGTCAGTGCTAATCAGTGAATAGTGATGGAGCTTTTATTCTAAAGTTTTAAGGATGTGATTAAATTTAATGTGTATGCTAGACATTAAGCCTGGCTTCATGTGCTTAGACCTACCAAGCTAGCAATGCGTGCAAGGTGGCCTGAGGAGATGTAATGTTTTCTGGGAAGGCAGAAAAATTCACCATGGGGATATCCTTATTGATTTTTATCTCCATACGTGCCCAAATTATTTATCTTCCTGCACTCTTCTCTGGCATCTTATAATAAAAGTCTCTTGAAAGTTACTGTAAAGCTCTTTATTCCCAGACCTAATGAGGGTTGGTAGGAAACTGGCTTTTGATAAGTGAGTTTGGTTGAGGGCTGGTGTGGGAGACTGGTACCCATATGCAAGAAGGGGATGGGGAGCATGGGCTTCGCTATCAAACATCCTTTGGGTGCATTGCATTTGCTCATTCAGTAGTGTGGCTTTGTGGTGGATTCGATGTGTGCCAATTGCGTTTGGCTTGCCGGCTTCACCTCCCGCGGTCTCAGGGGGCACAGTACAGTTACGTGGCCGTACATTGCTGTTTGGATTCTGCTGTTTGTTTCCTTGCCTAAGTGCCTTTTCTAAATGTTCACTTTCCTTTGATGTTTCTAGGAGCTGGTGGGGAGTAATCCTCCTCAAAGAAACTGGAAAGGAATTGCAATTGCCTTACTTGTTATTCTCGTTATCTGCTCCCTGATTGTCACCTCTGTTATACTCCTGACACCAGGTATTTATAACCTTTAACTCACTTCCATTCTGTTCTTCTTCTGTAATTTTACACTTCCAGATATAAAGGGATTGCAAACTGGCTGCAAATTCCACATCAAAGGAATTATCCTTCCTGTTCTTTGGCTGGAAGTGAGATGAGTTCAAGGCCATTCTGAGGTAGATTGTTGTAGAGCTTCACATCTCAATTCAAAGAACAGGGCAGCTGAGCTGAAGGTACAAGGGTGAAACTTGGTTGCCTAAACATAGATGAGGAGTGTCATTTTAGATGCGCCCAGAGTATGAGAGACATGTACATAAGGCAGCCAGTTAGGGGACAGGAATTCCTGCAGTTCATGTCCACTCGCAGCAGCAGCCACCACTTGGGTAGCGTCTCCTACAGCATCTAAAACGGCATTGAATGCCTGTGCTTAGGCACCTAAATTGCATCCTGTTCATCTGGATTAATTTTTAAATCAGACCATGCTGATCCAGTTTTACAAAGCAATTCCAGGTAACTATGTGCCAGGCAGCACTTAACCACAGCAAATAATTAGTAACTTCCCAGTAAGTGATTCTCTAAGTTAATCACCTTACCAAGTTTCAGCAAAGTTCTGTGCACGTAACCTCTGTAAATTACTTCTCTCACAGAGCTGCTGAGGTTGTAGACTTGAATTTTAATGTGATATTATGATTATTGATTATTACATATTTATACAGCCCTGTAAATTTCCATGACTACTTATAGAGTAGAAATAAAGTTCTTTCATGGCTTTTTGAAGATTGTGATTTGAATATGAAAAGACAAACAAATGAGAGATGAGACACAAAAAAGAGAATTCAGCATCAGAAAGGGTCAGGAGTTACAAAAACTAAGAGGTGGCAGAAGGACCCCTGTAGAGGGACACGGAAGAGAAGAAAAGGGTCTCCTTCTTGGATGAGTACATCTGGGTGATTCTTGGAGACAGTAGGATAGAGAGCACAGAGCTGAGGGGGAAAATGGAGGTAAGGGAGAAATTAAAACATGGGAAATGGAAGAGGCAGGATGGCAAAGTGGAAAAATGAGATGGAAGTTGTGGGACATGTAGCATCTGAACTGACATGCAGTTCACCTGATCTGGGCTGTCTTCCCTGACAGAATTCTTATTCCACAGTCCTGTTGTTATCATAGACTAGAGATGATGTTGCATCAAGAAATACAGGGCTGTACTGAGTTATCTGAAAATGAGTGAAACAATCGCTGTTATCATTTTGGTTATTTTTTGTCATGCTATGTTCAGTTTATTTCATGCTAACTTGAAGTTTTCAATGTCAATGTAAGAAATACATGGTCATGCTGGAGTAATTAAGTAATTAAATTAATTAAGGTTAAATTTAACTAAGGATCAGTTTTTAAATTACTTTCACTAGGGTTCAGATTTAACACCTTTGGACAGTGCAGTTCATCTGTGAGATGTTTTGGGGCATGGTCTGTGAACTGTGCTCACATCAGGTATCACTTGCAGTGACAAATGTCATCTCTTACCCATTCATTAGGTATGGGAATGTTGACATTTATTTTATGAAAGCGCAGTACTAAACTTCTCTGAAATGTACATTGAAGCCCGGGTTCCTAAACCCATACTTGTGGCCTTCAAGAAGCTGTCAGTGAGTTGCACTGCATAAATGAGACTGTGGGTACCACTTCCATCAAAGAGCAGGATTCCGTATAGATGGAAACATAAATATACCTGTACAGTCCTAAAGACAGTCCAAGTCACAAGTCTTTCCTTTTACATGACCAAATGTAATAGAGATTTATTTATAAGGGTGGTCAAAGTGATATCTAGTGAGGACTTAGCAGCTCTGCTTTCAACTGCAGGCTCCACTGGAGAGCTCATTTAGGACTTCTGCTGAACCCTACTCCCACTTGTCCATCGAGAAAATGACATAAAATCACTAGTGACTGTCATGACAATAGATACTGCAGTGCTGCTGTCTGACTAGACAGAAAAGGTATACTAACCATTGAGACCCTGTAGTTAATGTTCTCTAGTTTAGAAAGACACCCATAAATATGGCTTTTTGTGATGACCTTATGTTTTATGTAGTATGAAGTGGTCATGTGAAATACCCACATTGAGTTGTAATAAAAATTGCAAGTGTATTTGTGTGGGTTTTTTGTATATGCATACACAAATGCATCCCATAGCTCAGTCTGGGACATGTGTGCATACACATGTGTACACGTAAATGAAAAACAAGGAGGTGATCTATGACAGCCAACATGGCTTCACTAAGGGCACATCATGCTTGACAGATTTGGTGGCATTCTATGATGGGGTTAAAACATGATAAGGGAAGAGTGACTGACATTATCTACCTGAAGTTGTGTAAAACATTTTACATTGGCTCACGACAACCTTGTTTCTAAGTTGGAGAGACATGGATTTGATGGACAGACCAGTCAGTGAAGAAGGAATTGGCTGAATAGTGGTACTCAGAGGGTTGTGATCCATGGCTCATTGTCCAAGTGGAGGTCTGTGACAAGTGACATTCCTCAAGAGGTCAGTACAGAGACCAGTGCTGTTTAACATCTTTCTCAGCAAGATGGACAGTGGGATCAAGTGCACCCTCAGCAGGTTTCCTGACAGCACGGAGCTATGTGGTGTGAACTACATGCAGGAAGGGAAGGGGTTCCATCCAGAGGGACCTTGACAAGCTGGAGAGGTGGGTCCGTGCAATCCTCATCAAGTTCATCAAAGCCAAGTGCAAGGTCCTCTACATGGGTTGGGGCAGTCCCAAGCACAATTACAAACTGGACAGATAACGGATTGAGAGCAGCTCTGAGGAGAAGGACTTGAGGGTGCTGATTGAGGAAAAGCTCAACTTGACCCAGCATTGCACGCTTGCAGCCCAGGAGGCCAACCATGTCCTGGGCTACATCATAAGCAGCTTGACCAGGAGGTGAAGGGAGGTGATTCTGCCCCTCCAATGTGCTCTGATGAGACCCCACATGGAGTACTGTGTCCAGCACTGGGGACATAAGGAAGAAATTCTTCCCTGTGAGGGTGGTGAGGCCCTGGCACAGTCTGCCCAGAGAAGCTGTGGCTGCCCCTGGATCCCTGGCAGTGTTCAAGGCCAAGTTGGATGTGGCTTTGGGCACCCTGGGCTAGTGGAGGGTGTCCCTGCCCGTGGCAGAGGGTGGGACTAGATGAGCTTTGAGGTCCCTTCCAGCCCAAACCAGTCTGCGGTTCTGTGATTCTAAGAAATCATGTGGTTATTACTAGGTACTTAGCAACAACTCCTAATAGCACTGTAGAGAGAGTCTGCTTAAAATCTAGCAATATGCCCAGTAATTTTTGGTGCTAAAATTTCCATTCATTTTTTTGAGATTTCTAATTATCTGATATGCTGGCAAACTGGGTTTGAAGGTTTTTTTGATCTGCTGGTGTTTTGGAACTGTCCCCGTGTTCAAATACAGAAACTCTGAGCTCAGTATTGCTTCTGGTTTTATTATGCATCCAGAATGCTTCATGGTGGGAGTCTGCCAAGGGTAAAATCTGATAGCTTAGGTTGCTGCTGTGGCTTGGCAGCAGCTGAGTCAGTCTTCTCTTGGGCCGCTGGCCCTAGAACTTATTATGAGGACTCAGTATGGCAGAGAGTAACAGGAGGCTCTTTTCACAGGCATTTCCCACCAGCCTGTGCTAAGTGAGACATTGTGGCTGGCTTGAGAAACATAAAAAGTATTAAATTGCTATTTCTGAGTGGGGATAGCATGTCCCAACAAGTTAAGAGTGGGGAAGATGGAGGAAACCAAAAGGAGTGACAGAGACTGCATTTAACTGCCATAAAATAGCTCACTGGAAGAAGAAATATTTATCCTTTGTTAGACAAACTGAAAAACAAGTGTCATATTTAATAAGAGGTGAGGAAGGGAAAGGAGAACAAGGAAGGAGTCAAAGCAGTTTCGTAGATGTTCATGGGATGAGGAGCTGCTGCCATTTGTGAGACTGGCAGAAAAAATATCGCAGAAAAGAGCTCTTCACTAGAAACCTCTCAAGCAAGGTGATGCTCTCTGGCATGGCATTGTAGTTGAACCCCAGCCAGCAACTAAGTACCACGCAGCTGCTCACACAATTCCCCTGGTGCGATGGGAAGAGAGTCGGAAAAATAAAAGTAGAAAAACTCCTCAGTTGAGGTAAAGAAAATTCAACAGGTAAAGCCAAAGCCACACACAAGCAGAGCAAACCCAGGAATTCATTTCCCACTTCCCATCACTGGCAGGTGCTCAGCCATCCCCAGGACAGCAGAGCTCCATCACACATAACAGTGACTTGGGGAGACAAACGGCATCACTATGAACATTCCCCCTTCCTTCTGCTTCCCCAGCTTTGTATGCTGAGCATGACATTATACAGGATGGGATATCCCTTTGGTCACTGGGGTCAGCTGTCCCAGCTGTGTCCCCTCCCAACTCCTTGTGCACCCCCAGCCTCCTCGCTGGTGGGGTGGGGTGAGGAGCAGAAGAGGCCTTGGCTCTGTATGAGCACTGCTGAGCAGTGACGAAAACATCCCTGTGCCATCAGCACTGTTTTCAGCACAAACCCAAACCACAGCCCCATACCAGCTGCTGTGAAGAGAATTCTAGAGAATACTTCAAATTAAGAGGGATGCAATGCAGAGGTGCTTTAAACCCCAGTGATGAACTCATGCTGTTCTGTTCTATTTTATTCTATTCCTGCAGAAAAATTTTGGGCATGTGTGGGATAAAGTGCAGTGGACAGGCTTGTAGTCCATGTTCAGACAAAGAAAAATGGTTAACTGGGCCCATAACTTGCATCATAATGGTATTTCCCAGTACTGGGAAAGTCGGGATAGTCTCTTGTGTAGTCTCTTGCAAAACCGATAGCAAGCGGTAGAGTGGGGAACAGGAAAGTTTTGCTTAGCAGAACAGAGAATGATTAAGATATTTAATAACTGAAGAAGATAGGAATTTATATATCTCTTCAAAATTCTTTTGCAACTCAGCCCAAACCTTTAAAGAAGGTTTTAACTCTGGATCAGGCTGCAGAGAGGCTGAAATCCTTGACGGTTTGGGTTTCTCAGAGGCAGGTCACTCACCCTGCTTTAAGATCAGCTCATACATGTCTTTGCATTCAGCAGATGTTGTAATTGCAATAGCAGTGCTTTATTGCTAGCTAACAGGTCTTATTTTATAAAATCCTAATAAAATCTCAGTATTTCTATGATTTGTATTCCCTTTGTATTCTAAACCAACATTCCCACAAGAAGCAGTAACCGGGAAAAGCTTGCATTTAATTACACTATGGTATGCTACATGCACACAGTTGCCTACACTGAAGGGCTCTGATTTTGTGTGTGTGATTCCTGCCATCCCACCCATCTTTGGAAAACATAAAGCCATTTCTACAAATGATGAAAGTGTGGGGCTGTGCCTTCCCTAACGCATGATACCTGTGTGGGTCCTGTCCCGGCAGAGTTGTGCGTATTTTTACAACCACGTGCAAACATTTGTACCTATGTGTCTATGCACACACATGTACCAAAACTGGAGAGAGGATCCTCTCCTACAGAAACCAATACTACAGAGGTTATCACTGAATCACAGAGCGTCAGGAGTTGGAAGGGACCTCGAAAGATCATCTTATCCAACCTCCCTGCCAGAGCAGGATCACCCAGACTAAAACACACAGGAAGGCATCCAGGTGGGGTTTAAATGTCTGCAGAAAAGGAGACTCCACAACCTCACCTGGCAGTCTGTCCCAGTGCTTTGTCACCCTCACAGTGAAAAAGTTCCTCCTTACATTCACATGCAACTTTGTATGCTCCAGCTTGCACCCATTGCCCCTTGTCCTATCGCTGGCCATCACTGAGAAGAGCCTGGCTCCATTCTCCTGACTCTCACCCTTTATATATTTATAAACATTAATAAGGTCACCCCTCAGTCTCCTCTTCTCCAAGATAAAGAGGCCCAGCTCCCTCGCCTTGTCCATGGTTCATTATAGGACCTATTGCAGCTTCTCTAACCCACTGCAGGACACTGTAAGGGAATCTCAGAAAGATGCTTCATGGAAGCTCCTGGATGTGCATGCATTAGTTTCTCCCTCTCCATTCTCCTGTTATCCCTTAGAGGAATTTGAAGAGCTGTGAAGGTATAGAGGTGGGAAGCCACTGGGCTGGCTGTCGCCATCCTACAAAGAAAGAAGGGATAAGAAGGACTTCCCACCCTGTACTCCATGCAGAGGTTGGCTTGAGCCTGTCCCTATGTCTTCATTGAAGGAAAGAGAGTGTCCATGTCTGAAATGCCCACCTCAAAGTGCTTCTGAAACAGCTGTAAGCCCAGGACTGTATGTGGGCTTTGACCTCCTGCTCTACATTTCTTGATCTCCCTGGGTGTCCAGTACTAGGACCTTGCAAAACAGTGGGAAGTAATTTGAATAATTTCGGGAGGTTATAAAGTTATGCAGAAGAACTTGGCATAGTGCTGTCATGCAGACATATTTGGCTGAGGACTTGTATTTATGTGTCTTGGTATTTGGAAGCCACATTGAGCAACGTGATTGAAACCTCCATCAGACTTCTTAAAAGTATGAAAATTGAAGAACGTAATTTAATTTGGCAAAAATGATAGTTTGTGTTGAAACATCTTTTAGTGGAACAAAACATTGTTCATAGGTGGCTCAGGGTCTTCAATTTAGTGTAGTTAAGAAGACCTTTTCTCTCTAATGGTTTCTTTTTCCCCTGCTTCTAATCACCAGTGTGTTCAGTGTAACAAGTTTAGTACTAAAAAAATGTTAAAGGTTGCTAAGACTGCATGACACCAAAAGACCTCAGGCATGAGGATGCTGTACTGAGGAGAGATGCTGAAGCACACATGCCTGCCGGGGAAATGCTCGGAATGCAGCCATACGTGTTCCTGTAAAGAGCAAATGTGTTTAAACTGATTGAAAGGTTTCCATGAAAATATTTTTTCAGCAAAAAAATTGAATGCTGGAAACAAATTATTCATATAAAGTGACTGCTTGTCATAACAAAAAAAAAATTAGGGTAAGGAGAACAAAGAAAAGGAAGAACTTGTTCATCAAAATTGTTGGTTTCATTTTTTCTCTAAAAAAAATTGGCTTTGAGAAAATAAAAATCCATTTTCGTATTCACTAAGCACCCAGTATGGGGTTCTGTGATGTGATATACATACTCTTCAGCTGTGAGGCCCAAGAACCCACTGATTCAAAATAAAGTCCTCAGTTAGAGGCCTGAGAGCCTCTGTGTTGTGCTTTTGAGATTCGTTCCATATCGGAGAGGTGGTGACAGAAAAGGCAAGTTACAGATTTGGCACAGGAGAAAGTACTAGCTGTGGCAAACTTCAAGTGGTTAAATTTGTGCCCTGGTTTTATTTCCCAGAATCACAGAACGTTAGGGGTTGGAAGGGACCTTGAAAGACCGTGTTCAATCTTGGTGGCATCCCTAGGTGAGACGGATTTCCTTCTATCAATAATAGACACGCAGGCAGAAATAAGATTGAGCTTGGCATCAGAAGTCTGTTGGCAACCTCTGACTGAACGACAAGAAATGCAGAGGGCTGTGTGGAGGACAGTGGAGGAATACGTGTAGCGAGGATTTCTTTGTGGGAAAAGCAGAGTGCTACGGAGTAGAGTTAGGAAGAATGAACTAAATGAAGGACACTCTTCGTTACAAGTTGATCTTACGGCACCTTAAACCAGCAATCTGGTTCTTCAATTTAAAAGCTGTCCAGATTTCCATGTTTGCAAATGAAACCATACACCCTTGCAATAAAAGCTGAAGTTAGTATGGGCCAGCTATGCAACACCTAAGGAGTTAGGGCTATGCGTCATAGGTTTTTTGAGAATATTTCTGTAGTCAAGTGTCTGATTCCCATGGCAAATCTTCTGTGAATTCCTGAAGTAATCTGGCTGATCCCTTATAAGACTAAATACCTTTCCAACTATGGTTCTGTGTGACATTTTTAAAGAAATAAAAATATAAGCTATAACAACTTGGTCACTTGTAATTGTTGGGGGGTTTTGTTTGGGTTTTGCTGTGGGGTATTTGGTTTTTTTTGAAATTTAACTAATGCTTCAGAACAGTCTTAGCACTGAATAGCTCTAATATTCTTTGGAATAATCAACATTAGAAAACACTATGACATCCATAGGTGTATTTTATGCAAAAAATATGTGTTTTGAACCAAATCTTGATCTTTTTGCAGTTGCTGAGTCCAGACACAAATAACATGGAGGTTTCTGTCTGTGAACCACTATGTGGTCCTGACCTTTTGTAACACTGACAAAGGGAGGAGGCTTATGTGTGACAGAAAGCTTAAAGTGGTCTGTCTCCATATGAGATATGACATGGCACTATGCTGTACTTTCAGATACATTTCAAAGTGGAAGTAATGGCAGTTTGTTTTCAAATGTTTTGCAGTTGAAGATAACAGCTTGTCTCAGAAGAAGAAGATAACAGTGGAAGATCTCTTCAGCGATGATTTCAAAATTCATGACCCAGAAGCCAAATGGATAACTGGTTAGTGAGGCATGAGCATGTTGCAGTGTCTTTGCTTTGCTTCCTCTCTCTCTGTGCTCCTCTTTTTTTATTTCCTTCTTTATTCCTCTAGTTCTTTATTTTGCTCCTGAAATTACAGCAGTGAAGAGCAGTTGAGGATGGACGGGACCTCAGGAGATCATTTTGGCCAACTCCCTGCTCAAGCAAGGGCAGCTAGAGCTTGTTGCCCAAATGCATGCCCAAAATCCAGTCCTCAAATTCCTGTTCCAACTTTCCTCATGATAAATATGCAAAAACCACTACTCTCTTATTCCAATTTTTTATGTAAGGCTCTTCAGTGGGCTCATAGCTATCCACTGAAAACCACGGACTGTGTCCCACAGAGCTTCCAGCATTCAGTAGGCGATGTACCATGTGGTTGGAAGAAGTGGTTGGAGCACTATCACAGTCATTATTTTACCATAAACAAAACTTCAGGTTTATATTCCCAACAGAGAGGTGAAGAATTGCTAAGCAACAGGCAAACACTAGTCCAGCAGTAGCAGCTGGGCTGGTGCTTGCACACAAGCCATGTGCTCCTTTTATCCTCTGCTGCCTTATGTTTTCTAGTCAGGGGAAAACCAAATAGTGCTTGAATTAATGCACATAGTATTTGCTGGAATAGAGCTGTTTTGGGGAATGTAGATCCCAGCTCTCACTGGAAATTGCTACAGTCTGAACAAGCTTTGGCGAGAATAAAATGGTTTCTCGTGTGCCATTCATGTAGGTTCCTGTCCAACTTCTATTATCACTGAAGTTATTTGTTTTTCTTTTGAATTTAATGGGGACTTGGATCACATCCTTCCTCCTGCTTGGCTTTACTTGTCTGTTATGCCCATTGGGAACAATTTTAATACCTGTAAGGAAAAGAGAGAGTATTAAAGGGTAGAGTTGAGTTACCAACATCCCCCAGCCACCCTCAGCACAGCTGTCTCCAGCTTTTCCCACCAATTCAACTACAAGGGAAAGCAATTGCAGACACAGGCACTTTCACAAACACACCTGCTGATGGACAGGACCTCTTTTTCAAGCTGTGCGCTTGCGGGCAATGCTGCTTCCCATAACTACTGGGAATAAGCATAGTGGAAATATTAGCTGCATTGCAGTTCAGAATTACTTGCCTAGCATCCTTTTTTTTAACACTGGTGTCCCTGATGGCCCTAATAAAAGAAAAGGTGTTTTGTTGAGACATTTACTGCTGTTTTATTTATTTACCAGAATGTGAGGGAATGATAATGAATTAAGTAAACTTTTTGCAGATCATATACTGGTGCCATGTAAACTTTTATTAAGAATCCAGTCTTGAATGTTTTAAAATTTCTCTGTGTCCTCCCATGCACTCTCACTGACTCCCACACAATTTAACATCAGTTTTGCCTGATCTGAAATCACTAAAATATTGTTTCTGAAGCACAAGGCACAAACTGTGCAAACATGCCTAGGTGTTTTAGGACTTACTCTGTTGCTGTGCTACAATTACCACTGATAGTAATGGAGAAATTGTATGAAAACAGATACTCCGTAGATTTACCCAGGGGTGACTTTGCACTTAAGGGCAGGATGCTGATCTGCAATGTCATTCATCCAAGGACCAAAATCAATTTTGCACCATTACTTATTTTTCTGCATTATACTTGCTTTTCACAGCTTTCTCTAGTTGCCTAAGCAGGGACATCTTATGGACGGTCCCTGATAAACAAGGTGAAAAAGACCAGTAGCCCAATTCCCAGTCTCACATTGCTTGTGAATTGTCCTGGTTCTGGCCAGGCCAGAGTTACCCTTCCCAAGCAGCCAGCACAGGTGAGCTGAGTCAGTTCAGGCTGTTTCCACACCACCTGACATCACTCCTCATAAAAGGGGCTGGTTGGGGAAGGGGTGTTCCTGGTGCCTCCAGTGCAGTCTGAGTGGGTTTGGGGCATTGGGTTGGTCATTGCATTGGTGCAGCACTCTGTTATCCTTGAGTAGGTAAGGTACTCTGTGTTACCACTGGGTGTAAGTGAAATTTGCTGTAGGCTGTTATGGTTCCCCTTTTGCAGTGCTTTTGTCAGTAAACTGTCCTTACCCCAACTCATGGAGGCTCTGCTTGTTTCCCCTCTGGGAATGAGCAAGTGAGTAGTGTGTGGTACTGAGCCGCTGCTTGTGGCTGAACCACCCCAAGAATGCAAATGAAAGACTCTGAAAATGCAAAAGGCAGACTAATAAAACTTCATTTAACAAGACTGCTGGAATGCCTTAGCAGGAAAATTGCATATTTAAATATTGCATGTATAAAATTACATGTCAACTCACAGAACAAGCTCTTTGGTGCTCTTTCCCCTTCCTTTTCTCTTTGCTATTGCAGTAGATGGGAGTTATGTAGCCTTGCCAAATATGAAGCATGTTGCGTGTTTAGGAGTATTTGAATCATCTGTGGGACTTGCTTCCAAAATGGTTTAGTCATTAAAATATCTGTGTTCTTCCCTGTAAGTGAGCAGATTCAAGCCCTCTGGAGGAGTGAGGTTTTTCCTTTGACTTGAATGAGTCTGAGAGCAAGTGTTAAAATTAAGAAGAAAAAAAAATAAAGAAATATTCCAGTTGGCACTTTAAAATATGCTGAAATCTCTCTGAAACTGATGGGATGAGCTGATGTTTAAGCACTTTCTTGATTCGCAGTGGGCATGTGGAAAAATGTATTTCTGATCAATAGCTCTGTCATTCCATTGATTTCAAAATTGCTAAGGAAAAAAAATAAAGAGAAGCAGTCTCAAAGTTGGCATAGCCACACTTTCAACACAAAGATTACAGGCTTTCTCTGAGCTTTTAATCACAACTTGTGGCTGGTTAGTGGATATATTTGCATCTTTTTATTGGAATTGCAATTAAATTTACTTGCATGAAGTGAGAGATGTGTCAAAGACGGATCTTTGAACCTCTTAGAATTTTTGTGATGGCATTGTAATTTAAAATAACAGTTTGCATTTTTATCCAGTGGCTTAGGGAGAGCAAAGAATATTTCGTTTAATTAGCTTCTGCGTTCTGCTGCCCTGATCATTATTGTCATTGATTCAGTTAAGGGTGCTTTGGAGGGGAGCAACGCATTCATAGACCAGAACAGGCTGCTCCAGAGTTTATTTCTAGTTCTGCTTCCAAGGATTGCTGCCATGTAGATTTGCCTTATAGTGTAACTAAATGCTAGATTTATTGTGAAGGTCTCACTCTTCATGGCAACATTATATGAAGTAGTATAGTATATTTGGTATGGTATAATAGGTGTATAGCATTGTAGTACAGGAAAATTGAGATTGTGCTGGAAGTGAAATGGCATCCCCCTACCCTGCAATCCAAGTGCAAAGAATCCAAGCTGCAGCTCTTTTTCAGCCCCATGCATCCTGTGCCTCCTGCTGCACTCTTCTGCTCATTGCTGGGTGATGTATTACCATCCTCTATTGTGAACTTACCTTTACTGTACAACTATAATCATGTTGTCCATATGCTAAGCCTGCACGTGAGCTCCAATTAGCTGCTCGTTTCATACTGTGTATCTTAAATGTTGTATTTGGGCATTTCCTCATTTACATATCCTCCTTCATACACCGCCAGGAGTGTCCTGTGCCCGCCTTTGGTTAGTCCTCTCATGGATGACAGATGGCCCACTCATTAGTCTAGTCTCTAACTGCTCAGCAGGTCTGGTCTCAAGCTCCACATTACTTTGTAATTAGGCTTCACAATTGCTAGGCTTTTCCTGTAATTCTTCTCACAAAGGGTTTTAGCTCACTTTTCTGAAAAGCTCAGTGGGATGCTGCAGTGCTCCTGTAATGGTGGACAGAAATCAGGATAAAGAAAAGCACCTGCTTTTTGAGCAGCTCACTCAACTGATTTGTCCTGAAAACAGTAATTCATGCTCACTACCTGGGCCTGGCCTGAGAAGCAGTTTATGACCCTCACTAACAGGGGAGGTTACAGTAAACTTGAGGTTGGCCAGTGTGACACCCATCCACAAGAAGGAAGGAGGATCCTGAGAACTATGGACCTGTCAGTCTGACCTTGGTGCCGGGGAAGGTTATGAAGCTGCTGTAGGTGTGGTGCTTAGGAACATGGTTAGTGGTGGACTTGGCAGTGCTAGGGTAATAGTTGGTCTCAGTAACCTAAATATGCTTTCCAACCAAAATGATTCTATGATAATATATCACCCATGGTTATTGCAATTGATTGGATGCAATGTGCTGGCACTACTTCTTGAAGTATGTTTTTTCCAGTCTTGCTGTTGGCATCTTGTAAGTCAGAGTGTCCATGGCAGTGGCTGTTGCCAGGATTTTGGGCTTGTAGTGAATGGAAGCTCCAACTAGGAATGCATCTTCTTTGCTAGACACTGGCCAGACACAGCAGGACATTCCTTGCAGAGAGGTTGTATTCCCTTGACAAGAATAAAAGTTGAAATGAAGATCACAATATATTCAAGCAGCAAGGACAACTGAGGCACAGGACACCAAAGGACACATATGGGGTGATAGGAATTTGACTAAAAAAAAAAATCTCAAAATCAAGCCCTGCTCTCTGAGGTCGCTGCCCACTTCCTTTACATGCAATACTGGAAAAACAGTATTTATTCTTTTCCAAAGAGGAATAGTGGATAAATCAGCAAAAGGCTCTGAATGGTGTTTTCAGAAATGGCTCCATGGCTTGGAAACCTGCAGCTCTGTGAGAGCCAGAACCACTGCGTCCCTAACTCATGTCTGAGAATGGGAGCTAGGCTACTATCTCAAAGGTCCTTCTGAAATACACACTAATAACTAATATCTAAATATAATAGGGTAATTCTTTTATCTTTAATACTGAAGCACATATGTTTCATTGCATGCTTTACTAATAATGTCATAGAATCTCTAGGCTCTTTTAAAGTCTAATATTGAATTTAATGAACTAGAACTAATAAGTTTTATTTACCATGCTGAAAAAAAATCATTGTATGGTAACTGAGGTAATTTATTTCAGTTTACCTTTAGTAATAATGCTCAGATCAACAATACTTGGATAGCCCGAATGCCCCCAAGTCTATTCAGTGCAGTGTAAATCCATTGCACTGTATTGATAAAAGCATCGATGCATTTCAAATGATGCAGATGCCTGTGAAGTAAATGAATTATTTATACTCTGCTTTGCATAGATATTAAGAACTTTGTAAGTGCTAATATTTTTTCATTGGGAATGGAAAGATTGAAGTGCTGCTTTGACAGCCCTTAAGACTAAAATTGCCCTTTTGGAGAGGTTCCTTGGAGTGCAGGCTTCTCCAGGCTGCTCATCCATGGACCAGAAGATTGACTGCTTCCAAGAAGCCATCCAAACTGTAAGGCAGCAGGAGCCTTTCCCTTGGCAAGGTTGGGCTGTTGGCATGAGAAGAAAAACTCATCTTTCTGTGATCGAAGAAACAAAGTCCTCTTCCTTGGGCAGTGCAGTTTGTAAATCAGGTGAAAGCATAAAGAAAGTCAGGCTACTCTATTGGGATATTTGCTTCATTGCCCACCTGGCTAAACAGAGATACTAGTTAATTAATTTCAATGTGTTTTTTTTTTTTAATATGTGTTAAAAAGGCTTAAGTGAATGGGCTTGCTGGTCTTAACAGTTCAAAGAAAACTTGTCTCACTCCCCATCCTGGTGTGCCAAATTCATATCCTACCTCATGGCAGCTTGTTTCTACAATATTTTTTGTGAATGCTCTGGGTTTTCAAATGTTCTTGAAAGTCTTTCCAAGACAGACAGCGAATTACATTGAGCATAATGCGTTGGTTTAAGATTTCAGTGACCTTCCAGCCTCAATTCCAAGGAGCTCCACAACACTGGGGAGCTATAAGGGTGGCCCTATGCTGATGTAGAGACACAGAACTCAAGGAAAATCCTGTTTAGGCCATGGGAAAATGCAGGAGAAGGACTGAAGGAGGCTGTTGTGGTCTAGCACTTCATGGGAGTGTGTGGCGGTGCTGCTCACAGCCCCCACATGGAGATTTTGCTGGAGGTGGCCTTCAGAAACCCTCTGTTGTGGCTTATGAAGGTAATGGATGCTGGTTAAGTAAGTACAGAGCCAGCTTCTAGGTCATGTTGCTGTCACTGGAACAATCCATGTGCTTTAGAGATGGTTGATTGCTATTCTTAACCTAAACACCATCACGGAGTGACATCCTGTGTTTCTAGTTCAGCAGTGACAGAAACCTAGTCACTAAAGACAGGAAACCTGGGAATTAATGGCTTTTTAACATACTGTAATAGACCATGGAGGAGAGCATTTCTGCCATGTCGCTGTTTTGTTCATTACTGCTAGTTAGAATGAAATGAGAAATCAATTTGGCTCTTTTAAAAATTAATACAGTCTGCAGAAGCAAGCTGGGGAGGAGCTCCATACCTTGGCTTTAGCAGCGCCTCAGTGCCCAGCTTCTCTGCAGTGCTGGGGTGCTGGTGGGGCGTGTGAGATGATGATCTTAGGCTGAGAAAATCATCCTTTGGCATGTACAGCAGCTTCTGAATTGGGAGGGAGAAATGTGCCAGGGAAAGGCCTGCTTGTGAAAAAATTTGCACCCTAGAAAAGCGGAAGTAACACTCACTGATGGTGACACAGAGGGTTCTGTTTGTGAGGTTTCTTGAGTAGTTTGATGTCTTGAGGAGGTCAAGATTTTCATATGTGCCTAACCCTGTAGTTAGGAACCTCCATAGGTAACCTAATTTCTCCAAAACCTGCTGAAGTTCAGCCACATTGTGTCACCCACTACTGTTGAACCTCTGAGTCCAAAGTCTGCTTGAGGTACCAAAATAAATAACCTCAGATGTTCAATGCCATAGCTTTATTTTTATGTCTCAGCATCATGCCAGGTTGAGTGAAGAATGTGACCAGCAGCAAGAAGGTCACCTGGGAGATGAAATGGGGAGGGCATTGGCAGCACAATGCTGCACAGGGAGGACCAGCTGCAGAAAAACCCAAGCAAGTGAGAGGACTCTGGGGGTCTACAAGGAGGACGAGGAGCTGGAGTTGTACAAAGAGTGAAAATAAGCCTGGAAGTCAGTGCTGTGATGTTGCCTGAGAAATAGCTTAATGGCCTACGGTGAAGATCTGGAAAATACATTCTATTGCTAGAGTAGTATCAAAGAGAACAACTAGTGATTCAAAGAAGGCTGGGAGAAGTCAGAGATGTCCTTGGACTTCAGCTCTCCTTGTCCTGGTTCCTCTAACACTTGTTCCCAGTAACTGCCTAATTCTACTCCCACTGGGGTTTGTATGAGAACAGGAAAACCAGACTTCCCTCCTGCAGGCAACGTGATGGTCACACTCTCACACATTCAGCTGGCAAGCTGCTTTCCTGTACGTTTTCTAACCACTTGCAAAAACAGATTCCCCACTTGCCAGCTCCACTAAAATTAGCGCTTTTCTCCCAAAATATCTCAGAAGCGAGGAGGTGCCTCCCACCGCGTTCGTGTCTGCAGCTTTGGGGAATAATTTGATGCTGTGTGAAGATGTGTGAAAGCTCAAACCGCTTAGGCCCCTCTGCGTGTTACGATTGTTTGCAGGTTTGAGGTAAAAATCCTCGGGAGTTTGGTAGGAGCTGCCCTCTCTGCTCCTCCCTGTCACCCTGCTTCATGTCATTCCAAGGCACACGGCGGCCTTCCTGTGCTCCCTGTGGCCGGTGGCTAATGCAAAGCTGTTTAATACAGTGCTGGGTCCTTTTCCCTTGCCAGGCAGGCAGGTGTACGGCAACTGCACCCAGCTCACGGCAGGGAAGCCTTTTAATTAAAAAATAAAATAGAGCAGCAGGAATGGAAATGGGGAGGAAACAGTGTGCTGCCACGGGGAGCGGCTGCGTCCGGGGGGGACTTTTGAAGACGCAGCTCATATCAGCGGTGTTTCTGGTGCTGGAAGAAAAGAAACACACACAGCAGTTCTGCCTAGGTGCTTAACAGTTTGAAGCCTGTTAAAAAAGGATCTTAGTTTTTTGGGTTTCTTGGGGGTTTTTTTAATTCATCTGGTTCAAAGCGGCTTGAAATCAGCACGTGCTGCACTCAGAGCTGAAGGAGAGGAGCTGGTTTTACAGGGGTTTAACTGGGAGAGGGATTAGGTGTTCTCGCAGTGGGTGTTAGTTAAAAATCTGGGTGAGCAAGTAGAGGCACAGTGTGGCACTGCTAGATGCACTCCCCGGCTGACACCTGCGATGTGGGTAAGGGAGAGCTCCCAGCTGTCCCCAGCCCCCAGGGAAGGGGAGCTGCTGTGACAAAAATTGTCTTCAATAAGCTTTTAAAAGGACAGCTGTAATTGTGGCCCAGCTGGTTGAATTTATACTAAAATAGAGCTGTTTGGTTTGGATTTTTTTCGCCCTTTGCTTCTTCAGAGCAATATAGCACAGGAAAGAAGAGGGAGAGAAACAAGGAAAGCCATGCTCCTGGGCGATAGAGCAAGCTGGACACAGAAGAGAATTGGGGTCTCTTCCCTTGCCCAGGAGGTTGGCAGTGTCTTACCAGAAGGAGGATTGCTATGGAAGGGAGTAAGAAACATATTTATTCTAGACCCCACACTACTAAGAAAAATCTGGGGAGATTGGTGGGAAATTCTGAATTAAAGTGCAGGAATAGAAGATGGGGGATGAGGGTTTGCATGAACTTGCTGAAGGCTTTTCCTAACAATCATGTCAGTGTAAGAGTGGAAACCTTTTGTGAAAGGAGCACCTAGGAAAGAAAAGAGGGAAGAAATGAGGTGCATAACTGCAGGACATGGTGGGCAAGAAGGATGTTCAAGGCAGTACTGTAAAGGGTTGATGCAGAAAGGAGAGCTCTTCAAGGTGCTTGGTGTTAAGCAGCTGATCATGATTACAACATACTGCTGGTACTGTCAAGACTGATTTACAGAAATGTCTTTTGACACAGCCCATCTCTAGGTTTATTCCTGTAGGAAGAAACTTCCTTAATTTTATCTGTATTTTTTTAAAAACCAAGGCAATTTTCCATTTTTCATACTGATTGGCCCAACTTTGGTTCATTGGTGAAATTTTTTACTTGGTGCAATGTGCATTCTGCACCTCAGTAACTTCCCCTGAGCTTGCTCCACTGCTCCTGGACACATGTTGAACATGGAGTGCTTACCAGGGATTAATTAGAGCGATATGTATTCTTCCATTTGTTCCTTTTATTGAACATTAAATAAATATGTGCTGAGATACCATAACTTCATAATTTGGAGATGGGAAATACTGTATTTCCGGTGATTAAACTTTATATCAGATATTTGTAATTGAAAATGTAGCAGCAAAGATTTGCTTATCTAAGAAAGAAAGTCTCTGGTGAGTTTGGATCTCTTGGCTGCATTAAGCTGTTGAACATATAAGAACCAGTACTCTTTTTTTCTTGTAAGGAATAGTACTAGACTTATATAATTCATTAAAAGAAATTTAGAATGAGATCATTATCACTGATCAAGGGAATATATTTATATTTTAAAATGTAGATACATAAATCTCACTTTAATGAAAATTCAATTAAGAATAGAGGAGGCCAAAGATTTTTCCAGCCCCAAATCCTGGTTCCATGTGTGTGCAGAAGGATGAGTGAGGGCACAGAGCTTCACAGACTTTTTAGGCTGGGGAATTACCAGACCCTTTTGTGCTTTCTCTATTTAATGTCCCCAAATATATTTCTCTTCCAAGTCTCTTGCCAAGTGACCTCCAGAGCCTCTTACATCCACCAAGTCCTTCACCAAGTAGTTTCACTGGCCTGAGATGCATTGTATGAGAAACTGCTTCCTTTTGCTTACTTGGAAGTTTGCTCCTGTATACTTTGCTTGATGGCCTTTAAGTCAGTACTTTGGATTATTCTTGTTATTTCTTGAATGTTTTCCATCTCTAATACATCATTTTAGAGAGGATGTGGTTGGAGCTACACACAAGGATTGCACAGAAGTATCAGGGTTGGCTTTTCAAATGGGTTCAAAAGATGACACTCTAAAGCAAGCGTGTGCATGCAGTATGATATGTTTGACCCCAGAGAAAAGCCAAAAGATTTTGCACTGTGTTGGAGTTAAAATCTATAGGTTCCAGTACCAAGTTATACCACACTGAGTGATCGTGATGCCATAAAATCTTGTGATGTAAGTGGTTCCCAGGAGGGCTTTTATGGCTTTATGGGAAACCCATGCTGGGTCTATACACATGCCCTGTGTTGTAAAACTTGCTGCTCTGCTGACATCTCTTTCCATTGCCAATAATGAGGAATAATCTGTGTTAAGATCCCGTACAGGATCACCTTATTTTCTGAAGCAGAAGTGGTTGTGCATGCTGTGAAATAATCCCTGGTTATCAGAGTGTAAACAACTCTTGAAAGCCACTTCCAGTCTTGTGCTTAGCAGGAAAAGAACTCAAAGTAACACAATGAGTGTGAAGAAAGGAAAGAAGGAAAACAAAATGGAAGGGAAGGGAGTAGGAAACAACTCCCTTGGACATGTGATTGGTGGAGAGAAAGAGCTGAGCATGTAACCAGGTTTGTGTATGGCTGGGCAGGGAGTTTGCCTTTGCAGCACTGCCAGCTGGGTATGATGATGTCAGGCTTTCATTTTACTACATTACGTAAGTCCCAGCTTCTGGGGACAGGTGACTTGGAAAACTAATTACTTTGATTCAAAATGAGAATCAAATAAATCTCAATTCTTCTTTTTTTCTTGAAGTCGTCATTAAAATTATATCTTGCCATCCAAAGGTTAATCATACTTGAAAAAGACTTGTGCATAAGCCAGGACATATTAATAATTTGGAGGTACTTTTGCTTCCTTATTCTCCTTCCCGGTGGGATTGTGACATAACAAATGTCTTAAAACCTTTTTTGTAAAATATCACCAACACTCTGTACGTTTTTTTTCCATGTGTACATATTTTCTTGATTTTCTTTCCTTCTTTTACCTTGAAACATTTAGCTGATGCCAAACTTGGTAACATGTGAAAGATATGGACTTAAAGCAAATTAACCTTTGTTGCTTATTCTTGATTTCTTTTCCATTTGAAATGCCTCAGAAAGGAAGATATACATAGAATTATATACCCAAAATTATAATATGCCTGGCTAATATGGCTAAATTATCAAGCTAGAATAATATAAATATGAAAAACAGGAGAGAGTTTATTAGAATTCCGTATTTTATATCTGCTTTCCTCCTCCAAGGGCAGGAAACTGTGAACTTATAATCAATTTTCTGTTGCAAACAACTTTTTTAGGGGAAACAATATTGGACTACATTCAGGAGACAACAGTGCTGAAAATAACATGTTTTTTATACATTTTGAGGGACATTATCACCTTGATCACTACAGTGAGTTTGGGTTGCTCTATCCAAAAAAGATAGATTGTAGTGGGAATAGACATGGTCCAGAGAAGGATAAAGACCACGACAAAAGCATGGAAATGCATGATAAAAAGAAATGCCCAGAATAGCAAAGAAATTATGTAAGGATAGAAAATAAAGAAAAATATGGAGAAGTCAAGTTCTTTTCATTGAATAAGGGCTATTTTTGGGTTTAATGCCATCTGCTGAAAGTTGTTAACCCATTGAGAACCCACTGAGAAGACATTTTTGGAGAAAAGGTTGACCAGGATTCAAGAAAAGACTAGTCAATCTTTTGATGTAATTGTTTTTCATCCACTGCATTTAAACCAGGAGTTTATATTGGCTCTTTGGTTCAGCACCTGTATCAGCATGTTTGCCCTCTTAGCAGCAAACCACTGCTGATTCAAGACCAACATCATGCAAGGCTGCAAACAATGCACAATGTCTGTTCCTTGATGGAGAGAGGAATATGAACGAGTGAAATAAGGAATTCAAGTGTCATTTCTGGTGTTTATATGGACAAGCTGGCCCAGTCACTGCAGGAAAACCAATTTGGGATGTTAAAGGAAAGCTACTTACTTTGCTGACAATATTTTTTTCACTCCCTCATCAGTTAGTTTGAAAATGATGGGGTTGTATGTGTAATTGCAAACTCCTCTTCCAGTAGCAGTTCCCTTGCAGATAGATGGCTGTGGGGAATTTCTGTTCTCCTGATGCCACTCCTTTGCCCAGCATCACATCCGATTATTTGTTAATAGTTTTTTGAGTGTTGGAAGTGCTTCCACCTGCTCCATTACAATATGGTGCCCTCTTGTGACCAGTCCAAAACCAGTAATCATGCACCAGTAACCAAAATTTTATGTCTTCCAAGTCTTGATTTTCAAAAGCTTGAAGTCAGGGTGATGGCTGACTCCTTTTACAGTTGGACTTGAGGAGAGTCATACTTCAGCAGACACATCTGAAACGATAGAGTGGCATAAAAGAGATCATGAAGTGTTGCACACAAAGGTAGCTGAAATTTTATCCAGAGCAGATTTCCTTGATAATATACAAAGATATAATTCAGTCTGCATTGAAATTTCAGTACCCTGCCCACAATAATAATAATGAAAAGGAAAAAAAAAAAACCTGCTTCCTATGATCTTCCTCTCCATTATGGGCATTACCAAGTGTAATTTGGTTGGGGGCAAAGAGAAGGATGCGAGGAAATGCGCAGAGAAATTACGAAAGGAAGCTGCAGGCTCACATTTTAATGAAAATTTATTCATGGATGCCTTTTTTCCCTCAGCGTCAAATGGATTATTGCATTTCTGTGTAACACTTTGGGTTATGCACTCCCCTGCGTGAAGCCAGGCTAAATGAGGCAGATAAGACCCGGTGCTTTTGGCAGAGAAGAGAGAGGTCACTGAGTAATGCTGCATCGGCTTGGGGGACAACCAGGGAGTGCTTGGAGCAAGTGTACCTGCACGGAGCAGGAATGGTGCTTGGGCTTTCCCATGAGCTTGCAACTACTATGGGAAAAGCCCTGGGGGGTTTTATACCCTCAGTAAAATCCATGCCACCATGTATTTGGGGCTGTGCCTCCCACGCCAGTCACATTGTGGAGCTGGGATAGACTGATATGCACTACCTGTTGTCCACGCTTTGTTCTGCTTATCAGATGCATGGTTAGACCATGAAAAATGAATGGGGTGTGGATAGCGGCATCAGGGACTGTTTCCTGGGAAATCAGTTGTTTGGGGTTACATCAGTTTTGGTCTGTGTGGCCTGTAGGAAGTTTCTGGTAGGGAATCAAAGGGATGAGCATAACTTGGTATCTCCAGTGGTCTGGACTTGGATAACCTAAGAGTCATCCAGGGTCTTCCTGCTATAACATCTAGAGTTTGAAGAGCATGTGACATAAGCACAACTGAACTGGCAAAGAAGATGGCAGAGAATTTTTGAGGAAGATTTCTCAGCTCTGGAATGCTCCAAAGTCAGCTTGGTGTGCTGCTATATGTCCTTACAGAGAGATAAACAGAGGGCAACAAGCAGCAGAATGTATGCTGTTGCTGCTGTTGTTAGGATTTTGCAGCCGTTTTGTAATAGGGGTGATTTGTCCCCAGATGGTGTCAGAACGGATCGCTCTGGAGGATTTCTCACTCAATTTTTTTTTTCCTAATTGCAGTCTCTCTCTTTATTTTCCCCCATGTGTTACAGAAGCAGGTAGAAGCAGGGAAGAGCAGTTATTATTTGAAGCTGAAACGAGTTCTCTTTTTCGCACACAGACTTCATCTTTTCATGCCTGCACCACTAAGCCGTGATCTGAGCCCACAGAGTTCCCAGATTGGGGCTCTTTGAAGTGGAGTTCAGTCTCACAAATGAGAGGCAGCAGCAGAATTCTACCTGGTTTCAAATTTGGGACTGGAATTTCAAAGGTGTGCTGGGCCTGGATTTCAGGCTTGGTGCTGACGTCTTCTCTCAATGAGATTGAATAAACTGCTTTTTTCTTTTTTTTCCTAAGTTTGGATCTTGAAAGATTTGGGATTAGACAAAAAAAAAAAGAAAAAATCAAAATGGTATTGCTGATTTTTATAGCTGCGAGTAATCCCAGGACTTGGCCTTCTTCAAGCTTTTGATGAGTTAATTTACAAGCCTGCTAAGGTGCACGTTGATTAGGGAATTTTCCTGAGCTATAGTTGTGTTTTATTTTGCTTGTACTACTGTGAAAGTGCTATATTGTTGCACCAAGTGCAACTGCATTGAGGTGTTGAGCAATTAAAAGCACTTCTTGCATAATAAAGCACTTTCTATTGTGCTGCACTTCCTTAACACCAATGCGATGTGTTACACAGCATTTAGGTAAGTGGCAGTAAATCACCTGTTTAAAGAAGTTTTCCTTTCAGCCTCTCATGTGAAAAAAGACCTGCTGGAAACAGTAAAAGCATAATGACCCATAATGCCTGAAAGATAAAAATGGGATTTCAGTTGTCTCCTGGAATTAAAGGCTGTAGCGATGCTGTTAAAGGCAAGCTGTTCTTCGTCCCCTGTTGCTCCCTTGCATCAGCATCTCGAAGTATAACACTTCTACTTATTTCTGCACTGCAGAAAGAAAAGGGACTTGCTGGTGGAGGGGAGTTGGATTGAGGAGAAAAAGCAGGGGACTGTGTTACGAGCGCCCCAAGGTGTATGAGGACCTAAGGACCAGCTCTCACTGAGGGTGGGGTGAAGCTGTAGGTACGGAGATGGCGTTTTGTCGTCGTTGACCGCTCATGCCCCTTGTCTTCTCTCTGTTACTATTATCCCAGAGCCAGCTTACTGCAGCACCAGGGGAGAGGGGATGGGAAGCCTTCCCTGCTTTTTCTCTCTGGGAAGCAACTCGGTATCAAAACAGTCTTGACTTCTGCTTGGGGAGGGAATTTCAGATTCAGTTGTTTATGGGTGCATGCTATAAATATCAAATAGGTGCACTGCAACGTGTCTTGAAAGAACAATAGATCATAGTATTAAATGCATCATCACAACAGTTGTCTTTTCCACCAGAATTTGGGATTGCATCTGTCTGGATACTGATTAGGCTTCCATCGGGGACCGGTTGTGCTTTTATTGTGCATTATCTTCTGTATGGTTAAGTTTTACAGCAGTTGGGGAGCTTGCGTGGTGCTGCCATTTGTTGAACATCTATTCGCCATGTGATTCTGGAGTAAACCATACCTGCCCCAGGGAGTGCAGGTATGTGACTGCAATAGGCAGATACTGTCCTAAGGGGGACAATAATTCAGCAGGCCTACTAAATAAAATACAATTTCCCCTGTCATGACAATGAAGTAAAACAAGTATTTATCCAAGCCTCATCCTTCTCCCTCCTTGTATTATGCTTAGCCTTTTTCTCTTCTTTGGTATTTCTTGTTACTGTTTGCTGTTTCTTTCTTACAGATTTTGCTCCCTCCATGAATTTACCCTCTTCTGTCATTTTTCTCTCTGCTTCCATTATTTCCCAAAACCTCAGGCTCCCTCTCAAAAACAGTCTCTGAAGACAGCAGGCCTGTGCTTGTGCTGCATCTGGCAGGATTAAGGCATTTTTTAAGGTCTTGGTCCCATGCACAGCAGCCTGTTAATCTCAGCTTGTTCAGTTCCCTCCCCTGCATCACCTGGAAAACACTTCTGGTACAGGAAACCTCTCCCTCCTTCCCCCACTGGTTTACTTTCCATGCAGGATGCTCCCATGAGCTATATGGAGCACATAATGTGTATGCCTGGTGCTTTGCCTGGCTCTGTCATGCTGGTGGGGAACACTCCCTGCTGCTGAGCCCACAGCCAACCCGAGTACCTGGTTTGGTCATTATGCTGTTCCCACCAAGACACTCTGTATTTCAGTGTGAACTGTCAGTCTCCCCCAGTCCTGCATTATTTTTTCCTGTGTGACACAGGTCTGCTGTGGATAGTCAATGTGTGCTTTCTCCAGCTGGACCCTTCTCTTTGGCCCGCTGTGTGTGCTGGGGGTGGGGGCTGCGATGTGCCCAAGCCCACTTGAGGGTCACATACGTTCTTTCCCCTCCTCTAGTCTCCATGCTGGAGCTCACCCTGCCCTTCAGAAAATGTTTTGGGATGCTAAACAAGCAGATTTTTTTTTCTAATGCCACTGCCTCATCCTCATGTACTTTTTTCCAAATGAGTGTGGTTCTAGTAGGTGCTTTTGCCGGTCTGAAAATGCAAACTCTGCCTGAGAAAACGTCTGTTAGCTTGTTAGGTGGTAAGTGCTAACCAGTTGTGCCTGATCGATACCTGCCTGGAAGGACTCCCAAGAAATCCTTGGCAGGTTCAGATGCCGCTGTTGTGTCAGCAAAGGTGTCTCAGCGTGGCTGAGACAGCAGTGGGCAGTGCTGCAGGGCTGGTGGAAGGCTTGTCCTTCGTATGTAAGATAAAATTCTAAAATTCTGACTGCTTTGGGTCATTAAAAAAAACCCACAAGAGCTTTTCTTTTGTGGGGGAGAGAAGGTGATAGCATGAGGCTCTTGACTTGTTTCCAGCAGCAGTAATTGGCTTCATCGGGCCAGATAGGATGGTGGTGCTTTTGTTCCATGCAAAGCTCAGAGGACTCTCTCAATGTTTCTTACCCTCCTGCAAAGCCTGCCAGATGCAAACTGCTCGCCAGCTGCCGTGGGTCACGCCTGAGGTCAGGTCTAGCAAGGACCTTCCTGCAGCAGCAGGGATGAGAAATAACAGAACAGTGCCAGTCCTCTCGTGGTGGCCCAGTGACATTCACTGTGCCAGCAAGAACTCCATCGATCTATCCCAGCAGCACACGTGGCTCGGCGCAATGTAACCTCGGTCTCCGGGGAGCAATGTGGGCTTGCTCCCCTGGGGCTGCTGTCTGCTCTCTTGACACAGCATAATTTGTTTGCCAGCCTTGCTGGTCACGCTGGTACCTGGAGGTTCATTTATCTGAAATGGTTCAGAACAGCTTCAGGACTTAAATTTCCTTTATTCACCAATCTTCCTTAATCTTAGGGATTGAGAACGATAATTCCCTCGATGCTGACTTTCATCAGACTGAGATTCATTCAATTATCTTCCACGTCTGTTGAACTGAAACTGCAGGTCTTGGGAAGCTGCCTTTTCCTCTAAGTCTGTGGCTCTGAATGACTGGAGCTGCCCCCACAGCCCCCAATCCTGTACTGCCTTCCACTAACTCTTGCTGCTAACTCCCTGCATGTGAATGCTTTAACTTCTTTTTGCTGCTTTTCATTTGTCAGTTGCTAAACTGATAGGAAATTACATCTCCATTTAAGAACAATTTTGAGAGCTGTGTTTAAATTCTTCTTCCTTTGCATATTTTGTCACATAGTTCTGCTTGCTGCTTTCCACAGTCTCTGACAAATAATGAGAATTCTCCTCCAAATCATGGAGGTCCTGCTATTACCTTATAAACCACTGTCTCCTCTCAAACGATGTGTACTTAGTCTCGTCAGAGAAGCTATACAGCCACATGCTCATGAGCACTGATGCTAACACAAATCTGTGTTCCTCTAGCTGGATGCAATTCCTTTGACCAGCACTCAAACTCATTCCTTCCAGAAATAAAGTTGTCCCAGACCTTCTTGTCCACTGTGATGAGCTGTTTAGCCCAGTGTTCAGTCTGACATGTGACAATGTAAAGATAAGTGATGTTGGCTCATGCAAGTGCTCCTCTAGCCCAGTGTTGGGTCTCTTACCACAGCAATAGCTGATGCTATGTGGGACTTGAGCCCTTGCTTTATATCACGGCAAATGATCCATGCTGTCTTGCTCTCTTTATGGTGTCCAGCGTTTTGTCATCTGTTTAGATTGTCTTTGCATATTGAGCTGATGACTTGGGGTCCTCAAGTGATGCCAGTAGTGGCCTCATGATTTTTCTCACGACCTTCCAGTGCCAGTTCCAAGCTCAGCCTCACAGCATCACCAGTGGACAAGTTTCCAGAGACCCTGTGCCTTTTCTGAGGGTAAAACATTGGGAAGGGTTGGCCGGGTAGCATGCCTGAAAATGCAAAACCCATGTTCAGGCCACAGTGTGTAATGCATTATCCTCTTAAGCAGAATGCCAGTATTTTCTCATTTCACCCCAAAGAAGAGGCTATTGGGCAGAGCTGCCAGGCTAAACCAACCAAGTTGTGTGCTGTTACAGTGAGGATTCATGAGCTCTCTCGCTCGCTCTGTTTTGTCTGTGTATGTGTTTCCTGACTGAATTTAAGAAAGATGGGTACAAAGAAGCTGGGAAGCTCTGACACCATAAATATATCACTGGTCTTAGGTTTTCTGATTACGCCTATTCTGCCTAACAAGTTTATAAAAATTCCTGCCAAGGCTTCCCCGTTCCTCTGCACTAACTGGACAGCACCAGGGCTGCTCCGTTATTTCTGGTAATCGCTGCTTGTTGTAATCGGTAACTCTTGTAAGCGTGACCACGGCTCTGTGCCTACACTCACAGACACACAGTGTGTTCTACCAACCAGACAATTTCCTGGAAGTTGAAAGAGAGGGAGGAGTTGGCAAAGTGATCTCTGCTGTTGAAGAAATCCATTATATAATGGAATAAATTGCTCTATGCCTGAAAGTTACAATTTTCAGCATCATTTACACTGAACACCAGCCCCAAAGAAAGGCAGGTATAAAAAATGAGATGCAGTGATGACCTTTATCAGTTGTGGTGACAGCTATAAATCAGGCTGCAAATTCTCATCAGCTCACTGGACAGAATTCATTGCAGACGGAGGTTGTTGCATTGCTTTTTGTCTTTGATTGAAGGATGTCCTGTTTAAATAAACGCTCTTGCACTGGAACAAATCACACATTTCCAAACAGAAGTCCAAGAATATTATTCATTGATTCTTTTGAGGACTAAGATAATGTGGCTTACAGACCAGCTAAATCTCAAACAGTGTTTTGCTGGGAATATAATGCAGATCAATTTGTTCTTCTCTTAAGCAGACCAATTTTCTGTTCATTAATTCAGACGCTGTGTTGATGGCTTGTATTGAATATAATAGCAAGATTTACAGCCCTCACAAATCAGCGCAGCTTTATATTTTCTTCCTTATTCATACCAGAAGTACATGCAGCAGATTACCACCTGATTTTAAACTTCTTACATTTTGACAAATAATGGGAAAGTCATCTCCTTCTTCCAACTGTGGAGCAACTTTTATGTAATCATCTTGGAGTTTCACAGTTAATTAAAGTGTTACAGGTTTTTTTGGAGCGTAGGGAGCACTACAAGTTCAGTAGCAACGTCATTATGAGCAGTGATGTATCTTTCATCAGTTCATGTGATGCTCAAGAAGCAGCTACCAAACATTAACAGTCCCACAGACTCATTAGATTAATAAGCTACTTTACTGGTGTACTGAACTTTGAGATGAGTTTCACCATCAGTTTTTTCTGTAATTAGGAAATATCCTGAGTGGCTTACAATTATCTAGATGCTTTGCTGGCCATATTTAAAATGTGATTTTTCTGTCTAGAACTTAGCACGTAATTGGAAAACATTCTGTGTTGTTGACATGGGGTGATTATTAAAGCAGCAATCTTTTTTCACAATGTCTGATAATTAGGTAATATTCTGTCTCTCAGCTTAGTTATTCTTATTATTTCTGGAATACCTGAAAATAAAAGTTTGGACTGTGTATTTTCCTCCTATAGCAAAAGATACCACAACGTTAATGGCCTAAAGATATAAATGGACAAGGTGCACAGGTAGCACTAACACTTTTTATTGCATGAACTCCTCAGTTGTTGACATAAAGACAATTCTTCAGTATCTGGACACACAAGCTGGAAGTTGAAGTTATAAATAAGCCGGTGATGGTTCAGACCCCACAGATCATCTCTTCTAGGGTCTGGTCCAGGACAGGAGCAAATGCTTAGGAAAAAATTCAAAAAGCAGGTGAATTCCTCAAGGTGATGCTTCAGGATATTCTTCTAGTCCCTTGCAATCTGAGGCTCACTTTTCTGAAAAGCATTTCTCCCCAAAAGCTGCAATCTGTGATGTCTTTTTCTTCCACTTTCTCAATCATTGTTTGGACCCCAATGTGATCCTAGCACCTACTGTGCTCTGGGACTGTGACTTCACAGCTTGTTTACCTTCCACCTGAAAAAATAATCCCTTTCATTTGTGTCGAATCTCTCACTGGCTGGTGTCATTTAGTGCCTCCCAATGTTTATTTTGGAAAAGGTGAGGAATGAGCATTTGTTATTTATCTTCTCCATGCTCCTTTTTGGACTTCTGTCCTAATTTTGCTCAGTCAGTTCTTTTCCAGGTTGAAGAGTCTTTCTTTGGCCATAAATTGTATGAAGCAATACTTTAAAGTCCTAGATATAATCGGGCATGCTTGTGAAAATGCCTTGCCCCTGGACAACACTCCAGAACTAGTGATGAAATTTTAATACCATGAGATACAAATGGGAACTCTCTTCATTATTCTGGTCTCAAACACAAGTCTCAATGTAATTCAGATCCCGCAGTTTTTATTCAGGACTGAAAGTGTTGATAACATTTATTCTATAATTAAAAGAAAGATGCTTTGAGAACTTTTATCAGTGAGTCTGAAGGGCTGCTGCTGCAATTTGGACATTGAGAATTTTAAGTCGCTAAAATCTTCTTGTTTGGAGAGGATCATCTGTGTTGCAGCAAGTTTGGCCTCACAGAACCTGATCCTGATCTCAGGAAAGATTTTTTTTTTCTTTCTACATGTTCATGTAAATGATGGGCAGGAGATTACTGCTTTTATTGACAGTAAGTAGAGTTTGGAAGCTTTTAGTCTTCACTTTCAGAGCGCTTGACAAAGGTGGTTAATGACTGTGATGAGGATTGTCATCACTGGTTTATAAATTAAAATATGGATAAGGAGGGAGCGTGCTAGGTCCTGTTGTGTAAAGGGTGAGTGTCTCATGTGTGGCTGAGGGAAGCCGTCAAATTGAGTCATGAGGTTCAGAAAGGACCCTCTAGGTCCAGTCTTAGTCCCAGACTTGGTGAACAGTTTATGTCTAAAGGATTATTTATAGCTACATATCAGAGTCAATGTTTGCCTGCCAGAGGCCCTGAAGGACTTTCCCTGAGACAGTTTCCCAAAGTTGAAACTAATAGAAAGCTTATTGAAGTGACAGGTATAAAGAGTTCAGAATTGCAGTTGATAAATTCATTTACTGCAGTTGCCCTAATACATGATTGTGATTATAATGTTAGCAAAATGCTGTCCCAAGTATTCTTGCCAAAAAGGAGAAATCACAGCGCTCACCAAAAAGGTGTCCTGGTCTTGAGTGGAGGAGAAGGGGCACAGTCCATGGACTGCCTCCTTGGGGTCTTCAATTTCTTCTGTTCCCCTATGGAGATAACTTCCTCAACATCCTTTATGCCTCAGTCTTAACTGTTCCCTCTCAGGAGTGACTTTTACCATGATTTGGGTGACAAATCGAGTACTATAGATATGTATGTTTAGCATGTACTCCTTTTAGCTCATTATCCTATTTTGGGATGTCAACTTTATTATTAATTTCATGGATAATGAAGCAAAAGGTGTCACTCCAGGCACTGTGGCCTTCAGCATTCTGTGTAGAAACCCTCTATGTGCTTATTCCACATTCAGTAGCTGAAACAGGGCCATCCTGCTGCCGGAAGACTCCCTCCTTTGGCTGCTTCTCATACCAACCTTTCAGATCTCCATCTGTAAGAGATAAGCAGACACTGGAGTTTTTAACCTCTTATGTGCACTTGTCACAGGTCTGTACACAAAAATTTTGGAAGAGCTGGGTCTCTGCACCCAGTGTTGTCTTCAGCAGGTTACCCCAAGCTGGACAGTGCTTGGCTATTTGTGACTAGGGTGAGCTGGCTCTGTGCTGTAATGAATCCAGCAGGATATAAACTCACCTTTGAGTGATCCCAGAACAACCCATGGGTAATGTCTATAAAACCTGTGGAATGTGCCATGGTAGCCACCCCAGGGTACCAAATTGGGGGTGAGCAATGAGGAATTGCTTCCCTGGCTGAAACTGGAGGCAGAAGTTTGGTAGGATACATCAGTTCTCAATCATAGCCAGGTGGCTAAAAAACCAGTAATTCTTCTCCTGTCTCAAGAAGAGCCCCTGAAGCTGTTAATGGCAATGTGCATGGGACCTCTGACTTGTGTTTTATGTTTTATCCATGGGGCAGTGCATGTAAGCACTGATCAGAGTTGAACTTCAGTTTATGACATCTGACAAGATCACAACCCTTTATTGTTGTAATGTTTTTTCATCCTGAACCTTTGACCTGCTACCCAACCCTCATTTGGAGTTTCTTTCATATGTCTAACCCAGCCTTTCTGTCAAGTAGATTTTGAGTTTTGAGCTCTCTCACCTATGCAGCAAGTACCAGGAGGGATTCTTGTCCTTGTCCAGATGTCCTGATTGCTGGAGTAATCCCAAAACGCAGTAGGAACAAGCCGATTAGTCTTGTCATGTGAAAATAGTGATTTCTTCCCATGCATCTCTTTCTGGTATTAATTTGCAGGACAAATGGCAGAGCTGGGTGATCTGCACAATATTAGGTTCAAGAATCTGCTTTTTTCGAGGGTGATTTGCCTTTAATTGTCAGAGACTTTCCAGGCATCTGGCTTATTGAACTTCCACAGAGACTGAGGATCTTATAAACCTTTAAGCACAAGGGATGTTTTCCAGCCTTGTTTTGTTCTGTACTAACAATACAGCAAGCTCTCTGTGTCCATTCAAAACAGGTCACCCCCTTGCACTCAGCCCTGGGACAGGGTGGCAGAATAAACGTTTGGCAGAATAAATACATGACAAACACTAAGCAGGTTGTTTAACACCTAAGTTAGTTTAACAACTAAGTGGAAACCACTTCAATGTCACTGGAGTGGCTGAGTTTAAAGGGAAAAAAAATAAATCTGTGCTCTTTAGAGGGAACTTCCCAGCAATACTTTTGGTTCAAAGCCATAATTAGTTTCTACACAGACAGTTTTGGATTTCCTTAATGTTCTTTTCTTTTCCTTCTTGCAGATAATGAATTCATTTATAGAAACCAGAACGGCACGGTGATTCTGAGGAATGTTGAAACTAACAATTCAACAGTATTAATAGAAAACAAAAAAATTGTAAGTATTTTCTATAACGAGAAGCAGAATTTCACAGTTCTCTTGCAGTTGGATCAGTAAAGCAGAAAATGACTTGGGTTTCAACTTCGTGTATTGTCAAGAAGCAGCAATACACCGGTAATACTATGGGCCATGCAATGACTGATAATGTGAGATTGAACTCCAGCTTTTGTTATTATTCTGCAAGCTCAGTTTCTTTCATCCCACAGCAAAGGATCGTATAGACATTTGAAGGTAGTCTTGCATGTCATATATAATTGGAAGATGCATAATTCTCATCTTTGTATGCTTAATAGAAAAGACAATTGATACAATTTGCTGTCTATTGGTAGCATCCTCCACGTTCCTCCATGCAAATACTTTTTTTTTTTTTTTAATTTGTGGATTGGCTGATTTTTCTTGCCTAATGTTTGAAAGGTCATTTCAGCATTGATAATGAATAGCGTTGATGAATGGAGATGGGTTGCGTAGGAGAGGAGTTAGTGGGTGGCTGTTAAAACAAATGAAAATACAACAAATTCACAGCTGATACAGTATATTATTTATAATGCTGAAAGCGTTTTGTGGCATTGTGTTTTTTAGGAGAGGAGACCAGCATTGTGTCAGCTGTTGAGATGAATCACATCATCCCAGTAAAATTGTCACTTACACAGTACCTAGCTAAGGTTTTGATTAACCTGAGGTAGTTTTATTGTACTGTATCATTGTGAAACTGCAAAAGCAGAGGATGGCTATCAGAGACTCATCTTAATGTCCCAGGATCTGCAGAAAACAGCTTTAGAAGCTTGAAAATTAAACCCGAATCTGTCAGAACGCTGTAAACCACATTTCGTGTTGATTTTATTTTGCAGTAGGAGTATCCAACTCATACAAAGCTCAACTGCATATCAATCCTTTTTAAATGAGATGAATGATTTGTGAATGAATTATTATTGCAGGACCCCACCTTAAACTCTGCATACTGCCATTTAACCTTTGCTACATCATATAAGAAACCCTCTTTTACCAGAGCATAACCACTTTCTTTACAATTCTGCTAAGGGTAAAGGAATGAGCCAGCTTCCTTCAATGTCAAGGTCTATTGAAGTCAAACTGCTTCTATCTGGCCTCTGTTTATTCCCCTGGTTTTTAATTTTTGTAACAAAAGCATGAAGCACAGTGTTACAAGTTAATCCTACTGTTTCATGCCATGACCTCCCCTGTGCCTGTTCTGCCTTTGCTCCTCTGACCTCTCAGCAAATAAATCTGCAGAACATCACCTCCACGTTAATCCAGAAAGTCCTGATACAGGAGCCGCCGTTACACCTCATCCAGGCATGTCGTCTTTGTCTTCTTCTATACCAGCCCTGGATCAGAAAAACTTCTGTGGCACTGGCATGTTTCCCTTCCTTCATGTTATTAATAAAATAGTAAATAAAATCTGGCTTCATGCTGACACTGCTGGCTCTCACAAGCCCCTGGAAGCCCATCCTGATCTGTGATGGCCCATCAACCCATTTGGTTGGCCAGAGAGGTGCTAGAAGTCCCATCCCTGAAAACATTCCAGGGCAGGCTGGATGGGGCTCTGAGCAACCTGTCTGAGTGGGAGATGTTGCTGCTCACTGTAGGTGGCTTGGACTAAAGGTCCCCTCCAATGTGAATCATTCTGTGACCCCTCTGCCTTTAGCTGTCCCCTGGGTTCCCCATGCATTGCCTCCAGCCTGGCTGGCCTTGGGGAGGACTTTCCCAAGGGGATGCCCTGCATTTCCCTGAAGCCCAAATTCCCCCTTCCAGTTTGGTCCTCGGGAATCTCTCAGGGACTTACATCTAATTTGTTAGGTGAGAGGGTGAGATTTAAAAGGTGTTGGATGAGTGTTATGGTAGTGGCACTTCTGACCTCAGTGCACCAGCAATGTATTATACTGAAACGCACTGGAAAGGAAGAGGGATGTCTGCACTATACAAATGATAAGTGGAGCAGGGAAAAGGTAATTCATGACAAGTCTGAGATATTTTGGCATCTCTTCTTGTTAGTAAGACTTACAGCCCAGCTTTTTACAGAACCCAGGCCAAGGTACACCTGGAAAACTGTACCACCAGAGCATCCGAAAAGCTTTTCCAACTGGGGAAAATGGGGTAGTTTTCCTCAATGTTGTCTTAATTGAGGCTGCTGGTGGTGTTTCTGTACCATCATTTGCTCCAGCAGGTATTTACTGCATGTTATCTCCATCACTGCAGCCAGTGACTGCAGGGAACAAGAGGGAATTAATCAATTGACATTCATCAGGGTTTTCTACTACCACAGCTGTCCCACCAGCCACTGCACATGTAGGTTTGCAAGGAAAACTCTGATTTTTCAAGATAGCTGCCTGGTCTGAGTCACAGTGCAGTCATGCTTTCTCTTGTTGGGAGCATATATGTGCCTCCATAACATCACTCGGTTCTGAAAAGACATGCAATGAATTATTTTCCAAAACACTTCATCTGGCAGTATTCTTTATTATTAGGAAGGTGATTATAGTAATCAGTTCTACATGTTCTTGGCTGGAAAACTGAAAAATATTTATTTGTCTATCTGTTTTGTTTTGTAGGTCTCCTTAAAGGCGATTCGGTATGAAGTGTCACCTGACCGGGAATATGCACTTTTTGCTTTTAATGTCGAACCAGTAAGTAAATAGAATTGATTTCCAAATATACAGCCAGCGGTGGGCTTTATGTCTTTCTTCCCCCACTTCCGTGACACTAAGATGATATTTTAAATTAATTGCTTCCTATGAAACAAAGCCCCTCGCTGAGGTGTTCTGAGAGCATGTCACACTGCCATCTAGTAGAGGAGAAGGGTATAAATTACACCATAGAGGAAACACTGTCATTGCCAGGATTTTATAGTCTTTGGGAGGGGGATTGTAAGGATGTGCCTTTGCTACAAGAATTTCTATTCCTCTTCTGTGTAATCTATTTTTTTTTTCCATGGTGGCTTTTTCAGTCACACTATAAATTTCTTCCTGAGGAAAAAAAAAAAAAATCAACTGTCAGTGTCTCCCACAACTGAAATAATACATTAATTATGGTGTCACCATTCCCAGTGCTGCAGTTAGAGTTGAGCTATCACTTTCATTATAAATCCTTTTCTTCAGAGGGTTAGATATAAATCATCCCTAAGAAATCACTGTTGAGTTACTACTAAGTTTTAGATTAGGGTGAATTTTCTACCAAGAAAGAGAAATGTGTAATGAGTCATTTTTAAATGATGACTAAAGAATCAGACTCATGGGAAACAATTCTTTGGCAGGAATAATATTTATTTTCTTTTTAAATTCTGTTGGTATAAAACCTGAAATGCTTGAGTGATAGCTATGCTGTGCCACTTGGATAAATTATAAGCCACATACATTTTGTTTCCATAATCTAGAATTGCACCAATTCCTCAAAATGAAAATAATTCACTCACCAGCAACTGTAATACTTCTTCCATAAAAGAAATCTAGTTTCAGCTGCTAACCAAAGGAAATTTGTTGGTCCTTTAGGTAGCAGAGGTTGTGGCTCTGTTGCTCATCTGATTTCTCTGCTGTCATCTTTGGAATTATCCCTGACTCACAGTGGTATAAAAGTCAGGAGAACCATGTTCAGTGTTCAAAAAAGTTCAAAAAAAACCCATGTCAGAAACTTTAGGGGTATTTCATAAAGACATTTTGCGGGGAAATCATTGTTGGTGCAATTTCATTTACTCAAAGCTTTGCAAAGTTCTAGATGGAAACGAATGTGGAAGTGTTAAGTTAAACCTAAATATGGGGAAGGCTGCCTAATGGCCGCTGAGCAAGCAAAGCTTTTGCTGAAAGCCCCCCTGCCTCATGTGCCGGAGGTGTTCTGTAAAATTCAGCTCCTTTAGCAGAGGCTGGCCTTTGGCTGTGGAAGCCCTGCACTGACACTGCTCAGATGCACCCTGCAAACTGCAAGAGCCCCAAGTAGAACATGCTTCCTTGGTTCATCTGAGAACAGGAGAAGAGTAATAATGAGAGAAGAAAAAAAAAACATTCCTAAAAAGCTGTAGTAAGAAATTCCCCTTTCATTTCCTCAACGTTCACCCGTCGGAAGAGCTGCATGTTCAGCATATCTGCAAAAAACAAAGTTACAGGGGCTTTTGCAGCCCAGGCTTTGCATTCCACCTGCAGAGGAAGGCTTGGTGCAGGCAGTGGAGAAAGAGGAGGGTGGGGATGGACACATTTCCTCCACGCCCTCCTCTATGTTTCAGTGCTTGCACTACTGTGGTGTGGGGTGCAGGCAAAACACTGCCTGGCTGGGGAAGAAAGAGCGGCATGCATCCTGGTGCTCCTTTCCTCACACCTCTTCAAGAAAGCTAGACTGGAGGTGGCAAACTGGGAACGTGACCTTCGGGATGAGTTCAGGACATGACTACCCATATATTCTGTTGTAAGAGAGCAGTGCAAATCGTTCAAGTCTTTATAATAGGCAAGAGTTACCCGAATGGTCTTTGAGACAGAACAAAACTAAACCAAACCCCTTCCTTTTTCCTCTAAGATCCATGCTTAGAATGGATAAAAAGGTGGAGGGTTTTTCTTAAGCAGCAGCATACTGATAGAGGGAGAGTAGGATTCACTCTTGAATATTGCATCCTTAAGCCCTACTGTAGGTGACTCTTTGTTTATTGAAGTTGCAATAAGTGTTAAATTACTTACTCAGCTTTCTTCTCACTTGGTATGCAGGCTGCGGCTACAAATAATTGCCCGTTAGTTTGCTTTTCACATTTTCTGCATTCCCAACTCTATTCTTGGACAAAATTCAAATTAAACTGTTTGCAACACAAGAAATTGATTAGCAAAGCCTTGGGCAGTTGCCCTTGTTGCAAAGGACAAAAGGCAATTGCAGGAAATGTATTGGTGAAGGACTTTTGCTAGCAGCTGAATTCCACAGATACTTTGAAAGAAAAGAAACTGCTGGAAACTGCTGTGTGCCTATTTCATAGGTGTCAAGAAAGCACTGCTTTATTTTTGTGCCATTTAAAAGCATGACGTGCTGCCTTTTAATTGTTATTGAGTGTAGAGATTTTCAGCATTTCAACATACAGTTGGGCTGTGTTTACGTGTGTAATACCTTAATATACGCTGTGTGAATGAATCAGTTATCTGAATTCTAATGCGAATGGATTTAGCTTCTGTATTTAATACCAGCTACGTATAAACACCAAAATAGTTGTGTGTCACTTCAATGAAGTGAAATATTTTGTAAGAAAAATGCTACCAAGCCCTTTCCTGCCAGCAATAGCTTCCTTCTAAGGGTTTTTTGTTTGTTTGCACAGAAGCATCTCTGCGTGGTGTTGGGTCTGGCTAACGGCAGTGACACCCACGTCGGATTAACACAGCCCTGAAGTGGCAGGCACCTATTTTGCAAAGAGATTGAGGCAACTAACTTGTGTTTTCCTCTTGTATCGCTTCATCATCTTAGAGGATGATGAATTAAAGCATGTTCCCTAAAATATATTTCTCCCAGGAAGCTTGGCAGGCGGCTGTGAGACTGGCGTGGGTACATTGTGGCTAGTCAGGCTGTCAGGTTTCATTCTAAATATTTTTTTGCAGTACTTACATTTAGGGAAGTTTAATCTTTCAGGCAGCAATATTCTGGCTAAGCCTTGTGCTAATAGGAAGGTTTTCTAACCTTGTTCAAAGGAGATTTATTCTTTTCCTGGGAAGGTCACAGGGAAGGCACCAGGCTTCTGTGTTTTTAAAATGCTCTTGCAGTTTTTTTGTTGTTTATTTGCTATATGTTTCTTTACACAAGAACAAGGTGCAACCTGAGGCTGAAACCGCAGGGGGAAGTTTTGGGGAGTAAATGCACCCTTAGAGAAACTTTGATTTCGAATCATCCTTCCTCATACAAATGTGTGGGGCTCAGTAACCCCCAAACACACGGGCAAATCAGGGTTTAGCCACAGCATCTCAGGAGATGCGATAGTGTCAGGTCAAAGCCGTTCTTGCTTGGCTCCACCAGCATTACTGGGTAGCTCCATGCTCCCTGCACACCTCCTGGGGAAGCATGGACATCTCTGGTGTTGGGGCTGGTATCATGTTTGTGGGTCTCCAGGGTCTCCAAAAGAGATTTCCTAAATAGCCAAGAGACAGGCCACCTCTCAGATTCAGTAATGTCCCTGTTGTGGGGAGAGCGGTGTGGGGAGAGTAATGGGCTTATGAACATTTCTGCACAAAAGCAAGAGAGGAAAGTAAATGAGAAGAAAAGTTATTTTCCTGAGTGACACAGTGAGACATTAAGTAGAGAATATTCAATTATCTTTATGAATAGCTGTCCTTGTAATGCAAGAGAGGAAATAAAGTGGCCGAGATTCTTCTTAAAGCTATCTGTTCTTCATTTCCAATTTGCCAGTCCATTACCATGTTTGAGCTAGTTAAGAGCAATTACACACAGGAAATCCTAGCTGATTAATACCAACCAAACTGCAAAGTCTTCTGAACAACAATTAGGGCTCAAAGACTTTTATGCCTGATACAACAGCCTCTATTGCCTATTTTGCAGCCCAAGGAATGTATTTTTGTAATCCAGAAAGCTGCAAAGAATTAATCATCATTGTAATTAGAACAGGTCAGAGGGGTTTAGGGAGTGATGGGGCCAAAGAGACCTCAGAAACACCCAGTCCAATATTTAAAGCATGAATGAACTGAAAAAGCATTATTTGTAGAAAGCAGCGTATTATTATTGCTGTTATTACTATTTGTCCGAGTCTCTGTGTTACGTGGAATGGATAGGTTTTTCTGCTTTTGCATCCAATTACAACCTCACACTCCTTTAATTAGTCATGTAAAAATTAAAATAATATAATGCTTGTTATTTCCAAAACACTAATGGGTATAAATATTAATGAATCCTCACAATGTCCTTTTGAGTTAGGTGAGAACTATTATTATGATAAATATGCCTCTGAAAATTAGACACTGTCACAACTATCATCAGTAATACTGCTAATATTGTAGCTATGATATTTATTACTTAATTGAAATGGATTTGCCAGTGCTAGTAATAGGTTTGCATAAACCTGTTTTCTCTCTGTGGCAATAAATATATTTCAAATTTACTTTTTTCATTCCCACCCAACGTTGTTTTCATAAACAATGAAAATTTATGGTGTTTACACTGTGTAAAGTGAGCACAGTTAGGCCATTTGTACCCTAAAATAATACTGCCTGGCTTAGTGATTTGTTTAAGTTTTAGTCTTTGTTGTAACCCGGTAGAATTATTATCTGGAGCATTTTGAGGTGAAGATCTTATGTTTATAGGTTTCATATCTTTTTTTTTTCATACAAACGGAGTTTTCTCTCTTTGTTGCAAGTAAACCAGAAGGACTGTTCTCTGCAGAGAGACCTAGACAGGCTGGATTGATGGCAGAGACCAACTTTATGGGATTCTATAAGGCCAAGTGCTGGGTCCTGCACTTTGGTCACAATAACTCCAAGCAATGCTACAGGCTTGGGGCAGAGTGGCTGGAGAGCTTCCTGGAAGAGAAGAATCTGAGGGTATTAGTTGACAGACAGCTGAACGTGAGCCAGCCATGTGCTCAGGTGGCCAAGGCAGCCAACAGCATCCTGGCTTGTATCAGGAGTAGCGTGGCTACCAGGAGTAGGGAAGTGATTTTTCCATTATACCCAGCTCTGGTGAGGCCACACCTCAAGTGCTGTGTCCAGTTTTGGGCCCCTCACTACAGGAGGGATGTTGAGATGCTGGAGCGTGTCCAGAGAAGGGTGATGAAGCTGGTGAAGGGTCCTGTGAGGAGAGGCTGAGGGAGCTGGGGCTTTTTAGTCTTGAGAAAAGGAGGCTGAGGAGAGACCCTATCGCTCTCTGCAAGGCAGTTGCAGAGATGTTGGGGTTGGTCTTCTCTCTCAGGTGACAAGCAATAGGATGAGAGGGAATGGCTTGAGATTGAACTGGGGAGATTTAGGTTAGGTATCAGGAAAAATTTCTTTACTGAAGGGGTTGTCAGGCATTGGAACAGGCTGCCCAGGGAGGTGGTGGAGTCACCATCCCTGGAGGGACTTAAAAGTCATGTAGATGAAGTGCTTGAGGACAAGAACTAGAGGTGGGCTAGTCAGGGTTAGGCTGTGGTTGGACTCTTCCAACCCAGGTGATTCTATTATGAAACTGCACAGTATAAGGGCAGTGTCGACTGTTATCACACACTAATGGCTAAAAGTCTTTTCCCGACATTTTCAAGCCTAAATCACTGTAACTTTGTTTGCTTATGAGAATTAGTTACCTCTAATTAGGCTAAATAAGAGTAGTTTTACTTCCCATATAAAAAGAAGGAAAAAAAAATCAGTCCTAATTATGTAAAGTTTGTATTAGTTTGTTTTTCTGTTACTACATCTATGCATGTGTGTATTGTCAAGCAAAATACCTTCTCCTTTCTCAGTTCACCAGAGGTCTGTAGTCATTCAGTGCTTCTGTAACGAGCAGAAGTCCTATTATTAATGAAATAGCGGAACCACATAGACCAACCACTCATTAAATCTATTGTGATTTGCAAAACCTGGGTCTTTTCAATGAAAGCAATGCCTTGAGTTGCTTCCTATAGCATAAATATTACTAATGCCATTCATGTAATGTTCAGTATTTCAGTGAGATGTTCACAACTTCTAAAAATGGCATCACCATCATGAGAGTGCCTGCAAGGGGTCTGAGCTGGGTGATTCTGGGGTGGCAAGGCTGGGGGCTGCCTTTTTTTCCTCCTTCTTCTGACGTATTCTTGCATTCTGTTTTGAGTCATATTATTGCAACAGCCAGGATCAGTAGCATAAATGTCCTTGTTTAATAATGTGCTTTTTATCCTGTTTGTAGCGATAAGGAGAACCGAAGTGCTCTGGCTACATTTACATAATAAAAGCTGAGGCTTTTGTGTCCAGAAGTATTGTATTAAGAAGAAAGTACTGAGAACTTAGGGGAGGTTAATTTTCTGCGTGATAGTTTACTTTGGATTTGAAGCTAAAGCAGCAGCTATTATTTGACGAAATGTAGAGCCGATCCTTTATTTTCAGAAGGGAGTGTTGTGGGGTTTCTTTTTAATTATGAATCTGGTCTAGTTAAAATACCCTTTGTGAAAGACTGCCTATCTTTTCTAATCTCAAACCCACCATGAATATATTCCCTAATCTGCCCGTTTTCAATGTGGGCTGAGCAGCAACAAGACAGACAAAGGAGGATTTTCAGAGGTGCCAGAGAAGGTTGATTCAACAACATTTCTACGCTTCCATTTGCTCTTCTCTCAGACCTGGAGGGGTGCAATTCACCCAGGACACCAGCACTTGGTGGTCACCTTGCGCTAAATAAACCAAAGCTGCTAATGAATGAAGTCTTGAGCGACTGGGAGATTTCCCTACCAATGAATCTCAGTCCAGGCAGAAGCAGCAATATCTCTGTCAGACACACTGATGTGCCGAGTTGCTCTGTCGCGTGTTGGTATCAGTAATTGGTTCAGCCTAATTAATATTTGTAATCTGCGGTGGCACAGGGAGAGAGGGAAGTTTGCCACTCAACTCTAGGGGGAATTTATGGGTTTTCAAAACTCTATTACAGCGCTGTGCAAACAGTCTTCTCAGGTGTCCTCAGTTGTGCTTTTGGCGGCGGAGCCCTCTTGATCACCATTTTTTTTCCCACACTTACAAAATTAAAAATTATTGCTATGGGAGGGTAGCTACCCATTTTAATTGAGTAAACATGTTATCAGGTGGTGGGAATATTTGTTCTTGCTGCTCAGCAGTCGTATCTCTGTCCAATTTCTGTCACGTTGTGTGTTTAGAATGGAAATTTTTGGACACAGGCACAGGATGGTGGAGCATTCATTAGTGACAAGTTTAATCCTGGGGCTCCCTTTTAAAAGAGAAACTATAGAAACTAATTTTGTGTTGGTAACTATCAGCACCGATTTTTGGACCTAGAAAAGGTGTAGAAAAGAGGTCAAACCTATTCTGTATTTTATTTGTTTTGAAGGAGCCTCGTGGTTCATTTCAAATCCCTACAAAGCTCCAGCTGGAAATGTGTTCCTTTATGTAGCCTGAATGTTTTTTTGCTCCTAGCAGAAATCCTTCTGCTTTGACACAGTTCAGTTTAATTGCAGAAAGATGTCCAGCTTAAACAAGGAGGTAGACTGTGGTTAGGCACTCGAGGGCATGAACTACAGGGACATTTTGGCAGTTAAGTCCTTTGGGGTAAGGGGGTTCCTTGTTAAGGCTAAGGGTGTGTCGTTGTAACTCTGGGTAAAAGCAGCAACAAAAAACATAGAGTGAAATGACACATCCCACATCTGCATCCTTTTTCTTTATTCTCAATTCTTAATGAAGGGGAAATGGTAGACACCGAATGTCAGCAAGGAGGAATGGGTGGGTAGAACCCGCCTGTGTGTATTGCCCATTTTTAAAGGTGTTTGCATCCCTTAAATGGGTGCTCATTCAGTATCGTGTCCTGGCAGGTGCTCGAGGAGTGGGTTGAAGGAACTGGTGGGGACCATGTGTTTATTATGGGTACCTGCTATGCTTACTTGTGGCCTGCAGCCCTTTCCTGGACCAAACGGTACGACTGCATGGTTTTTTGTTGAAAACTTCTGAGAGATGTTTTCAGCAGGAGGTTGATGGCTGTGAAGTGATATCTAGACCCCTTCATAAAACATGGTATGTTGTGCTTGCCTGAGCTCCGATTGTTCCTGCAGTCCTCAATCCCCACGTTCCAGCTGGTCTAGTGCATACTCTCTCTGTTGCAATGGTTTGAGTAAAGCTGCACCAAATTGCTGCATGGGATTGTTATGTCCCAGGTGCAGAACTCTGCACTTGGCTTTGTTAAACCTCATCCCTTTGGTCTCAGCCCATCGGTCCAGTCTGTTCAGGTCCCTTTGAAAAGCTTCCCTACCCTCAAACAGACCAACACTTCCTCCCAGCTTAGTGTCATCTGCAAATTTACTGAGGGAACATTCAATCCCTTCATCCAGCTCATTGAAAAAGATATGGAACAAGACTGGACACAGAACTGAGCCCTAGGGGACACCACTTGGATGAGGAGGCCGTGGGGAGACCTTATCACCGCCTACAGCTACATGAAAGAGGCTGTAGAGAGGTGGGAGATGGTCTCTTCAGCCAGGTGATAGGACAAGGGGAAATGGCACAAAGCTGTGCCAGGGCAGGTTCAGATTAGGTGTTAGGAAAAAATTCTTCACTGAAAGAGTTGTCAGGGCCTGGAACAGGCTGCCCAGGGAGGGGTTGAGTCGCCATCCTTGGGTGTGTTTAAAAGATGGGTAGATGAGGTACTTAGGGATATGGTTTAGCATAGGACAGAAATGGTTGGACTCAGTGGTTTAAAGGTCTTTTCCAACCTAGTGATTTTGTGAAATTCTGATTTCTTACTCAGTCTCTATTCCAGGGAGTGTGATTCAGTGGGATTGTTGCAACAAAATGCTAACTGTGTAAAATGGAGAGCACTAAAAACTGAGCATGCTGACTTCAGCTGCTGCGCCGCCTCTGAGCTTTAACTATTTACTCTCAAAAACAAAGGATTAAACTCTCCCTGTTCTTTTAATAATGTAGATAAATGGAGTTGGGACTAAACTCTAAGCCTCCTGTTTTGCGCTTGGGAGACTTAAACACAAATTGCACAGACATGGCTGAGTGCAGAATAGTATCTCAGACAAAGTTGGACAGCCTTGGTCATGTAGCTGAGGCCAACAACTGTACCCCACATTTATTCACGGATGCAGATATGCATCAGTAAACTGAAAAGAAAATCCACAGTTCCAGGGAAGACTAGAGTAATATCAAGAGTCAGAAATAATTAGCCTGTCATGCAAGCATACATAGGAACATTATATATCGGTATCAGCTACCAGCAGTCTTCCTCTGTAAATATTTTCTTTAGCAAATGAGATTTTCATCAAATGGAGAAGGGAAAATAAAAAGACTCAAGGCAAAACGCTGTGATACAAAAATATACAATTTTTTTTTTCCTCAGATAGTATCAGATTTTTCATTCTGCTTCCTTTTCTGAATGTATAGATGATCTAACTTGAACAGACAGGCTGGTAGAGATTAATTTTCTAACAAAATTCACAAAGCATCTTAAAAATAACCTGCAATTTATTTTTGAATAAAACATAGGTAAGGTAATTGTACAAAGTCTCCCAGACAGTCAAAATCAGACAGCCAGCAGTAAAATCATTGCAGTTTTCTTTTTTTTTGCACTCCCATGGGAATCCATCTTAGTGAACCTTCAGTGGTTTAAGAGGAATGAAATACATGCAGCTATATAAAAACTATTTTAAAAAGTAGAACTTGTTAAAGAACTAGGTTCCTTGCAATGTGCAGAAGCTTCAAAATGATGTTAGACGTGAATTCCTGAGTTTTGCATAATTTTGCCTCCTGAGTGTTTGGGGACAGCGAAAACCCCATTTTATGCTGGATTGTGATATGTATAGATGGTTCTTTTGCAACGTTAAGGAAAGAAATATATTAAAAAATAAGATGCAAAATGGCAAACCAGCAGGGATTTAAAAGGCATTAGAAAGCAAACTGCAGAATCATAGCAAGCAATCCCAGCCTGCAGGAGTTTTTAATTGAATTCTTCTGATTTCCACTGTCTTTTCTGTATTTACTTATTTCTAATCTCTGAAATAGGGAAAAAAAAAATCTATTTAGTGCCCTCTTCTGGAAAACCAGATCTTACTATGTAGAGCACCCCAGTGAAACTCCTGTCCTCAGAAATGCAAATCTGCAGATGGAAACGCGCTCCTCTTTAGCTGTGTTACATGCCTAAATCCAAGGAGTGTGTGGCTCTCTGTTTATCCCCAAGTGCCTTTTATCTCTTGAACTGACTGCAGAACTCTGTTTCTATCAGGGCTATGTTAAAACCAGTAATTTACGTTTCTCCTTGGCCAGCTAATGACACAGATCTGAAAATGGAATCTTCTCTTTTCTTTTATTCTCTGCTCCAAAAAAGCAACCACTTTTTCTTGAAAAGGGAGACGAATCACAGGGCTCCAGTCAGGTCTTGCAAAGCGTGAGTCCTCAGATTTCTGTGTGCAAGCCTGCTAGAGTACCTGCACAGCGATGCTGGTGGCGGTGCATCAGGTGAGGAACAGAGGATGCTCTGTGCTTCTGCCTGCCCTGTTTGCTCTCCCCCCCCGCCCTTTTTTTTCTCATCACCACAGTCCATTTACCTGTTGGAAGATGTCCACGGCATCAGAAGGACGACAGACAAAAGCCCCTATGGCTCCTATGTGATTTCAGTTTATTTTTCCTTATGTTAGAAAATAGAAATGTCACCTCCAGTGAATTAGATCCATGTGTACATTGAGACACAGCTCAAAGTCTTCTGATCTCATACAGAACTAGAAAATAAATCTTTCGCTGAGCAGAGAGAGCATTTTTGGAGCAAGGTCCCTGGCATACATCTGAATACTTTCATTCTCCTTTCACATCCACTTCAGTGCTCTTAAACTTCTGCTCTCTAATGCTTTTTGAAGGTCTCATCTTTCTTGTCTTGGATTCTTTTCTTTGAGTCTTCTAAGAGTGCCCTGAGCCTATGACCATCGTTTCGGTGGCAGTGCTAACTCCTTTGTATTATTCAAGCCCTCAACTGCTACACTAGAAAAAGCAATTTTGGTATGCTAAGAGTAAATTTTATTAGAAAGAACATATGCTGTGGTTCTGTAGTTGCTAATTTCTGCCACTAAAGTGAATTATTTAAAAGTGAATAAATTAATTAGATGTGCTTAGCATTCAGCCCATTTTCATGGCTTGGTTCTCGTGTAATTGCCACAAAGCTGCATCGTTCGGATTGTAAACTTCACCCAAAAAAGAGGTTTTTAGAACCTCTCCCCACACAGTCTGCCTAGCTCAAGGAATGTTTTCTTTAAAGGAGGCATTACCTAAAATTTCATTAGAAGCGTGGGTTATCAAGCATTGATTTCTCATGTTGTCCTTCAGCCTTCAGACTTATAACTCCAAAGTCAATGAAGGTGAGCATCAGTCAAGTGGATGTAAATGTGAACAATATAAATTCCCCATCTGTGTCAGCTGCCCTGGGCTGCCTTTGCAATCAGCATACTCCAGGGTGTAAATCTGAGGCTAAAAGGCACTGAAGACTGGTCAGAGGACATGCTCCAAGCATGCTTTTTTGGCACCGTCATCTGGGAAAGATGGTGTTGCTACAAGAGGTTGTAGGTGCAAAAAGGGTAAATGTTGGTAAAGAATGGCTGGAGAGGTCACTGGCAGGGACATCCCTCAGGGCAGGCAGCTGCAAAGAGTGGCTCCACGCTGCAAACTGCAAGAGCCCAGGAAAGTATTTTTGGGTAAGGATGGCAATGCATAAGCTAACTCATTTTCTTTCTGAATTGACTTTGGGCTACTGTCTGTTCCATGGCAGAAAACTGGATAGACTTTGGGTCTCACCCAATACAGATATTATTGTGACCACGGGTATTACAAGAGCATCATGGTTGTATGTTTGGGGATGGGGGGTGGGTGCTAGAAGGTTTTCAGTGTTTCCTGAGTTTGAGATAATTGATTGTCTCCTAGCACTTTTCTGTAGCCCTAGGCTACTTTTGTATTCTTCTTCTCCTTATGGAAAAACATGAAGTTGTTTGCTTCTCTTTTACTACTTTTCCTTAGATATATTGTTTGATATGTTAGAATCACTACATTAACTTTGTACTAGATAATTTAATTCTCATTTCCAAGTTTCTGAATGGGACTATAAAGCAGGCAAGTGCAGTGCTTGGAGAATTTCCATTCATTCTTACATTACGCCTGCTGCAGAGTGGGAGGAGAACTTGGGAGTTTGTACCATGTGATGTGAATACCGATAAAAGTTAAAATCCAGGATCAACCACAGAAAGAGCTCCTTATTCATAGCCCTTACTCATAATTCTTAATAACTTGATTGCAGATGCTTCCTAATAACCTGAGCAGCAAACAAGCACACAAAGGCCGGTGCAAAAATCCTGCTGAGGTTTCTGCAGCTGCCATTTTATTTACCAGTTAAAAATGGAACAGTCGGCCTTTAGAGCCAGTGATTGCCAGTGCTTGCTGGTGCTGCTGGTGCCAGTGGAGGGACAGGTGGCTCCGGAGCAAAAGGAGGCTTTTGTAATTGCTTGGCAGGGCAGAGCTGCGTTAGCGTGCAGCAGCAGTTGGCAGATCGGATTAGCACTGTCCTAGGGGCGAGCTCCAGCACACGAGCTGTGTGTTAATACCTGTGGTTGAACTTGGTTCTGGAGCTGCATTTGTAACAGAAAGCACGTCTGCTTTACCTCTGTCACGTCACAAAGCTGTGAATCCTGAGGTCAGCCCTGACATTTTGGCGGCATCAAGAGTATACAGCTCTCAGAAGTGTAATTTGGAAACAAATTTTGTAATAAAGAATTCTTATCACAAAACAGCTGAGATAGGTAAGCAGTTTGATGTAACAGCATCATCTCACAACACTGCGGCCAATCTATTACTGTGAGGGATGTTGCCATCGCTCTCTGTTTATGGTTATTTTGCAAACTAGACACAACACTATTTGTGAAGGACTAATTCCTGGGCTGTGCTGGTTCAGATACCTTTGGTGCAGTAGCTGGGAAATCATCTTCTAATCCCAGTGCTCTCCCCCTGTATTTTTGTGGGAGAGATTTACATATTAACCACACGTGTTGCCTGCAGCTCATGGCCCTATTACAGTCAGCTTGAGCTTGAATTATGAGTGCTGCTAAAACGCAGGTCCCTGTGGCGTGAATGTGCTGTCCCTTCCTGATGTCACCTTGGTGGGAAATTGTTGCTGCTCCAAGGAAGCCTGTCCAGTGTGGGTGACTGGATGCTCACAGCACTGCGTGACTAGAGAGAAAGCTGTTCTGATTGTCCTCTGTGCACCAAGGACAAGTTTATAGAGAAAGGCTTCTTCAGGCTCTCAATGCAGTGATTTTATTTTCAGTCTTAGAGATTAAATTGTTAAAAGATTTGAAAAACAGAGCCATGCAAAGGCTATTCCTGATGATCTACTGCCTCATGGTTTTATCATTCTCTACCCCTTGTACATAGCATTTTATTCCTGGTACTGGAGATACCAAATTTCAGATCTTTAACTTCCTACAACATTGGGTACCAGTGGGGCAGCTTGCTATTCACACTGGCATGGCTGAGATGAGGTGCTGACCCATTGGGTCTCTGAGACATTGACCACTTAGTGTTGGCTGTGCCACTTTACCCAGGCACAGTTTTCCTGCTGGGATTCTCCCTTCCTGTTTCCTAGAAAAGTGGTTTTCTCCCAGAACTCAACTCTAATACATGCTTCTTTTGCCCAAACATTTAGTTTCTCTGGAGTAGAGACAATTACAGCAAAGGCCACCAGATGCCAAATGTTCTGCATGCTGTCTGATCCAGAGGCCCCTTCTTCTTATCAAGTTTCCTTCTTGCACCTATTCCCCCCATCTCTGCCCTCTTCTGAGCTCTTGAGACAATCCCAGAGCAGCACAGCTCTCATGGTGTGCACTTTCCGTGGCTGCGACCACATTTTACGTGTGGCTCATCAGCTGAATGTGAGGCAGTGGGTAAGAGCATCCCAAATCAGGTGTTTGATAGCAGCTGTGGGTTATTGGGTGCCAGCTGAACCAATGCACAGGAAATACTCATTGATAGCATTTCATTATGGTTTTCCTAATTTGTTAGAGGCACAAAGAGAAATGGGCAGCGTTCCGTGGAGGGCTGTAGAAACGGGTTGGCACACGGCGTGAGACCATAGTAGAGGTAAATTACTTGGGAAGTGATAAGGTATAAAGGGATAATTCAATGTAGAGACAAAAGAGAATTTGCTGTCTCAGAAGAAAACAAAATAGGTCGGTATCACAATGAATTTGAAGGGTGAGGATGTTGAAAAGACCTCAAATTATATGGCGTTATTGATTTGTTTGGTCCTTGCAAGCAATTGAGCTTCACTGAGTGTATGGTACAAAATACCAGTATGGATTTTGGTGTGGGGTTGGTTTTTTTTTATTACTGTGACACAAAAGGAATAGACAGCGTGTGTTTTTTCAGAGAATCCAATTCCAGGCTGGTTACTATGGAGTGCCTGTTAGTAATAAAATGGTGGTAGTACCTTGCTAAAAGAGTTGAGCTGGGGAGAATACTGCTGACCAGTCTGTCTCCACTGATAGAAAAAAATATGAAAAGACCATTACCTAACTGCCCAGAAACCATGCCTCAGCCTGAGATAACCCCTTGTGCTCGAAATCACAAATACATGGGAGAATGGAAGATCAGAAATTGAAATAAACATTACCAAGAAGTTGATCGTGAGTAACAGGAAGGGACTTTTCATCCCTTTTCAGTTCAATATGTAATGGGAAAAGAAGGATTTACTCAGTTTTCAGGTTGTCCAGCCCCAACAAAACCAATGATATCATAGAGAATTTCAATCAAGGCAAATGATGTTGACTCATTAAGTTAAAATTTAGTTTTTAATATTGACTTTCATCAAAAGTCCTGCAAACAGGTACAGTGACCTGCTTTAATTCTCCACAGACTACCATAAAAAAGCATGACAGTGAGGTATTTTTAGTCAGGCAATTATCCTTTTCTCTACTGGAAGATTTGTATGAAGGACACAGTTACCCTGTAAAGATAACACAGTATTTGCCTGTTGGTGACTGACCAACAGAAGAATCAATCTGACAGTGTGGTAATCACTTGAACCACCCTTTACTGTGCATGATATGTGCGTGTGGAAGGAAACACAACCCCTGGCTAACGTTTGCTTGTGATTTTCCTTCAGAGCTTGTTTTTCCCTCACTTTCATGCCACTATTAGACAACAGGGTACCAAACACATGAGCTGCTTGCCAATACAGAGCAGCAGCCTTCCTGCATTCTACTTTATTCTCTTTTCCTTCTTAATTTGTCAACTTCAGAGCCTGGTTAAATATCACAGATATTAAAGGCCAAATGGCAAATCATATTTTACCTACCTATTTTCCATCTCAGCATGAGTTACCGTTTCAGGGTGCCAGGACCATTTCAAAAGGTGGAGTGTGTAATTATGTCAAATGTTTGGGATTATTCAATCGGTTTGACATTCATATGTGCGTTTAGGGATTTGTCTGCTCATAGTGCAAGTAGGAAAATGGGCTATGTAATCTACTTCCAGCAAATGTCTTTTTAGAGACTTTTTGTGGGAAATCCTTTTAATGGAGCTGGCAGTTCCTGTTCCACCCGCCACATGTGCTGTATTTTTACTGTCTTACTGTGGAGTATAAAAGGGAATAGATTATAAAGACAATTTGGGTCTGTTAAGAATCCTGAGGGAATCTATTATTTAGAAACGTGTTTTATTATTACAGAATAAAAAGTGATTCCTTTAACCCAGATAACTACTGAGTGCTTTAAGATTAGTGACATTATAGTGTATTCTTGCTATTTTCTGACTTCAGCCAACTGTTGTGCATTTACATTTCTGATGACTGTTTAGAGTGTTCATTTTTGTTGAGGGGTACTAGGATAAGTCTTTGGATAAAATGTGTCAGTCTTGAAAGAAAAGATGCTAAATACTAGAAATGTTGGATTAAACTTGCAAACTGTTTTATAACACAGCTGACACTACCCTGTAGCTGTTTCCTTTTACACTTTTAAGATTTATAGGATTTTTTTGTGGATTTTCTACATAATTCTTTAATGTAAAGAACACCACTTCATGAAGGACCAGGTGGCTTTATGTAGAGTCATGTAGAAAATAGATGCAAAGGGTGTTTTATTCCTGTATTTATCAAGTAAGTAATAATCATGTAATCATGGCAGCCGCTCCACCTGGGTTTAATCTCAGGTCTGTGAACTGTTTAATATGCTGAGGGGTAAGACCCTAAATTAGCTGTTTTGATAGAACAGCCTGTTGGAAGATCACAGAATCACAGAATGTCAGGAGTTGGAAGGGACCTCGAAAAATCTAGTCCAACAGCCCTTGTCAGAGCAGGATCACCCAGACTGAATCACACAGGAACGCATCCAGGCAGGGTTTTAATGCCTCCAGAGAAGGAGATATTCAAACTCTCTGGGCAGCCTGTCCCAGTGCTCTGTCACCCTCACAGTAAAAAAGTTTCTCCTTACATTCACATGGAACTTCCTATGCTCCAGCTTGCACCCATTGCCCTTTGTCCTGTCGCTGGCCATCAACTGGCTCCACCCTCCTGACTCTTGCCCTTTACATACTTACAAACATTAATGAGGTCACTCCTCAGTCTCCGCTTCTCCAAGATAAAGAGGCCCAGCTCCCTCAGCCTCTCCTCATAAGGAAGGTGTTTTACTCTCTTCATCATCTTGGTGGCCCTGCGCTGGGCGCTTTCAAGGAGTTCTGTGTCCTTCTTGAACTGAAGGAACTGGACACAATATTCCAGGTGTGGTCTCACCAGGGCAGAGTAGAGGGGGAGAAGGACGTATCTTGACCTACTAACCACCTCCCTTCTAAAACACCCCAGGATGCCATTGGCCGCCTTAGCCACAGGGGCACATTGCTGGCTCATAAAATGAGAGGAATGGGTTGGTTTGGGGAGTCTTCTAAGGGCTTTCCCCCCCACTTCTTTGTTTGTAAACCTCCTTGAAAGAAAGTCTGCGTGTCCCTCTTGTTTATATTGATTCAGCACCTTGCGATATGAACATAAAAGAAGGCCTTTCAATAAACGCTGATTACTGCTGGTCCTAGTATCGGGTCAGACCACAAAGTGTGACAGAACCCAGCAAAGAAGATGGAAGTGTAAACTAAACTATTCTTTTTTTTCCTGATGCTGGTGATAAATCCCCAGCAGGTAGTGTAATCTTTCATACCAGCCACAATATACTGAAAAAACATTTCACAATGTCCTTTCAAAAATTCCCTAATTTCCATCTAAAATCTTTTCATAATCCTTTGTGAGTGGCACAGGCAGTACTATATTGAAAATAACTGTGACAGTTTCAAACTTTTAACAAGAAATTAGTGAAGGTGAAGGCTTCTTATGTTCAGCTTGTGTTTGTGTGGCAAGCCAGGTGAGGTGTGGGCAGGTAACCAGGATCCTGCCTGTCTTTTAGGGCTTTGTCAAGTTCTTGTGCAGTTGCTTTGGAGCAAGCCATGGATTTGCCATGGTTTAACCCCAGCCAGCAACTGAGCACCAAGCAGCCACTCGCTCACCTCTCCTCACCCAGAAGGATGGGGAGGAGAATGAAAAAAATACCCTCATGGGTTGAGATAAAGACAGTTTAATAGGATAACAAAGGAAAAGAGTAACAACAGTAATAACAAATATCATTTTTTTACATTTATGTATTTGTGCAAGTGATGCACACAATTGCTCACCACCTGCAGAAGGCAAACTCTCACCCCCTCTGTTTCTGAGCAGTGATCCCACCTCCCATCGCGCTTCCCCAGCTCTGTCCTGAGCATGATGTCCTGTGGCAGGGAATATCCCCTGGGCCAGGCTGGGTCAGCTGTCCTGGCTGTGCTCTCCCAGCTTATTGTGCGCCTGGCAGGGCGTGGGGAGCTGAAAAGTCCTTCCTTTGGTGTAGACACTGCAACTGCCTATCCGCAACTGAAACCAGCAGCATGTTATCAACGTTATTCTCATTCTGAATCCCAAACACAGCACTACACTGGCTGCTAGAAAGAAAATTAACTTTATCTCAGATGAAGCCAGAACAGGATGGTAATTGAAAGTATACGAATAGTGACAATCAATAAACAACTCCAAATCCATTCTGTTCTTCAATAACATATATTTTCTATTTAATTCCTACTGGACTAGGACCTGTATACTTGGAGGTGAAGCAAGTGCTTTCAAGGAGATGTTACTCTACCATTCCCAACATGCTTTGTTCTGCAGTGATGTGGCAAAGGAATGGCTGCTTGCATTTTGTTTCTGTAGCTTGTAGGAACCATGGTTTAGTTGTTGTTTTGAAATTTGGTAGAGGGGAGAGGTGGATACTCTACTGCTGTATGTGCTGCAGTCTTTGTATTTCTGCTGTCATGTGGTCAAGTCCAGGTTACTTTTGCTGATTACATAAAATGAGGTCACGTAAAATGTGGCTTCACAACAATGTGTTGCCTTATATAATTAGTCCTGTATTTTTCTGAATTTTAGAGTGTGTCTTCTTTAGAATTGTCTTTCCAAGAAGGGGAAACAGATCAATCTCTTAGACCCTTTATGACTTCAGTGTGAACATGTACATGTTGCAGAGCATAATGTAGAATGAAAGTAAGCAGGTTCTGTGCTGTGACCTGAGATGAGAAGCCCGGTGGGAGAGTGTTTCTGGCACAGTTTTAGCATGATGACTTTTACAGCGCTCATTGATCACAGCAGGCGTGGGAGCTTTAGCGATCGTGGTATTGTCTGGAACCCTTCACAGCAGTCTCAAACCTGTTATGACTTACATTGGTGGGATGACTTGACACACAGTGTCCACTGAGAAAAAAAGTTCCCAAAAACTCCGTTAAATTCAAATGCACCTCTCTGCTGAGAGGAGCTGTGTGCTTCTGGGATCCAGCCAAAAATCAGGGCTCAGAGCATCAAATCAGTGCAATCGCTTTCACCACACTTCGGATGGAGAAAGGGAACACAGCGAGTTAATACAGCTGGTTTTGTTGGTTACGCCTCAGAAACAGAGAGATTAAGTGAAATTAATACTAACTTTTAAGCACTGTTCAGTCTCTGAGGCTTAGCTTTGGTTTCAGAAGAATGTTTATCTCTTTCCTGTACTTTTCCCTGGTCTGAGGTTTTCCTGCTAAGTGAACAGCCTAATTCAGCTTGACCCCAGCAGAAATTTTAGTTGACATATTAACCAGACGCTGTCATCCTCTTGAAAGGTTAAAATAGCTTCATTTGCTTTGCATATCTAAGAGGAAAGCAGCCATTTAATTCCTCTGAGAGACTTCAGGTGATGTTTCTCTTGGATTCCTGTCTGCTCAGGAGGGTTGCTTGCTTGCTTTAAATAGTAGGGATGAGAAGGACTTTTTGCTGCCTGCCCTCTTGTCCTTAAGAACTATAATAATAATAATAATAAATATCTGATCCTGCAATCTCTGCTCATACAGGTAGTTGTTGTTTACATGAGCAAACCTACTGATTTTAAGGTTTTGAGAAAGGATTGCTTCTGTGAATGAACTCTGCCAGCTACAGGCCTTTGAAGAATACATGCTACAGGCACAGCAGATGAGATATTTTAGAGTCTGGCCAAAGACTCAAGAGGATGACGAACGTTGTTCAGAAAATAAAGAAGTTGAGACTCCTGACACTTTTGTTTTCCCCACTTCTAAGCTCTCTTAGCAAATGTTTTACCTTGGTCTCCATTAATGGCTCTGAACTCTCTACCATGGCTGTGGGGACTCTGTACCACAAGCAAGGACATCAGGAGATGTCCTGATAAACATCTTTTCCTTCCAGCCTGCCACATTTCTCTACTTTTCCCTGAAGGTCTCCGTTGATTTAAATTTTGGGGGCTGGCTTCTGCCTCTGATAGCTGGACGATACAACATGCCTTGTTATCTTGAATACCAGTCCTTGCCCTGGATTGCATTTTATATACCTGTGTCATTTTCTGCATCCTAGTACCAGGACATTTGAAGACACAAGTTGCTTAGTATTTATTACAATGTATTATTAGTTTTTTTCAGGTCTATAGACAAATTTAGTCTATCAGTGCATTTTCTTTAAGGAATTTTAGCAGGTTTAGAACTTCAACAAGGCTGCAATAAAATCTAAGGCCACATGCATCATCCATGTCTCCAATATCAGCATCATAATATTCAAGAGCTCTTTGGTATGATTAGATATAGATGAGATAATAGTACTTCATTTGACATCATCTGAAAGGGTAGATCTAAAAAGGACACCTGTACTAAAATAAATGCTACCTCTAGTGAATTCACTTGTATTCCTCAACCTTCCTTGATATCAATACACCAGAGACTGACCTTGACAGAGGAGTATTAAGGTATTGGAATGCCTGAAAAGAGATAGGATTTTGGGATGTAACCTGATGATGTCCTTGCAATGAAGGGTGTGACTTGCACAGGGGAGGAAGGGAATTGCATCAGTCAGGCAACAGTAGCTGCATTTCATAGGTTGAAATGCAGTCATTCCTCTATGTTCTGGTGATTGCTTTTTTTTCCAGAGGGTTCATGCAGCAGTGTAAGGATTTAGTGTTGGGATACAAATTGTAACAGAGAAATTTTGTTTAATATCTATAGGATGTTGAAGTGTCTTGCATTTATCTGCCTCTCTACTGAGTCACAAATAGATGTAAACCTGTTATATGCCAGTATGCAGGCTTGCCCTTGAGTAAGTGGCAACAAGTTATGCTTACATGTCCATAGTGCTAGCAATGGGCTTGGGATGGTCACTGGTGAGGCTGACAGCTCCATCCAGGACATCTCATCATTTCTCGGCCGTAAAAAAAACAAAAACAAACCTGTGCAAAGCCAGAGATAGCTAGAAAAAGATTGATTTTGATCAGATAAACTTGATTGGTGAAGCAAGTGTTCAATAAGTTCTTTCTTTGTCCTCTGGGACAGGATACTTTATGACAGCTACTGGAGAGCAAGTGGCTTAAAGATTTAAGTAGAAGTCAAACAGAATGAGTGTTAGGACACATTTATTTATTGGCATTCAGCAAAAGGACAGAATTGCAGAAGGGAGTGCTTATGTAGATGTGTATAAACCCATTCAAATTTAGACCTTTTGCACTAGTGCCCTGACTCGTGTTGCCCAGCATTGCTCACTTGGGCAACCACAGATCTCTGTTGGGGTTTGTGTTGTCACTAATGGAAAATCAGCCCACCAACTCTTAAATCACTGACCTTGACTCTGGCATTATTACTTACCACTTAGAAAACAAGTAATAAACTCTCCCTTCTGAGATGACTTGCCATGCAAGCTGACAAGCTCCTCCCCAAAGCCCAAAGAGCACACAGTTATATGAAGATGCAGTACAGCAGGTCAAACAAATGTGAGGTGAGCTTGATGCTCTAAGTCAATAAGGTTTCACTTGCTGGCTGACAGGGGTCTTACAACCCACTCTGAGATCACCCAGCACCACTCCCTGGTTTATTTACCTGCGAATAAAGCAGAGAAATATGCATTATATCCCTGTTGTGTCTAGCGATAATGATGGAGAATGTCTCCAGCTGACCAAGGTGTCCTCATTAATGATCATTCTATATTTAGCTCTTGAAGAGACCATGTGCCCCCAGTTTAATCAAAGACCTGGTAGTCATGGTAACGACACAGAGCATCTGGATGTATACGATTTGCCAAACACTGTAATAAAGTGCAAGATGAAAAGAACACACAACCATGTTAGGTGAATTAATGCATTGTTCTTTTCTATTACAGATTTTTAAGTGTTTATAAGAGCTCCCTAGCTGTAAATGCTGGATTGTTTTTGCAGAAAAAGAGCCCTATTAACACAGGTGACAATTACTAATCTCTTTTTTGTTTGTTTTGTTTCTTAATTTTGTTTTGCAGGTGTATCAGCATTCATATACGGCATATTATGTCCTCAGCAAAATACCTCACGGGTAAGCAATTTTTCAATGTCTTCATTTTAAAACTCAGCCATTAAGAATTCTGCAAAATAATGTGTATCATGACAAATGGTTTTCTCTGACAGCGCTTTGCAATGGTCTGGCATTCAGCTGCAGCATCCGCTGAGCTCTGTGTTACACAAAAGACAACATAGTATGGAAACAGAAGTACTCAGCTTCCCCTGAGACTCAGACTACATGAATTTTATATTCCAGTTTTCAAGTTTTTGGCTAGAATATCAATGTGTTGGCATCTGGCCGAGAGCCACAGTTGGCCACTCACCAGAGGACTGTCAGAAGATCCGTCCAGGGGTGTTTTGACCCTTAAATTCAGTCAGAATTGAGGCATCGCCCTTTGGTATTGGGTCTCTTGGCAGATTCCCTTGATACAAATGCTCTCTCTAGCATCCCATCTGAAGGCACACAGACCAGTAGTCTGTTCCCAGTATCCCGATGGGATGCCACCCTACCAGTGATACCCATGTAAGCTTAGATACATGCATTCACAATTACACTAAAGCTATAAGCCTTTGGGTTTATAGTTTGTCTTTTCAGAGAGTGTGAGGTAAGTGCAGACAAACAAGACTGTCACATAGGCTTCACACATGTCTAAACTTAATGGAAGCGCGTTCCTTTAGGTAGAGCATGTAGCATGAAAGGTTTTTTATCATTACAAGCAATGAACTGCCATCACACAATGCCTTTTCATTTAGGTCCCCCAATCTGATGGAAGGTCTGAGGTAAGCTCAGTGTTTGACACAGACGTCAGTTAGCTCGAGGAGATCTTTCATTAGCTTTGATTAGTTGCAGGTTTTTGAATATCTCTTCCTCAACGTGGTCTGTGTGGCACTGCAGGTTACCTGTGGCTCCAGCTCCATCACCTTGCACCTCACCTTGCCTGTCTCGTTTTTCCTAAAGTTTAGGCCACAGTTTTTACCTGCTTTTTCCTTAAAAAATACCTTCTTTTAAATATACTTAAAGGACTGGCCCAACTGGTCAGGGTGGAATGTCACCCTACCGGTGATACCCATGCAGGCATATGATGATACATGGTGTTTCAGAATGACAGTTTCATAGCACTGATGGAAATATGTAGGTTGCACAGCAAAATTCCTCAAATCATTGTCAGTAAATACAAAGCTAAAAGCCAGGAAGCTGATGCCAGGTTGTGTCTTCCAAGTATCATATTGGTGAGAACTGTGCAGGAATGGTACAAAGAGACGATATAGGTGTGCTTTGCCATTTCTGTAGAACACTTCACATGACTGGCTACCATTTCTTTGATATAGTTACCAGTGAGTTTAACAGTAAAGAAGTACACCTCAATAGCAAGATATAAACACATCTCTCAGCATACTGGTTGCATTCAGGTGTTCCTCAAGGATTTGTCTCACTATACTTGACCACACCCAAAAAAATTCCCACAAAACCAAACCCAACAAAAACTCACCATAAAGGCTGAAATAACTTTCCTTGGCTTCTACATAGCAACAGAGAAACAGTACTTTGTACAAAACCAGCTCTACTAGAGACAGATCTGATGGACCCCAGGGTACCACTGGCCTTCCGAGCTGCAAGAGCACACTGCCAGCTCATGTTAAGTTTCTCATCCACCAGAACCCCCAGGTCCTTCTCAGCAGGGCTACTCTCAAGGAGCTCTTCTCTGTCTGTATATATGTCTGGGATTCCTCTATCCCAAGTGGGCTTTGCAGTGTTAAACCTCATTAGATTCATCTGGTCCTACCTATCAACCCTGTCAAGATCCCTCTGGATGTCTTCCTTTCCTTCTGCTGTGTCAACCACACCACTCAGCTTGGTGTCATCTGCAAACTTGCTGAGGGTGCACTCAATTCCATCATCAATGTCATTGATAAAGATGTTAAAGAGCACTGGTCTCAAGACAGACCCTTGGGAGACACTGCTTGTCACTGGCCTCTACCTGGACATAGAGCCACTGACCACCACCCTTTGTCTGCATCCTTTAAATCAGTTTCTTAGCCACTGGATGGTCCATCCATCAAATCCACATCTCACCAATTTAGACATAAGGATGTGGTGTGGGCAAGGCCTGGTACAAGTCCAGGTAGATGACATTGGTTGCCTTCCCTTTATCCACTGATGCTGTCACTCTATCATAGAAGGTCACCAGATTGGTAAGGCGTGACCTTACCTTGGTGAAGCCGTGCTGGCTGTCCCAGATCATGTGCTCATCCTTCATGTGCTCTAACATGTCATCCAGGAGGATCTGTCCCAGCATGACACGCTCCAGACTTCTTCAGTTGCTTTCCTTCCCTGCCTCAATCTGGTTTTAATTTTTCCCTTTTTTTTCCCCCCCTGGAACTTACTGTGTTTCTTTCATTTTTGAAATCTTTCTTTCCAGCAATATATCTGAAATAAGCCTGTGGGCTGAAAGGGTGTTGAGCAACAGGATGAGCACACAGCATGAGCACATAAGCTTTGTATCTGCAGTAAACCCAGCTGGGAGCAGAAGCATTTGACTGACAGCATGGCTCTATTCCAGACAAAACAAAGGTGGAAAAAATAGAAATGTAATGCACAGTATGTGTTAGAAATGCTAAAAATTAACAATACAGTGGTCTGGGTGGCTTGCTACTCCCTGACGACCAGCTTCTTGTTTCCCCCAGCTTCAACTGCATTGCGCACCTGGCCTGTTGCTCCCTGCTCTCCATGCCTGGCTGAGCAGCAGTGCAGCCAGTTGGAGGGTTAGATGGGTTAGAGGAGAAGTACCCAGCGTAAGGGGAAGATTTGGAAAGTGAGAGGGTGCTAGAAGGCACGCAAGTGTGTCAGGCATTGGTGTCCCCACAGCATGATATAGGGGTGGATCAGGCGACCACTGGCAGGAGAGTTGAAAGGAGGTTATAGAGAGATGGGTGTTGGTCTCTTCACTCAAGTGACAGGCGATAGGACGAGGGGGAATGGGCTCAAGCTGCACCAGGGCAGGTTTAGATTAGACATTATGAAAAAGCTCTTGACTGAAAGGATTGTCGGGCACCGGAACAGGCTGCCCAGGAAGGGGGTTGAATCACCAACCTTGGATGTATTAAAAAGATGGGTAGATGAGGTGCTCAGGGATATGGTTTAGTAGAGGACAGGAATGGTTGGACTCAATGATCTCAAAGGTCTTTTCCAACCTTGTGATTCTGTGACTACTGCCTTTCATGTGATGTGGGTATGGTTTACAGAGTGCTTAGGCTGCAGGTACATGTACAGCTGCTGTAAACCACACTGTGCAGGAAGAACTGCACAGATCTTTCAGGTGACCGTAATGCATGTGAGGGGTGGAAAGGGTGGCACCTTTCCATTTCACTGGAACATGGGCATTTACTGTTCCTTTGGAGTTCTGCATGTGTTTTAGGGTGATGCATGAAGAGAGAGGACAGGTGTAGCAGATGAACATGATGTAACAAGTGGTGAAATGCACCAACTGAAAGTAGAACCTCTGTTGGATGAAGGGAAAAAATCTCTTCATCAAGTATTTCATATTTAACACAGGAATATTGCTCTGATGGATGTGTGTGTTGATTATTGAGGGCACAAAATTTGCAACCCACAGACGGCATCCTTGCCCTCCACTTGATGATAACACAATCAACAAAAGCCTTTGGCACAGAGCAACAACCCCTTTACTCTTTCTACAATCCATTTCCATGCATTGGACCTGTTCTGCACCAGCTTTACACCCCATCGGTGTGTGCCAGTGATGCTTCCATGTACCCCCAAATCAGCAGCTGGGACAGTGACTGCTGGTGAACAAGCACACTCCTCTCCACAATATCCCTCCCACTCACATTCACTCACTCCTGACATTCCCCCTGCCCTCTCTACCCTGCTCCTCATCCTCAGCTATGAGCTGCCTCATTGGGAATGCCAGACAGTTTAGATTTTGTACCTGCTCATGCTCTTGTTACACCCCTGCTGAGGCTAACTAACTAGGAAGCCAATTAATCTAATCTGTGGCATTACTTTTTCACCTACGTGACATTAATCTGCCAGCATACATTGCTTTTTAAAGGGAAATTTCTAATTATTTTTGCCATGTTCTGCAGATTGTCCAAGTTCAGGCTGTGTCTGAAGCCAGAAGGGGCTCGTACCAGCATTATCCAGATTTCATTCCAAGCTTTCCATAAGTCTGACACACGAATTCAGGCACATCCATAGCACAAATGGCATTGTGTACAGGGTGTGGGAGCGAAACATTTTTCCGTGAGACCTGTTGTGAAAGTAAAACCCCCATGTAAGGAGGAGTAGCACACAACTGATAGATGCCAGGGACACAGACTGAAGGGATCTTATTTGAAAATGAAAATAAGGCTGAGGTAGGAGAAAGATTAAATGCCCCAGCAGGGATTTAATTTCTCTTTTCTGTTGTTGTTATTTCAGCCTTCTCGTAGCCTCTTGGTAATCTTGAGATAGAAACCCCTACAGCTTTTGCCACATTTGCCTTCTGTTCTCAGTGGCCTGTTTTCCCAGGGGGAGCCAGCAGTTCTCGTTTTCCTGGGATGAGGTGTGCAGCGAGGTTACGTTCAGTTCAGCTTTCCTGCACGCCACCCATTTTTCTCCTGCTGCTCACCCAAAAATAAGATGCTGGTGCCGGGTGCCATCTAGTGGAAGAAGCCCCAGCGCTTGCTGCTCCTGGTCCCTGGTCCAAGCATCTCCATGCCATCCCATCCGCTTTCCTCTGAACGGTGCTGCTTTTCAGATGTATCTGCTGGTAACTGTCTACAGCTGTCTGCCGTATAAATATTTTTGGAAAGCCCCCCTCAGAACCCCTCAGTCGCACTTGCCGTGCTGTAATTGCCAGCCAGCTGTAATTTATAGGTACTGCAGTAGCATCTGTAGGTCTAGGTGTGGAACAGGGAACTCTCACGCAAGGTGCTCATAAGAAGTGGAACACAAATACCATGTGCAGTTATTTCCTACTGTTGTTTTTTCCCAACTTTGGGAAATAAAAATTTAGCAGTGCAGTGTAGCAAAAAAAATGCTGAAAACTGTTTTATGCTTTTGTGGGTTTTAATAACGTTGCTGCTACCAAGTCTAAGATGGATTACCATAGTGTCCTGGTTTTGGCTGAGATGATGTTAATTTTTCTTTCTAGCAGCTGGCACAGTTCTGTGTTTTGGTTTTAATATGAGAATAATGTTGATAGAATCATAGAACCACAGACTGGTTTAGGCTGGAAGTGACCTCCAAAGCCCATCTAGTCCCACCCCCTGCCATAAGCAGGGACACCCTCCACTAGCGCAGAGTGCCCAAAGCCACATCCAAACTGTCTTTGAACCCTGCCAGGGATCCAGACGCAGTCACAGCTTCTCTGGGCAGCCTGTGCCAGGGCCTCACCACCCTCACAGGGAAGAATTCCTTCCTAACATCTAATCTAAATTTGCCTTCTTTTACTTTAAATCCATTGCCCCTCATCCTATCACTCCAGTCCCTGATAAAGAGTCCCTCTCCAGCTTTCCTGTAGCCCCTTTAGGTATTGGCAGGCTGCTATAACGTGTCCACAGAGCTTCTCTTTTCCAGACTGAACAAGGCCATTCACACCCTTCACTGTTCAGAATTTTCATGGGAGTTCTGGTCATGACTGGCCAGAGTGTTCCCCATACTTTGTTGCAGGGTTTCTGTCACCAGTGTTATGATCATTTCACACCACTGTGTCCTGCTGGACAATTTACTCAATCTGGCACTAGAGATTCTAAGCAAGAGCTGATTTTTGGTTCATATCCAAGGTAGTACCTCTATCTTCACCTTTTTTCTGCGGTCAGCAGAAATGTTACACAGGTCTGTGTTGTGTTTGCATTCCCCAAACCAAAGCCCAGCTTACCACACACATTTCTGCAGCTTATCCAGTTCTGCATGAACCCTTACCCCCAGCACAGCTAAGTGGCAGGGATTAGTGCTGACCCTCTCATGTATGAGCTCTTAGCACAGCGTTAGCACATCCAGCTTGGACATGTCAACAGCTTCCAAATATGCCTATAGAGATCAGCGAGAAAATAAACAGTTATTCCTCCTCCTCATTGACTTTGTACACAGTTGCTCCTATGCAGAATCCCTACTTCTTCCCAAATTTATACAGTGCAGTCAGAGAAACAGGATAAATAAATCACAGGAGCAATCTGGAAGCCGCATTCAGCTCTTCCTACCTACAGTGCCAAGGATCCATAAAGTACTGTGCAGATCCCACACCCTGAACACCCAGGAACTTCAAAATAAGTCCCGTGAGTGGAGTGAATGAGAACTGTGCATTGGAGATCCACAGAAGTGGTAACAGGAGGAGGAACTGAGCCTGTGCTTCACTGTGATTTTCAAAGCGATGCCTGTGGATCTCTGTGCAGAGCTCTTACTAATGTTCCTGTCTCCTCCTTTTATACCAGTTACTGTCAGGAAAGAAGTTAAAGGTAATTAAATAGAACCTAAACATATTAGTATTTACTGTACTGTATACTATTTTGAAAGACAGCAGGCTTTTCCTTGCACATACTTCCATTTCCATGGGCATAGTAAAAGGAAAATGTCTCATTATTTAAAATGACGGTTAAAAATACTGCTGTGGACATCTGTTTCACCAAGACTGGTCTGTTTTAATGTGTTCTGGCCTGTTATGCCCCTTCTCTCTAACATTTAAGAGACTTCTCGTGCCTCAGTGTCCCCATCTGAAAAGCAAGGAGAGAAATACTGCTTACCCGACAAAGGCAGTATGTGATAATTACAGTAGAGTGCTGCACAATTTCACTCCTTAACATTTATAAACTTGTATAGAGCCCACATTTTATTTTAAGAGGAAAAAGTACTGTAATTAACGGAGTCTGTTTTCAGCTAATTAAATTTTACTTAGAGGAGCTGAATATTTTCCCCCAACAATGATATATAGAGGTTGAAATAAACCCTTATAAAAAGGCATGTAAAACCAAGTAGCAACGTGAAATTTGTTAAATAAGTAGAAAAATGTGTTCTGTGGTTCATGAAGAATCTGCTATTGCTACTTCTTCTCTCTCCTCCCTCTTTACCAATTACCGTTCCATATTTTTAATCGTCTTTTTGATATCGTTTATATAGTTAATTAAGGCACCTTTGCTGTGTAGTGTGATGGCTTTTATGCCAGACTATAAATAACAGAATCCTCATGATGTGATAGGCTTTTTCAGTTGTATGTTGATAACAGAAGACGGGCCCTTGGAATAGTTAAACTGGATATAGCTTGATTGTGGAGCCTGACCTGAAATCCTCTGAAGTGGCTAGGAATCTTTCAGTTGATATTACTGGCATTTGGCTCAAGCCCTAATGGATCTGTTGGGCTTCTTGCTCTTTATAATCATCTGAATTAAACCCTCCGTTAATCACTGGAACAGTGGTTAAATCACATACTGGCTTACGGCTTGCAAATACATTTTGTACCTCTTTAAAAAAGAAGGAGCCTGCATTTTATTAAGCAAAGCCGTTATTTGAGCATCATTCACTTCCAAGCAGTGGCAGGTTGAAAGCAGCTCAGCCTCGGAAGGCAGTTCAGGCAGGACTCTTGGCTGTGCTGGTGGGAGGAAATCTACTTCAGCTGCTCAACACCATATCATTTCCCCAGGGGATTTGCCATTTGCTCACCCATCTCGGTCACCGCGTAACATAATGTGAAATTTTCCTTTCCTGTGTAGGCAAAGCAACTCTTAACCACATGCTTCTCACTTCCAGAGTCAGTTGTAATGTGGGTGGACACCTTAGAAACCATGTATAGCGATAATAATAAAGAATAGTCCCCTGATGGGAGGATTTGATATTAAGAATTAGACTAATGACTGCTGAGACTAAGGAAAAAAAAAAAAAAAGATCTTGGGTAATTAATAGTTAGATGCAGATGTTAGCAGTTTAGCAGAGAAAAGCCCAGCAATCAGCCTCCTTATGTTACAGAAAAGGTCAATAGCTTATGGCTCATCAGGAAAAAGAAAAGGAAAGAAGAAAGGTTTGAAGCAAACCCTCCCATAGCATGTCTGAGGCAGCACCCCCTGAAATGGAGGCAAGGCTCCTGTTAAATTCTGTTCTTGAATAAAATGTTCTTTCCTTAGTGAGAAACTCACTTGGATTTGGAACTTTTCATGTGTCTCAGTGAATGAACATTCTCCAGGTCCCAGGTTCTGGTCAGCCTCCAAACCATAGACACTGTCACAGGGTAGGTACATGCTCATTGCAGTGTTGGCCACCGCCAAAGCTTTGCTTGTTGGCATGGGATTTCCTTCTTATTCATGCTCAACGAGGTTGAGTTACTGCATAGCCTTGTGAGAGAAAAGGGAAATAAGGGTGGATATAATAAAAGGTATAAAACGATGGTGCAATTGCATGGCACCAAATAGGCAACTAACTAGATTTTTGAAGCCCATACAATTGCTCTTTCCATGCATCACCTTCCCAGAAATAAAAGAAAATTGTTCTGTAGGTGGGATTTTCATAGTTAGGATTGGGATTTTTTTTTGTTTGCATTTTTGTTCAAGCTTCCTGAGGGATGTCCACTAAAACAGGAAGGAGAAACATGCATTTGTCTTGGCAACCATTTTTGCTCCACCTCTATTGGACTGTGAAGACAACCTGCAGCCTGGTCCTAGATGACTTGTTGCTGTAGTTAGGTGATAAACTCTTTAAGCCTACTTAAGCTCTCAGTGTGCTGTTTAATTACATGGCACAAAGAATGTGCACTCTGAACACCTGGAAAACAGCCAGTTTTGAGGACCCAAACCTGCAGGATTATGGGCATCTCCACACTGTCGCAGCTCCACACAGGGCCTGAGCTCAGGTTATTTAATGAGAGCTTTGCAGGGGCTTGTGCCCAGTTACTGAGGACTAAATGGAGATCTGGACCTCACCTCTGAGGAAGATGTAGCAGTCTGTGCCATAGCACTTATGCACCTCAGTGGTATCCAGGAGCTCCTTTTTGTCCTTGCTACCTGGTTCCATGACCACTTCAAAGGTAGGCACTAACCAAATTTAATGGGCTGAAAATCTCTTGTTATCCCAAAATAGGCATCCTGTCCTTTTGGGGAACTCAGAAAATTACTGGGGAAAATTGGGAAATGCAAGAAAGAACCTCTGAATGGAGAAAGGATGCTACAGCCAGAGCTCTCCTTGGTAGACTAACCACTGAGAAAGCCTCTTTATGGCAAAGGTGATATAATCCCAGGATGATTGCCCAGACTGTGTCATGCCAGCCCTGATGTCTCCTCAGACTTTACCTAACCTTCCATTTATTGAATGCTCCACTACAAATTTGAGGAGATAAGACAGGAATAGAAAAGGTTGCTTTCCTATGTCACACACAAGAAGGAGATACAGAGGACTGAGAGGACCTTCAATATGCAAAGTTGTAAAGGCAGAAGTTACACCCCATTTCAAATGTGAGCATTTCCTTTTGTATGTGTATTTAGTGTTTGTACTTCTCTGTTATGGCTCACAACTGCAGGGCTAGAGTAGTATTTTGCTCCTTTAAGTAAGGAAAGTTTTTTCCAACCCACTTTTAACTGCATCTGAAATCAGGTTGATTGTGGCATTACTAGAAAGTGAACATATCGCTGTTGATAAGAACTGGGAATGATGGCTCTACTAAGCCTATGCCTTATTTATTTTAAATAATGAGGACGTGATCTATGTGAGGAGAGGCTGTTTAAAAGAGTATTGTGTTTCAATATTCTCAAGAGCCTGTCCACAAACCTTCAGTATCTCCTTATCCTGTTGACATGAGAAGAAATAAGATTTACTCCAAGACTCAGCTTTCAAAAAGATAGGGAGAATACTGAGTCATTCTCAGTAACAAACTATTAGATTAGTTTAGAGCACAAGCCCAACATTCAATCTCTTGCCTCAATTAAAAGTGTGACCTAGCATCCAGTGCAGTTGTATTGTAACGAGGCACTTCTGCTGGCTCTGGTAGCAGGAGATCACAGCTCTATCTCATTTTGTGTACTAATAATCCCATATTGCTCTCCACAGGCATCACATCATGTTACTATATTTTTATTAGGGTTTGGAAGTCAGACAAGGTAAGCTGGATGGAAAACTCTAAGGTTTCATCACACACATCTTTTCCTAGAGACTGGCTGAGTCTCTCTGAAGAACCAGGCACTTTCATCCTGGGCTCATTATTATTGAGTGCATTCCCAGTTCATTCTTAAACATTGCAGTGCCTACTGGGTTGTTTCTCTTCAACCTGTAGTTTTTGCCCATGTTTCAGATAACTGATCTTTGGATAGCTGTAAGTCCAACTAGCCTTCTTGGTAGCATTCAGATACTGAGATTTTCTTGTACCCACGCCTCAGTTGTAGATAAGTAGGCTTGAAATCCTGAGAAACCCAGTGTCTTACCTCATCCCTTTAGTAGCTCTGAGATCAGGGCTGTCTGAGGAACCTCTGTAGAGTAAAAGAAAATTACATGGGTAAGAGAAAATTACTTTAAGTGGTTCTGTTTATCACCTGAATGCTTTCACTACACATTGTCTCTTTAGGGGACAAAATATGACTCCAGGATCAAAAGTTCTTCAAAAAGTGTGCAGTAAAAATTCACTCTGTCATTTATGATTTAGAGAGGTCACATGAGAAACATGATAATGTCATCATTTTAAAAATAATGCTACCAGTATCTAAGGACCATTTCCACTGTTTGCTTACTCAGGGAAACCTGGGGATTTTGATCAACAGCTTGCAGTCCTCCAGCCTGCATTACTGTGACTCCTGGCCATGTACAGGTCTCTGCTGCATTTTCAAGTCAGGTTTTGCAGACCTTCACTGGAAGGGCAAACCTGTGCCATCATTTTAGGTAATTTGCAATGAAGTTGGTGGCTCCTTTTCTGTGAAGTGATTCATTCTAAAGTGGTATTAGTGGTGTTTGAGATTTTGCAGGCCCAGTACCAGATGCTACATTGATGGATGTTTTACAGACGCAGGCGGGCTATAATCAAAAAGATGTCTGAGCTCATATTGTCAGCTTGAATCTGACCAGATTACCAAATTAGGGACAAAAGTATTTTAGATTCCATTACTTTTTGCCTTTTATGCTTTAAAGCCATAGAATTCATTCATCTTGGACAAAATGTCTGGTGAGCTCAGCTGTTTTTAAGAACAGCCGAGTGAGCTGATGTGTATCTGTAAATGAAATTAGTAAGTTCAAATTGCTTTCATTACCTCCTTCTACCTTTGTTTGTTGAGAAGCGCTGTGAGGAGAATATGGGGGTGGGGGGGATGTGTATGTGTATTAAATATTTAATGGTGGACAAGCTTAGATGAACGAAAGAGGCTTCCCCATCTATTTTAGCCCTTTCATTAGAATTCCAGGAGGATTCTTCTAGTTGCATCTTCTGACAGTCTGATTTCTTGATTATCTGTTCTGGCAAGTCTTTGATTCCCATTTGTATTATATTTCCTTCTATCTCACGGAGGCTCTCTGCAGGGCTGTGTATCTCCTGGGAAGCAATTTTCTTAATGGCACCTGTCTCCTCTTCTCCTTGGTGAATACTGAAGTAAACAAGTCATTTAATTGTTTAAGAATCTGTTTTTGCTTCTCAAGCTATGGTATTCATGCTTCTTGGAAATCTTTCCCTCTTTCTGCTAGTCCTTATCTATGGTTCTTTGTACATTTGTAAACACGTTTTTGCATGCTTTGATATATTTTTACAATTTTTCTCTGGTGCCATTTTTTCTCACCATACATCAAAACTCTTAAATACTATGAAGTTTCCAATTCTTTATAAACTTTCCTGATCTCTACATGGTGGTTTTGTATCTTTTTTTCTCTTTCCTTCTTTCTAAGGAAGAAGAAGTATGTCCAGGCTGCTGTCTCATTTTATGCTATTAGAAGAAGATGCAAAGACACCAAATTCTGGTGCTGAGATAGATAGTTTAGATAGATAAATAGGTAGTTTTTTTAAGTTAACCATGAAAAACCTCTTAAAGCACCAGGAGCTGGTGGGTTTAGGGCTGTTACTCAAAATATTCAGTGTTGGCTTGATGCAAAAAACAGGAGGGGTTACATCTTCCACATGCCTTTGTTTTAACCATCTTTATTTCTTCAACTTCTTTGCATATGCTACTTAAATATTAATATACTTTCTGTATTTTCCAAAAATATGGCATAAGTGTGTTCAGAGTTTTTCTTAAGCAACTCACTCCAGCTCATATACATAGTTTGGATTGGTTAGAATACAGACATTTCAGAGCAGCCTTTTTTGCAAATTGTTTGCATATACAAAGACCTTCCACACAAATCTAACTTTTCTGTATTTAAAATTGAAATGAAAAGTTATTAAAACAGACCCGAGAAGAACAGACTATACCATACCTCAGTGTTTGACTGGGGTTTCTTTTCAATTTCAGACTTTTCCAGTCTGGCATTGCAAAATAATTTTCTGGAAGTAAAAGCAACATCTCCTTTAATTATAGTGGAAAATTTCAATTGTTGTTTTGTTTTGTTTTTTTTAAGCTGCCTTTGAAGTACTTAATATAGAACAGTTTGTCATGTTTGTGCTCAGGGGAAGACTTGGTGCCATGAAGCCTCTGAGGGAAATTGGTCTTCTGTAGACTAGGAGAAAAATGTCAGAAAAGAGATCACGTAGATGTAAAAAAATTCAGCGAAAACAATGCAACATCTATGAAACTAGTTCCTCATTAATCATGGTGCTTTTTAAGGTCAAAAAACAGGCAATGTGATACAATTGATTAGTTTGGTTTTTATTCTATATAGATGATCTGATATAAATCACAAGTAAAAATGACTGAGCCGACAGCACACTAATTGCACACATGAGTTTTCCTTATTTGGAAATTTTGAGGAGAGACTTTTTGGCAAGAAGCTTCATCTAAATGAGCAAATTTCACAATTTACTGTGTCAGTATCGGTTCTTTGAACGTTGTGCTGAAATCTTGCCTGTGTCTGGAGCAGTTTAACAAGCTCAGCTCCAGACAATATCATCTTAATGTGAAAGAGTTTATATAGCACCTGGTCCATCTTCTGTCTGGCCTAAAACAACATTATTATTCCCTTCTTTCCCAGCCTTTAAAATCAATAATTTTAAGAGGGGAAAGAAATGACGGCAATGTTTTAATACAGCCTTGCCATTTCTTTGGCTGGAAATGAAGATTAAGGCTCTTTTCCTAAAGAAAGTAGTGAAAATGCTGTGAGGATGCAGTGAACCTAGTTCTTCATGTGGGAGTTATAGAGGAACCATCGCACGTTTTCAAGGCAGCATCCTGCACAAATGAGTTCACAAGGGGAAGGCTCAGATCCCACCAAGGCCTTATTATGAAGGTCTGTTAGGAGCACTGGCACTTTGGAGAGGCTGAGATGACCCATAATATTGATTAATTCAAGAAAAAATACAGGAGAAATTTAAGCAGGCTGTTTAGGAGGAGAAGCAGGGGTGTAGCTATGGAAGCCTCCCAGAAGGAGCTGATTGACACGAGATCCCATTTAATCACCTCTTGGAAAATGGACAAGTGCTTCTGGGATATAGGTGTGCATTTGGTCTGACCCCCTTAACGGTTTTTACCAAGGAGATCTAAAGGTCCAGAGTAGTAGGAGATAATCAAAAATGTGAATTATAGCTGCTCTCCAGAAGGTTTTTTTTGGTTTGAATATCAATAAGATCATTCCAGGGAAGAGCAACAGAGGGTTGTGGCCATCCTGCTGGCAGCAACTGTGTTGACATCTCTTCCTCCTCTCTCTCTCTAGGCGATACAGTGGTTTGTAAAGCGATTGCTTGGGGCTGCCAAGAAGGGAGTCTATAGGTATTCCACTGCAGGCCATGTATGCAATGTAGCCTGAGTTAGGGGGAATTTGATCTTTCATGGTAGGGTTTACAAGTAGGTGAAATCCATTGTCATGCCACTTTCAGGCTTGCAGACAGCCTGGTCTCTCCTGGAAAACGCTAGGACAGTCCTTCTCCAGATCATTCCTGCAGTATTTCTGATGCCCACTAGACCAGGTGTGACAAGGAGGAATGCTTCTCCATCCCCTTGCTGGTTTCCTACAGGTGTAGGAGTGAACGTTGTTACTCTAGTGAAGAGAATTCTCTTCAGAAGACATGAGGAATAAAGCGAAATCTACCAAAAGGAAAATTTCCTTCTCTCAGGAATGTTTGTGAGGGAAAACTGGGATCTTAGGCTGCTTTCATAACCTGTGGTAGAAAAGAGTAAGTCCAGTATGAGAATCATAGAATCATAGGGGTTGGAAGAGACCTCAAGAGATCACTGGGTCCAACCCCCCTGCCAAAGCTGCTCCCTAGCTCATATTGCACAGATAGGTATCCAGACGGGTCTTGAATATCTCCAGAGGAGGAGACTCCACCACCTCCCTGGACAGCCTGTCCCAGGGCTCTGTTGCCCTCAGTGTGAAAACGTTCTTCCCCATATTGGTGTGGAACTTCCTGTGCTCCAACTTGAGGCCATTGCCCCTTGTCCTATCTCCACAGACCACTGGAAAGGATGGATGCCTGTCTACTACCTACCTTCACCTCAGCCTGGATGTGCATGCTGTTTCATGCTGAATATAGAGGCAGTTCGTGTTATTTGGGTTTGTAAATCAGACACCTCCAGGCAATGCACAATTCGATCAGTCAACCTTCCTACCCACACATGTATCAAAAGATTTTAATGCAAACAAGCAAGAATTTCCTACAAAGGAAGTTTTCTAGTCATTCTAAGTGACTCTAGAAGGAACTCGGGAGATGCAATTCTGTTTTTCCTCACATTACTGACTTTGCTTCTTTGTCTGAAATAGAGCTCTTTACTGGTAGATCGAACAGAGTGCTTTTTCTTCTGCTTTATCAGCTACCAAAGCTGGTTTATACAGCATTTCTCATTGTGTTAGAGTTTTCCTCTTCTAAAAGACAGTGCAGTGAGCATAACTGACAGGACTTGTTTGAGCTCTGGTCTGAATTATTGGCTGTAATTGGTATGTCTGTCTCTCAGCTCCACCTGGGTTATCTGAAGCTTTATAGGTTTGAATTCTTCCATTTTGTATATTCTGTTTATCTAAGGTGGATATTTCCCCCTCTGCTTGTAATGTCTTGTAACCTCTTCTCACCATGGGTAAAAAAAACCCCAAGAACTACATAGTTCATTTAACAGATAGCAAAGTACCTTTTTCTCTTTTTACTTGATTCACTGTTTTTCTCTCTTCCTCCTGTACTCAGATGTTACCTTCTGTTAAGATAATCAAAGTAGCTAACCAAAGAGATTGAGTGTTAACAGGAGTAGGTGACTTGAAACTTAAGAAGGTAATGCGTACAAGCCTGAAAAGATCCAGAAGTTGTTATGGCTACTCTTCTTACCAGAAAGGTCATTTTGTGGCTGCTATTAGTCCAGTATGAGAATTATGTGCTCTCTTATCCATACCTTACAGAAATTACTTCAGGCTACCCAGAAAGACACCTTCAGGTCAAAAACCATTAGAAGAAAAGATATCATTTCACATCCCTGGGAGAAGTTGTGGATGACCCTTTGCCTGTACAGCCAAAAGATGTATGGGCACCCTGCAGTACACTCAGATCTCAAGGGTCTGTGCCTCAGCCAACCACTCTTGCCCTTCCACGTTCCTGATGGATCTTGTCTCAATCAGAACATTATCTTGAGCACCATGCACCTCTTCCAAGGGGCCTTGCAGACATTATGGGTTGTGCTTTATAACCTTAGTCTAGCAGGAGAGCGGGTGCTGCTGTTCCAACCACAAGGGTTACAGAAGCGGGAAGCTGTAAGGCATTGATGTCCTCATCTAGGGTCTGCCTTGATTCTGGCTGAGCTCTGAGCAGGAGTTTACAGGAAAAGCTGGTGTTTTTTCACAGGGGAAAGAGTGCACAAAATCAGTTTCTAAACACTCCTCTTGCTGCTGTCTTTGGACTTGCTGCCACAGCCCCAGAGCAGCGGGAATGTGCAGCCAAGGGAGCTCTTGCCTGAAAGGTCAGAGCTGGAGTGTAGCTGTGCTGCAGCACCCGGTCACAAAGCCAGCAACAAAGAGAATCCAATTAGTGTCTAATTATTGCATTCGGTTTTGTTCTGTTTTCAAAATATGGTCCAGAAAATGTTGCCTTTCATGAAGAAATAAATTCTGTACAAGTAGAGAAGGCCTTTTGCTGAAAGGATAGGCAGGCCCCGGCTCTGTCCTCTGGTTTGGGGTCATCATGGCCTCAACTTGCCTTCTTGGTCCGATCTGTAGACTGGTGATGATAATAACCTTACTTTTCAAAGCAGTTTAAGATCTGCTAATGAGGCATACTGTATACAGGCTTTATTAGTGTTCCTGTTTGTAGAACATTGCTTTACACAGAGCTGCAGCAATGTGACTTCAGAATATGTAATGTAATTATTTGTGCTGAGTATAAATACAGTGAAGGCAATGTGCTGTCTGTGCTGTGATAAAATGACATTATGCTGCTCTGACATTTACCAAAAAAAGCCTCCTTTTTTCTGTATTCCTTTTGCTATGTCTCACTGATGTTCTGCTACAAAGTGAAGGTAATGGATGAAAGACCAAGAAAAGAATCTGTATTTTATTTTGTTTTAAAAATTTGAGATATTTGGTATAAATAGGAGCTTTTCCCTTCAAAGCCAGGATGCATATCAATTGTTACAGAGTTGCTAAACTTTCCTGACATGATGTTTGAAGGAAAATTATTGGACACATGAGGCGAAGACAATGAAATTCTGTTTTTCTTGTGGCAGTATGATTCAGAAATATAATTATTGTTTATCCTTTGTGGACATACATCATCAGTGTTGATAAATACAATTACTTTGTTTGCCATCCCTTGACTAATTCTTCAGGCTTAGGCAAGTCAGCAGTTGAATTAATGTGTTTAACTTCCTATTAATAAGAAGCAAATTGTCAGTGAAATACTTGATCTTACCAAGTCTTGCTCGTGGTATGTACAGTGCTTACCTTACAATAAAAAAACTACTGAAATCTGCCCCTATATATTAGGTGATTCCAGCTGAAAGACGCTTTATGAGGTCACGGTGGATTTCCAAAGCAGGTGTGAACCAGCTTCAACAATGACATTCCTGAAGTTGAAGTCTTATTTTTCTCTTTTTGCAGGGATCCCCAGAATTTGTTTCCCCCTGAGGTCAGCAATGCAAAGCTTCAGTATGCTGGTTGGGGTCCAAAAGGGCAACAGCTGGTAAGAGAAAGAATGAGTGTGCAAATTAATTTAGAGACCATGCTCCTATTGTCTGGAAGGAATGAAAGTATAATTCTTGATTGACTGGTGTCTTGAAACCTGTATGGCAGCTTCTAGCATCTTTGTGGGTATTGTTTTATGTAATTTATTAATAAAATTCCCAAATATATGTATATTCAGTGCTAATTAATGGTGTCTAAAAATGAAGAGAAAGAACACTTTATGAAAGCTCTTTGAGAAGATGCACCTGCTTGTCCCAGTGTTGGACACAGGGTAGATTATAGATATAATAGACAATATGATTAACTAGCATATCATTGCTTCACAAGGGTGTCTTCAAGCTTGCAAAGTTGGCACTAGGGATATTTTAGTATTAGCAGCCCTGTTTGGAGAATGCATCTCTCAGGAGCAGACTTGCCCTGAATTTGCCCCGTAGTTGTTTGCAAAATGGAGAAAAGTGTATTCTGGAACATTTTCAGAGCAGACTTTTTAAAAACCCCTACTTGTCAGGGATTCATTGTGTTTCATGGGCCCTTTGATACTGCAACAATCCAGAAATCTCCAGTGCTTTATCCCTTGGCCACTGCCATCATGGATTTGCCCAGTTTTAGAGCATGTACTTCCCAGCCAGATTCCCTGGCTTTGTTTGCTGGTACAAATCCAGTATTAAGATTTTGCATAAAAGAAAAAGTGTCAACCTCTTTTTTGATATGGAATTTTTATACCAAAAAATGAGCTTTTAAAGCTCATTATCTGAGAAAATCTGGCATATGCCTCCTGTTCCCAGTGTTCTCTCGGGGATTTTCTCTCTGTGTCCTTAATTTGATTGTTTTCAAATTTTTTGATTTTAAAAACAGCAATAGAAGACATTGCCATTGCCAGTCTGCAAATCAGGTTGGAGGAAACGTAACAGACACAGAAGCAGGAGATTCTTCCCTATGCTCCATCAGGAAAATTAGGTTTGAGAGAGTTATCTACCTCAAATCTGATAGGAGTGGAGATGCAGCAGCCTTCCCCTCTATGCAAAATGACTTCTGAGGAGCTCATTATTTTCTCATTGCATACACATACATACCCCGCTTTCCTTGTGTGCCATTTTGCATTCTTTGGTCTGCTCCCCAGCAGGTCAGTATGGAGCAGTCTGTACCCATTCACAAGAGACTGGGGTCTGATGCTAACCAAAATCCTTTGTATTCAGTTGTCAAGACCGATGTTGTCTCATCACTGGGCTTCTGCTCAGCTGATCATGTACCATTGGTTGATCGCACTTTACGTTCAACAACTAGAGATTGTCTTTAGGACATGGCAAAGAAAGCAAAACGAGACCAGTGTTTTTTTCTTCATTGTTTGCTGTCTTTTTCTATTGCAAATCTATCACATTGAGCTCCACAACGCAGAGCAAAAGCTACAGCTGCTAATTGAAAGCTAATCCCAAGTTCTGTCGGTGATTTTCTCCATTTCACGAGTGAATCTTCCTTTCTTTAATACAGTTTTGCTGAAAACTTGTGTGCCTTCAGCACCTTGAGTCCCACCATTGTATTGATCCACATTCACCTTAGTTTTACCAGGCTGACTGGGCATTCTTAGCTTCCATCTTAGAAAGAAGATTGAACTTTTTTCCTGCCAAAGACAAGGCGATCAATTTATTTCCTCTATTGCTTTCTCTTCCAAAGTAGCACAACTACACAGAAAAGAAAAACAATCATGTCATAATGGACTAATTATGTGTACAACAGTCCAGGAGTTCTATCCTTTAATGCTGAAATAATTGAGATCACTTTCCAATGATTTTTATTGAGAAATATACAGTGAAAACTTCATTCCCTAAGTCATCAAGTTTAGTACATGTCCCCTCTGTGCAATCCATGGCAGATTTTATTTATTTATTATGGTTTTTTAGTATTGAATTCCATATCTCAGAAATATCTTGCAATACTGTATTTGTTCTGTATGTTTCTTTGTTCTTCCCTATGAGTAAATCAGTTGGCATGTAATTCAGCTGTATTCCCTCTCCCTGCATTTGGAATCAGGGTAGGTGAGGAGAACCTGACTGGTAGTTATAAGCATTAACTTACATACCTCTAATTTATGTGCATTTTTGTTCTTTTCCTTGCCAGTCATTAAAATAAAATTATAGCTGTAGCTTATAAAATAAGCAGGATTTTACACACATCAATATAATCTATTTATAGCTAATAATCAACAAAGAATTGCTGGAGGGAAGCTTTTTTTTTTAAAACAAACAAACACAAACTACATTGTAAACGAGATAGAGAAAATATAAAACGCTTACTGTTGTGTATTTCACGACTAATTGAGTTACTCAGAATATAATTGCTACTTCTCCTTCTGTGGGGACAACATTGAGTACAAAGGCAGAGAAAAATTAAAGTCTATTTAAACTTGATGGTGTGAATGTGTTTGTTAAATGTAGGCTGGGTTGTTTATCTGGAGAGGGAGGGTAAAATTGTCAAGTGGATGGATAGGTGTAATGTTCTGGGAGCTACACATCAGCTCCCCTTGTCCTGGGTGGTTTCTGGGCCAAATACTTGCTCTAGTATGTTAGGGTAGCCCTACAACTGCACTAAGATACATGAGCGTGTGCCAGCTCCAGCCCTGCTCAACCCCCTGCACTCCAGTTTCACGCTGCATCTCCCAGGAAAGGCAGGAGCGATGGGTGGGTGGGTTTGCATCACCTTGAAAATAACCCAGGTTTCAGGAAATAAAAAGCTTTCCCCTTGAAATCTCCTGTTTTTTTGTTCTTTGGCAACACAAAGGAGAGGCAGGGCAGGAGAATAAGAGGGTTTGGTTCCCAAATTTTTTATTCCCTTTATAGTTTCTATTTCATCCTTCCTAGGGGAACTTTTTGTCACTCTGCCTGACCTCTTTCTCTATTGCATGTCTAATCATTCAAAACAGAAACAAATCTGAAACAGAGGCAGCCTGAATGATCTGCATTCTTTGCGATTAAAAATAAACAGAGGAACTTTCCCAGGAGCAATTTTCTATTTATCTTGTTTTCTTTTGTCCTTACTCATTAAATTATATGCCAGTTTTTAGATGATGAACTCCTCAGAGCACGGTTCTTGACTTCTCACTAGCCTGCAGAATGCCACACATGCCAACAGAGCCATTTAAATAGCTGTGGACATTGGATCTGAGAAAAGCTGTGTCAGAAGATCAGAATACAAAAAAGGCCTCACTTCTGGCACCTTCAGAAAAGTGCTTCAGCCTTTCTCAGATTTCAGCCAAAGTCTTAGCAAATTAAGTCTTAATACAGCTGGTGGAAAAATTAGACCCTTCAGAACAAGTAGTAACTTCCTAAGTGTGGCTGTTAGTAAAGGGCTCGTTCCTCTCACTTGTCCTACAACGTGAGCCAACATTTGCACCTTTATAGAATGAAATACACCATTAAATTGGAATAGCAGTGTGATATGTTCAGGTTTTTTGTGGGTGTAACTGACTATGCAAAATGATTAGGAAAAAATAATCCATCCTTTCCAGGGTACACCTGACAGTCCGAAGTTCCCCTTAGTCTTCAATAACATCAGTAAGCTGCTTGGTGGTTTTCAGTGAATAGGCTGTATGACCCTCAAACTTTTTGTGTAATACTTCCTAGAAGTACGAGGATGTTGATGGCATGATAGGACTGCAAAAAAGTGTCAGGCTGAATGTTTGCCCTGTTCTGTGCATGCTTATCTTTGTAAAAATCTCCACTCCTCTCTATTCCTCCCTTTTCCTGACTTTGCAATTTATGACTCAACAGCTACCCACTTTTGGAGTATGAATTCTGCTTCTGTTCATTGGTCTTACTGGAATATTTTACCCATTTCATACTTCATTACATCGCATTTTTAGAGTGAGGTTCTGCCCATGTACAGAGGGCTCACATGTGGTTTCCATGGTACCTTCATCCCACTATTATCTATGCAAAGATCAACAGTTACTCTCAGCCTGAACTCAGTTTTCATAAAACTTTGACCCCTCTGTTTATAAAATAACAAAACAAGGGGAGTATGAAGAGGTTCCCTTTGCTGGTTTACATCTGAAGTCAGGGAGAGAAGGAGTGAGAGACTGGCGAGTGTATCTAGCTGAAGTGCTTGAGGAATCCAAAAAACCTGCAGTTTTCAGCATCCTTTTATCTATGTTATCTCAGAATGAGCTCACCCAGGTTCAAAATACTTGCTTTAAGGACAAGCTAGGTATATGCATGGGCCCTATTGTTGAAAAGAAGGAGCAAGCTGTGGGACTGCTTTAATAATGTGCGGTATTTGCCTGTGTTGACAGCACTGAAGTGCAGCTCACAAGAGTTGTTAGACTCCAGTTTCAAAAGCACAGGAACTTCTGCCATGCTGCTATTTTCCTTTTTAAAAACTCAGAATCTGTAAGAGCCCTGACAGATACTAATGATAATGGCAACATGTCAGATGCTGAGGGAAGCAGTTCTGCACAGATTTATAGGCAGAAGTCATAATTCAAGAAAAATATCTCTCATAGATCAGAGTATTTATTCTTCTGAAAAGAGAAACTTTTTTTCAGGTTCTCCTGCCCAGTCAGTCTTTTTCTTTAAACCACAAAACCCTTACAGCAAGAGGTTGTACTTAGTTGCTGGAAGTTTTGTATGCCCTCACATTTACTGTAAACCCACAGAATGGTCAAAACAGGTTTCTCCTACATTTACAGTCAATAAATCTTTTCCACTGTCGACTCTGGAAGCAGAAACTACTTTTTATTTTCATAGATTATGCAGTAACCAAGTGTATAAATGGCTCTAAAGTAATAGAAGTTATGTTTCACAGCAGGGGCAGAAGTTGCATCAAGAAATCTCTATTTCAGTGAAATGCAAATACCAGGAGAAAAGGAGTAGCAAGTCTTTCAGCCCCTGTCAAATTAAGGGTTTGCAAGTGCCCTTAGACAATGACTGCTAATGGTGGTAAACAGCTTATTGTCATAGATATTACTGTCTAAAAAGTGCAATACAATTTAGAGGAATCTTGGCGTTCAATCCTGTGTATAACACATGAATGACAGATCCCCCTGCATGGGGCCAGAACCTCTATCCTTATCAGTTGGTGGCACCAAATTTTTTAAACATAGTAGCACAATGATTTCATAACTAGATGCAAAAAACTGGTTATGTGATGACACCTGGAACCAAACTGGGTTGACTTTTCTAAGGGGCAAGTTTCTTCTTGCCTGTATTTCTGCCTGTCAAGCCAGCTTAGTTCCAGGCAGACAAGCTGCATAGATACCAACTGAGGACCTATTTCACAGGAGGTACCAAATCATCTGCTGTTGTTCCTAATCCACAGGGCTTTTGAGCTGCTGTGTGCATAATTGCTGTAGGTCTGTTTGTCTCCACCATTATTTCATAGATTTTTACATCATTATTTTCAAACTGCTGTTCTCTCACCTTTCCTTTTTGCAATGACATCTGAATCAATATTTAGCTGTGGTCTGCTGTATGTAATTATTCTGATTTGGTTATCTTGCTAGTTGTAAGGAAGAAAATCTTTCCCCTTCCTCCATTTCCTATTTAAGTATAGGCAGAAGGATCTTTAGACAGATTTTTACATAGTCTCTGCATTATGGGGAAAGCAGGAATCATGATGTGCTGTCTTCCCATCATCCCCTTTTCCAATGTGAACTCTTCGGGTAAACCCTGGTAAGATGTTGGGCTGGGTTTGGCTGGGACAGAGTTAATTTTCTTTGCAGCAGCTGGTAGGGGGCTGTAGTTTGGGTTTGTGTTGAAAACAGTGATGATGGCACAGGGATGTTTTCATCACTGCTCAGCAGTGTTCACACAGAGCCAAGGCCTGTTCTGCTCCTTACCCCACCTCACCAGTGAGGAGGCTGGGGGTGCACAAGTTGTTGGGAGGTGACACAGCCGGGACAGCTGACCCCAGTCACCAAAGGGATATCCCATCCCATATGGTGTCATGCTCAGCATATAAAGCTGGGGAAGCAGAAGGAAAGGGGACCTTCATAGTGATGGTGTTTGTCTCCCAAAGTCACTGTGACACGTGATGGCGCCCTGCTGTCCTGGGGATGGCTGAGCACCTGCCTGCAATGGGAAGTGGGGAATGAATTCCTGGGTTTGCTCTGCTTACACACATGGCTTTGGCTTTACCTGTGAAACTGTCTGTATCTCAGATCAGGAGTTTTCTCACTTTTACTCTTCCAATTCTCTCCCCCATCCCACTGGGGCAAAGTGAGTGAGCAGCTGTGTGGGGCTCAGTTGCCAGCTGGGCTTAAACCACAACAGACATATTACACATAGACTGAGTACCCGGACAGGTTACTTTGGTCAGGGATTCCCCTTCCTCTCTCCATCCATTTTATTCAAAGGACTCCATGGGAGAATAGTTGTGTTTAGGCTTTCCTTTGATGCTCTGCTCTTTGGTTACAGTGGCCATGGTGTCCTATTTTTATTTTTGCAAATGCTTATCATTTCCCTTGGTATCAGTGGTCCTCATTCACCAAAGGGAAGCTTTGGCAGAGTCAGTATTGTGAGCTCTGCTGAGAATGGTTGTATCCCTTCCCATCTCAACATTCCTGGTACTGCATTTGGTCAGTGCTAAATGAACAAAGCATTTAAGATCATTGAGGTCAAGACAATAAATGTCATTGAAAGGAGATATAGGTGTTTATTGTAAATAAGATGCTGCTCTTTTTGTAGTGATTATTTGCCATATAAGTTTTACTAATAAATCAGAAAAAAAGTGACTCCTCTTACATCCAAACATGAGACATATCGTTACGTAGTGTTTAGGGCACTGCCCCAGAGGTGAGACCCTGCTGTAGGCTTCCCCTGTGACTTTGCATAAGTCACGTTGGTTTCTATGAAGATGGCAATATACTCCTGCCTTTACAGTGGACCTACAGAATTAATGTATTAAGTGTTGTGGACATTCACATTCTACATTAAGGAAACTGACTATGTACCTGCAAGAAATGCATGTGTTGCTGGATTTACTAGTTTAGAGAGTTTTCTTTCAGTTCCTAACAGTGCAACATACCACCACAGGGTCTGGTCCACTGAAAAGAATTCTCTCCTATTACAGAGATCTAAAATGTTGATATTCCTTTAATTTCAATTGTGCTTTATGGATAGTGAACATGTATCTGTTGTTAAGGGCATTTTTCGTTTCGGGGATCTAACAGCTACAAGTACCTACTTTAAGTCTGTGCATAAGGGTGTCTGGCATTTTACAAAACCGTGGTTGGTAAATGATGTCCATTGAAACAAGTGCTTGGGAAGAGTGCTGCTCTTGGAAAGCTGCTACTCTGTGCCACAGAAATAGTTACCTTTTACCTCAGATAGCAGTCGGTGCTATCCTACATACACTCAGTCGGGGAGTGTATGTTTAAGTGCCTGGTGTTAGGATGCTGCAGATGCATCCGAGGGACTGTGGAGTAGCTCACTTGTCTGAGGGCAAATGCATACCCTGAATCCCAGTTGCCCGATTCTTTATGCTGATGAGTAATCTGTGTGCTCTCCTTAGGCAGATATTCATTCTATAACACAATAAAATATTTAAAATGAAACACTGTATCATCTCACATTAAATAATCTAATTTATAGTGATGCCCTACATAACCATCAGCAATATTAGGTTACAGAATACAAGATAATCCATCAAGCAGAACTTAAAAGTAGAATCAGAGTTCCATACTAAATGGTACATTTACTGATACATTCTTTAATATAACAAGGCAGTTATAAATTAAAATAACCCCATTAGAATCCAGGGCAAGGAAATCCAAGCAGACATAGTTCTCTTTGTTGAGGTGAAATAAACCCTCTTTTCTTCCCCAAAGAAGAGAAAATAGGACAGTGTCTTTTTCTTGAAACATATATTTTTAAATCTCAAAAATAATTATAATCACTTATTTGCCTGGGCTCTGGCAGGTTCTAGGTGTGATTAGAATCTGTACATGCTGTGTACTAGCCAGCTCACAGAATGCAATTGGAAACGCGTTCTGTTTGTAATGATGCAATGTCAAAAATGCACAGAAGCTTGTAGAAACCTGAGAAGAATATTAATGCTCTTAAGGACTTAAGCTGGCAGAAGCAAGACCAAAAAAATCTATTCTGTGCCAAATTTTAAAGGAAAAAAAAATTGGGAATGTGTCTCCAGATCATAGAATTCAGTCATTACTCATGTAGCCCATTTTATGGGACTTTATGTCAAGTATCAGTTTGGGGTTCTCTTTAAAGACCTTAAAAACCAGAGGATCTTGCAAACCCTCCTGTTTTCCAAAGGGAGCCTTAACATTTCTTGGAGGAAAGGTCTCCACACTTTACTGAATACTGTAGATACACTACAAACATCACCTGTGATGAAAGCAACATTAAGTTATTAATGTTTATTTTACAAGGGGTATTCGCAATGTCCAAGAGAGATGGCTAAAATCAGATCTGCGCAATTCACAAGTGGTGACTCCTGTGCCCTTCCTTTCCCAGGTGTGTAATCAAAGGCGCTGGAGGCAGCAGATTTTTGATTTGTCTTTTACAGTAACTGTGATGGTTTTCCTCTGCAGAATCAATTACATTTCCTTTCATTGCATTGATTTCCATGCAGATAATCTCTTAGGCTACTGCTATCAGATGCATACAGGATTTCGATCTCCAATGAGAAGTTGTAACTACTGGTTTTGATGTGTTTATGGATCAGCACAATTCTTACGTGCATCAATCTGTATTCTCTGGTTTTAGTGGTCCCCTGGGATGGTTTCAGATCCTCTGTCCTGAAAGCCTTCCTGAAGAATAATTTTAAAACTGCTGTAGTTATCTCTTTTGTCTAAATTTGTGTAGTTATCTCTTTAGTCTGAACACCACCCTTGTCAATCACTGGGCAGGGTAAAGTTGAATTAAAGTAACCCTTACATATTTGTTGCACACCTTTAGAAACTGCTATGACTTCTAAGCCCTTGGCTTGGTAGGAAGATGGCTTCTTACTTTGATTTAACGTAAAGATAAATGCTGGCATTAAAAAATCTTGATACTGTAGCCTTTTCTGTCAATAATTTATCAAGATATGATTCTCTGCTATGGGTTGATCATGTGGAAGAGTTTCATTAATTCATCACTGGTTTCTATAATGACATTTTGGTTTTCTGAGGGAAAAAAAGGTTTATTTAAAAGTTATTTTTCTCACTCCTCCATCATAATTGCTATCTGTCTCTTCTAAATGGTGAACATGAACCATTTGACAGAGAGAATGAAAATATTTTGAACTTCTTTGTGTTATTTCTTTTATCCCCCCACCTGTATCAAGCTATATTTAAGTGGGAACAAGAAAAGCCTAATTAAAATACTAGCTTTTATTATGTAAGCTTGCTGGTGAGGGGCAGGTTTTGGTTTTATTACCCTTTTTGAAGAACTGATAAGAATTGTTGTAATCATGTCATATGCATTAAGAACACTCGTGACGGAATGCATTAACGGAAGCTGTTTGAACATCAAAGTTTGCATTTTATGAGGTTCAAAAGAAGAAATTGGCAGAGTATTCATTAAATAATGCATAGTCAATCAGCAACAAGCTTTAGAACTGATTTTTAATTGATCACACATTTTTCTGCTGCAGTTGATGTAAGAATGATAACTGCAAAAATGCCAGGACCTTTCTGGTACAATGCTCGTCAGATTTCCTTGATATCCCAAAGTGAAAACGCAATTATCATATCTGCTTCAGGATGCTGCATCAACAGTGATGGGCATGCTAATCCTGTGTAGTAAGGACAAGTTTTAACTCGAACGAAACAGCAGGGAATCTTCCTCTCTGCAGTTTCTCATTTTCACGTTCCTCAGCTTCCAGGTTTCACATGGCAGTGGAAAAACAAAACTGGCTTGACAGGGGGGTGGCTCCAAAATATTTGGATGGAACTGGAGAGCAGTAGAAACAGAGGGGACAAGGGAGGGGTGCCTCTGTTTGTGCATTTCTGGGAAGAGCTTGATTATGCTCAAAGCTGTTTGCGTTTGTGATCTGGTATTTCCAAACCCTGGCTACGTGCTGTGACTCTGTTACAGAAGTTGACTGGTTATTTCGCATATAAATAAAGAGTTACTACTTTTCAACTTCATGGGCATGTTGGGAAGCTAAACCTGTGTTATATTTCTGAAGCTTTCAGACCAGTGTGATGCAGAGCCATCTGAAACTGGCTCTGTCCATATGGAGGCAGTTCCTGGTGTCTTCTCACAGAAACCACCCCTTTTTTTCCCCCCACTGCTACCAAAACCTCGCCATATAAACCCAATGCAAATGTTCACACAGACTTTTGATTGAAGAGATAATTTACAGAAAGTAGGTAGGAATTTTAATTTTCAGGCAGTTTAATCCCCATTTATATACCAGACCTGTGCAGTGCTACAGCGTTCAAGGAATGCACATCCCTACAGAAGTCAGGATTTACATCAAATGACTAAATTTGTTCACATATATTCTCACAGGGCTTGTGTGGTGTAGTGGGTGGCTGTTGCTTAAGAAATTTGATGTGATTGGGATCTAGGTAAAAGAGCCCAAGGGCTGGATGTTAGGGGTATGAGCAACAACATTGAGGTGATAGTAATTGAACAGATGCTTTAGTCCTCCTCTTGGGGGTCTGCAGCCCTGCAGCAGGAGGAGAGGGCTTTAAGAGACTTTGAAGCCTGTGCATGAGGAAGACAGATTTTGGCTTATCAGGAGTGCTGGACAGGAGGTTGTTCTCTTCTCCAAGATTGTTTTCACTGTGCATTTTATTTTTTATTTCCAGATTAGTCTACTGATGGTGTAATTTGAATGAATGCTTGTGCTGCCATTACCCTCAAAGAGGTAATGGAGCAGATCTTGAGTGGATGAACACATCTGATGTTGCCTGTTTGTTGGCTGTTAGCACTGAGGGGAAGTAGATACCTAACTTACATGAACTGCATTGATTGACTTTATTTGGACTTGGGACCACCTGAGACATCGTAAAAGCTACTGGAGAATAATCCCCTGGAGTTAGGCAGATTTTATCTTCCTTTTTGTCTTTATTGGCACCTGCCTCTCTCTGCTTAGTCTACTTGACGTTTGTCTAAGGCAGACTAGACCATCAACAAAAGGCCACAGAAAGTCCTGCCCGAGCTGAGGTGGTATTGAATCCTATCAATACACATTAGCAATGTACAATGGCAGATGTACAGAGCAAGATACAAGAACTAATTTTCTTTATTGTATGTCTCCTTTTGCATAAGGAAGTATGAGTTCAGTCAAGGTGAAGCTGACCATGAGCCTGCCAATAAAAAGATCAGTTAGACATGCAGTTCATGGCAAAACGATGCAATACAATTCCCTCCCAGTCTTCACAAGCTTTTAATAGTCTACCTGATCTAAAATAATTACACTAAAAATGTTTTTATGGTCAAGAGCTCAAACTACTCAAGTGTGACTTATGGTTTTTCCAGACTTCCCATGTGGCATTTAAAATAGTATTTACCTGCTTAAACATAGGTTCCTAGAGTACCTCAGCTGAGTACTGTTAGATAAATGTAGGCTCTAGATGCTACTCTGTGAGAGCAGATGTTTTCCATATGTCCAGTATCATATCTGCCAGATGTTTTATATGAATGAAGGGACTGAAAATTACCTTAGGTGCCTACATTTGGGCAACTGCGTCTTGTCTTCAGTGACCCCTTCTCTCATTTTTTTCAGATGTTGAATGAGGACAATAGTCCTTTTCTGTATATTAAGATTATATGCTGTTGGGGTAGGAACTCTTTTCTGTGTATTTGTTCAGCATCTACAGCAGTGAAGTTCATTTTAATTTCCTTCGTACAGATATTTTTGTGGATTCCATAAAATAAATACAAGTATTTCTGAGAGATGGACAGAATTACAAAATGAATCTGTTATTTATTCTGCAGAAAACACCCTGAAGTAAACTGGTTTGCCAGGAAAAGAGCAGACATCTACATGAAAAAAAAAAAAAAGGGGGGAGGCTTTAATACTAAAACCAGAAAGCAATGAAGTGCATTATGTTGGATTTCTAGTTATATTCCCCCACTCATTGAGTCTTCCATTTTGTGACTGGTTTGTTGTTTGATTTTTTTCATCCTCTAAAAAAGTTTGCACTCTCCTTACATAAAGGCCAGTTATTGTTGCCCACTCTCCATGTAAAATGGCCAGCCTTTCAATGTTAACTACTCTGTCACAGTTACATCCAGTGGGCTGGCCTTACAATGTGGAAGGCTGCCTTCTAATGTGTAAGAAAGGTTCACACTTCTACAGTGTGCTAATCCTTTAAGATAATGAGCATCCAGGCTTTAACTTAATGTTTGGAGATGCTAAATTTGAGTGATTGTCATTCCATTGACAAGTTATATGTGCTAGCAATGATGGGGTAAAGAGAACATAAACTTAGAATGCCAACCCACAGTTGGAAAAGAAATAGAAGCAGTAAAAACACAGTAATACATACTAATCTATTTTCTCTTAGTCTGTGAAGAAATAGGAACTTCTCTTCACCTCTTTGGCTGGAAGGAAAGTTGGTTGAACAAGTGTGAAAGGAGGTGTAGTATTCCTCTGCTCAAAATAGTTGGTCAGTGTGACTTTTGCAGTGGTCTTAGAGGGATTATTTTCATTAGATTCTTGAAAAGGTCTGTGAATGAATCCATTTTAAAGTACCTACGTTTTAATTACTGCAGCATAATTACTTAAGACCACTCTGGGTCAGTTTGGTAGAGAACATTACACCAGAAGCCCTTAAGCAGTTGCAAATGTATTTTAAATGAATTCTCCTTTAGTCAATCAGAATTGTTAAGGTTTTTGTAGGTTTTAAGTGTATTAAGTTTATTTTCTTGTTGGCTTAAACAGTTACTTTACTGTATAAATTTGTTTTACTGGTTAAATACTTAATTGTCAATTTAAAGTTCTCCTCCTGTCTCAGGCTTGTGCTCCAACCAGTATTAGTATTTTATTCTCCAATATTAGTTGTGTCACACAAGGGTGTCAAATGATCACAAACGGGCAGAGATTTCTTCCCAGCCGACATGAGTTACTGCTGTGTTGATATGTGAGGGTAACAGTGTTATATCTTATGCTGAAAGTTTCAAGTGACATCCTGAGCCATGTAAAGCCAACAGAAAAATCCCCACTGTTTTTTATTATACCAGGATTAAATGAATGCATTTAAAATCCAAAAATGAAACAAGTAACAAAAGCCCTACCACAGCACTTTATCTTAGTCCATCCAAATATTCCAGTTACTTAAGTATTCCCTCTGTTAAGCATGTATTCTAACATGCGTAAGGAAGAGAATTGTCTTCTGTTACATCCAGTAGCAAGGAGTTCCACTTGTTAACTTTCATTTCATTAGGAAAAATATTTTTATCCACTTTTAAACAGCTTTCTTCTATGGTTTTATTGGTCTCCCTGTTGTTTCAGAGAAACAAAAGGGTGAAATCATCCTTTTCCTTTTATCTGTTTCTTCTCCATTATCTTATAGAGCTTATATCTTGCTTGTTTTTTCTGTAGAGTTAGCAATTCCAGTTTCTTCAATCTAGGTACAGACTTCTGCATTCTTCTTACTTCTTGCAGAATATCTTTTTCCTCTGCACTGAACCTGTCATGATGAAAATGGACAAGGCACTCAACGTGGGGATGCTTTCCTGACATAACACAGGCTTATTTTCCGTGCCATTAGTTGTGTTTAGTGTTGGACTTATGCTGTCCATAATAACAGCATATATATTGTGAGAATGTCAGGCGTAAGCTTTTGCTCAAAGATACACAGCAGAAGAGAAGACACTGACAATTTTGTTAAGGAGAGGCATGAAACTTAACTCCTTCTGTGGTCATTTTACATTAGGCTAGAACTGCTATGTAAAGCAAGCAAAGAATGATTGAAAGTGATGTCCATCCTTTTTTAAAACTATTTTTATTTACTAAAATTTCTTATCCTCTCATTAGCTGAAAGGGTTATGATAATTTGATAGAAAGGACTGCTTTGACGTCATAAGACCAAAACAGTAAAAAATATATAGGTATTTCATAGTATCATCTAATATCTTTCTAACCCAGAAAGTGAAGTCATCCAAAGACATTTATTTTTGATGAATAACGAAGTTCAAAAGCTTTTTCTTAATTTATAAGATACATTACACAGAAATCTTCCTTGTGCTGCCTCAGTTATCTTTTATCTTGATTATGGTTGACATTTTTAGGGTACAAGGCACTGTAGTTAGGAGGATAATTTTAAATTCTCTATGAGGTACTGCAGTTTGGCTCTGAATTATATGTGAGACAGTTTTAAGGCAGAGCACTATATTATTTCTCCATTGCAGCTACCAGATTACCTCGTGCAGCCTGATTAGTGCAATGAAGCTTTGAAAGACGAAACAGTGAAGATAGAAAACATTGCAGTGCGTTACAAAGCGAAAGGCAGGAACAGGTTGTCCATCCACCTTCTCTGTTTTTCTTTTAAACTCATTTAAAATTTAATACAGTACAAACTATTGCAAATCCATCATCTGCTGGGAGTTTCTGGAGAAGGGAAGGGTGGCGTCACTTCAACAGTTCCACTTGACTGCATGCTCCCACCCAACACCCCCAGCACATTTAGCTCTCGGATACAGAAATTGGACTTGTTGGGGCCCCAAGTGTCCAATTCCATTTAGTCTTTATGATTTTTCCATACATTTAAGCATCAACACCACATAAAATTCTTTACTTGGTCCTCCACATCTGGCTTCTTTGTTTACTAAAAAACAAGGCAGGAAAAAGAACATAGTATCTTCCACAATATATTGTATACTTCCAAATAAATATTAATCAGATAGCTTGAAAGGAATAAAAGCAAGTTACAGTTGCAGTCTTGCTTCTTACCTTTAGGCAAACTCACTGTAACTTCTGCCAAAATTAAATTAGGAGCTATACTTTCCTCTGGAATCTTTCCAGCTCGTCTTTAGGTGAAACACATGCCGTAATAGGATGTGAAACAGAAGCTGAAAGCAAATATTTTTCATAATTCTGTCTTTTCATGACTGTAACATGAGAAATTGCGTTCTAGTGCTGTGGTAAAGCTATCTAACATTTATTCCAATATCTTCAAGTGTATAAAACCTCATCTGTAAACGTCTACTAAATTATATTAACAGTGTGTATTTTGGTCTGAATGGCTTTCTGATACCCTGTTCAGTACATCTTTGCAGTCTGAATGGAGCTGAAAAATATTTTTAAAACAAGATTGCTACATTGAACAGCATGTGGCTCACTTTGGGGTGAGGAGGGTACATGCTTGGTGTCATCGATGACAGCAAAACACAGAACAAAGCATTTAACCAGGTGATAAATATTTGGTCCAAGAAGCAGTATTTTTTTTTAATGTCTGGCTAAAGTTTTGCTCACTTATCAGCACTTAAACACCTAAATAAACAGCCTGATTCCCAAAAGCATTCTCATAGCAGTATGTCTAATAACTTTCATGAAACCAGCTTTTAAATAGCAACCAGGAGGCTTATTTGGGGGTCTTGTGTTGGGCTCCTTTGCTGAAAACCTTGACTAGAAATTCTTTTGATTAATAATTTTACTAATTCTGCCCCACAACAGAATTGCTTTCCCACGGACAGCACCGTCTGTGAGCAGGTGTTTGCAGAGGCAGGCTTAGGTACCCGATGGTGATGGTTGGTGTGGGCCTGCCCTTGGCTCCCTGAGGAGCTGCGAGGTTCCCACAACATTTTGATCATCTAATCTTTCAGCAACTCGATTCCCCTCGGTTGTTGAAACAGGAGGGGAGAGGTTTCCAGAGACAGGGGGGGGGTTATGGCAGATGCATCCATGCTGGCAGGGAGGTGAGAGCCCATGGGTGCCTTTGCACCATCCGCTCCGGTTTCTGTAGGAAGGTGATCTGGGGAGCAGAGCAGGAGGTCCAGCACCCACCTTTGAGTCCTTGGACCATGTACCCTTGCTGCCCAACCAATTGCCTTGTGCTTGGGTGGCCACTGCCCCACAGTGACACAGACTGCCTCCTGTTCAATAGCACATGTTGTCTTGTGGGATCTGCGTTAAAAACCAAATTCAGATTTAGTAGGTTGCCAGCTGTGTTTTAAGGAAGCAGGAGCAGCTAGAAACAACCAAGAAGCCGTTTCAGTAGCTGACTCAGTCACCACATAGTCTCAACATCAGCTCTGCAAACTGCTGCTGTGTCCTGGACCACTTCCTCAAAATCCTGCATGATGGCATTCTTCATTTCATGCCCTCTAACCACGCTGTTCAGTTTCGGAAATGAAGACAGGAGCAAGAAAAATAAAGCTTGTATCAAAGGACCAAGGCTTCAGTTCATTGTAAATTAGCATCTTTCTATTAGCTGATGGCACTGGAAGCAAGCTGTGGAAATCCTTTTTTGACAAAAGACGCTATAAAAATATGATATGTGATTTTTGTACTGCCACTTATTGTGAAAGCAAAATGCAACATTTTATAATGGGGCCACTGCTTAATGCTGTTCTCTTTTTCTTTTTCCCTTCAAATCAGATATTTATCTTTGAGAATAACATCTATTACTGTGCCCATGTGGGGAAACAAGCCATCCGAGTGGTCTCCACAGGAAAGGAAGGTGTTATTTTCAATGGGCTCAGCGACTGGCTGTACGAAGGTAGGACACAACATTCAGGGCAGCAGTTAGTTATCAGTTTAAGTTATATTCTAGATGTACAGAACTGTCGGGAATTAGACATTCAGTGTTGCATTTCTGGGGACTGGTAGACCACTGAGCTGAAAATCTGCTATTTTAACAGTTGTCTGAAGTGCTGGACTTGAAATAATGTGAAATGATGTAAGAATTCTGTTTTCAGGCTGTTTTTCTTTCCCTTAGTCCAAAAGTAATAAATCACCAAGCCTTAATGAACAGAACTGCTTCATTATTTAATGGCACCTGCAATCACTCATGGACATGCCAGTTTTCACATCACAGAAAAGGACAGAAACGGGGAGGGAAAGGGGTTTTAGTTTAAAGGAAGGAGTGAGAAAGCAATTTGACTTGATTGGTTGTTTTTCACAGCACAAGGTGGCCTCCAGAAGACGCCCAGATCTTGCTGCCTAAAAATTTTCTAAATGCTGACAGGACCTCATAGTAATTGGCTTCTTTCCCTTGAAAATTGGCCTGATGGGGTAGAGGGTCACCACTGGAGCACTGCTTTACTTTGGTCCTTTCAGCTGGCAAATGGCCATTTAGGTGCCTGTGAGCACCTGCTTGTGAAATAACCTCACCTTCTCCCTAGTTTAGGAAGGGGTCCCAGTCGTCCCCTGTTCTTTTGGGGTGTGTTTAGGCCTTTAATATTTTATCAGAATTCAAATACATATATATTATATACATATTGCACACAACTTTCATCCCTCTCTCTGTTGCTGACTGATGCTGCCCAAAGTTCCTTTCCTCAAGGATCCAGGTTTTAGGACCTGGCAGTGTCTCATTCCTGTGACATAGTCCTGAGCTTTTCTTACCTCTAAAGAAAGAAATGTCCAGATACATCTATGGCCTGTGCTTTGTTGGCTGCTCCCAGTTTCCTTAAGGCTTAATGGAACAGAATAACTTGTAAATGCCATTCACTGTTAATTGGTGCAAAAATATGAATCACTCCTCAAATCAACAGCTAAGCTGGGGCTGTTGGACTCAAAAAGGAGGGAATTAAAATACATCATTTTGTTTCCCACTCCCAGAGAAGCTGGTCCCATAAATCAGTGTATAAAATCATCGAACACATCAGTGGAAAAATCTGATAGTGATTTAGATTACTTCTGATGCTTAAATGTGTGATTTCACTGTACCCCAGAGTGTTTGCAAGTGAACATCCTCCTTGTGAAGCACCTTGTAACCAGAGGAGTGGCTAAGAAGTCACAAAATGCGAATTTTCTTTAATTTTTCTTTATTAGTTTGTCACTGGAATTGTGGGCGGGTCTGTATTACCATATATACAGATAAATATATCTGTTTACCACCCATATTTGATGGTAAACATGAGTTAGTACTTGAGGGCTTCTCGTAGAGTCTCGTACTGTTGGACCCCAAGCACACTGCCAAGCCCGCGATGACACTTGTTTTGCTGACACATATTTTCATTCGATTATGGGATTGCTCAGGCAATTTCTTGGCTGGCATTGACTTTCAGGTTTGTCCTTTATAATGAACTTTCTTGTCAAATTTATGTTAATGTACTGGGATAAGAAATGAATGTGTGATCAAATGCTGTCTGGATGTACCAAGGTTCTGTCACCTCTCTGGGCAGCATGTACAGGGTAGGACTACTGAGCCAGTTATTCACTGGGGGAATATTTTGCAGAAATATGGATATGGCATCTCTGCAAATGTCCCTGTGTCTTCAAATATGGTTTATATTCAAATAAAAATTTCTCTTACATCACAAGCAAGGTGTAGAAGGACCCAAAGGAAAGCCTGATATACAAGCATTCCCAAGTGAAGGGGTGCAGAATCCAAAATCAATCCAGAGCGGGACTGTGTGAGCAGAGCTCCTTTTCTTGCACTACATCACTTGTGCAGTCCTTGTGGAGGTAAACCTGGGACTGGAGTCTGGACTGAAAATTCATGGCAGATGTGTGAACAGGCTTTGGAACCACGGGGTCAGTTGGGTCTGCAATGTTCAGATGTGAGGTCTCTGAAAGCATGGATGGATGGAGCGGGATCCAAGAAGAAATGAGGTATTGTGTGGTGGTAAATGGGTAAGGACCACTGAGAGAGGGATGACACCTCCCTGCTGGAGTCAGTGGGAATTCAGGCAGTGTTGTCAGTGAGGCTGAAGCTTCACCCTAGCAGCAGCTGGGATGTTCTGCCAACACACTGTTACCAGCAAATTCAGCTTTCAGAAACCTCTCATCTTCTTGAATGCCTCCTCTTCTGTGGGATAAACAGAAACAACATTTTAAATCCAAACTCACCCCATTGGAATTGCTTTGTATCTGGGCAAGGATTGAAATTTACCACCGCAAGGCTGCTCCTTCTCTTCCCCCATCCCTTACAGACCTGTCTTCCCCACCTCCCTAACAGAGTTGGGTGGGATGCTCAGCCCTACATTTGTTTGCACTGCTGCCGCCTCAGCTAGCTACCGAGATGAACGCTGAGCATATGTAGAAATCTCATTCCATCTGTGCAGCCATCTCCAGCAGATAGTCTGCAGAGGAGCCGCGAGAAGCGCTGAAACGGGATCACAGAGAGTTCAGCGCACTCCTCTTCCTTCACCTGCTCTTTTCGTTGCTGGAGTTCACCACCTCCGGCAGCGGCAGCCGAGCCTCCCCGCAGCGCCCGCCGGGTTACTGTGACAGCTCACGACCTGCTTCTCACTTTCTCTAAACACAGAGCTCCAAAAAAAATTCCCCCAAACCCTCTAACTTCGGTGTTTTCTGTTTGAGGAAGACAATTTTAAAGATCTTTTTATTGTAATCGGCAAGAGCACGTCAACACACACACCCCCAGCACCATTCAAGGTATCTCCTGATGCTTGATATGAATGGTGGACCCAGAGGGAACACTCTTCTTCGTAACGTGATTGCTTTTGTCATGACAGAATAGCAGCACTGTACTATTAATCGTAGGTTTTACTAAGTCTGGTAGCAGAGCAGTTCTAGAATAGATTTGACAGGTTTTTTTGCCCTGGAAAAATGTAGAAGTTCATTTCAATTCAAGTTAAGCTCTGCTTTTGTAAATCTGCCAAAGGGCAAAAAATTTCTTCGAGGTATTTATGCTGATCTGTAGACTTTTGATAATATAGTGAAAAACATTTCAAATCAATCAGAGCTTAATCTACTTAGTGCATTTAGCTGGAAGCTTATAGATTGATACATAGATTACTGTAACATGAAAGCATAGACTAAACATGCCTTTTATTACTAAAATAAGCACTGACAATGTTTTCATAGCCTGACTTAACATTTTCAGAGCTGTGCCTGATAGATACTTAGACTAAAATGGAGTGATATCCTATAAAAGAGAGTTTATAAGTTCTGCAGCTGAAACCAGCTAAGCATTTAAATGCCTGGCACCAGCAGAGAGTGGTTTATGTATTCCAGTTTGCTGTGTGATCGTTGTTGGTTTGGAATGTGTTTCACCAACAAAAGGGTTTAAAGACAATTTTAAAACAAGCTGTGGTGTATCACAAAGTACTTCCAAAAGGATAGAATAAGAGTATTTATGTTCTTCATGCATACATAATACTTCTGTTGAAGTACTGTACGTTTTAACAAGTGAAGTGCAGGTAAAATTCCTTTTGTGTAAATGCATTAACAGTGCTCTTCAGCGGGAATTAATTCAGTCATGATGCAATTAAAACACCTTCGTTTGCAGCCAGGCATGTGGAGAGACTGTTCAGATGTTGTGGGAAAGGGTGGCAGTGAGGGGCTCTGCCATAGAGAAGGTTGGGATGGCCCAGCCCCGAAGTTTGGAAGCTCATTGAGTTGAGAGCATGTGATGCTGGATCTTGGGCAATGGGGCAGGAGGGCATCCCTCTGTGTAGGCATGCTACTGCCAGAGCTGGGTGCTTCAGGGTCCATTTATGTGTCTCTGAGCAGGACATGGACCTTTCCTGGAAGTCCTGGTGTGACCTTTGAGCAAGTTTGTATTTTCAGATAAAGCTATTTGACTTGTGGAGAGCTACGTAGCTTCTTGGCACACTGCTGTGCCTGTGCTTGGGAATCCTGGGGGAGCAGGATGTGACATGGTGGTGTGGTCTCCCGTCACCAGCGAAAGGATTTTCACCTGTAGATGGGTCTATGCCACCCATAGAGTGTGAAACTGAGGATTTCCCTGTGGTTTAAGTGCATGTGTCTGTCATGTAGTTGTCATAGTCCATTAGAAGCTGGTTTGCAACTTGGCCTGTGGGACACATTTTTGGGTGTTAGGGACTTCGGCTGTAAGAGGAGGAATTTACACATGAGTTACTCCCTCTCTCACTGTCAGAGCAATCCAAAAGGTTTGTCTGGTTAGCCTCTAAAGATGGTATCAAGGTGAGCATCCCCATTCCAGACCTAGTCCTGACACTGTGGCTGTGACGTCTCACTCGGGCATCTCCTCATCCTCACGTCAGTGAGACCCGTGTCTGGCAGCCAGGCGCCAGCCCCAGGTCGCATGGCACCCGCGTTAATGCTCGTACGCAATATGAGCTATACGTACCCATAATTCAAAATTAATACTCTGCTCTGTTGAGCTTAATGCACAGCAGTGCTGCTACGCTTTATTTTTGGCTGGGGAGCAAGAGGAGAAGTGAAAAGAGACTCTTTTCCAGTGATGACTCGCATGCCTTATTAATCTTCATTCTGCCCGCATTTACGTTATCACCAACGGACCCTCTTACGTGACTTCGCAGTGACACCTGGTGGGAGAGGCCAGGATGTCATCGTCATTAAGACAATGAAACTGCAGAATTTTTTGCTGCAAGATCTAGTAAAGGCTCCCAATTTCCCCTTGCTTAAATTTCCCCAAAACTCCCCCTGAGCTTATGGGAACCACGCATAGAGAGCTGCCGGCTGATTCATGCTGTTAGTGGTTCTGCTCCTTTTCTAGACTTTATAAAGGGAGGAAAGAGAACACAGTAATAAAGAAAAATCATCTCCATAATTCAATCAACATCTACCAAAAAAAATCGGAGGGCCGGTCTCAGACATGCAGTGCCTGGTACCAGCTCCCATATCAAAAAGCAGTTATTTTGAGAAGTATCTTTCATGCTTATAGTATTTCAAGCAAGTGAAATAGATATTTTTCTTAAGAAGTACTCACCCTGGGACTCTGGAAGTGGTCTTAATACTGGGAGAGTGCTCGATAAGTCTGCTGAAGCAGAGCCTTACGTAATTTGTCTGTGTGCTCAATTTTTCATTGTCTAATATGAGAATGCTGAACTTTGATGATCAAATTATACCTGAGTTTGGAAAGGAACATTCATAATTAGGTCGAAAGCAAGTAACTCCTAAAATTCCTGTTCACTGTCACCGGAGAAGACGATCACGTATTTCACAGTGTAGGGCTAACCTTTCCCAGTAATTAGTAGCTCCAAGACCTGGTGGGGGAGGATGAGATGAAGAATTAGACTGAGTCATCACTGAATTTTTTTAAGATACTCTGTACAAATTAATCTTTTGCCAAAAAGATACTAAAGCCAAGGCTCCAGACAGGAGAAGGGGCCAGACCTAATGGGACTACAAATGATTCCTTTTTGATGAGATATATGAAGAGTTACTGAGACAGTGAATACAGAGGCTAATTTGTTTTTAAGAACTTGCCCGTTTTTCAGTCACAAATAAAATATTTCATGAGGGCCTGGATAAATTTGTGGTTCTGCACATCTGCCACGCAGTGAAGAAGGGTAGGGAAACACTCAGAACTGGGAAATGGCCTCATGTGATGCCACAAATGCACAAAAGTAAAAAAAAGAAATCACTAGTTTATCCTCAAGTATGTGCTGATGCTATTTAGGGCTTGAGGGGGAGCTGCATGGAATTTGTTGCCTCATTTCTGTGCTTGTTCAGGTGAGGTAGCGATGCCAATGTGGCGCTTCAGTGACGTCCAGCGGAGGGCTATGAAGATGATTAAGGGCCTGGAGCATCTCCCCTACGAGGAAAGGCTGAATGAACTGGGGCTGTTCAGCCTTGAGAAAAGAAGGCTAAGAGGAGATCTTATTAATGTTTATAAATATCTCAGTTATGGGACCCAAGGGCAAATGGCCAGCCTCTTTTCAGTGGTCTGTGGGGACAGGACAAGGGGCAATGGCCTCAAGTTGGAGCACAGGTAGTTCCACACCAATATGGGGAATAACTTTTTCACAGTGAGGGTGACAGAGCCCTGGGACAGGCTGCCCAGGGGCGTTGTGGAGTCTCCTTCTCTGGAGATATTGAAGATCCATCTGGATGCCTCCCTGTGTGATCTGTCCTAAGGAACCTGCTTTGGCAGGGGGGTTGGACCCAATGATCTCTTGAGGTCCCTTCCAACCCCTTTGATTCTGTGATTCTGTGATGTCATCACCATATTAGACTGTAAAGCTTTCCTCTGTTTTGCCTATTGGACATCATTCAGTGCTGCCCTTGGAGGACATGCTGGTGTTTGGTGATTGGGGATGTACAATTCCCAGTTAGCCATTATTCAGGTTCCTACTGAAAATGTAGGTGACTATTTTTTTTGTTGCACCTTTACTTGTGTGCTCATTTGTGCCAAACCTGCATGAAATCTGCCCATTTCAGTTGCAGTTCAAATAAGAATGCAGAGCAGCTCTTGGCTCAGCCATGTGTTTTAAGTGGATATTTCCACCATACATAATTCTGTCACAAGGAAGATGAACTTGATGCACCATTATTGTGCCTTGTTCATGTTAAAGCAGAGGAAGAGATAACCTTAAATTTGACCAGATCACATCGTGAAAGGTTTGGTAGAAGTTCCCTCATCTTCTTGCTCTGGTGGAGGTTCCCCTGCCAGAGGGAAGCTCATGATATAGATTACATCATCAGGAACAGGCTTCTGGCCCTTCTCAGTTGGTTAAGGTCGGGGAAAATTGAACCATTTATGATGCACATTGTGAATACCTGCCTAGAAATCAGCAAGCTCCTGAAAACTTTAAAATGGGCTGTTGTCTGGACTGACTTCAAAATCTGGCACCACACCATGATAAACCTTGCCAGCTCTAGCCCAGTCTTTAACCTTCCCGTTCTGTGGAAGGTTGTTCGGAAGGGGGCTGCCAGCCAAACCCAACACCTGTCATCCTCTAATTTTTGGATCACCATCATTCAGGCTTCAGGATGGCTTTTGGAAGGAAAACAGAATATTATTTACTGTGGTCAGTGACCTCCTCAGAGCAGTGGAAAGGGGCCAGGTTTCCATCCTGATATTGCCGGCCAGCCAGCAGCTGCCTTTAAGTCAAGAGGTATTTGGCAGGTGAAGTTGTTTGTGTTTGCCCTGAAGCTTGCACTCTGCTTTCACAGAGGTCCTCTTTAAAAGTGCGTTTCTTCAGGAAGAGCTGGGAGCCTCGGGGCTTCTCTTGGCATCGTGTTTGGAGGCAGGACCTCAACGATAGCTCAGCTTCGACCAGTAAGGGAAAAAGAAAATTCTCCTTTCCAGAACTAGGTTCTGTGTTTCCAGGTATAATGCCAGCCTGGTCGCAGTCAGAGGGAAGATTTTAAATAAGTCTGAATTGGTTTTGTAATATTTTTGGTAGTTTTTTTATAGTCCTATGTAGTCTCTTCCAATTCATTCTTTGATGGATGAAATTGTTTCTTTTTTGGGTGAAATCATCCAGTTGACTTTAGATGATTTCTATATACTTGAGATAATAGCAAAAATAAAAATGTCATACTCTGCTGTTGCCAGTATTTTAATCTTTTACGATAAGGCAACGTTTATCTGCATTGCAACAGTTCACGAGTGACTTGTTCAGGTCTACTTGGCTGTGTGATTAAAGAGATAATTGAAATTTATATGAAGCTTTTTTTTTCCTGAAAATAGATTTGCAGTCTATATAGCAAACATGAGAGCACAAATTCTCTTTGGTTACAGCAGTTTAAATCCAGGCTAAGTCTTTTGATCTCTGCAGATATAGTTGAGATGTGCAACTTCCCACAAAATTTAATCAGCTGCTGTGGTAGAATCTCTTTTCCATTATTATTTTATTGCCACTGCTTTGTCGGGGATACAGTTATCTCTTCAATTACCTTATGTGAGAAAAAAGCTACCCAGTTTGCAACCAAATGAAACCAAATTAGTTAGTTAGTGCTGTGCTTAAGCAAGGGCACGTGGATAAAAATGCAGAATTGGCAAATAAAATATGTAAACCAGTATCAGAGTATGAAAGTAGTGCCTGATAGGTATCTCAAAGTAGATGGTGTGTCACTGAATCAAATACTTCCAAAAAAATGTGTGCATTTGAAGTTGTGTAACAGCTATTACGGTTTACTGCTTGTACATAACTTCTGTTTCTCTGCACCAAAATAATTTACCATAGCCTTGGGTTAAATACTGTATTGCAGATCTGTGTCCCCATTTTCTGATTATGCTGGTATTTTAATAACTACTTAGCATACTAGCACTTTAAACATCTCAGAATGGGTTTCTACCTATGCCATGCTAGCCTGAAGTCTGGAATAACTCGCTGGAAGCTAAGGGTAGTGCTCTGGATCTGCACCAGGGTGCTGAATTCGAGTGTCGTGCTGTAATATTCCTTACAAAAGAAATATATTAAATTGACATTATTTCCAGAAACAGAGTGTGAATATTACAAAGTACCTGCAAATCCACTCAATTTTAAAAGCTGTATTTTTTTCTCCATAATGATAAAACACGGAGAATGCATTTAGGTGATCAGGTTCATAGCAGATAAACCAAAAATGTATCATTTCTGTGTCAGCAGAACTGAGCTCGGTGGCTGTGACTCAAGCAAGAGTCTTCCAGGCTGTAGGAAGCTGCAGATTAAAAGAATTTGGGTAATTTCTACAAAAACTGTGTATGTGAATATTGGGTGAAAATATATCTGTTAGGGCATGTTGCCTTGGGGTTTTTAGGAGAGAATTAGGCAGATTTTTGGCATAGGTTGTTCAGATAAACATCAATCCTATTTCAGTGCAAGGCAGGCATTGAAGGGTTCTTCTTCTACACCTACAGTTATACGGTTTTATGTATAGTTTTGATGTCTTTTTCTGATCTCTTTGCAGTTAATCATTGTGGTGGGTTGACACTGGGTGGAGGCCAGGTGCCCCCCAAAGCCGCTCTATCGCTGCCCTCCTCAGCTGGGCAGGGGAGAGAAGATATAACTAAAGGTCCCTGGGTCAGGATAGGGACAGGGAGACATCACTCACCAATTACTGTCATGGGCAAAACATACTCAACAAGGAATAAAATGTATCTAATTTATTACCTAATCAAATCAGAGCAGGATAATGAGAAGTAAAAACAACTCTTGAAACACCTCCCCCCGCAACCCCTCCTACCCTCCCAGGCTCAACTTCACTCCCCACTTTTCTCCCTCCCAGCAGCACAGGGGGATGGGGAATGGGATCATTTCCTCACACATTGTCTCTGACACTCCCTCCTCACACTCTGCCCTTGGTCCATTCTGGGGTCCCTTCCACAGCAGACAGTCCTCCATGAACTTCTCCAGCTGCTCCACAGTGGGTTGCCCATGGGGTCACAATTCCCCTGCTCCATCATGGGCTCCTGTCTCCCCAGGCTGCAGGTCCTGCCAGGAGCCTGCTCCAGCATGGACTTCCCATGGGGTCACAGCCTCCTGTGAGGCATCCACCTGCTGCAGAATAGGGTTCTTCATGGGCTGCAGGTGGATATCTGCTCCACTGTCACCCTCCATGATCTGCTGGGAGACAGCCTGCCTCACCATGGTCTTCTCCACAGGCTGCAGGGAAATCTCTGCTCTGGTGCCTGCAGCTTCTCCTCCTTCTTCGCTTTTGTGTCTGCAAAATTTCTCACATCTTCTCACTCCTTTCTCTGGCTCCAAAATAAAACACCTTCAGCTTGGGTTTTTTGGTTTTGGTTTTTTTTTTCCCTTCTAAACTCTGCTACCCCAGAGGCTTTACCACCACCACTTAAGGGCTATGCCTTGGCCAGTGGTGGGTCCGTGTTGGAGCTGGCTGGCATTGGCTCTACTGGACATGGAAGAAGCTTCTGGCAGCTTCTCACAGGAGCCACCCCTGCAGCCTCACCTCCTGCTACCAAAACCTGGCCATGCAAACCCAAAACAACACCTTGGCTCTGAGATTACAGAGTCACCGTAGAAGCTTTTGGAATATCCCTTCAGAAGTTACAGAGTACCTGCCTTTGTATGCAACAGGGTAAATACACACACCCTGCTTGTACAAGGTGGGTGTGGGGAAGGGAGCACTCTGGTGTGACAAATTTACATTTACTTCATTATTCCCCTGGGGAAAATCAGTGGTATTCTTTTTCTGAGGCTGTCTGTGAACTTCTGTTGAGAAACATTTTAAAGAAAACAACCAAGCTTAATATTATTACAGTGCTGCAGTCAAGAAGTGATTAAAAGGACAGAAAGAACAACTGAATTGAAAGATAGCTGTAGGAATTTTATGGAAGTGCACGATTGCATCAGTTTGACCTAAAAAGGAAATTTCTGTAGGCTTTTTTTTCTTGAAGCACTGGTTCTTCTTTGGTGCTGCCTTGCTTATGGAAGTTCATGGTCAGTGCAAAAACTACAAGCTGTTTAAATAGAATCGTAGAATCACCTGGGTTAGAAGAGATCCTTTAGATCATCGAGTCCAACCACAGCCTAACCCTGACTAGTCCACCTTTAGATCATGTCCTCAAGCACAACATCCACACACTTTATAAATCCTTCCAGGGATAGTGACTCCACCACCTCCCTGGGAAGCCTGTGCCAATGCTTAACAACCCTTTCAGTAAAGAAGTTCTTCCTGATATCTAACCTAAATCTCCCCTGGTGCAATTTCAAGCCATTTCCTGTCATCCTATCGCTTGTCACCTGAGAGAAGAAACCAACCCTGACATCTCTGCAACCACCTTGCATGTAGTTGTAGAGAGTGCTAAGGTCTTCCCTCAGCCTCCTTTTCTCAAGACTAAAAAGCCCCAGCTCCCTCAGCCTCTCCTCATAGGACTTGTGCTCCAGGCCCTTCACCAGCTTTGTCACCCTCCTCTGGATGAGCTTCAGCATCTCAATGTCCTTCCTGTAGTGAGGAGCCCAAAATGGGACAGAGCACTCGGTGTGCAGCCTAACCAGAGCTGAGTATAATAGAACAATCACTTCCCTAGTCCTGCTGGCCACATTGTTCCTGTTACAGGCCAGGATGCTGTAGGATGCCTTGGCCACTTGGGCAAACGGACAGCTCATGTTCAGCAGGCTGTCAATTAACTGTCCTTTTTGCCTCACTCCTCCTTGGCCTGAGTAAAGACTATGTGCTATAAGAAATAAATTAAAAAGCAAAACTAAATGTGCAGTGTCCAAATTAGAATGAGTGAAAGCTGCATGTGAGAGAGGAAGATTCTGCTGATTCTCACTGTGATTCTCACTGGAGACTTGGCCTATTCATTGTTGCATAATAATAGCAAAATCGAAAGAATGTCAGAAATAATGTCAGAATTCCACCCATAATTTGGGTATGTCAGCTCTCCTAATGAAAAAGACAAACAAAACCTGAAGTGCAGTTAAAAAGCTTCAACTCCAACCCTTAATATCAGTTGGAAACAGAGGTCAGAGTGGGTCTTTGGCTGGAAAAGCAGAGGAGGTAATGACCTGTGAAATGCAAAGGGCAAATTACTGCTGAGGGCTGGCTGATGGACCAGGGGTGGCCCCACGGAGCTGAAGTCCAATGCTTCTTCCAGCAGAAAAGGCAGGAGGTTAAATCCTTATGGTAAGTGACCGTCAGTATTCCTGTTTGTGCTCCACATGCTCAACGTTGCATGAGGGACAATAACTAACAAGCTTACGCCCTGCTACTCTCTCCACTGGACAGAGATTGGGGACCTTTAGTATGTGAGGGATATGGGTGTTACAGTAGAATGTGTTTTTCATATCAGTGGTGACTGCAGTGTTGATACCAACCAGGACATGGAGGTACTGGAGGTAATCTCTACTGGATTTTGCTCTGGATCAGGAGAGCTGAAGAACTAGGGCAGATCTTTAAAGCAATCAGATTGACATACCAGCAGTTTCTGAAAGATAAAGCATCCAGGGATTATATCACCCTCAACACTCAATTAGTTTATGTTGCTATAAGTAACTACCATATGGCACAGCTTCTGCACCAGCTGTTTTCCAGTCTTTGGTGGGTACAGGTCTACAGGGGGAACTATGCCACAGATTAGCGGTAATTAGGAAAGTGGAGGAAAACAGCGTATTTTTAAGATGATCTTAAAACTTTCAGATGGATAAGTAATAAAATTCAAGTGGCCAGGTATGAAGTGGCTGTTGTGTGCCAGGCTGGGCTACCAGCTGCCTACAGTCTACAGCAGGGTGGGTTGCAGAAGTTAAGCCTTAAAACTGTAGTGCCTGGGCTTGGGACCAGAAAACAATACCTGTCTATTGAGATCTGGTAATTTATATTCCAGTCTGAGAAGTGTCAACACTTCTTCAAAAATGCAGAAAAAAGGTTTACATCATACTTTAGATCTACACAATCTGTAATACTGATTTTAAAATTATGTGGTAACAGATAATTTTTTTCCTCATTTTCTCAGTATCACAGTCATTTAAAATGAAGACTATGAGGTCTGATCTCTCAAGGATCACATTTTCTTATGCATGTCTAATTCCTTTCCAGGCTGAATCTTTTAAGGTTTTCTTTCCATATGCATATTTTATCTCTTGTTTGTATTGCATATATTAAGGCCTTTTTAAATAATTTGAGATTCATTTTCTTTCATTCTGTTGAGGCAACAAAAGCAACATAGATATAAGGAAAGAGATACTGGTTTGGAGGTAAAGAGTTAATACAGCAGGGAGAAGAATTCACGTTAGCAAAAAGGAATAGTTCCAGAGCAGTCTTCAAAACTTCATTAGAGATCAGAGAAACATGCAATATTGCATTAGCTGAAAGAAAAACTCTTATATAACAGGGTTTAATGTCCTTGGAAATGTTGCAGAGTTTATTTGAAAAATAAACCAAACAATACTCTATTAAATTTATAGAGGAAATGGAAAGCAGAAACTCAGAAGACTCTAATTGCCACCTACAAATATGATCATTAGAGTGAGTAAGAAGTAATGAAGGAGGAAATCAGAGTCAACTCACCTCCTTAGCAGGAAGGTGGAAGTTATATTACCACCATGTGGTGAGACCATCAAGAGCTAGGAGCCAACGTCACCATCAGGATTTGACAGGAGTGCTGAAAGCAGGCAGAAATCTGCATGATTTGCTGGAAAAATGTAGTATGCAAATAACATCCTGATTAGAAAGAAGCAATGAGAGATAAAATCCCATTTTGCTTTTGATTAGTGTGTGCGATCGGTTCTTTGGTGGTGTGTTTGTGGGGTTTTTTGACTTGAATTTTAATTCAAATCTCAGTTACATACACTGTTCAGCAGAAAAGTGAACAGAGTGCAGAGTAGAACAACAAAAAAAAAAAGTTCTCTGTTTAAAATGAGGTCAGTAAGCTTTTACAAGTACAAAAATCCATCATTCTGTTGCATATCTTCTTGAAATTGTATCCGAAGTTTCTGCATGAATTTTGATTTTTCTCAAATTCTGAGAATCCTGGGATAGTTCCCAGTTCCATCGCATTTAGTAAGAAAGGACCTTAGCATTTCACAGAGAATTTTTCAAAGCACACAGTATAGAAACATAATTATTTTTCAAATGTGAAGTCTTCCAGTACTGCCTAAAGCAGGATTTGGGATCTGCAAAAGTGTGTCAGCTTGTTCTTCCCCTCCCCGCAACTTTAGATCGTAATTCTCTGTGACGTGACAACTGGTTGCTGTAGAAATTATTAGGATTCAAGAGCATGATTTCACAGCCTGAGTCGGATGAGCTTTTCACAATCGCCTTTTCGATCAGATTAACTCTGGTCCCTGAGCTGACCCGCAGCCAAGGAGAGCCAGGCGAGCCTCTCCTCCTCGGGCAGGCAGTGCTGATGGTCTCACTTGCTTACCCTTCAGAGAAGCCTGCCCTGCTCCACTGCAAGGTCTGTTTCTTGTCTTCACCGTGGTGTGAACCTTTGGTTTGTCTCCAGTGTGGATCACATCCTGCATGGGGCTGTTTGGCTGTCAGTGTAAGGCTGAATCTCTGTGTGATATCCTGCAGTCACCTTGGTAAGAACAGCTCCCCTGCCTAGCACCCACAACACAGGAATGAAATGAGGTGAGCGTTGCAGAAGACGCTCTGCTGTTTCTCTTGGTACATGTCTAATTATGACCCTGAGGCAATTATTCTGTCTTGATCTCAATGTCTTTTGCAACTATCAATTAATAAAACTTCACACAATGTCCTGGTAGAACAGGAATTATTACCATTTTTTTTTAGAAGCAGGCAAACTGAGGCACAATTGTTGACCTGGTTTTAGGTGAGATGGGAGAAATTGGGACACAAAACTGATGTGAGAGTCTCACCTTGGCCCCTAAATGCTAAATAAAATGCAGAATGTTGCACAGAAACCCAGGTCTGTCTGTTCTCAACATGTTCCTGGGATTTTCTCTGGCCCAGACATCTGGCGGAATCCGCTTCAGCTTTGGTCACAGGACATGAGGGATGCAGGACTGGAGGGATGTGTCTACATGGGTCACCATGAAGGAAATCTGGACTGTTCCCAAGTGGTTTCAACATGAGCAGGAGCCTTGCCAACCCACGCTGCACCCTACAAGCAGAAATCAAATGAATCAAGAAATCAAGATCTGTTCTGCACCGTGCAGGTGCTGATGGACTCTCACCTGACTTGCAAATGCCAGAAAATAAGAGCAAACCCCTTCACTCCTTCCCTTTTTTACACATATGACTCACAAGCATTTGCCTCCCACATCAGTTTTGCTTTTCCTCAAAGTTGAGTCATTGTCTTGTATTTGATTTCACAATAGCAGGGGCAGAAGGAGGGATCAGCATCGTTTGCTGCTGTGCAAGACTAGATCAAAAGTAATTCTTTAAAGGAGGCTTTCAAGATAGCTAGATTAAAGATTTGGGAAACTAGTAAGGAATAGACCTGAAGAAAAACAGCTCCTAAAAGCAAAACATTATGTTTTCATGCTCCTGTGCTTTTAAAATTGAAGGCAACAGTCTGAAAACAGACATGGAAATAAATCCACTTGATGGGAATTATCTGGAGATCACTGTATTTTATTGCATTTGCTTTGATTTTCCAGCCCTTTGCAGGCACAGAGATGGCTTTAAAAGATTCGAGATCCCAGTTTAAAAATGAAACCTCACCTGGTTATCGAGCTGCCCCTTGCTCACCTGGAGATGGTTCTGCCTGTGGTACTGTGGAGCTGCCACCAGCGGGCTGGGAAGGGTGAGAACGGGACGGGAGCTACGGGCTCCCCAAAGCTCAGCACTCCCAGGCGCGATATGTGAGGCTGTGCTGCCCCTCGGAGGCACGACACGGCGTTGCAGCGTGGGAAGGAAAGGATTCGTTACGGTGCTCTTAAAGAAAACCCCCAAAATAATTATCTTCTTGTGGGGCTTTTTCTCTCCCCAACACCCTGTGTGTTGCCCGAAGGTTCATGTGTGTGGAGGCTCTTGATAAGATAAGGGTCTAAAAGCTGAGGGATTTAGCAGAGCACCCTGCCCTGATTGTATACTCATGAGTGAGTATACCCCAGGGAGATTGTTTTCCAGCCAAATAGAGGTATTTTAGCATCCTGTCTCACTTCTTGGCTCTCTTCTCTAATATTTGGCATCTGGAACAACTCTGGAGGTATCAACTACTGATGTTAAACTGGTGAGATGGAATCACAGGACATTAGGAGTTGGAAGGGACCTCAAAAGATCATCTAGTCCAAACCCCCCTGCCAGAGCAGGATCACCCAGGAAGGCATCCAGGCGGGGTTTGAACGTCTCCAGAGAAGGAGACTCCACAGCCTCTCTGGAAGTCTGTTCCAGTGCTCCATCGCCCTCACAGTGAAAAAGTTCCTCCTTATATTCACATGGAACTTCCTCTGCTCCAGCTCGCACCTGTTGCCCCTTGTCCCGTCGCTGGCCATCACTGAGAAGAGAAAAGGGTCAGGAGGAGTAGAAGAGGAAGGGTCAGGAGAAGGCTGAGTGATTTGATGTGGGTTTTGTTCAGCACTATAGAGCAGGGACTTTCCCTGTGGATTTCCCCAGTTTATCCAGGTCTGCCAGTGAAGCCTCACTGGCAGAAGAAGCTGTCTTTGGCTCAGAGATACCACTGATACACACCAGACCTGGAGCAGCAGTGTGAGAAGCTGTGACCTTCTTGTACAGCTCAAGTGAGTAACGAGATGTTCACTTCTGACCACTCACAAGCTCGAGGTTCTTTTACAAAACACTTCCCTGGGAATGCTGGACTCAGTTACAATGTTGTTTGAGCAGAAACACCACAAGTCTGTTGTTTAGAAGCCTGCCTATGAATTCTGGGCATCTGTTTTCGACATTCATAGTGAGAAGAGTTTGAACTGGATGCTGACCTGGCAAGTAGTGCACCAGGAAAGCCTGGCATGCATCAGAAAAGTTTCAGTGCTTTTTTTATTATTATTTTTTGAGATTTAAAATGATTCAAGACAGAATAATAACCTCAAAAAGGGGAAGATAACTTCAACAGGGTTAGCATGCAGTGCCAGGTGAGAGGTGGGAACACTAAGGCAGAAATGCAGAGGTAACAACAATTTTCTTCCAGTATGAACTGCCATTCAGTAGAGTTGTAGTAGAAGATCTACTCATAACTGAGGCTCAAGAGTATCTCTGAGGAATCGATCACACAGCACAACACTGCTGAATGGTGCCTCAGCGTAAAGGGAAGTTGCAGGAAGAGTGGAGAAGCCAAGAGGTATGTTGGTCTCCATCCCATTGACTCTTTAAAAGATCCACTGCAGAGCGCAGTCCTGGCACAGCTCCTTTCCCTGGCAGAGGAGGAAAGAAGAACCATGATGGATGTAGCCACATTGCTCAAAGCCCAAGCACCATCTCTGATTAAGTTCATTAGTTAAACCAGACAACCTTTCTGTTGCTGCCCCAGAACTGATGTTCTCCTGTATGAATTATTTGCTTGTGGTGTATAGAAATTAAAAATGCAAATCCACTGAGCTCAGTAGTAAACAACAGATAACAAAGCATTTGGCTTTAATTCCAGCAAAGCAACATTCCTGGGACATCCAGAGATTGTCCCTGACCATTTCTGTCTGATGTTTGACATTTTTACTTCCTCTAGGAGAAAGAATACATTTGAAAGTGCGGCTACGCTGTGGTCTGGAGAAGAAACTAGCACTTTGCCTTAAATACAGCAGCTAAAATGTGCCTGAAGATCAAGAGTCACTTCTCCTGTCTGACCTTACCTCATTTTAAGATCATAATTTAGGTTAGTGGAGACAGTGAGCACTTTGCTGACCACTTGAAAAAGGAATGAAAACATTAAACAGTTGCTTGGCTGCACAGTTTTCCCAAGTAAATGTCTATTTTTGGTTTTAAGTGGAAAATAATGAATCATGTCATGCATTCACAGGTATAAAAGAAGTGGATTTGGCTCCTTTAAACATGGAAGTCCTTAGTCAACAAGCATACTATTACCTTGAAAAACAAGAAGGGGATCCTTCATTAGTGTGTATCAGTAGTTACACCCTTTATACCAGCTATGGGTTTGGACTGAAAGCTTCATTAAGCCAGCTCGCTGAGTACACAAGGCACAGAAAGATAATTTACAGACAACTAGTCAATCAGGTTGCCATGTTTATAGCCACATAGCACAGCTTTTTTCAGTTCCTGAATCTCCAAAACAGAAACCAGACATGCTGTTGGCACTCCTTGAAGAACTGCTTATCACACTGTGAATAATAAAAATCTGTGTTATCACGATGTAACCATGCTTTGAGTATTTTCACATACTGATGGAATCCTGCTAAGCTTCATGAAGATGAAACTTCATACCCAATGTGCCAGCAAAGTCTTTGGGATTTACAACCACATACTGGAGCATACAGTCTTCAGTGATTGGAGGGAATGACAGAGAAACATCATCCTGAAGAAGCATGAAGAGTAAATCACAGTGTCCCTCTCTGCTGGACCTTCCCACATGTGGGTCCCTGTCCCCACAGGAGCAGGACAGAATACCCACCTCAGAGACTGGTGAAGCTGCACATCATCAGTGGGAGGGGATGTTTAGCCAGCCCAGAGCTGCTGCATTTTCCAGGGGTGAAGTTACCATGAAAACATGAAAGACATCCAAGACAGCCTTACAAAGATAGGACAATATTTATATTAAAACTGGTATTTAACCCTCATCCAAATACTTCAGGAATAAATGACATTTACTGGTTTTAGGGAAACATGATAGAAGGGCAAGGAGCACAACTCATTAGTTCTGTCTCTACTCAGCAGGGACAATGGTGCTTGCAATCTGATGCCGACACTTTGAGGCATTTCAAAACGCACAGCTCCTAGCTGGTTGGTATATCCAATGGCCTGGCTGTGCCTTGTGCTAACCAAACACCCCAAAAAAACAGACACAGTCCCCAGACCACTGCAGGAAATAGTGAGATGTCAGTCAGCCACGAACTCAATGCAGCAAAGCTGCTAACGTTGTGGATGTGGTGGTAAAAGCATATTGGAACAACAAGGAGCTGCTGTAATGAGTCTTTTTTTATACAGGCATTGTCCTTTATACTAAATAGGAAGCGTTTAAGGGTAAAGCAGGCTGTGAAGGCCTTGGAAATGAAGATTAGTCCATGCTAGATATTGTGAGCTTTTAGGTAGATAAAAATGGAGCCGTCTCCACCCTGCCAATAAATGCAACAGATAAAGAGGGGAAAGGGGGAGGGCATTTAAGTTTGGTTTTTTTTTTCCAAAGCCACCCTTAATCAGCAAAAACCAGCAGACAAAATTATCTGTGGTGGATGGGGGATTTGTGGGGTATGGGTTACATTTATTATCTGGTAGGTTATAAGCTTTATTATAATTTCCAGTGTTTGCCTGCTACATCCAGAAGAACAATATGAGCTGGATCTAGTGTGTGTCATTTATAAATCTGTGCATGTCATTTATATGGTAATGGGGGGGGGGGGTGTTCCCCTCATCCCCAGTGATTTCTGCAAAATTCTACATGCTGTTTCTCAGTGTATTTAGCTTACTCCAGCGTAAATTAAAATGCACATTCATGATCTTTGAACAAAGCGGGCAAGAATAATTAGTAATTCAATACTGTTCTGTACAACACAATTCTGAGTAATACTTATAATTTGCAGTTAATTAATAAGGGTTTTTTTCCCTTTAAAATTCTTAATTGCTTTTCTGTGATACTCATTTTTAATAAGGATTTTTCTCCCTACCAGTTTTAGATCCAGTTATGCAGACATTCTTTTTGCTGTTAATGCATGGCTCTGTCTGTGTGTTTATATGTACATTTCTCTACGTGTTTTGGCATTTTTTTCCCCAAATTTTTATGTGCTGGTTTGTAGATGAGGTTTTTGTCAGCAGAAATTAAAAAGTTGAAAATAATGGAATCTGTGTACAACTATGAGAAGTAAGATACAACAAGGAATAGGAAAAATGAATAAAACCAACAAATTGAAAAATAGTATCTAAATCTCTAGAATTCTATTGCCAGCATGAAAAGTTATCCTCCTCTGGTATTTAATTCACTCATTAGAAGGCTGTAATTGTAGTTAAAGCAGTTGTTAGAGACACAAACTTTGGACTGTCCAAGGAAATTAAAATGGTCATACATTTAAAAATTATAAACCCTGGTGAATACAGACATATGTGGGTAGTGCCACATGTCACAGTGCAACAAGCCTGGTGATGGGTCTAGAACACAAGTCTTATGAGGAGTGGCTGAGGGAACTTGGGACTTGAGAAGAGGAGACTCAGGGGAGACCTTATTGGTCTCTGCAACTGCCTGAAAGGAGGTTGTGGTGAGCTGGGGGTCAGCCTCTTCTTGCAGATAAGTAGTGATAGGACAAGAGACAATGGCTGCAGGTTGTGCCAAGGGAAGTTCAGGTTAGAAATGTCTTCTCAGAAGGACTGGTTGGGCATTGGAACGGGTTGCCCGGGGAGGTGGCGGAGTCACTGTCCCTTGGAGTGTTTAAGGAAAGGTTGGATGAGGTACTTAGGGACATGGTTTAGTTAGTAATATAGGTGGTAGTGGGATGGTTGGACTAGATGGTATTGGAGGTCTTTTCCAACCTTAATGATTCTGTGATTCTATGTCACAGACCAGACCTATGCTGGGCAAGGTGCTGAGTGCTCCATGCCTGACAAAGCCCAGCACCTCGTCTCTCATGAGCAAGATCTGGATGATGCCACCTTGCTCATGCTGCCAGTGCCCTTTCAGGGTTCTTGAGGACCTTCACACCCTTCATGCTCTGCACATGAGGAGGTAAACACTCACAACATCTTTCTTTCCATCCCCTTTCACATCACTGGAAGAGGAGGAGTTGCCTTAATTTGTTTGTCCTTGTCTGGGCACATGCTTATTGCCTTAATTGTTGTTGCAGAAATGTTCTGCACTGCAAACTGATGTATGCTTTGCCAGCATTTCCCTACTGGGCATTCTACATACAGCAAACTTTAGAGTTTATTTGCTGTCTCACTTATTTATTGGAGTTTCTGGACTGTGGATGCCAGTTGGAGTTACACAGACTTGCTGCTCCTGCCCTAGGTGCAGGTTACTGTGGGGCTTTCTCTCTTCTTGAGTGCAACTGGAGGTGTTGCCTGTACCCACAGCATCTGTAACTGGCTTCTAGGCATTAGAGGGGTTTAGCCTGAGGTCTGCAGCTCCTTGGAGAGAGATGGAGTGATTCCAAGTGGTCCAAGGAAGATGACTATGCAAACTTTTGTCACTAGGTTTAGAATTACTTCCCAGTAGTCCACAGCTCAAAAATATTAAAAAAAAAAAAAAAAAAAGAAAGAAGAGGATTTCATAGTAGTAGAGAAGAAAGAGAGTTCTGGGTCACAGCTGTGTTTGTCTTTTCTGTGTGCTTACCTGAGTCAATAGTGAAGGTCCTTCAAGACTTGCACCTGGGAAGAACAGAATTTCTGTTCAACATGCAAGTGCCACCACTCTGACTGTATGCCACTACCTGTATCACAGAATCACAGAACATTAGGGGTTGGAAGGGACCTCTGGAGATCACCTAGTCCACCCCCCCTGCCAGATCAGGATCACCTAGATCACACAGGAACGTATCCAGGCGAGTTCAGAATATCCCCAGAGAAGGAGACTCCACAACCATTCTAGGCAGCCTGTTCCAGGGCTCTGCCATCCTCACAGTAAAGAAGTTCCTTCTCCTGTTTGGGTGGAACTTTCCTTATTCACTTTGTGCCCATTGCCTCTTGTCCTGTCCCTGGGAACCACTGAAAAAAGACTGACCCCATCCTCCTGACACATCAAGGATCTGTAAGCATTAATTTATTTTTAATAATATATTTTTCAGTTATTTAATAGAAATATTTTTCTGAAATATCAGTATAAGATCGTTCAGATTCTGTTTTTATCCCACTCTCTTTTTTGTGATTCCTGGGTAACTCTATTGATCTCGGTGGTGCCTCTGACTATTCAGTACTGTAAAACCAGATTCATCCTCTGAGTCATTGCTGAGCTAAACCTCTCGGTCTGCCAGATTCTGAATCACTGTTCAGGTCGACACCTCTGGGAATATTGCCATAGTAGGGCAATATAAACTCTGAGTGGGTTTTTAATGGCTGTTCAGTGACTGTAGGGGTTTAAACCGGGTGAGAAATTTGGAGCTAAACTGAATTTTGTCAGTGTGCTACAGTTCTCATTTCAGAAAGCAGGGCCAAATTTTGCCATATTAACTGATGTTTATGAGGACTCTTGCTAGGTGACTGGCAGGTGCTGCTCAGAGTGAGTAAATCATGCAAGTGATTCACGTGCGAGACAGACGGCTTGCGCGAGTGCTGATGGAAGTCCACGGGGTTGAAGAATCAAGTTCTTTAATAGTCAGGCTGTTCAGTCTTCTTATCTCTCATATTTCTTTATGAAGCATTAAAAGGGATTGCTTTTGGGCACTTGTGTTCTTGAACTATTGCGATCGTCTAATGTATTTTTGATAGCCAAATTCAGAGGGTTTTGTGATCGCCAACGTTCATGATGCCTCTGTAGCAATTGAAATGGATCCCCTGTGTCAAGGTTGACTGTCCGTCTTCCTCCTATCATAAAGCCCACAGATTAGTTGGGAAGAACCTGTAACTTTTAATTTAAAGGAAAGGTGAAGTGGAAGCTACTTGAGCAGATTTGAATAGAGTAATATTCAACATATAATGAAAGCCTTGATTTGTCTCACTGCATTGCACAGATAAGCAAATTGTATTTCCAGCCATAGCAACCTGTTAAATGGCAGGGGAAAAGAAAAGAGAAAGGAGAAAAAAAAAGGCTTTGACAGTAAGGAGCTCTACTGCATCCAGTAAATTGGGCAACATGAATTCTGTCTTGTCTAGGTCCTTAGCAATTGAAAAGGTACGGTACGACCTTGCAATGAACATTTACCCACAGCAATGAGCTGCAGTGCAAATTACTGAGAAGACTTTTGCCAGGAAAAATGTCTACAGATTTAGTGCCTGTAGCTAACAGGCTTTCATGGAGAGCTGACAACAGGCTGTAGGGTTTATGTTGGTGCCAGGTGATGGAAAAATACATTCTTATTATGCATCAGGGACATAGAGCAGAATGCCACTGTGGACATGTTTGCTGGATGCATTTGCTGTTTGGAGTGGGAATTAGAAACAGGACTATCTGACAATATGATCTCTAAGTAATATTTCTACTTTCATAAGTCAGTCCCCGTTTTCATTATCACATCTGGACACCCTGACAGATCGCAGAGCTGCATGTGTTGATGAAATAAATGTCTGTGTGATGGTCTAGCCAGGATGGGCCAAGAGGTTTTTACCATGGATGCAACAGACTCACATCACAAAAGGAGGAAACCTGCTAATTGTTAGGAGCTGCTGTGAGCGTTAATCGTTGATGATTGTGAAAGCAAACAGCTAAGGCTTGCTAAGGATGGTGCACAAGGGAATAAAAGCCAGCAGCACAGAGAAGGGAAACTTCTGAAAAGCATAGGAGGAGGATGTGGAGGCAACTCACCATTGTTCTGCTGTGTTTGTCCAAAGAGGTGTATACCTTCCTTTGTGTTTTGTAGCACGTACTGCAAAGCAGGCTTCAGAATTCTGGTGTGCTCTCAGGATAGCACAGCAGTGTGCATGGCATATGGCGCCCTTGATGTGTGCCTGCCTGCCATGGTTGCTTTGGAGGGGATGCCAGATCTCTGGAGCAGCTGAAGCTGCTCAGTGCTGCTGGTGGAGACATGGGCTCCATGGAAAATCCAAGGGACAGCCCCTCTCTTGACTTTTTGCACCTCAAGTGGGACTTGTGGAACTGCGTGTGCTCAGTGTGCTTGGACATAATGATGGCTTGGAGGAGCCCCAGCCCCTCCTGACATTTCTGAATAGCTGAATTCTTCTCCTGTTTGTGTGAATCTGCCTGTACTTCTCAGATGACATCACACACTTGCATGCATCTATTTTGTTTGGTGGGTTTTAGTCCACAAATCCATTTGTATGAATGAAGTAGATTGTAAACATTCGTGATTTCTTGGTTATTACAGCCTGAGCCTGACCTCCTGTGTACGGTCTTATAGGAACTGCGGAAGTGTACCTGAGGACAGGATCAGGTAGTCAATACCACCAGCATTTTGAAGCCCCCAAGCACTCAGACAGCAAAGAAGATCTGGCAGCTACTTGTCAATAACCTTGTAAACAACACCCCAGTTCCCTGACTCATATAGTAACTACAGGATCTTTTACTGCTGGAAACAACAAATCAGAAGAATCAATGGACCAGGGGAAAAAAACACACAAACCCAAACGCACAAGTGTTAAACCAGCAGTTTTGATGTGGGCAAGATGAGTAGCCTCAGAAAATCTCTTTTGTCTGTCAGCAGCTTGATGCCATCCTAACACAATCTCAGCCCTGCTCCTTGGGGAGAGGTGTCTTAAAGAGTGTCCTCAGAGAAACAACGGTCCATACCCTGGCTCTGCTGCTAGTTGGGACTGTAGATTAGGAGCCTGGGTTGGAGCGGTCAGGATTTGGCCAGGTTTTGTCTTTGTGCCATTCCCTCAAGGGTCCTTGCCAGGTACCAGAGAGCATGTAAAGATGTCATGTGTTCTCCTGGAGTGTGGTAGCTTGTAGTGCTGTTACACAGAGCCACCTTCAGCTTGCAGAAGCAAAGGTGGACCATGGCCAATTTTACTTCAGATTTGGTGGGATTTGACTGTGTGCCAAGCTTGGGGTTGGCTCAGGCCATGCAGCAGTTTTTGAAAGATGCTGAGGTAAGAGACCTTCTTGACCACACAAAACACATAGACTGCCATGGGGTTGTCCTCAGTGCCCAGCATGCACCACTCTACTGAAACAAACTTCTCTTCAGGCCCTCAGCACCTGGGCCCAGGGAGGCAGAGGGCACTGGCCAAACCCTCACCCATTGGCTCAACACAATGTTCTGCAGGAGCAAAGGGCTGCAGAGCTGTGTTCTAGCAATTAAACCGTATGACTAAGGTGAAATTAATTACACTTGCAGCCCACACCTTCCCTGTGCTTGAGGACGTGCAAATCTCCTGGCTAGGCTCCTTTCCCTGAGATGAGGGGTTGCCACTTTCTCACAGCTGCTGAACACCCAGGAGCACCTTGCTCATGTCTGTTCAGCCCCACAGCTGCGTGATGCTGCTGCCATCGGGTGTGGAGCTTTTTGGATGAAGGATTTCATGATGTGTTCTCTAAAACACATTCTCTAAAGCATGTCCTCAAAAATGCCACAAAAGCAAGTAATATTTTATTCTTCATGAGCTTGTTTCCTGTCTGTGGTGGAGGAGGCTGTGTGTTTGGGAAGGGATTAAGGGTCACTGGGGTGAGCATCGCAGCTCAGGATTTCTTAAGGATCACTTGGATGTTGGCACAAAGTCCTTGAGTACAGTAGTTGTCTGCATGTAGGGACTGTGGGATGAGGCTGAGCCTCTAGTTTAGGCCCAGCCACAAATTTTATTTTTTGTTTTCCTACAAAACAACCTTGAAATGTTCAGTGGCCCAGCGAAATGACTCTTTTTTTTCCCTTCACCTGACTCAATTAGACAGCTGTGAAAGAGGATTAATTGCACTGAAATCAACAGTGCTGCAGGGTTATTGCTGACATCAGCATAAAGTAACGTCAATGCAGGAAAATGTAGATTGGATATAGTAATATAAATGCCATTTGCATGCACAGAACTACTTTTACACCTATTTTATACCTATTACAATGACTTAATGGGAGTCAGTGTGGATCTACACTCCAGCAACTCAGAGAAAAAATTTGCTTGCATATGTATGAAAGATGGCAGGGTGGTCTTCTAAAGCCATCCCTGAAACACATGTCAGTGAAGGCCAATACGAACAATGTGTTTTCCCTAGCTGGGTAGAAATAGTTGCTTTCAAACTACACAATAATAATCAATTTGGACGTGTGGTTGGTGGTTTGAGATGGTCTAGTAATTGATTTTAAAACAGATGGCAGCTGTCAAATAAGCATTTGTATTTATTTGATGTTTCTATGAGAACCCTTGGGGTTTTGCTATCTCAGAAGTCTTTGTTTTCTCCTTTCTTAGACCCCCTTTCTGTTCTCTGATCTCCCTTCTTCTTATGTTCTTTTGATTCTTCCTACTGACAAATTCTTTTGAGCTTTCTTTCCTAATGTAAGCCATGGCCTTTATGTTAGGCTTTAATTTCATTTTGTTTAAAATTCCTTTTTATTAACAGTTTTAATAAAGCAGCAAAATGTCTTCAGCACACCAAATACTTAATGATCTGAGCATCATCCACAATAACTCACACAAACAAGACCATTGATTATGCTTCCTGGAATTGCTGCACTTTACTACATCAGCAATAAATAACAGAGAAGGCAAATTTCTTCTGTCAGGGAAAATACTGTGTAATTTTTTGTGTAAGAAATTATTTTTTTTTTAATTTGTGGCTTTATTGACAGAAAACTAGATATGTTTGTGTGTGTGTCTATATCTACTGAGAGGGGAATCAAACTATTTTCTGTCTTTGTCTTCTGTGGGCACAACATTAATAATACAGTTTTGATTTCCTACTGAAGAAGAAAATGCAATGTCTGGATCAAGAAGAGAATTTTAATTGTATAAAACAAATTGATTTATTTAATAGGTAAGACTTTCTAAGTGCCTCTACCCATTATATGCTCATTTTGACCTCTTAAGATGCAGAGAGCCTCTACTTTCTAGATGCAGTTTAAAAAAACCCTTTTTTAAAGGTGTCTCCAAGGACACCTCCTCAGCTGTCATAAAGTTACTTTTTCCAAGTTAATGACACTGCAACTGTTAACTGCAGCTCATCCATATAACACAAATGGCTTTGCCAAGGGTGGACACACCATTCAGTTCTCCAGATCTCTTGTTTATCTGCAGTGAGGATCTGGGAGCAAGTCATTTTTTTCCTGGAGGAGAAAAGGCTAGTTTCTTTGCATTTATTGTAATATTTTTTTTTCTGGACCTTCTTATTAACAGTTAAAGATTGAAAAGCTCTTAGGACCAGTCTTGCACTGAGCTGCTTGCTCCTCTAGAAGGGCTTGATGTCCCGCTGCTGCTGGGGCTGTGTGGGTGTGAAAACCACTGCACTCACAAAGAGGGGTGGACACGTGGACACTTGACACAGGAACATCCAGAGGATGTCTGTGGAGCGATAGGATCCTGCCTTGCACAGAGCAGAAGCATGTGGGTGACCAAAGGTGGCTGATCAGGAGGGTGTCTCCAGCTCCATTGTATGTGGGAATTGGGGTATTGATGCTTGTAATATGTGTAGCCTTGGTCAAGAACTTATGCAGCTAACACAGCTATATACCTCTGGTGTTAGTGATGACAGAAAAACAAGTCTATTTTTCCCTTGACAATTATTTCTTTATTCCTTATTCTCAGTTTTTCATCCTGACATCATATCAATTTTTATTTTTTTTTTTTGGAAGTGATAGAAAAGGGCTGCAGCAGTACCTGTCAGAGGATTGGTCTGTTCAAGCACCTTTGTCTTCTTGTGCATGTCTCTGCTTCTGTAAACTCCCACTCGCAAGTAACAAGTTACTCATGATAACTTCAAAAATTGGAAACAGCCTCTAAGCTACCAGTGAATTTCCCAGTCAATCATTGGAAAAGGCTTCATTCTTTTTGCTAACAGCAAGCCAGAACTTCAGCAGAAAGTTCTGCCACCTTCAGCAGAAAGGTGTGATCCACAAATATGGCTCAGGATGGACAAAAGTTAGTTAGATTTTTAGAAATGTGTGAAGAAACCCTCATGGCTGTGGTGTTAACAAAGAGGAGCTCTGCAAGTCTAGAACACTGTGCAAGCCCAGAAAGTGGATTCATCATGGAAATGTCTGCAGACATAACACAATGGCAGAGTATGGTTCACAACATTAAACCATCCGTGGGGATTTCCAAGTGTGGTTCATACATCAGGTTTTACCCAGAATCTGCTGGTTGCCACTCAGGGTGCAGAAGATAAAGCCCTGATGCTTTTCCCTGCATTGACTCTATAAGGGAAGGAAGAAACCTGGAACCACTTAAGTGGGGCTTTTCAGTGCTTAGACAGAGGTGGACATTAAAAGTGTTTGATTTCTATGGCCAAACCTCTGCTAAAGGTGCTATCCAAGTACGAAAGGAACAGCAACATTCAGTTGTGAAGATTCTTACAGGACTGGTGTGGATATTGTCCATGGAGGAAGGGGCCAGATCACTTTTTAAAATCCCTTCCAGCCTTATTTTCTATGATTCCTTGAGAAGTTTGTTACCTAAAGACACAAGTCTCCCATTTCATTACTCTTTGAAGTACTACTGGCATTAGCTCAAAGTTTGAAACAAGCAGACATTTCCTTTCCTCTTATACACATCCTGAACCAGTTTTGGATCACACACCTAGTAGAAATGTCCATCCAATCTGATCCACTATGCAGTCTATCCAGGGATTACCCTTATGGTATCAAGGCCAAATGCTGCTTCCAAACCCAGATTCATCACATCTTGTTACTTAACAGCTGAGAACCACAGCAAGGGACTTCTTTCTGCTTCCTTACAGTGAGCAGGGAAGCATCTATAAGGAAATGTTCTTCTGAAAAACGTTCCTGCTGAGGGCAGTCTGATTCACTTTGGATGCTATTCAGGTCTTGATACCAAAGACTACCACCTACGTAATGCACTGAATGTACAACCTTTAATTCAGCTCAGGGAAGATTCGTCACGCCTCTGTTATTACCTCCAGTTTCTTTTCTCACCCAGTGACACTGAAGTCTCTAAAATGGATATGTACCCAGTTGTCACTGAATATGCTGTGACCTAGGGCTTCAAATCTGCCTCCTGAGGGTCTGTTGACTTACAAGACTCTTTGTTTCATGCAGCTGTGAAATGATCGTTCAGGTGAGTCATATTCAGCTAGATGAGGGATTAAAATACACATACTATAACTCTCCTTGAGCATAAAGTTTTCACTGCACTACCAGCCAGGGACATGTATCCCCACCAAAAATTAACTACTTATAAGCAGAATCATCCAGCTGTTTCAGAGCACTTTGATACTGAATGTAGTAACAGGGAATAACTGTTGACTTTCCTCAGACCCCGTGCTTGAACCCAGCCACTGAGTCTGAACAGGCAGCATCACAGTCCTTGTGAGTTGAGGAAGCTGCAGACTTCGTTCTCACAATTTTTAGGGTTTGCAGATCCCAGTGTGATGGCTGGCAAGCAAAGCTGACGAGAAAGAAGCACAGAGCCAACAGCAACTGACTACAAGGAATCTCTGCAGCTTGCTCACAGCATCCCTACATCGTGTAGCACCCAGCAGCTGCGAGCTTTGAGCTTTGAGGAAGAGAGCAAAAGTTTTGATCAATTATCACTTTATACTCTTAGCTAGGAGGTCATGAGGTGTGTGTGGAGGAGGACTTTGGGGTTTAAGGAGAACCTGGTTTCTTACATATGTGAAGTGGGCTCTGAACTGAGTTTTGAAAGACCGGGCAGCATTGAATGCAACTGTTTTTCTGAGCATGTGGTGAACGCAAGTGCAGAGAATAAAGTGTCCCCAAGAACAAATTGCATTTTATTTTGAGCTGAAACTTTCTGGTATTAACGCATTTTGTGCTTCCTAGGAATGTTCTCTGGTTTAGTAAAACTAACTGATCTCTGTCTAATAAGAACAAGGTCCTGGCTTTGTTTCAACGCAAAGGTTCACACAATTAAATGTCATTAACAGAGGACCACAAAACCTGCACTAAAACCTTTCTTGGCATGTGACCTTCAGCAGAACTGCTTCATTAAGGCTGAGATTCTGGAGAATATGTTTGCTGAATAAAGTCATTCCTAATTAATGTTAAAATGTCAAGGATTCATCTGCCATCCATTTTTACTCCTTTTGCTTTATGCTCTTAATTATCTCTTTAATAAGCAACCAATATAAAAGTCAAAAGCAGCATCTTTTAAATGTACGCACAGCAGGTGGGACAACACAGCAAAGTATATTTGCCAGACATGCACTTTTCCATGTAGTATTTGCAACTTCCTGGCCATTTTCTGAAACTTCACTTAGATGTTGCCATTAAGTATTGGTTAACTAATTTGTTATGGCATAATTATGGAGGTTGATTTTCCATTGGACCATTTCTGATGTTACCTGGAGTTTTATCTCAAGACAGATGTATGTGTGGATTAACAAAGGTGTTAATCTGCTCTACAATGAATATGACTGTTTACCTGTTCTCCAAGGGTCACTCATCAAGACTTTTTTAATATGAAATAAACCAGTCTTTAGTGAGGTTTTACTTTTCAGACTAGGGTGACATTCTGGTTGGATTGAGGGGTCATCACAGCTGGTGTACAAACACAGTGGGTCTGAACTCTGAAAATCCTCATTTGCTTTTGAAATGGCCAGTTCATGATAACAGCAGAAGCTGGAGCTGCTCAGACCTGTGCAACAGGACTTCAGTGGTGAAGGCTTTGAAACACTGCAGCATCTTTAGTTCTTATTCTCACATTAAAGGGATGAGACCCATCTTTCTGGTCATGGGTCTCTACAGCATACACAAGTCCTCCTGCTTATGGTTTAAATAGGAATGACTCATATGATATTAAGCCTCTTAATGAAAATGGATTACATTATTGCCTTTCGTATAATGAGAGGTTTAAAAAGCCAAGTTAGCGTCTTCCAAGTGTCGGTAACTGGAGGCACTTTGGACATAGAGAGGATTTTATAGCTTTTTTTGGATATCTGTGTGCTTTAGAAATCTTTGCAATGAAGGGCAGTAAGTAGTAAGAAAAGGCATTAGAAATTAGAAGTTCTTTGAATTTGTATTTGATGAGAGCTAGGGTCTGCCAGCCTACAAAATAATTTCTTGTAATGGCATTTTTTTTTCTCCTTACATGAACTCTGACAAGTTTATATTGGCATAGAATCACAGAACCATAAAATGCTTTGGGTTGGAAGGGACCTCAAAGATCATCTAGTTCCACCCCCTATTGAAAAGGTACTCAGAAGGGACACATCCTTCTGAGTACCTTTTCAATAGCAACTACATTATTCAAATCACCAAACAATCCATAATCCCAGAACTCAGTGATAAAAAGGATCAGTCTCTGACCCTGGCTACTCACTGAAAGTTGCTTTGCAAAAATGATTTAAAAAAATTAAATAGGGATAAAAGTCAAGACGGTGTCCAAGCCTCAGACTCCAAAGGCTGGTATCTTGTAAAGCGGCACAAAGTTCCAGCATTTCATAACCTACAGAAAATGGCTATTTTTGTTTATTCCCAACTGGCAACAGAGCTTAAGAAGATTTAAACTACAGCTGAAGCACTTGTATCTGAGTATAAGCACTGTTTGAATCCACTGATGTGTGTCTGGTATGAGTTTGTGAGCTCTTTATGGAGGAGTATGGAACCTCAGTTCTCCACCAGTCCCGAGGAGCTCGGTGGTGGTACGCTGGGCAGGCAGAGGAGCCCAAGCTCCACCAACATGGCATGTCTATAGGTTCGTGTACAGGACACATAGTAGGAGTAACAGGGCCCTTTATGCTGTCATGGATATGTGTGCTAATTTGAATAATTTGGTGTTTCTTGAGCAAGGTAATTATGCTTAATAACCTATATATTCAGAGTAATTGTGATCAATTGTGTTCATTTGTGCATATGGCATAGTTTAATGAGTAATTTTAATTGATATTCCTATGGCATCCTCCCTGTGCTGTGATTAGGCCAGGATTTTCATATCTATGCTGTTTCATTTATTGCTAACTAGTAATCTATGTCTAATAGCCTTTTTTTTTCCTGTTCTCATCTTTTTTCTTTTTCTCTCTCTCTCTTTTTTTTATTTTTTTTTGTAATTAGAGGAGATATTGAAGACTCACATTGCTCATTGGTGGTCTCCTGATGGCACCAGGTTAGCGTATGCAACAATTAACGCCTCCAGAGTACCCACTATGGAGATCCCAGTATACACCGGCAGCCTTTACCCTACTGTTAAAACATATCATTATCCAAAGGTAAGGGAAAATAAAGCAAACAGACTTGTTCTATCAAAAAAACCCCAAACCCAAGAATTATTCCAAGTAGGCTCAGACGGGACACTGCACATTAGTGCACACTCATATGCAATGAAAACAAGCAGCAGTCAGGGAAGATCAGCTGCTCCCTGGTGACTGTGGTCTTCATTACTCTCTAGTCGTGTTGGTAAAATTGCAGGTTTTGGATTCAAATATCACAGAATCACAGAACATCAGGAGTTAGAAGGGACCTCAAAAGATCACCTAGTCCAACCCCCCTGCCAGAGCAGGATCACACAGACTAAATCACACAGGAAGACATCCAGGCTGGGTTTGAATGTCTCCAGAGAAGGAGACTCCACAACCTCTCTAGGCAGCCTGTCCCAGGGCTCTGTCACCCCCACAGTGAAAAAGTTCCTCCTTATATTCACATAAAACTTCCTCTGCTCCAACTTGCACCCGTTGCCCCTTGTCCTGTCGCTGGCCATCACTGAGAAGAGCGTCCCAAAATATCAGTCTTTCTCAATATAATGGAAATAAAATGTAAAACTTCTTGCTATGCACCCACACAAAAGCAAGTCTAGGGGAGTCTAGAAGCTAGCATCACTACATTTAGAGACATTTCCTTTTACAGAGAAGGAAAACGTAGTGTTTGGGCTTCCTTAGACTACCCAGGATGACCTAATGTCAGAGGAGATGGCTTTGGAGATATGGCATGCCTGAGAATTATAAAGAACACGGTGAAAGACAGAAAAGACTCAAGAGCCAACCTCTCTGTGACCACAGAGACCCGTACAGCGCTCCCGCAGCAGGTGCTCAGCACCAGCACCACTCTCTGCTGGTATCGATGCGCTGCTGCTGTTACTGCTGTAATTTTCTGCTCTGAGACAGTGCAGAAGCACACTGTGCTGCAGTCATTTCTTCTGGGTGTCTCGCTTTATGCACTGCTTACTGAAGGAAGCGCTCATATGTGCATCCAGACTGAACTGTAATTTCACAGGAGAGACACTCACACGTGGGGGTTCTGTGGCACGAGGCAGTGATTCAGAAGGGGATATGCCCTTTCCTACAGTACAAGCCTCCACTTTGCTCTACCTACCACCATTCTGTTAGACAACCTTTGATCAAAAGATACATAAAATGCCAGTATTTCCAGTCACTAAGAGAAGTAGCTTTTATTTTTTTAACAAGCCAAGAGGTGTCTTAAGTAAAGTTACAACTCAGTTGTGCCTGCCAACCTCTCCACACTGCTCCCCACACTCCAGGTTGCCGTTTTCTTGTGAACAACTGCAGCAGCCCAGGCCATAACCCCATAAAATGGGAAAGCGTTTTTATAATCCACGGGGACGTAACAAATCAGAACTGCTCTCTGTTGTGTAACGTATGGGAATTTATTCTTATTTTAAAATCCAGGCTGGAATGGAAAATCCAACTATTTCTTTGCATGTGATTGGCCTGAATGGACCTACCCATGACCTGGAAATGACTCCCCCTGATGATCAGAGAATGAGGTAGGTGCTTTCTTGCTCTGGGATGCTGGATCTCTTTTCTGTCAGGGATTTTAATGAGTCCCTGACTTTTTTTTGATGATCAATTTAGAGTGCCTTTCTCTTATCAATGTGTTTAATTTAGTTAAAAAATTTTAAAACTACTTTTCTTCTTCTGTGCATGTTTATAGAACTTTATTATTTTTTTTACTTGAAATCATTGTGCCCCAGACTAACCTCAGCACAAAGTTATTTTTAGGCAACTTTACATAATCTCCCCAAACCCGTAACATGTTCATTTCACGTGTAATCACAGGGGGTATAAAGGGGATATTGCTTGCAGCTTGTATGAAAGACCACCAAACAGAAACAGGGCAGCTTTATAATGCAGCAAACACGAGCTCACTGCTCCATGACCCGAACACAGGAATGAATGCAGGCAGACATTCTGCAAATACATTGCCCAATCTTCATTTAAAATGAAAAGGAAAGCTCTTTTTGGTTTTTGGGGCAACTGTATTTTAGAAGTTGGCCTGCAATTCAGCTGACTGCTTAGACACCTGTTTCTAATTAAGCAAGTGCTTAAGTGTGCACTCAGTGAGAGTTTTAAAGTTTGGCTGGGACTTCAGCATGAGATCAAAGCTTGAGCTACATTTATAGACTGTAAGCAATTGAAAGGAAGAACAGTTGTTCGGGAGAGGAGCAGCTGTAGATGATGCGTGGCACACCTCCCTGCAACGCTGGAGGATTAGGAGCCCAATCCAGATTTCAGTAATTTTGATTTAAACCTGAAATAGATTCATGGCAGGCTGAGAGAACTCAAACTCTGCTTCTCCGCAGTGACCCCTCCAAATGTAACGCTGCACTGATGCTATCCTGCCCAGGCACATCACTTGTTCTTATAGGAGCATCCAACATGTAATTCCAGTGCCAATAAAGACAGGGCACAGCGTAGAGCTAATGAAACAGGGCAGCTTGGAGGATGGGGAGGGTGCTGGGATGCCCTTCATTGTGTATGGTAAATATATATAAGGCCTGTGGGTAGTCTGTGCAGTCATCTGATGAGAGGATACTAAACCAGTGGGATTATTTCTGGTGGGAGTTGACTTTCTTTGCTAATGTCAGCCTCGGAATGGGTTTTGATTGAATAAGGCACTCCAAATCCATTTATGCAACAAAAGCTATATGACCTATGACTGAACCAAATGGGCAGAACTATGCTTCCCTTCCAAAAAAACCCAGCCTCAGAGCCATATACAACAGGCAGCAATTTGGGATCACAGTACCCCCATCATCACAGGATCAGAACTGTGGCTCCTGGCCAGCAGCATTTTTCTGTGGCTAGCATAGTCTGTAAACAGAGAGACTCAGAGACATGTTAATTATGATAATAACTCCAGACCGCAAGATCCAAGTGTTGTTAATAATTTTGTCCTGTGTGGTTATGGGTGGCTGTAATTTATTTGGTTGCAATCAATATTGCAAAGTGATGCAAAATATATCATAATTAGTCTCTGTATATTTCATCAAAACCATGGCAATTTCCATCCCTAGGGCATGATATGAGTAGTGCTGCTAGAGCAATAGGGGTGCATTTTCATTATGCATATGTTTTCTGAAATGAGAGGATTAGTGTGATAACATTTCATTAAAATAGACAAGAGGGATGTACCGTACAGTTAGTTACAGAAGGGAGTTTCAGAGAAGCTGGGGGAAGCTGGTGATAGGGATCTTCAAGCAGAACGGGTCCTGTCTGAAGCATTTCAGTGTGCAGCTTCATGCAGCTGATGTATGGACAGACCAATGCTTCTATGTGTTCTTTTTATCTGGAGCAAAGTGGATTAGTATGATTAATAAAGCTGAGAATAAAGTGGAGATGGGTTATGGGTTTTTTTTCCTTTCAGAATTAAAGCAAATCAGAAATTTTCCTCAGAATTGGGATATTTTCCAGTAAAAAGGGAAAATAAAAAGGCATAAATCTGGTGATGGGAAAACATATCTGGGGCAAAATATGCAATTTTGCTAAATGTTTCCTTTTAGAAATATTTCATTCTGAGCATTATTTCCTAATTTTCTCCGATTCTGTGGCAGTGAAGAACAAAGTGGAGGGAATGGGTAGAAATTGCGGAGGGGCAGGGGGTATCATCACACTTCATGCCTGACAGGCATTTTTTATTCTGGTGCAAACCTTTGGAACCCAGGAGTTATGCCAGCAGGTGGTCAGGATTGGACCATGATACAACTTATTTGCACATATTTGTATCCCAGGTGGCAAATTAGAGAAGTGAGAGCACAGAAATCATCACTGGTCCTTGCACAGGTCATGAACAAATAAATAATGGAGAAATTCATACAGATCGAGTCAGCATGAGAGGCAGGAGTTGGCTGGGCTGCTGCCTGTCACTTGGCCACGTAATACATCAGTGCCAGTTCTTTGTGGTGTTTAGTGCTTTATTGCTGCTGTCATACTTTATTCTTAATGTAGATTCTTGAATGGGATGGGAAAATACATTGCAAAACTCAGGCAAGCTGTTCCTTTCTTGTGGGCTGATGTAAACTGCTCTGATATGGATGTCTCCAAACTGGTCAGGTACCCGCTGGTCTAGATTTTGCTCTGTGGGAAAAAATAGAATCTCAAATCTACTCCTTACAAAACCAGGGGCAGGTCAGGCAAAGAGGGCTTGGGAAACACACTGGCTCCCCATTTCTCTCCACTGGATGCTTGTCATGGTTTCTCCCCGGCCAGTGACTGAGCCCCACACAGCCACTCGCTCACTCACACCCCCAGGAGTATGGGGGAGGAGAACCAGAAGAGCAGAAGTGAGAAAACTCCTGCATTGAGATAAAAACAGTTTGATAGGAAAAAAAAAAAAAAAAAAACAAACAAAAAAAAGGAAGATCATAATAACAACAACAATAATAATGGTATCTACAAAACAAGTGATGAGTAGCACAATTTCTCACCACCCAAAGTCAATGCCAGACAAGATTCCCAGCCCATACCCCAGTTAAATATGAACCATGACGTCACATGGTATGGAATATCCCTGCAGCCAGTTTGGTCACCTGTCCTGGCTGTACCCCCTTTCAGCTTATTGAATGCCCCTCACCTTCTCATTAGCAGGGCAGTGTGAGGAGCTGAAAAGTCCTTGGCTGCTTGGCCACTACTTAAAAGCATCAGTGTGTTACCAACATTGTTCTCGCCCTAAATCCAAACACAGCACCATGCTGGTTGCTAGAAAGTAAGTTAATTCTATCCCTGCAGAAGCCAGGACACTGATCACTCGGTGCAGCTGCTGGAGCTGCAGATGTTTAAAACTAAGATGAATCACACCTTATTGTCTCATTTTCCTCTGCAAAATGGGAAACATGAAACTTGGTTGTCCTACAAAAGAGATGTGAAGGAAATTAAAGACTCCACACTACTTTGAGACTAGAATATGATCTATACAAGTATCCATAGTTGTCTGCTGGCTGGAGTATCCATGGGCTTGATGGCTAGGACAGGTTTCGAAAAGAAATTGAGACTTCATGCCCACCTCTGGGGTGGGCAGGAAAGATGGTATTTGACCTAAAATAATAATAAAAGGTTTCTGAGAAAAAAAATGTGGCTCCCATGTTCAAACAGTGAGTGGGATGTAAAAATTGAATATATGCCCCTCAAACTTTAAATTGGATTTATAGAAAAAATGCTCCAAGCCACAGTATGTACTAAATTCACATTCCTTTTCTGGGGAGACTGAAGCTGCTCAGTTAATTTTAAAGAGAAACAAGAGATGGTTGCACAGCTTAATTTTGCTTTGTTGGGTTTTTTTTTCCTCCTCTTAGGGCCTATGCTGTTGCTTATAAAAAGTAGAATTACAATTTTATTCCAGAATCGCATTTTCAGGCTGCTGTTGACTCACCTGGAAATATCCTTCCAGTGCAGTGAATGCAGTCATTGCGGCCTTATTATTTTTTCCCAGCCAAATTCAAGCACTAAATAATACTGAAAACTACAAAATCAATTCTCAACTTGTTACTTTGCTGGACAAACAGGTCTTTGTCGCTTCTGCCCTTTCTCTTCAGTATCTGCAGGAGCACTCGCCAGAACACAAAGTACTCTCCAGTGACACAGCACATTAATTCCAATGAGAGCAACAATCCCTTATACATATTTTATAGCAAACAAATGAACTAATAAATTTTTTATAGACTGTATGCTGTGAAAAGTCATATTATAATTTAAGGATGTCTTTGGCCCGTGTAGCCCAGGAGTATATTATAACATCGCCAGCTTTGTCAGCTCAGCCAGAGTTTTACCCTGCAGATAAAGTGATGAAGCCCTGAATTGCTGCAGAGAGGGGCATTGGTGAGTACCACCACAGTCTGGCTCTGAGAAGGTGACCATCAGTGTATTTAGTTGTGAACCTCTCTTCTCCAGCCCAGACCAGCCTAAATGTTTCCATTGCTTACTGCTGCAGAGGACTTTTCCTAAAGATACTGGGTACAGGACTGTGCGGCTCGCACTAGTGATTTATTCCAAGTATTATCACAACCTGAATATGTCCAGCAATAGAGGATGGTCCAGGGAATGTGGGTGGAAGTTTTGCCGATGCAAGCTGTCACATCTCTGCAGACATCTTTATGGCAACCAGCTGCATCTGCTTTACAGAAGCCCCGTGTGTCTCTAAACTATATCCCTCTTGCTATTTTCCTTTTACTGCAACACTCAGGGATATTTTGGTGTGTAGTAGGCATATTTAGAGGCCATTAGCTCTTCATAAGCATGAAGAATCCAACGAGTGGCAGTGACGGGTCTGAGTCAGCCAGTTATTGTGCTTAGAATGGAAATTGTTTGCAATTCCTTTTCCACCTGTGCATAAATTTGTAGCTCGAGGCATTTCAGTCCTTCTTGGGAGACAGAATAGCTCGAAAGATTCTTTATCTCTGTGTTCGTCTCTTCTTTGAAAATTACTTTCAGAAGTGGCAGATAAAACACCTGCAACAGCCCTAAAAATGTCATTTTTAGGGGTTGAGATCCATACATAAGGCAGCCTGGAGACATCGAGAAGCAGCGTTCTTAATAACCAGAGATCTCTTCTGGACCGTTTGCCTGCAGCAGCCTCTGACTGCTCTGCCATGTGGCAATTCATTAGGATGTCAGCATCGTGATTTGTTTTATGTGCGTCTGCCTTTGCAGGGACTACTACATAACCATGGTGAAATGGGCAACCAGCACCAAGGTGGCTGTAAACTGGCTGAACAGGGCCCAGAACGTGTCCATCCTGACGCTGTGTGATGCCACCACGGGAGTCTGTACAAAGGTAGGAGAGATGAGCCAAAGGGCTGCTTACCACTGGTTTCTGAATCCCAAGCAAGGAGTGTTTCAGTTACTTCACCTGGTGATAATTCAGCTGGCACACATTGATTTGGGCAGACACAAACTATAGACAGTGTTTGCAGTATTTACTTTCTTTTTTCCCACCTCTGGAAAGCCAGGAGCACAGTGTATGTCTGTGTGTGTCTGTGTGTGTAAGAGAGGGGTCACTTGTCTTGAAATCAGGCACACACATCAGCATTTTAGTTGCAATGGCTTTATATATATTTAATGGCATTAAAAATGGCTTATGCTCATCTACATCCATTTTAATTGTAGTTAATTAATCCCTTCTGTTGCCACACTAATGTGGATGGTGTATCGATACAACCTGTGTAACTATTAGCAGATACTGTACTTTAAACTGGCTTGAGTGTTTCTGCAGTAGGAAATTGTTCTGATACATCCATCTCTTGGAAAAAAAAAGCTGTAGTCCTGTGCATAGAGCACAGTTCAGAGTCTTTTTGTAACAACTTTCATTTCACCCTTTATTTATTTCTTAGCAAGCTTTATTTCTTTGGGGGATGACGTATCTTGTGGATTTATGGGCTTTGTCTGTCTGACTAAAATGGTTTCTTGAATGGGCACAAGCTTATTCTTCAGGGAGGAAGGACAAGGAGCGCAGCCACTGGATTGCGCTCCAGAAGCCCATAGTTACACAGTTTCTTGGTATTTCTGAACAACTTTTCAGATTCTATCCAACTGCTTCCTATGTTTATGAGCAAAATATAATATATGCAAAATGCGGTATTAATTATCTTCTTCTGTTTTAGAAACATGAAGATGAAAGTGAAGGCTGGCTGCACAGACAGGTAATAGTGGGTTTGTCTTTGTGGTCAAGTTTTCTCGTAGCCTGGGATTTACTCGGATTTAAAAAAAAAACCCTGATGCTGGACACAGTTCCCCCACTAACAGCACCTGTGTAAGACTCATCAACCTCAGAAATAGTTCTTCTTAATCTGCTTTGACACAGATGATTTTAAGGAGCATGCTGATTGTTTTCTGGTCTTCTAGACTGGAAAGAAGTCCAGTGTTGAAAACAGAAGACCAAAGGTCACTTTATTAAGGGGTCCTATGTCCATTCAGAGCCAAAATCATGCAGATAGGACTTATGCTAAATTTGACAGGTTTCTCCTGTGTTGCTCTGCAGCTCTTTGCAGGTGTAAGAAAGGTGAAAAATTAAATTAAATTGTTGATGGGGCAGTTAAAACCACAACAGCTTATCTGGAGGAGGAGGAGGAGAAACTGCCTGGTGGAGTTTAATATCCTCTTTTATGAGAGAGTAGACATAAGTTACATATAACTTGTGCATAATACTATTACTTTGTATGGCTACGTGTTCTCGTCCTCCAAATGAAATAAAACAAAGATGAAAATAAATGCTGAAAATAAAGATATGGAAAATAGGATAGAAATCTTAAACCTTCAAGTTTTGATTTATGTGATTTTTCTATTATTTTCTCTTTTTTTTTTTTTTAAACTGTAGAAAATGATCTGCCAGTGTCTAATGGGCCTGCTCTAGGGAAATAATAGTTTGTTTTACTCCATCTCCAGTCATCATATATTCAGTTTGAGGTTAGAGAAGGATGTTCATTACAGCCAAATGAGTCAGACATCTCAGTACTGAACTAAAATAACATTTTCTGTGGACTTCTGAGACACTTGGTAGTAATCTTCAAAAGCTTTTGTAAGAGTCTGAAGAATTATAGAGCCCTTTAGCCTGTATTCCTGACAACAAAATTACTTAAAATTCTTGTTTTGACAGGATCACTGGGATAATTGTATTTTCTGTATTTAACTTTTACTCTATGACACATTAATCTAGATAACTGGAGAGTTATTTTTATGGCACGTGTCTCTGACTGGGAGAATGATGTAGAAATGCTACTGTGAGTCCCCTAACCTTTTTAAGGAGGAGATGAGTTGCACATTAGGCAGCTCCTGAAGGATATCAGGAGTTTGACTTGGCTCAGGATGAAGGTTTCTTGGTTGAGATATTTTAATATGGGTATATGCATATGAGCCAAGAGCCAAATCACCTCTATAGACAGCCAGTATGGTACACAGAGTGGACACGTGGACAATGGATGTTAAGCATGATTAAGCCCACCCTGAAGAAGACAACATCCACTGCCTGGTTTGCTGACCTGTTCTGTTGACCAGAACTCCTTTCAAGAGGTACCTCAGTTTTAAGTCAGTCGGACTGAGGAATCTAACTGCTTGGCTCATTCTTTAAACTACTGCTTCAAAGTACTCCACAAACCTATTCTGAAAAGCATAAAAGAGCTTTATCTTTTTCTTGAGAGATTAAGAACATCTGGTCTTCCTGGAGTGGTGGCAAACTTCACAGTAAGCTGGGAGCAGGAGATGAGGAGAGAAAAACCTGAGTATGAGAAAATACTCAATGGCGACATGAGGGAGTCTCTGAGGATAATAGGGTTGACTTTTTTTCAGCTGTTTGAAGTACTGGGAGTTCTGAGATGGGGCATATAACCCATGAATTTCAATTTTGTTCGTGCTGTAGTAGTTTGGTAACTCAGTGAGATTTAACAGTCTGTGTATGAAAGGTCTTAGTAAATGATCTTGTGTTCCCTTGATAAATACTATTCAGGTCTAAAAACTTTGTGGAGAGGCTCTCTATAACACAGGCAACATTTATTCATTAATGAATTGCTCGAAATACAATGAGAAATAGACAGTATTTACACAGGTTCTGCTAGAAAATACCTGTCACTCCTTGTCAAGGGATATGACCAGACTTTTCAAACCTTTTTTGCAAATAAGAACAGGCACATGTCCAGCAAAGCTGCTCAGGGATGTTGGAAATTTTCACTGCTTTTATTTATATATTTGCTTGTGTGCTTCTGAGCATAAAAGGCAGGCTGAACTTTACTCATACTTTTGCTTAAATATGCAAATTCTGTGGAATGGTGATTATAGCTATAAACAATTTTGTTTCAATTTTTTCCAAGAAGCCATTTTCCAATAGTGCCTGTGATGGTCATATACAGACAATGAGTCAGCAAGGGAGAAATAAGACAATTTGTGAGCACCTGCTGAAGATAAACTTCACTGGCACTTTAATTGGCTTATTTATTCAATTGTGAATGTGGTCTGAAACAAATTTAATTATATACCAGGGTGCAATTCCAACTCCACCAAAGGCTGTGGGCTTTGACATTGACATTGGCAGGATCAGCAGATTACCACAAAATTGTTTAGAGACATATAACCTCCAAAACTGCCTGCGTGGGCTGGCTGGCCTCCCCTGATAACAGCTCCTTTGGGGTTTTGTTTCCTTCCAGTCCTGTTTCCTTAGTGTTTCAGATCACCTCGGTCTTAAAATAAAGACTTCTTCTCTGTCAGGAGGTTGAAATGTTGAAAACCTTGCACCATTTTTCTTTTACAACTCCTTTGTCTTAAAATTCACAGCACAGTAACTCAGTAATCACGCACAGATAATAGGAGGTATGAAATGAGATTCTTTTAAATAAAACCAGAACTCATAGAACCTTACAAACAGGATTGACTGGTTCACCCTGTAAAGCTCTTTTGTCATGTAACAGACCCATAACCAACCTGAACTTGCCCTAAAGACATAGGATGAAGCAGAAACAGGACCAAAAGTGCCATAATCCAAATGCCCTAATTCATCTGTTGGAGCTAATGTAGCAGCTTATGGTTACAGCGTCCTTAGCACTTAAGTGAGAAGTTGTGATTTCATCTAGTGGAGGATCTTGGTTGTTTGGGTAGAAGCCATTTGTCAGAATACAGAGATCTAGCTGACCAAAATACAAGAAGAGCCATAATGACTTAAGAAGCGCCCCAGTGAGCCACACCTCTGTTTCCTCTGCTCCATCATTCCATCTTTAGCAGTTACAGCAGCTGATGGTGTTTAAGGACAGCGTGTGAGCCGGCTCCTTTTTGCAGCCCAGTCCTCTCCTATTTCATCACCATCTAAAATAAAAAGTTTAAAGATACTTGAGAGTATATCCATGTCTGCTCCCTTTATGGTCAGTTAATGAATCATAAGTTTGATTAATCCCTTTTCATACCTTCTGATACTGTATTCTTCCATATGCCTCCTGGGGAAAATCTTCCAGAGATTCCCTACCTGCTTAATAGGGAAAGTAGTTTATTTTTTCAGCATTAAACTGTTCTGCTGTTATTTTCAATGAGTGCTCTTCTGTTCTACTTTTTTGGGCATTTAGTTGAAAACAGTCAGCCAATGGCTCAAACTGCATCACATGAGCAGTATTTTAATTACATGCCCAGTACAGCTCCCTACAGTACAAAATCCCGTTCCAAAAGCCTTTCAGCCTGACGTCCTCCCCCATTTGCCATCTGGGATAAGTCACCATCTCTGTCAAGACCATAAAGCTCTTGTTGTATTAATGTGTTGCCTTTCCGGCGATGGGAACACGCAAACAGGTTGTCTCACAACATCAGCCGAGCGCTAACGCCTCGCATCTGTCACCCATGCCGTGTTCCTCCTTCCCCTGTAACTCTGAATGAACCTTACACTAATCCACACAACGCCTGCTCCCGCTGTCGGAGACAGATTGCTGGGATATATAAAGCGGTAGGCGCGGGTAGAGAAAGGAAGGGTGAACTCATTGCTCTTTACCTTAGCTCTTTACCCTCTGCATGCTGAGCAGAAGGTTTCCCCAGGTTATGGCAGTTGTTTTGCAAGGAGGTTTCTCCTGTCACGAAAGACATTTAGAAATAATACAGAGTTTCGTGTTTCAAGCTCCAGAACGACGTCTGAAACAAATGGAACCATTATTTTGTAGAACTGCACCTAACTGTAAAGGGGCATATTTTAAAATATACTGAAAGCCTAAGCAGGGGGAAATGAAAGGAAAACCAAAGATTTTGAATGCCTAATACAGTGTTGATAAATCTGATAAACCTCGGAAAAGAATTAATCAGTAAAGAACTGGGAGCAAAGGAACATACAGTAAGAATAATGTGTTAGCTGATGAGAAATAAAAATGTTTATTTCTTTGCTGTAGGTGTTTGCATTAGCTGTAAGTCTCCTTTTGTAGTCAAGTTCTTGCTGGTTCAGTGTGGCATCTTGACACGTGTTGAGCAGAAAGATGGGCTGTTTGATGAACACTGAACCAAAGGACAGCCCAAAAGAGGCCGAGCAACAGGTTCCCTTGAAGGAGTCATGAAGCTCCATGGAGCAAGGGATGGGGCAGGCAGGGCTCAGCCAGTTCCCAGGAAAGCCTGATATCACAGGCAAGGGTCAGCAGAGGTCCAGACCTTGGTTTAATCCCAGCTATTCAGGATGCAGAGCAGAGGACCTTCAACTAGCCGGTTCCCTCGGTACAGTGCTGCTGTGTCACACCATATGGACCATCCTTCTGCTTTCCTTTGTAATCTGCTGTTCAGGCATCTCCTGCAGTGGCGACTTCCCACGTGTCTCAGGGTTCCTGTGCAAGAAGAAAACAAAGGCCTTTCCAGGAAATGCTTGCTTGCCATATGTGGTGTTTCATTTCCTTCTGCTGAGCCTCTTCTGTCGCTGGTTGAAAGTTCCAGTCACCCAGTAACAGTCAATCATCCTGTTCACCTGGGAGCTCTGTGTCAAAGACAGTTTTGCAAGATATCCTCCCCTTCGTAAATAATTCAGTGAAATAAGCATTTGTAAGAGAGTAGGAAAAAAAACCCCAGCAGTTAGATGCTGTTAGTGGTGTTTCCTTGAGGACAGGAATAAATCAGTTCTTCCAGCAGAATGAACAGGGTTTGTCATACTCATGCCAACAAGGTTCAAACCATTTCTAACAGCTTAATTCCAGCTGCCCTAAGCAGTCAGCTCTATACGTGCTTTGCACATGGAGATTTACATGATAGCCAAGGGACTCTCTGTACTGCCTGTCTCCCTGTCTTCCCATGGCTGAAAGGTGTCTGCTTTCCCCAAAGCGCAGGAGCAATAATTTTTCAAAACTTTCTCCAGTTTTCAGTGGGGGTTTTGTTTACCTCAGATTGCAGTTAAAGAACACCATGTTTCAACATGAATTAATTTCACGGGGTTTTGCAGTGCTGAGCGATTTTAAACACAATAAATGAATGGTAATACAACCCTTGAATTTGCTGCTTCCAGAATGAAGAGCCAATTTTTTCCAAGGATGGGCGAAAGTTTTTCTTTGTCCGAGCCATTCCCCAGGGAGGACGTGGGAAGTTCTACCACATCGCCATGTCATCATCACAGGTAACTTACTCACTGCCGCTGCTTTGGGTCTCACCTGCAGTAGAAAGCGATCAAATGCAGTATCTGTGCTTATACTGGTGAGACTGGAAGATGAAAATGTGAAATGTGGGACTTGCACATAAAGGAAAAACCTCAATGATGGTTTATTTGGCATAAGATAACGTGAATTTCTAAATGAGATACTTAAAAGAAAAAGATTGAGCAACTGTCTCTTTCCAAACAATATCATCGCTTTGTTTTGGGGTTTTTTAATACCTTCTTAGTTGTGCATAAAGAAGTAAATCCCTGTACTGTCATAAAGGATTAATCAGAAGCTCGTGGGCATGCTGGATTAGAGGAAGGGGTTTGAAGCTGTTCTCTGCTGAATTCATCCCATTATCTTCAGTGGAGTTATGGTTAAAATCATTCTGACTCCATATTATTTTTATGCCTTTAAATTCATAGAAATAGCGGGGGGAGGGGTGGACATTGCAAGTGTGTGGTTTATTTTTAATAGGTAGCAGAGTCAAAAGAGCTGCCTTTTTCAGCAGAGAAGCTTTGCTTAGATATCTTCTTTTAAGAATAAAGAAATCTAATTCTATTTTCCTTCTGGCAGCCCAATAGTAGCAGCGATAACTTACAGTCTATTACGTCTGGCGACTGGGATGTGACAAAGATACTGGCATACGATGAAAAGAGGCATAAAATGTAAGTAAACTTTGGTCCGACAAATCAGTCTTCCCTTGTTTAGCCCTGGACTGTAGGGTTAGTTACAGTGGTGCTGTGTATGCATCTGAAATGTATGATGATGAGGAGATAGGGGGTAAGGCAGCAGAAGCAGCTATATCTGTTTTAGCTTAACCTCTCCCACCGTTCCAAATATCTTGTCTTCGTTTGGTTTTCTCAGTTGAGTTCATACCTTTCTGCCTGTGACTATTAAATACATTTGTGTAGAGGAATGATCTCTGGTGATTTCTGCAACTTCTGAAGTTAACCTCTGATGTCTGTTTTCACTGGCCACGTCAATAGTTAGTTTTAGAAAGGATCTTTATTGACCTGCAAAAATATCCATGCATTAGGAAAAAAGTATTTAGATAGAATACAAAAAAAAAAACCAACCCAAACACCCTTCTTCACACTTGCCCTTTATGCTTTTAAATAACTTCTGTAAATGTTTACTTTTTAAAATTCATCTCAGAAAGTCATCTCATAAAATCTTTGGAAGGTTTTCCAGAGTCAAATACCATATAGAAACCTTCCCTGGCAAAGCTTCAGCTGCATACAAGGCTCCTGCCTCTCATTTTCTTAAGGTCACTGAACAGCTGAGTAAAAAGACCCTGGAAGATGATAAACTTTGAATGATCATTAAGAGCACAATGCTCCTTGAAGACTCAATTGCCAATTACTTCAGGACCACATAAGGATTTTTACCAGTTGGCAGAGCTAAGTAGCAAACTAGCAACTTCCTGGTCAGGGAGAAAATACTGTGTGCAGTTTCTGCAATCAAAATCTACCTCTTGGCAAGTGCATCCCATTGGAAGCAGACCAGTTGGGCTAGATATCTCTCCTGACACGTTATTTGGGTGTCAGCAGCCCATGGGTGCTACATTTGCCACTGTGGTCTGTGATTATTCACCAGACATTCATTGAAGGATCAATCTGGACCCTGCACATTGGGCTGAGGGTGGCCACCTCCAGCAGCACCTCCCTGTTACCTTCAGAAGCTGTCACCACACAGCAGGGCTTTCACTGCTTGGCCAGAGAAGGAGGTCACCAAAGTTGCACAAGATGACCTTTCAGTGGGTTTCACACCATACCTTGATTAGCTATCTGGGCAAAGAGTAAAAAGTGATCAAAGAAGGAAAATCTGGTCCTAGAGGAAAAAGAAAGGTGTTTAAAGGTAATTCTGCACCATAAAGCTTGAGGTAAAGATGTTAAAGCCTTCCACATAACCAGTTGATCCTTTCTGATCTGCTGACCAGTCTAGGACCCAAACATTTCCACACTTCACTGCAGTGCAGCCTGAAATGTACTTGCTTGAGCCTCTGGAGTAATGTATCACTCACTATGTTTTTCTAATACAGTTTAAACTTTGCTTGCCATTACAAGATCAGGAAAATGGCTACATGAATAAAGATGTTCTTGTATGAGAGATGTGTGAACATCCTTCTAATAATATACTTGTGATTTTTTTCCACAGTTATTTCCACAGCACAGAAGATTTGCCAAGAAGGCGACACTTATACAGGTATTTGCTTTGTTAGCTTCACATACTGAGCTTCCCATTTTTTGTGTCATACACAAATCATTTCATACAATCATAGAATCACCTGGGTTAGAAGAGACCCTTTAGATCATCGAGTCCAACCACAGCCTAACCCTGACTAGTCCACCTCTAGATCATGTCCTCAAGCACTTCATCGACATGCCTTTTAAATACAGGGATGGTGACTCTACCACCTCCCTGGGCGGCCTGTACCAATGCTTGACAATCTCTTCAGTAAAGACATTCTTTCTGATCTCTCTTCCTATCGCTTGTCAGCCGAGAGAAGAGACCAACCCCGACATCTCTGCAGTCACCTTGCAGGCAGCTGTAGAGAGCACTAAGGTCTCCCCTCAGCCTCCTTTTCTCAAGATTAAAAAGCCCCAGCTCCCTCAGCCATTCCTCACAGGACTTGTGCTCCAGGCCCTTCACCAGTTTCATCGCCCTCCTCTGGATGCTCTTCAGCATCTCAACATCCTTCCTGTAGTGAGGGGCCCAAAACCGGACACAGCACTCAAGGTGCAGCCTCACCAGAGCTGAGTATAATGGAACGATCACTTCCCTAGTCCTGCTGGCCACTCTGTTCCTGATAAAGGCCAGGATGCCATTGGTCTTCTTGGACACCTGAGCACACTGCCAGCTCATGTTCAGATGGCTGTCACCTAATATGCCCAGGTCCTTGTCCAGGGAGCTCTCCAGATGCTCTGCCCCAGGCCTGTAGTGTTGCCTCATAACATTAACTATACCATTAACTCATAGAGATTGTGATAGATAGAACAGCACAACAATAGTAAACAAAATGCTCGACCTTTGGAAATGTTTTTCACTTGGCAATTTTCTCATTTTATTGCAAATTTTAAATCGGTCTCAAGATTGATAAACTGTCAGAAAACTTTCCAACTGAACTTTTTTACACCAGAAAGAATTCAGAATTACATAAACCAATGGTATAGACTATTTTTGTACTTCCAGATAGCAGTTTTCATGAAAATTTGAGAGCACCTCATCTCTTCACAAAATTGGAAAGAAATACCTATGTGTTTGCAAATGTTGTTCTGCAATTCCAGGTGACTTTAGTATCCTCTGTTACTGTACGAGTAAAAGTCTGGATTTTGGTAAGCTATTGGCATATTGTGGGAACAGATTACAAAGGGGAGGAAAGCCAGACTTTGAAGTAGTAACTTTGGAGTCATAATTCCATTTCTCCTGGTTTTCTTCTAAATCCTCCTGCTGTCATTTCAGCATCTGCAGTGAAGGGCATTAGTTGATATGGGACAGTCAGTGCAGTTTCCTTCTCTAACATGATGTCAAAGGTTTTTTCCCCTCAGTGGGAAGGAAACTAGAGCAAACTAAATAACCTGTAATCTAGTATTTTTCCCTTTTGGGACTTCTATGCCTGTTCATGGCACTCCACAGGTTTATGAGAGTAACTGCTCAGTGTTTATTTCCTTGAAAAAAAAATATCATGACCGTTAATTTCTATTTAAATGGGAAGAAAAACTCTTTTTAAAAGCTGAGTGTGGGCACAGCTGCACGAGAGCTGCTGACATGAGTCAAAGATCTTTGCATCTCTTGCTCATCTTGGTGTGCAGCTCATCCTGGTGCCTCCTTACCCTCACCTGCCCACATAGGCAACAGGGAAATTGATGCCCAAAATGTCAACGTTCTTGAGCTCACTTTGATTGCACAGAGACCTTTGCCTCACTTCAGGTACTTGATTTCCTGTTTGGATAGTTTGACTGTCTGTCTCTTGTCCCAGCCCAAGGGAATTATCTCAGAAGCATCCTTGGCAGATGTTCATCAACAGAGTTCCACTGGAGATCTAGCAGCTTATATCAGATTAAAAGCTGGGGGTTTTTTTTCTTTTTTCTTTTCCTTTTTTTTGGCTGATCTAGCAGCTCTGAAACAGAATTTAAGGCAGAGCCATGTTCTGAGCCTAAACAAAACCTGAGAGCAACTCAGATCAGTGTCTGTGGCTCTTAGTAGGTTGCTCAGCCTCATATCTTTCTAACTTGAAATAGTAGCAAAAAACACTCATCTGACTTACAGCAATATTGGAAACATCTATTAGTTAATATTCTTGAAGCATTTTGAAGTGCAAAATCTTTATTTGCTAATAATCTAAAATTCCTTTTTCACCCTTCAGTAGACTCTTACAAAACACTTGTGAGCATATGGACAGACCACAATACCTTCTTCAGAAGCAGACCCTTAAATGCAGTCTTCCCTTTTCACTTGGATGTTATAAGAGAGACTATTTAAACCTCCAAAAAGGGCTTTGGCCTCTGAGACAGCTGCTGGCAAATCAGACTAGTGAGGCAACCAGGCAAACTTAGATAAAGCAATCCTAGCTCGTTATTGTCCGTTAAACTATAAGTAGGTGTAGAAATACTGCTCCACTGTTTCATGCCTTCATTCACCAAATTATAATTTCCTCTCATGGAATTGCAACCATCATTTTCTTTTAAAAACTATACCTCCCTTCATAACCACCTGACCTTGCAAAAAATCCCCACATCAGTATCCTTTCATATAGTCTCCATTCAGGCAAAAAAAAAAAGCCATTACTGCTGTTTAAACTCAACCAAATGGAAATGCTTTGTCTCTTACTAATGTTGGACACATTATATTTATGTTCTTATTCCACAGTACAGTAAGGTTCAAGTAATGTTGATTCCAGATAGCATTTGCTCGGTGACCTTCATGGACTTGTATTAACTTTTTCAGCGCAAGCACAAATGGAAACTTCAACAGGCGGTGCCTGTCCTGTGATCTGATTGAAAACTGCACTTACTTCAGTGCATCCTTCAGTCACAATCTGGAATACTTCCTACTGACATGTGAAGGTATGTTGGTTTTTGTTATTGCTGTTGCTGTGCTGAAGGATAGGATTTGGAGCCAGCATCGGTATCTTTAGATATCCTGCATACCTGTGGGCAGCTTTGAAAGGCTGGACAAATATCTGGGTCACTTTGCTTTTAAAGCTTTGTTGTTAACATGGGTGTTTTTTTTTCTTTTATATAGTTGGGGCTTTTTTAAGTAAGTGCAGGTATGTGTAACTTTTTCCATATATATCAGACTATTGAAGATAGAGGTACCTTTAGCCACTCCAAGCATCCTTAAGTTAAAGTAACAGCAAAACCAAGAGGAGCGAAAATGTCAGACAGTTTGAGAGCGATAAACCAGTGAGGTGGGATTAACTGTGGGTGACTGGGACAGTTTCAAAGGCATCAACTTGTGCCAGTACTGTGAGCAGGGTGATTCAGAGTAGATAAGTTACAATGAAAAGCTGGTTTACCAAGAAAAGGTGATTTGCAAAAAGCTACTTGATGGGCAATGTGAGTACAGAATATCTGGCATTTCACTGCTGGCTCACTATAAATTTCCCTTAGCTTGGAGCAATCTACAGGTCTGACACAGATTTCTAGTGTTGAAAATGCCTTACAGCATCCAGAGGGCTAAGGAGAAGAGCTGTAAAAGTCGCCTTTTCACAGTTCTGTTAACAATACATGCAAAACTCCATAGCATTCAATCCTCTGGAAATTAACTCTACTGAATCATCCTAAATTGCATGTACACTGCATGCACACAGAATTGGATTGCAGTCCCCCCATGACACGTATTGCAGTACCTGGTCGTCTGCTGCTATGACTGAAGCAGCTCAAATGGCTGCCCACCCTCTAAAGCAACTCTTGCAAAGCAGCCAACAAGGAATGCTGTGTTTTTGACAGCTCAGGTACAAGCAAACATGTGTGTGGCATAAAAATAAGTAGCTGTTGTGTTTGCTGGTGTAGAGCAGCTCGAAGTTCTCTCTCCGCTGAATGCCAGCAGTCCAGTTGGTGATGTGTGGACTGCCCCTTCTCTGACTGGCAAGTACCCGTTGGTGCCAGTAACTGTTTGTGGTGAATACTAAGGTTAATGAAGAACTATTTGAGGTGGCAAAATGGGAAATAACCAGGATAATCAAGATAAAGGGGAGAAGCAGAATGCTTAGCGTGATACCAGGCAAAACAACCGGACATGGATGTTTGTAAAAACAAGTTCTGCCCCAAGGAGGAAAGACAGACTGTATTTGGGGATCATTTCAATACAGTGAAGCGGCATTGACAGCACAATGGACTAATTAACTTAATGGACTACATGTGAATCTCTTCTGTAAGCATGGCGGGCACATGCAGAGAAGTGTCATTGCCCACAGAACATCCAGTTCTGTGCTAAACTTTCTGAAGCTTGTCTCTTTAAAAGAAAATCCGTCTATATTCTTCTTCTTCTTCTTGTTTTCACTTCAAGAAAAGTTGTGAATTGCTACTAGAGAAAGTGACTGTTCTATTTGGACCAAGATAATTGTTCTACCATAATTAGAACCATTTGTGAATAACAAGATTAAGGCTTGTAAAGGGTCTTATCAACAATTATGAGGTGGTATGTTTGGATTACACTATGTCTCATTCAAAAAAAACCTTGCAGTGATACCTGAAGAGATTAACAAGTTTTATTAGCATGTACATTAATCCAAGTACACATGATAATGATTTTGTGCAACAAACTATGGGCCGTATTCTCAGCTGCTGTAGACAATACCTCCATTATCAGGTCATTACATGTTTTTATCTGATGAGTATATCTTTGTCTGAATTTTCATTATACAGGACTAAATTCTCAAACTGTAATCTCAGAGTGACACAAATGCAGCACAGCTTGATCCATGGAGCTCATGTTGATATCTCCATTCAGACACCTTTGCAAAATATGTAGAAATTAGATGATTTTCTTTTTATAAAAATATCAGTCCATTACATTTGATGGAGTCATTCCTGATTTACATAACTAAAAGTGAGAGGTATTTCAACTTCTTTGCTTTCAAGCAGTTTACAGGAACAATATTTTATTTTTAAGCTCTGTTTGTGTTGGATCTGTCCAACTTCAGATATCTGCTATGGGGACATGTACAGCAGAGACAGCTCCCTTTGGCTCCTGTTAGTGCTGATGTGGGTCAGGTCTGGCTGAAATGCAGACCTCTGGGTAGAAGTAATCATCCCCTTAGACTATGGTCATACAACTAGGGTAGAGCTATTGTGGTTTGATGGAGAATCACTTGGTTCCACTAATAAAAGACATCCTTTTTCTTAGCTCTTCAGGCTGCTTAGCTGGAATTTGGCCTTACCTTGCTTTCTCAGGCTGTTACTTTATTGCTTGGAAGCAGTCATATTCGAGTATCTTTTATGATTAGCAGGAAATCATTGGTGAGGCTCTGGCACAGGTTGCCCAGGGAAGTGGTGGCTCCCCCCTCCCTGGAGGTGTTCAAGGCCAGGCTGGATGGGGCCTTGAGCAGCCTAGTGAAAGGTGTCCCTGGAACTTCATGATCTTTAAGGTCCTTTCCAGCCCAAACCATTCTATGATTCTATGAAATCCTATTTCTTCATAAAACATACAACACAAAGATGAAGAAAGCTACTTGAATGAGGACATACCAAGGAGCGCTGCTTATCCTACCATTGATCGAACAGGTGGAGCAACAGCAGCCTGCCAGGGTGGACAAGTCTTACAATGTGTGCTGCCCAAGGGCTTCTGCCTGAAGTTCCCACCTCTGCTTCTTCCAAGCAATCACAGCTGGAGTCGATATTAATGACCAGAAAGTGGCAGACAGTACCTGTTGGTTTTTGCTACTACCTTCTGCATCTACTTTGTATAAAAGCACACAGAGCTCAGGTCTTGCTGCTTATTCTGTGCTTGCCTACAAAAATATTTGTTTATGGCAGTAACTGGTGTATGACTTCATTTCAGACGTTCAGGTGTCTTCAAAGGTAGCTAAACTTCAATGATTTTACTCTGATCAAGTCTGTAGTTATTTTTTTTTTTTAAATGTAATCTCTCAGCTGTCCTCAGGACGATCATATGGGCAAATATTTATGGCTTGAAAACAATTTCTGTACTGACTGTTAAGAGACAAACTTCCACCATACCTCAGTTTCACTCTGTCCCTTTTATTAACTTGCTTTGTGATCTCCAGTGGAAACTTGGCTGAGTTTAGAGACACAGACATGACTGTGGCTCAGCTTAACCTCTCTGAAATGGATGGCAAGGGTTGTAAGATTTAATTAAGCAAACAATTCTTACAAAGTGATAATATGATACTGAAAGCAAGGGAAAACATGTATATTTTTAAAAAAACAACAAAAACCCCACACAACAAGAAAGGTCTAGCGCTGCTCATTTGATCCCAAAGGTCAAGAGATCAAGAGTTGGAAGTTTTTTACTCACTGATTTGGTGCCTCAGAGGTGGCATAATAATTGTTTTAAAGGATTTTTTTTACTGTCCTGCAGACTGTGCTTAACAGCAGTGGTACTTGGCACAGACTGAAATGAGGGAAGAAGTATGCTATAATAAAAGGTAACCTCTCTTTCAAGAGGACAGTGTAATGCTTACTGTCAGGAGGCAACATTTATTGCAATCACTCAGTCCCAGAAGGCTAGTTACCTTATTTTTCATCTAATTTTATATGCTCATGATTGAATTACTGTAGCGAGATCTAAGGAAACATGATGCTTTGCAGACTGCTGTTAGATTATCTCCTCTAGACACTGTCGAAAAAGCAATATGTGCTGGAACAAGGTCACTCCTACTGTCATGTTCATCATAAAATATGAGCTTACACTTTTGTCTCCTCTCATAAACTAGCACAGGCACTGCCATTGATTCCTCTAAGATAAACAGAAAGAAGATCTGGATGGAAGTGTTTTGCTACTTTATACATAAATTTAATTCAGGGCAGAGTTTTTTCATCTGGAATGCAATGTAAAAATGAATTGCATAGAGAAAAGGGTAAGAAATTGCAAGTTGGGGCTGTGGAAAGCAATTTGTTGCTGTTTCTTTAGCAGGGCTCAGACACATACGCTGCAAGGCTGAAGGATCACAGTATTATAGAATCATAGGGGTTGGAAGGGACCTTCAGAGATCGTCGGGTCCAACCCCCCTGCCAGAGCAGGCTCCCTAGCTCATATTGCACAGATAGGCATCCAGACGGGTCTTGAATATCTCCAGAGATGGAGACTCCACCACTTCCCTGGGCAGCCTGTCCCAGGGCTCTGTCACCCTCACTGTGAAAAAGTTCTTCCCCATGTTGGTGTGGAACTTCCTGTGCTCCAACTTGCAGCCATTGCCCCTTGTCCTGTCTACACAGACCACTGAAAAGGGGCTGGCCGATTCCCCCTGCATCCCATACTTAAGATATTTATAAACATTAATAAGGTCCCCCCTTACTCTTCTCTAGACTGAACAGTCCCAGCTCACTCAGCCTTTCCTCATAGGGGAGATGCTCCAGGCCCTTAATCATCTTTGTAGCCCTTCTCTGGACTCTCTTCAGGAGACCCCTGTCTTTTTTATACCAGGGAGCCCAGAACTGGACACTACTCCAGGTGGGGCCTGACCAGGGCAGAGTAGAGGGGGAGGATCACCTCCTTTGACCTGCTGGCTACACTCCTCCAGATGCACTCCAGGATCCCATTGGCCCTCTTAGGCACCAGGGCACACTGCTGGCTCATGGCCAACCTGTCATCAACCAGGACCCCCAGGTCCTTCTCCACAGAGCTCAGTAAAGCACTAAAGCCCAGTTTTAAGTGATAGCTCCTCTACTGATGGAGGAAGCCTTAAGTGACGATGAGTGTTGTCAGCTGTATAGTGGTTTAGTATTTCCATTTTAAATAGGTGCACCTTGTCTCCAACTGCTCCTTCCATCACTCAAGGATTTAACCTGCCAGCGCGATTAATACTTGAGTCCTAAAGAAGTTTCCATGGGGGAAGAAAGGATGTGCAACAATCTCTATTGCAGGCTAACTTGTCCTCTGTAGCACCCCGTGTAGCAGGTTTGGTTACAGCATCTTCACTCATAAAAAAAATCTGTGAAGTCACAGAGACTTTTGTTTTAACAGTGGAACTGGCAAAGATTTTCTGGATGCTGGAGTTCAAGACCCTGCTATGGCTGACAGAGGCTTTGTAATAACCTTTACATTGGTTGGCCAGTCTCCATCAACTGACCTTGGCTGTAAGCTGATATTTGCCAGCTCCATGCACCTAGGGAGGTTTGGGGTTCCTCACAAAGGGTTCAGGCCTTCTAGCTTTGAGATGAGAGAAAGAGCGAAGACCTCTGGCACGTGCATACATTACTGCAATCAGTGCCATTTAATACATGATGAATATGATAGGAGGCCTCCTAATTAAAATTCTTCATAATCATGCCTTATCAGGAAGGGATTAATCATATTTAGGGATGGCATGAAGAAAATTGGTAGTTAGGGAGAGGACTGTAATGAGGGCTGAGTGAAAGCTATTGCCTTATGGTCAGTGTGGTTGCTGCTGATAGAGGAGTGCCTTTGCCACTGCATTCTTTGTTATCCTTTCATTCATCGACCAATTTTGGGAAAAACAGCTTTCACTTTGAAAAGAAACAACAGGGTAGCTTAGAACAGGGAACACTATATTCTTGTATAGGTCTCGAGTCCCTCCTCCTTTTCCAAAAGAGTGAGATTGTGTTTTGATTCAAAATACCATAAAATCACTATAGTTTAGCCTGGCTTTTTGAAGATTATCTCTGCTGGAACCTATGTTTGTAGCTGACTGATAGTCTTTACTGTCAGCATTTTGCAGGTCAGATGACTTTAAAGCTGCCTCTTTCTTTGGAGAAAGGAAAATAGACTCTTCTAACAAAAATGTTAAAGCATTATCACCTGATTTGGATGTCCTCACTAGTACTGCAGTTATCAGCAGCTTAGCCTAGATGCCGCAGATCAATAATCACAGGTAACAGAAATAAAGTCATTTCTGCCTTTCCTAGCAGGCAGTTTTGTAGCTGTAGTGCAAAATGTTGTGTTGTAACCGAGCTGTGCTTGATAAAATACCTAAAGAACCACAGGGAAAGGGATTTATCTGGAAATACATCTGCTTTTCCCCAGGTATGTCCTCTGAGCCAGCAGCCACGATGGCAGCTCTGTAACTGCACTCCTGGCCCTACAGTACTGAAGGATGCCTATAGGCCTGGGAAAACACTAAAAATGGGATTTATAGCTCTTCGTCCCACCAGGTAAAATCCTGGTTCAGTCCCATAAACAGAGGACAAGTGGTACAAAAGCACAGAGTAGGAAAACGTTGCATCTTAAGGATTTTCTTTGAGAGTGATTGATACTAATGAAGAAGCAACACAACCAAATTAGCGATAGTCTGAGTCAAGTTCCTCATACCATTGCACATGTGATTCTTTACGTATTTATGAGTTTTTAAAGGCAAGTGCTGTGATTTTGTTCTTTCTGGAGGCAGCATGTAGCTATAAACTTCTTAGCTCCTTCAACTGTTTCTTGAACATCTAATTATCTTCTTTCCTCCCTCTTGGTGAAATATGGAAACACCATCTGGACATGGAAACACTTAGGAGCATTACTCGCTGCTTCCACTTATTAGGTTTATTCTGAGCATTAAAAACTCCTTTTATTATTCTACATTTCTTTTTTTTCCCGGGTTTTTGTTGGAGTTAGCAAAGACTTTCACAACCAAGTTGCATCAAATCATCTCTCTGCTTTGTGGCAGGGTGTCCTCACCTCACTTTTAAGCATATTTTAGCACCGCAGAGTCCAGAGCATGGTGTAGCATGGTTCATCCTGGAGACATCCAAACCCACGTTTTGGAATCATTTTACAACTCCATTTGGAATCATTTACAACTCCAGATTGTCCTCTGATGCGGTCGCACCACAAGCTCCTGCCCGCGCAGATGATGCAAGTCTGAAATGTATGGTTGCACTTCTGGAAGATACCATATACACAGAAAGTTTGAGTGTGGGCGAGTCTAAATTACAAAAGACATTAAGTGAAATCATCAACTTTAGGAGGGTGCATCAGCTCAGCATTCATCTTGTTTGGACCAGGATTCAAAAGAGGGCTCATGTCCTTGAATGGCGCAGTCTTTCTAAACCCTGTTAGTGACTGCTAACTAGCACCTCACCTGCTTTCATTTAGTCATGTCTCAAGAGCTTTTTACCAAGCACTCCTGGGTGAAAAAAATCCAACTTTTAAAGGAGGCTGGACATCAGAAAAGTAGGAAAACTGGGTTATTAATGGTGTCTCATGTGCTGCACAGCCCAGTGCTGCACATTGTAAAATAAGCTCAGCCAATGGGTGGACGGGTAGGTAGGTGGGAACACCCTTTGAAAGGCCAACATCCAGCACCACTACATAGTTCAGCTCAAGGATTTAAAAAACATGATATTTAAATATTTTTTATGTTCATAAATATAAAATTCTAGGCATTGTTTCTAGTATTATGAGTATACTTAGATGTCATTACTGCATAAAGACCTTGTCTTCTTTGAGAATATGCATTTTTGAAAATCTCCTACTAGTTTTTTATTCTCTCATGGGAGAGCTGGGCTAGCTAGGCTTGAATGCATCCCGAAGACAAGTTCCATTAAACCCAATGCAGTGTTAGGATTTGTTGATGAATTTCGCTCTAACAAATTAACATTTTACTTTGCCCATCTTCTTCAGTCCATTTCATTTGCACTTTTTATAATGCTGAGTTTGGGGAACTTTTTTCCCTGAAATTCCATAAATCTACATAATCCTACAAGTCTGAGTTTTAATCACTAAATATTTTCACAAAAATTGTACTGGTTCTAGCATATGGCTCATGAGAAAATTTTTTTTCTGTAATATTCATAACAAAAAAAAAAAAATCCCAGGGGTTTCTAGTGCTAGGGATGTACTTTCTGAGTAAAAGTGTCTGAATCCTTTCTGGTTTGGTAAAGAAGATCGTGACATTTGTCTTTCACCTTGAGTGAATCAAACCACATTTTGCTTCAGTTTCTCCAGTAATATGTGGAGGGAATGAGATCATCACAGCCACATTATTGGCGGCAATTTTTACGTCTACATCACTTTGAATAGGAAGAGCTAAATATTATTTAATATATTAGGATAATTCTATATTGAGCTTTATCAGGATACAGGGAAGAGGGAATAGAAGTTTTATGGTTGGTAAAATAAATGCTGTGATAGGTGTTTAATTCAACTTAGGGAAAGATATGTGAAGCCTTTTACAACAGTTCCTCAAACGATCATTTTCATGCATTTACCAAGTGGGGAGCAGAGGCAGAGCGAGAATTAGTGGCTTGCCTATGGCCACATCTTGAGTCAAGTATTGTGACCCCCATTTCCTTCCTCATATTGCAAGATGGCACTCTGAGGAAAAGCGCCAATGGGTACTGGAAGAGACCAGAACTGTGTCTCGTTCTGTAGCCTGTCTCCATCAGTGGATGGTGCATAATTACCCCCTTGAGGATTTTTGCAATAATGTACCCATCAGGGACCTGTCTGCCCAGGTCCTGCAATAAGAGGTTGGTTCATGCCTTCAGGCAGAAGAATAATGAACCTCTTTCTACATCTTTCTCAGTTCCTTCATTTAATCAGACCTTTTAACCTGTGCCATTTGGGACAGAACTACCATCCCTGCAAAGTGATGGAAAATCTGGAGACAAGCATTTTTTTATACTAACTAGGGACAAGCAGATGCCAGGAGCCGTGAATCGATGTAAAATGTCTGCTATTCATAAAGCATGAGCTCATAAAGCACCATTTTGTCCCCAAAACCTAACTGCTTTGCTCATTGCTCATTGCCTTACATATCACATAGAAACTTCGTGTGTCATGGTCCCATCATAGTATTCCTGGAACTGGAATAGTTATGCTCAGGTCAACATCAGCACGAGCAATGATCTAAACACCCAGCTTGGCTCTTCCCTGGTTATATTTGGCTATTTATGGGCTATAAAACAACTCAATATTTAGGGAAATACGCCTGCAAAAAGTAGGTGGATTGTTTTCTTTTGTTCCTTTGCTATAACAAGGTAATAATGTTATTTGGATAGTACTGCTGGATTCTCTAAATCCCAAGTTGAATGTGGACTCCTATGATACATATACTTACAAGCAGGTGGAGTGTAATAGTTGTTTCCATTTGTTTGCCATCTGTTTGTGTCCATCTCTAGACATGGAGAGGTCGAGGACATGGTCGGTAACAGTGGTCCACAAGTCATAGAATCATAGAATGGTCTGGGTTGGAAGGGACCCCAAGGAGCACAGAGTTTCAACCCCCCTGCCACAGGCAGGGCCACCAACCTCCAGCCATGATCTAGACAAGGTTGCCCAGGGTCCCATCCAACCTGGCCTTGAACACTTCCAGGGACAGGGAATCCACCACCTCTCCGGGTAGCCTGTTCCAGCACCTCACCACAATCTCTGTAAAGAACTTCCCCCTAATATCTAATCTAAACCTCCCCTTCTTTAGCTTCAATCTATTCCTCCTTGTCCTGCCATTGTCTGCCCTTCTAAAAAGTTGATTCCCTTACAGTTTCTGTGCTCCCTTCAGGTACTGGAAGACTGCAATGAGGTCCCCCCACAGTCTTCAAAGCCCTAACTAACTGCAAAATGCTTATTAGGACACATGAGTTTGATTTTTTTTTTCTCTGTCACAAGCTCCTTTAGATAACTCAAGCAGGTCCTGTAATGCCAGCTTCCTTGAGGTGTTGTGGAAATAAAATCCATTACTAGCTGCAATGCTCAGATGTGCAGGGACAATAAGGGGCATAGAAGCTCCTAGATGGATAAATTACCAGAGTCTTCAATCTATTCAGGGCAGAGAAACCTTCCTCACAGAAACCCAGCTATTAGTATGCAGGAGAGTGCTCCTGTAACAGCACCAGCATGTAAAATGATTACATCCTACTGGAGTGAAGAGTTAACAAGGCATGGCTCCCTACATTTGCTGTTAGATCACAGTACCACACGATGTGTCGTCTCAATAGCAATTCAATAACTAGTCTGTAATTACATCATAGGCCTTAATAAGAGCGGGGTGGTCCTCCCAGGTGCTGAATGCTCTTAGCTCCTACCAGCCGCAGCAGGAGCTGGAGGTACCCAGAGCAGCAGAGGAGCCTCTTGGCAGATTGTGGGTTGGGATTCCAGCAAGACCAGCTTCCCATGCCATCATAACATTTCTCCCTGCCCTTAGAGATAAGCAACGATCTCTTCAACAAGGGATTGAATTTTGAGTTACATCAGCAGTAACACACTGACAAAAAATGTAGCAACCCATTTTGGCTTAAAGCACATAATTATGTATTACATGTTTTCACAGCACCGTGAGTGTGCTACAGAAGAGACCCAGTGCAGCTGCAGGGAGGGGTATCTTCCCATGGCTTTTTCAGTTCCTTAGGTACATCTGTGTGTGTGCAATTTGCTCCTTGTGTGAGATATGGAAGTATTGGCCTTCTAAGTAGGATTTGAACAAGGAAAAAAAGTGTTTGTCAAACTCTCCAGGGAGAGCATTTCATTAGGAGTGTTTTCTGTCAACACCCATGTGTTCTTGGTTTGGAGAGATGAAGAAGCCAAAGTTCCTGCTTAATCTCTCCAGGTAACCACTGCATGTGGCCTGTGGTATCTCTGGCAGATGGCTGGGGAAAGCTTGCTGCTGTGGTGTGGTGAGGCTGAGTACCACACACCACTCAGAGCCTCTGTGGGTTGGGATAAGGACAGTTTACTGACAACAATACCAGCCCACAGCAAATTTCACTCATATTTATATATATATATATATTTCTATATATTATATAGAAATACATCTATTCTATGTAAATATGGATTTTATGTTATATAGTATATTATGTACTTCATATATTTCTTTGTAAATGTATAATTTATATAATTACATTGCATATATATAAAAAAACATTTACATGTATAAAGTGCCTATCACCGTATTGATAAACCTCTGATAAGATACTCTGTGTTATCACACCCAGTAATAATACAGAATACCTTACCAACCTGACAGTTACAGTGTGCTGCACAACACAAGGACCAACCTGACACCCCAACCACACTCAGACTGCCCTGGAGGCACCAGGAGCACCTCTCCCCAACCAGCCCCTTTTATGGGGGAGTGATGTCAAGTGGTGTGGAAACAGCTCGGGCTGACTCAGCTCACCTGGGCTGGCTGCTGAGGAGGATGACTCTGGCCTGGGTAGGACCAGGACATGTGGGTACAAGTATTTCACTCCAGGGCCTGAAACAAATCTTAAGTGCACAGGGGTAATACCTCCATTTAATCCTTACTTGAACTTAGTTACGTAGAAAGCCTGCTGCCTGGCAGTATTTCTGAAGTATGTGGGCTTAGTGTCAACTAATAACATCATAAAACTACCCATCATGGTAATGGCAAAGCTGCTCAGAGAGTCTCTGAAGCACTTCTTACTGAAACTCAAGTAAATGTTTTCTAAGCACAGCTGCTCCTGCTAAGAGGGCCAGAGCTTGGCAATTCAGGTGACCTTTGGTGAGGATCATAATAAATTATGTCGCTGAGGTAAACTAAAGAGACTTAATTAGATGCTGAAATAACTACTGGTGGTGGAAAGGAGTTTTATTAACCAAATCAAGAGCCTGTGGATAGAGAAGCTCAATGGGCACACCCAGGTTTAAGCGAACGTGGAAGGTCGCTTCCTGGGTTTTACTGAAGGAGTGTGCACTGGCTGCCACCAAGCCTCACTGCAGCTGTGCTGGTAGCTCTGAAGCACACAGCCGAGGCTGACAGCCAACTTTAAACTCTGCCCTTACTGCAGGCACCCTAAGCAATAGTTCCCAGATGGTGACTAGGAGGAAGGGGCTCAGCAGAAGGTGGTTTCTACCTGCTGTCCCGACTGATCGTGCCTTTCTGTCCCACCTCACCTTGCTGTGAACTGCAATAACCCCCTGTCCTGGTTTTGGTCAGAATGGAGTTAATTTCATTTGTAACAGCAGATGAATGCTGTGTTTAAGAGTAAAATGGGAGTAGTGCTGATAACACCCTGATGTTTCTAGTTGCTGTCAGACAGTCAAGGACTTTCTCAGCTCTTCATGAGAAAGGAGGGGCAAAGCCAGGACAGGTGACCGAGCTGACCAAAGAGAGTATTCCACGCCAGTTACGTCCTGCCCAGGATATCGGGGGCTGACGGGAGGAAGGCCTGGGGCGGCTCCGGGACGCGCGGTTCTTGGGGGACGGTCAGGTTCTGGGACGGCTCTGGGTGGCACGGCCTGAGTTGTGTGGTTCGGTGAGAAACTGCATTGTGTATCAGCAGCTTCATATATTTTTGCTTTGAAGTCCTGTTAGTATTGTTACATTGTATCTTTCTGTTATCTTAGTAAACTATCCTTATCCCAACCCACGGGCCTCTTAATTTCTTGATCTTGGGGTTATTTGCCCCTTTCTCTTCCTTTTTCCTTCCCTTACTTTGTCACCCCCCTTCCCCTTCCCTTTAACCTGCTCTTTTCCTTTAAGGAGCAGGCAGCTGCGTGGATCTTGGCCCTCAGCCAGCGTGAAACCACGACACCCCCCAATAAAGCACCTTTTTGTGTCTTTCATCAGTACATCTTGGAGGACCAAGGGACCACAGGGACTGGAAAACAAAGCCTATTGCTATTGAATGAGCCAACTCCAGCCTCTGTCCACCTTGGGGGCTTTTTCACCAGTCTGCTACCCACCCATGCCACAAATAGACTCTCTCTGAGTTGGGTCCAGGAGCTGAGCTGAATGAAAATTAAATATAATATTATTTTCCTGCTTCGATCAATTCTAGAAGTCATTCTGGTGTTTTGGTGGATGGTTGTGCAGACATTTCAGATAGTTCAAGGGAGTGGAATCAAGTGGACGAGGTGGAGTGGAAATGGACATCACTGGTTTAATTTTTTAGGAAACCTCAGAGTAAAGATTTGGAAGGGTTTTATGGACTGTCTGATGATGATTTTTACTGCTACACCCCAGAGTGGAGTGGTATCTATTATTCAAAAATAAATTCTGGTTTTCATCTGCTGGCCTAGAGTTACATGATTTTCCATCACAGCAAGCGTTATGATGTGCTTCAACAGAAAGGTGTGCTACTTACTGCTTTATGTGCACTTCATGAGAGTTCAGATTTTCTGAACCATCTGAGCTGTCCTTAGCCCGGATCTGGGGTCTACAGCAAGGAGTAGAAAGAGTGTTTGACACTCTGTGCTATGTGGGTCTGAATATGGTGGGTAGAGGGGAGGCAGTTCTCTCCTTGTGCCTGAACAGGCCAGGAATCTTAGCCAGATTATCTGGCTAACAAAATCCAAGATGCACAGGAAACCCAGAGGTAAGGCTGAAGTGCAGCTCAATGTCCTGCAATGCGGTAACAGCCCCCAGGAACCCGGCATCACCCAACACTGTGGGTGCAGGTTCCCACCCAGCTGAACGCTAAGTGAGCACAGCAGCAGCCATGCTGGGGCCTGGAAGGCATGCCCAGTGGCTGCTCACGTCTTGGGTCACTGAGTGACCGTTATCTGTTGTGGCCAGAATGGTTTCCTACACAAGGATGATGACAACAAGGCTTAGGGGTTTGTATACCCAGTAGCGGGAGGCTGTAATTAGTGCTTCCAGGCAAACTGTGACCTTTTGCAACTTTTCCTGAGGCTTATGAAGCTTAAATTAGTTTCTGCTGTTTGAAAGCATGCACAGACTTAATCTCTTCGTCCTATTTATATTATAATTACCATATAATTCACATTTGCATTCACTTGACTCCCTTTCTTACTTAAAAGCCAAGGTTGGGTCTTTCGTCTCAACTCCTTTGTGTGCAGTTCATGGGTCAGAAATCCCGTGGGTAAAGGCAGGACGGGGAGAGCTTGTTCTCACTCCCATGCTAGTAAGACTTCAAAATAGCAGACTGACTTGAAAAACTCCTTTAACACAAACAGCGGATACCAAAAGAGCTGTTTCTCCAGGAAAAGAGAAGATGCTATTAGTGGTTTGGAATTTGAAAGACAACTTCTTTTCCATCTGCTGTTAACAGCATAGTTATTAAAGTAGTCTGAAACTAATTAAAACAGTGGCTTTTGTGGATGATCCTGTCACATTTTGTCTTCCTTTAAGTAGACCATTCATTTATTATTAAAATATTTCACTGTACTTTTTTTATGTCTTTAATGAAGTGTAACGTACCCATAAACTCTGTGACATAGAACAGGTGGAAAAAAATAAGTATGAATATTTATTAACAAAATTAACAGAAAGCACCAGTAATTTCCAGTGCATGGGGGAAAAAAAATACCATGGAATGAAAGTGAAAGTCCTATCCCCTTTAAAATTACCTCATTCTGCAAAGCACTACGTGTTCCTTGCTTTCTCATGCTTTGGTCACATTTTCTTTTTGACTCTTGCTTGGAAATGGAAATTGTCTGGCATCACCCCGAGGAAGGTAATCTATCACCTGCTTACAGCCAGGGCTCTTGTCACTTGGTCATTCTGTACATATAGAATTTTATCTGAACTCCACTCGCAGGAGATAAATGACCCTGACAAGAGGCTTCCTCGGATAGTTCCAATAATGAAGCTTCACAAATCAGGCAGTGGCCTCCTGCATGTTGAGACTAGGGTGCATGTGCGTTATTTCCAGCTATACGAGCGACCTTGGTTGAACTCATTACTCTGCAGTGGATAGTACAGATGTTACCATCCGGCAAGATTTAAAGCTTCCTCTAAGGAAAACTGCTTCTTTCACCTTGTTCGCCAGCTGGACCGGCTGTAAGGTTTATTGCTGGCTTTTGTTTTCTGTTTGCATGATACTTGTCTAGTTCTTTATTAATGCAGTCAGTACATTGAGGATATATTAAAACCTGTGAACTCATGGGAGGAAAACAGCTTAATAAATAGACAATGCAAAACAATGTTATTTACATGGTGGGGGGGGTTAAAGTCAATACCCAAAATTGGTTATTACTTAACCAGCTAGGATATCATTCTTCCATTGCAAGAGAAGGTTCCTTATGGAAAAGAATGAATTAAGGTTATCTAAACAAATTTACCCTGGGCTTTTAATGGAAAAAACACAAAGTACGCAATGGGGTTTTATTCTGTCAGTGTTAGTGAGTTGTATAGGGCATTGAGAGTATTTCCTTTCATCCTGAGATTGCAAGGAAGCATCCTTTTCCCTTGGATGTGAGCTATTAGAGGGGATGGGAGAAGTAACGAGGACTGCAACACACTTCCTCCCCTTCCACAGCTCTACCAGAACATGACTACACAGTGTCTCCATTATGATGGTACTTTTTAATCATGGAATCACAATAGTAAAGGAAAATCCAGTTTGGAATGGACCTTAGGAAGTCACAAGTGCAACCTCCTGCTCTGTGCCATGTCAGAGAAGAGATCAGACGAGGCTGGGCAGAGCTACGTCTAGTCTTGTCTTCAAAGCCTCCGAGGATGGAGAGTGCACAAGCTCCGTGGGCATGCTGAATTATCCAGAGAACTTTGGAAGTAGGCAGGGAACACAGAAAATGTCAGCCATGTTCCTCCACATACAGTATTTCTTTTAGGATTAGCAGATAATAATCCACAAGGTACTTAAATATGTTTTAATAACAGGGACAAATGTTAAACTTCTGCTTTCATCTATTTTCAAAGTTTGCAGAAAGCCTAGATTAAAATTGAATTGAAGGAGGTTAAATTGATGGGAAATTCAATTAGAAATGGCAGAAAATAGAACAGAAATCAGAGGAGGAGAGGTGGGTATGGGAAATTGTCTGTTCAGATTTATTCTTCCAACTGTAGATCTGAACCAGCATAATAGAAAAAAATGCCATAGCCTTTTGGGAAGTCAACAATCCCCACGTGAGCTTTAGTGGTACCCTGGTTTTTACATCTCCAGTACGCAGGTTCAGGAACTCTGCAAGCAAATTCTCCTAACCTACCTCCATTTATTCAGCTGATCTTATTGCTAAAATGGATGAATATACCTGCAACTTGTTCTTTAAGGCTGTAGGCTTTCCACATCCCTCCTTGGAACCATCCACACACGTTACTGCATTATGTCTGTTGAAAGCTTTAGCCAAAGCCTCGTGCGAGGAAGGAAATGCTTTCACTCAGCCCACTCGATGTGATGCCTCATTGGATTATATTAATTAGGAAGGAGAGGATGGGGATTAGAGAAAGAATTGTAAGGGAAGGTTAAGTACCAGCTAAATGAAAGAAGACAGTAGATTATGATGAAGAGAACTATCAGGCTAATTGGAGATCAGCAGCAGGGTTCATTAGGAGCTGGTCTTGGGAATGACCCTACTTAGCTTGTTCCTTACTTAGCAGCCCGGGAACCCAAATCTGGACCCAGCTAATGAAATTTGTTAAGGCCCCAGAGATGATAAGCATCATCAGAAGGCAGAGAGGAACAGTGGAGAAGCTGGCTGTCTTGTGGGGCTGGAGTGGGAGAAATTAACAGTACAAAGACCAAGATGAAGCACATAGCAACTCAGGGCAAGGATTTGTCTTGTATGCTTGAAGCTCTTGAGTTACAAATGCCTCAGAAGAGGGGACAGCTGCATGGGCACACAATGCTGGTCTCTGGATGTCTGAAAACCACCTGCTGTTTGTGGCCATGGAAAAGGCAAGTGCTCTTTTAGGATGGATGAGGCAATTTTCGAAAGAACTTGGCAAGTAGCAGTGCCACTGTATAAGGACCAGTTAAGATGTCCTCTACAGCAGGGGTCAGGTCCTGGTCATTTCTGTTCAGGAAGGAGGAACTGAACATGAAACACTCTTGCATTAAAGAATAAGAGGAAAAGAAAATCTGTTTTACAAAAAGGGAGCTAAAATAATTTAATTTATCCTGCTGCATGAGGGGACGCATGGCTGCTCTAACTGTAATGGGAATATTTGTGATTAGTAGAAAACAGTGTGTTGGCACAAACCCAGAATGGTGTAAAGTGGTGTGACAGCCAGTGTAGCTTCAAGTTAGAAGGCAGCTCCTACCAGAAGTGTGAGACACCAGTAGGAATTACATCAGCAAAACCAGAGTTCTATTCAGAGGGCATTTGTCAATACTTTTATAATACACAATTATCTGAAGAGGCAAGGGAGGATCTTCTCAGATGCAGAGGTCCCATGTCCTTCCATGTTTCAGTGACCACAGGAGAGGCAGCGGGGACAGAGATGGTTAGTGCCAGCCCAGATTCCCACACTGCTCTTCGTAGGCACCTCTCAAAATCCCGTGGAGGAAACTCAGGACCTGGCCACGCTTATTCACCCCAGCAACACTTTGAAGAACCCGCCAGAGCTATTTTGTGTAGTGTAATTAAGGACACATCTCTTGCTCTCTTGCCCTCTAGGTGCTGCTAACAGCAGTCACCTCAGAACAACCAGATTTATTTCTGCTGTATATAAAGCAAGCGTGAAAAGTACTCCTGGTATCAGACAGGGCAGAAACAAGCGGTACCCTCAGCGCTGTTTGTGCAATCCTGTGAAGAAGACAGTATTGATTATTTTACCAGACAAGTTACATTTGAGGAAGCAAAGATTAGATTAAAAAATTAAATGCCTTGGGGGAGGGTGAATAGCAGCACAAATCTGTGTGATGTTTGTGTCAACAAGGTTGCCAAAGCAAACAGCACGAACATCTGTCCACGGCGGAGACTGGAAAACACTGTAAGCAGGGAAATTATTTTAATCGTGAGCAGCAGTTCAGGGGAACTCACCATGTCTTTATTTATTAGGATGATAATATCGCCCCAACATCTGAACTTTATGCAGCATGTATAAATAATTCATGGATTAGCAAATAAAGAGATCTGGAATCTGTACGCAGAGATGGCTGTTGCCAATTATCTCGCTTGTGCAGAGCCAGACCCTCTCGGCTCCCAGTGCTTGCAGCTGCTCTTTTAAATCATTCATCAGCGCTTAAGAGATACGCTGGTGGCGCTGGCAGAGGGTATTTGAATTTTCATTGTTTACACACTGTGAATTTAGCTTCTGGTCTGAAATCATCTGCCACGTTGAAGCCTTTGAGGATACGGATGAGAAGAATAAGACAATTCCTCTTTTTTTTCTCCCCCTTTTTAACACTTACATAACTTTAATTACCTTTTTTTGCGATTTCACTTCATGCTCTTTTTATAATCAGTTCTTTCATTTTAAAGTTGCAGCTGATACAATTCCCTGTGCTGTTTTGATCATGAAAACATCAGGAATGCTTCGGGATATCCTCTTACAAGTATTACCAAACAAATGTCTGGCAGATATTTTGTTCAAAGTTGTATGATTTTCTGGTTTTATTTTCAAAATCTATACCTTCCCACCTGAATACCTAGAGCTGCTTCTTTCTGAAGGTGTTTCAGCAGAACCCTCTTGGAAATAATAATGAAAACTGCTTAAAAAATTGATGACAAGCCGTGGTCAATGCTTTTTCTTGTCAAATTACTGAGGCACTTTCAGATCACGGCGGGTAGTACTTCCTTGATGATAAATTTGCCCGTGTCATTATAGTGATACGGCTTAATTTTCTTCTAGCATGGATAATGACAGTAACATTTTTAAAGTCAAAGACCTTATGATAAAGCCAGATTTTTAGCTGCATTAATTGAAAACCTCATTCTAGTAACGAGAGATTTAGGCAGTGTTATTACTGTGCATCTATCCAGGAATGTACAGTGTATGTCTATACACACAGAAGTCCTGCTGCCGATTGATTTGGCCCATTCTCTTATGCTACAAGTAAAGTGGCAGCATTAAAGCTGCTGCCAAGTTGCAGAGGTTAGCTGGTGTGATGCTGGAGCCAAGGAGAGGGAAGCAGAACAGGCCGTGCAGGTGAAGCGGTTCCAGCACACCCCATCCCGCTCCTGCCAGAGGGATGCAGAGAGGGCTAACAGGGTATAAACCCCTCATGGTGCCACCCAGCATCCAAAAAAATTTTGAAGAAGTTGTTGTGGAGCAGCAGTGCCAGGTCCCACATCCATGGGTGTACCACAGCCCTGCTTAAACTACCCCTCCACAGAAAAACAGCACGCCTGTGAATGGTCACCCTGGTTGCGGGATATGTGCCGGGTCTCTCTTACCTTTTCACATTGGTGGCAAAGCAGCTCAGTATCTGCTTTACATTTAAGGGAGTGCTTTGTGGTTTATTCCACAAGGAGCACGGGCAAGTGCTTACATCCAGCCTGTACCTGATGCTCACATGTGCTCAGGACCGGCTCTAAGCAAGAGGCAGAGCACTCACAAAGTTTCCAAGGGGGACAAGCAGACACAGGCGCTCATCAGCGCTGATTAAAGAACAGAAGCAGCAGACTGTGCCAGGGCTCAGGAGTCCCAATCAAAGCCCGTTTGGAAGGGCTCTGGAGAGAGGAGACACGGAGCAGAGGATGTCCTCGCTCTGCTTCTGTCAGCTCCCAGCAGTTCATTGAACAAATTAGGTTTCACTCTTAGATCTGCAAATGACAGTGGATGGCATTTACCAGATGGCATGTGTAATGGGACTGTCACACCGTTATAGGCTTAAAAATAAAGTATGGGAGGCAGCTAATGAATATATACTTCCTAATTTCAAGAATTTCGTTCTATCCCTGTCAGGCATTAGGCATTCAACTTGTGAGTGTTGGAAGACTTGATGTGTGTGCATTAAAAGACATAGTCTAGCATGTAACTAGGCTGGTTTACTTCTAAATTTGGCATTGAAATAAGCAATTTGCACCATTCCTAAAAAAACCACATTATTTTCCTTCTTAATGACGTTCAGCCAGCTCACAAGTGAAATGCATTGTTAAATGGAATGTCATCATGGGGAATATTTAATATCAAGAGTTATCTTTCACATAAACCTAATGATTCTACTCTGTAGATTCCCACCTTTAGCGTTTTTCCTAATTTGATGAAAACTAAAAATCGAGGAACTCAAAAGTCTCCTTTGTCAAGAATGCTGTTCCATATTTTAAAATACTTTTATTTGATGCTACCTCAAACTGTATATTTCTGTATGGGACTTTAAAATATTGATTTGTGGAGATGACAGGAAGGTAGTGAGGGACTATGGAAACAATATATAGTACATTGAAATTTCTAAACTATATGCCAGCATTTTTCCTTATTTAGTAGTTTCTCATTTTTTCCCAGTACCAACACAAAAAGAAATAATAAATTAGAAAACAAAAGGATTATATGCATTTTATTTCTCTCTTCATCCCTTTCTTTTTGTTAGGTGTTTTTGTGTTAATTAAAGGACTGCTGTAGCTGTGATTGAAGTCATCTGGGAGGATTGCTTTTATTTTCAGTGATGATTTTATCATGCCCATGATGAATTGTTTATTAGGTTTGTTGCCTTCCCAGCAGACTGGCTTCTGGGACTGTAGGGTAAAGGCAGGGCAGATTTATAAATAAATATGGTCAGCATTTCAATGTGTATTGGCAGCAGGAAGGTAAATTCAGCTGAATCCTGGTGAGTAGAAGGCGGATTTCCTCTGTGCATTATACTCACTTAGCTGCATTCAAAGAAAATGGTGCAGACAAAGGAATTGCATTGTTAATGAAGAAAACTGCTAATTACTGAGAAACAAAAGTCGAGTTGCCATATCAGCCAGCTGAATTATAAATAAAACGTTTTTCTGCCTTTTTTCTCTGTAAGTAAGGTTGACGTGTAAGGTTCTTGATGGTACGCAATGGGATCGGGTCTGTTGGCAGCACAGGGAAAACCATTGACATAATTATAGCACCTTCTTGTTCTCAAGAGCTTGTTCCACTTACCAGACCAGTACAGGTGGCTCTCATTTCTTTGCCATTTGTGTGTGTGCCATCAGTCACAGCATTGCAGGCGCCTTTCCTAAGCCACCTCTATGCAAATTGTGACTGATGATCACCCAGGAGTAGGTTGAAGGACTCGAGTCATTTTACAGGGTCTTTAATCCCAGTGAATATCAATCCGCTTTAAACTGCCTTAATTTTGAAGCCTAAAAAGTGTTGGGCTTTTTGGTATCGATGTAGTTCAGTGGGAGGTTTCCCTGCATGCCGGCAGCGTGCTTCCAGACCATCGGAGCCAGAGAAAGTAGGAGACATTGTTTCTAATAACCATTGCTCCGTGGGTCCTTTGTACAGATGGTTCTGAATTTTGCCATCCCCACCAGCTACATGCTGTCATCATACAGGACATTTGAACTGGAAATAGAGCACATACAAAAGAGAAGTCCTGTCACAAAAACTGGTGAGTCTGCACCTCGAGTCCCATGTTCAGTTTTTGGTCACTCACAACAAGAGGGACACTGTGGTGCTTGAGTGGGCCCAGAGAAAGGCAACAAAACTAGTGAAGGGTCTGGAGTATACATCTGATGAGGAGCGGCTGAGGGAACTGGGGTTGTTTAGCCTGGAGAAGAGGAGACTGAGGGGAGACCTGATCACTCTCTACAACTACCTGAAAGGAGGTTGTAGCCAGGTGCATGTTGGTCCCTTCTCCCAAGTCAGAACAGATAGGCAAGAGGAAATGGTCTCAAGTTATGCCAGGGGAGGTTTAGATTGGATGTTATGAAAAATTTCTTCACTGAAAGGGTTGTCAAGCATTGGAACAGGCTGCCCAGGGAGGTGGTGGAGTCACCATCCCTGGAGGGATTTAAGATGTGTAGATGTGGTGATTAGGGACATGCTTTGGTGGTGGGCTTGGAAGTGCTAGGTTAAAGGTTGGATTTCATGATCTTAAGGTTCTTTTCCAACCAAAATGATTCTCTGACTGTGATTCTTTGATCCACAATCTTCACCCATGCCTGGACGGGAACCCTCTGGCTCTGCTGTTGTGAATTGTTGCTGGGTGTACAGATGCTGCTGCGTCATATTATATTACACTCTGGGGAAAAAGAAAGAAAATAAGATAACCACTGCCTCTGTGGTTAAGGATTAACCCCTTCATCACTACAGTGCTTCATCCACTTTCCTGAGCAATATTGTCATTGGAAAAGCATGAACAGGTATGGCAGTAACATACGAGTGGCTGTGCCAGGTCAGACCAAAGCTCCTTCTGGCCCAGTGTCTTCAAGAGCAGTCAGCAGATGATAATTGAAAAACAAAGAGAAAGAAGCTAACAACTACAAAATAAACCCAATCTCATGTACCATTTTTTCTATCAACCAGCTACTTGGTGACTTTCTGAACAAGGTGCTGAATCCAGACAACTGTGATAAAGACTGTAGCATCCTACAGCACCCTATGCTGAAGACTGTATTGGCCTGTGGTAAAGACTACAGCGTCCTAGAGACTGTAGCATCCTATGGCAATGAATTCTGCAGTTCCCTGATGTGCATTGCATTGCAGTGATAATCCTTTTTGTATACTAGTGACCAATTCCAAAACCCAAATGCTGCATTTTAAGACAGTGTATGTGGTCTCTTTTTTTGGTGTAAGAGCCAAACTGGTGTTTAATTAATTTTATAAAAAGCTAAAAAACAAAACATTTGCAAAATGGCAACAGTTATCCCTAGCTATAATATGTAAATGATTTGTGCTGTGATGCTTGGGTGTCATTAGAATAATTTTAAAAGCAAGTGATTTAATTTTGTTTGTGCTAATTATAATGTTTACAAATTAGGGAAAGATGCATTTAGCGGTCCGTTGGGAAAGGGCTTTGAAACCTCACATATCTTTGAGTATACAGTACTGTCATTTATTCACAGAGTCTTTCTAATACCAGGGTGATTTGCTTTTTAGATTACTCTTGCATGGAAGGCAAGTCTCAGGAGTCTTCAGCTCCGTGGAATTCAAACCCAGGTTCACGTGTGTCTGTGTGTATGTCGATAGATATTTAACCAAGTTCTTTTCTTCTTTCTTTTTCCCTTCCCAAGGTCCCCGAGTCCCGATGGTGACTGTTCACAACACAAGCAACGCACAGAGTAAGAATGGGCTTGAGCCTTGCAATTCTTCGCAGCGAAGTAGCCAGGCAGGACACTGAGATGTAGCTGCCCTTTAGTAAACTTACACTAGCGGGCACCCCAGACTCTACCTAGATGCAAGTCATGGGCTAGGAAGACAGTGGTCTGGACATGACATTTGTTACCAACTTTCTCAAAAAAATGCAGAATCCAGATATCTCTCTCTTTTTGTTAGTCTTTCCCAAATACTGATTTATGCCCTACTCAAAAATAACAAATACTTAGCTTAATCTAATTTTTAAAAATATATTAAAATCACTCTGATGTGGATTACCAGGTTGGAAGAGGTGACACAGAGGACTGAGCCCCACAAGTTGTACCTCTGCCTGGTTTCCCAATTGGTTCCCGGGGATTGCAGCCCGCACTTGTTCAGCACAACTTTTGAAATGCCAGCGAGTCACATCTGCACCAGTGGGAAGATGGAATTATTCCAAATACAGGTTGTTCCCTCAGAATCTTTGGTACTGGCTGTAGCCATTGCCAAACTGGTTGGGACTCCTCGTAGAACCACAAGGCTCCAGGGGTTCCTTCTTCATGCCCGTGGCATTACAAATTGTCAAGAGGGATCCAGTTCTTACCCTTAACTCAACATGGCAGGGAGCCTCAGACAGACAGCCCCTCTGTACCCCTTCTTTGCAGGGGTTCTAAACCATCGTGCCCCTTTCTCTCTTTCATGGGTCTCAGGAGACTACATAGCAGTGTGAGGAACTGAGAGTCGTAAGAAACCAAGGTTTATCTGTTCCCATCCTTTTGATGAGAGACCCTTTTCTTTCATTTTAATGTAGTGTTCAGCCCAGCCTGAACCTGCAGTAAAGGGCTTCAGGCATTGCTGTAGTACAAATAATAAGCAACAGCTTTATTCTAGCTGCTCCGTATGTGGCCAGTACCCGATTCTCAGGTGTTGGGTTTGCTTAGCTGGATTTATGGCTTCTCACTGCTGCGGGGTCTGCAAAGGAGCAGAGCAAACAAGCTCCCAAGCTGAAAGTGTTCTGTGAAGCACTGAGCTCCTTAATTTCCCATGGAAGGTGGTACGTGTAGAAGGAAAGGCTCCTGTGGCACCAGGACACGTAAGAAAAAAGCTTAGGATCTACCTTGCTTTATACAGGTTCTGTGTGTGTGCCTTTTTATTCCCCATTCTCAGTTTCCCTTGGCAGCAGGCATTTCAAGCTCTCACACCACTTAGAAAAGTTTTGCTTGCAATCAGGATGTGTAGAGTGCAACCCCAAATTCTGATTGATTTTTTTAAAATCAAATTTAAAATCAGATTTGTAGCATATTGTATTCTCTGCCAGTAACCCAGAAATACTCACTATTGTTCCATCTACTGCCAAGTGTCTAATACTGTTAACGAAATGTTTTGTACATTTAACTCTAATTTATCCTCCCATCCTTTACAATCAAGTTGCCCCAATTAAAATGTTCCTTTGCAGAGAAAGACGTGCGTACAATTTTGCAGCATCCTGAAACGAGTTAGGTGAAAGCAATATACTGCTGCATGACTGTCCTGTAAGGGCAACAGTAGAGAGCTGTACTGCCAAAGTGAAGGAAGATAATGACTCTGAACCATGACTTAGACCCTTTGCCATCTCCTTGCTTACAGGGTGAGAATGAGATAAATATTTATTTTCATCGTGCCTCAGTTTCCCCGCTGGTATATAATATATGGAAACTACTTCTAAATAAATATGCAGAAGTCGGCACTTACACCTATTCTGGTCTACAAAAATACAATAATTGTAGGGGGGGTTTTAATACTGAAGGAAAAAATGCAAGCTCCTCACTTTTCCACCTTTCTGCACCAGTGACCACTCCTGTGTCAGTCTGTGTGAAGGGTGTATCAGCTCTTCCTCTTCCCTGCAGAGACCTGGGCTTAGCAGTGCCCTCGCTGAGCATAACTCCAGGCGATGCCCACACGGCTGCCACAGGGCTGGGAGAATTCCTTAGCTCTGACCTACAGCTCCGAAGCGTTTTTCTTTTTGTCCCACTTGAACACAGTACTTTAATTTGACCCTAGAAACAGAGATGGCTGACTGACTATAAAAGCATGTAGAGCACAGCTCTCCGGTGAACTGCATTGCAGCCTCCTGGGCAGTCTGATAAAATACTTTCAGGTGAATTAAATGAGAGATGCTACAAAACAGAAACAGCAAATGAAGGGCTTGAGAAAGTAACATAAACCACACTGAGACTAGTTTTATTTTGACAGGTATATATGTGCAGCATTTCTTTCATAGAGAACTGGATCTAGTCATGCACAGAACGCATCCCCTGCTGAACTTCATCATTTTCTGCATATGGTTATTATTTCCCCTGGTTCCTTTTTTTCTCCCCTTCATTCTTTTGCTTTTGATGAAAGGGCAATTGACAGTTGCATGTTACCAAATTTCCTTATTTAATATGAGCCCATTACTCTATAAAGGGAGTTTGCCTCTGTATTCTGCAATAATCAGATAATAGTGAGTTGCACTGAATATTATAGTGTGCTTACATTTAATTAAGCAATGACCATTTGTACTCTGCAGACTCAAGCTCCCTGTGGTCCTAAAGCAGAAAAGAAAGTCCTTTAGGAGATATGCCAATCTTTTGTGTTTCCTCCACAGTCTTCCTAGCTTTCCGTGAATGCAATTATATGAACAAATAAAATGGCTCGACTAAATTCCCCTACGTGGCAAGCCCCTTTCTGCTGATAAAGCTACTTGTGTGTGCCATAATTAAATGGGAATCTTAATATTTAACTAAACGTAATAGGCCGTTGCTTTGCACTTCCATGGGGGGTGGTTTTGAGGTTTCAAGAGAGGTAAGCCAAGCTTTTCAGAAGCAGGGTGAATAGTCATTGAACCAATATGCTATTGCTGAAAGATCTCCAAAATGTATTAACTGGGAAGGACATGGTTTTGTGCTGTGCCTGCTGTTCAGCAGAGATGGGCAATGGGAGCGTGATGATCGGGTACCGTAAGTATTATCTGAGGAGCTGGGGTCACGCTTCTGTTTATCAGTGAGTCTCAAAAGGGGTATTGCAGCCAATGAAACACATGATTTGGTGCAAAACCTCAAATGCTCCTTGGCACAGATCACGCCCTGGATGCTTCGGGTTCAAACCCAGGCTGATGCCATGGGGATGAGCACTGCGACAGGCTCCCCACACCTAGATTCACTGCCACCACAGTGGGATCACCCTGACCCTTGAATCCCTCCCCCCTGGGGCTCGGGTGCCTTGCCATCACCAGGAGACATTGCCCACCGCCTAGCACACACAACCTGAAATGTCTCCTAAAGATGAACCCCTTCCTTACCGGGTGGGGAGGACTTGCTGTTTGTGACGTTGGAGGTGGTCACTTTGTCTAAAAGAGGCTCAGCGGTTAGAGGAGGTGGTCTGGATGTGGGTAGAAAGGTTAAATCCCAGGAAGGAGGAAGGAATCCTCTATTACAGTCCCAGAGAGCCCTTGGATAAAAGACACAAGCGAAATGAACAATTCTGGAAACACTCTGAAAGCCAAGACTGCTCCAAAACCTGACATAGCACATTTATATGATCTTGTTGCACTCTCCTCTCCCCATGGCTTTCCTTCTCGGGGATTTCTTTAGTGTAGCAGTCCAGAAGCCCTCCACAGATTCCCCCTATTTCCCCATTCGTTATGTGTAACTTGGGCACAGACTTGAGGACTTCTTCATTTGACACCCAGCTTTGCGTGCCAGATAGACACTGGGATTCATAGTACTGTCTCAGCACAGAAGGTCGCCTTCCCATTTGCTGTAAATCAGCTGAATGTCTGATTTCAGGAATACAGAGTCCTGCCAACGCAGAACCTGGGGGAGGTTTCAGAGACCTAACTGGATTAGATGCCTGTGAGAACTGGAAGGAAATTCTTTCATAAGAAAACAAATATTAAGGCAGATGTAAAATGTTATAATGCTTTTTCACAAGCGATGCCAAAAGTTTTTGCCATCTTGTCCTTCTCCTTGCAGAAATTTTTGAGCTGGAGGTAAATGAAAACGTGCAGCTGGCTGTAAATGACAGGCAAATGCCTAAGGTAGAATACATGGAAATCAAGATAGACGATTACAGTAAGTAGCACCTTTCCTCTCTCTTATTTCTCTTTTCCCTCTTCACTGCTACTGCTGTGAAATGATACAGTCATCTTGGCTAGACTGGCAGGAGGAAAAATTACTCTGGCTCTCAATAAACTCACACAGTTTGCAAAGCACTCTCTTAGGATGCGCTGCGTGAGGAGGTTATTACAGAGACAGGATTTGATGACAGTGCAGCTGAAGAAAGGCAAAATGATAGCATTGGGGTTTTTTTTCCTGCTAAAATTTTCCATGTAGAGAAAAACCCACTCAGGGATGTGACACGGTGCGGTGCCCCCATTGTTCAGGGCAGTTACCCTGCCTGGACCGGTGTATTATTTGAGATGGGTTTGAAGTGGGTTTGTATGTGCTTTCTGGCTGTAGTTGTGGCCTCCTTTCAAAGCTGTATCATTTGATAGGGTTGGGAAAAAAAACCCCAGCCTTATGAGAGAAGCCAAAAGAGATTTCACCTGGAGTAAAGGCAGCAGAAACATGGAGCAGTTTATACTCCTTGTGTAATCATTCCCCACATCTCCATATGCCAAAGAGGACAGAGACAGGGAAGACCCTCGTGGCAAACAGCCGAACTGTAAGGATTTTCTGCCTTTTTCTGTAGCTGTACCTGAAACCACCCGAAAAGCCTCCCCTCTGGCTGGAGGCAGATATCTCACCTCTCTGTGGAAAAGCCATGTGCTCAGAGCTGCACAATGGCTCGGGGAAAAATCCTAGTTTGTGTGTGTGGTGGCAACTTAAAAGAAAAACAATGAACAACCCAAAACACAAAGGACCTGGGTTAGACTCGTAATATTTCCTGTGCCAGAAAGGAGCGTCTCTCTTTGCTTGGATAGAGTGAAATGAGAGTGAAGTGGGTGGCAGATTGCTCATTGCAGCCACCACACGATGTTAGAGAAGTGGAAGCAAAGGCTGAGGGGCAGTTGCCATCTGAAAAGGATAGTAACAGCCCTGAAACATTCAGCTTGTGCACAGGCATTAGGAACATAAACCAGTGCATAAAATAACAAGAGCAGGCCTGCATTTCCAGGTGTTATGTGCAGGAAAAGATGGGGATGGAGCCTGTCATGAAGATCGCTTCTATCTCCACTGTGAGCCAATTTGTAGGGGCAACAGCAGTTTACTGGGAGTAACTCCATTTGATGCTAAATTTCTTAACTGCTGGTGTCACTGCAACGTGATTCTGGTCTTTTAACCTAAAACATATATCTCTGTGTGTAATAAACACAAGCTGGCTACAACCATGTGGCTGCTCTTCTGTGCCCTGTCTGTATTTTCAAGGCTTTGGGTTTAACAGCCTTGGGAACACTGCATGTAGTGCTTAGTTACATTTAAAGTCAAGCGATGGCCTTTTTGGCTGTCCCTGGGCCATTGATCCAATTTGCAGCTATTAGCATTCAGATGGAATAACTAATTAGGCTGAGTGTCAGACAATGATTGCAAAGCAAACCACTTAAACCGCACGGTTAATCTGTGTATTAATCTACTGAAAACGCTCCTAATACCGATTTAATTGCTGGGCCTTTGCTAATCTGGATTGTAGTTAACGTTGTAAAAATAAATGTGCTGTCGTTAATGTGGAAAGCATTTGTATGGCAGCATCCTTGGCTGTCGAAGCAGTAGCAAGAGTTAAATGAAGCTTTGGAGCACGTCCCTCACTCGCATTGGTTCGGTACCAGTTTAACGATGTGGGCTTCAGCACGGTTACCTCCTGTTTTGCTGCAAAATTAGGCCCTCTGGAAGTTAGGATTAAAATACACGTTTCTCTGCCTTCACACCATCGTAGCAAAATAATCCTATTGTCTCCCCCAGCCACCATACTTAATTGGGTTTTAAATTGTCATTTTCATTGCCAATTTTCCCCCTCCTTGGCTGCCCCAGAATATTGATTTCTGGCCGCGTCACTCATCCAGCTGACACAAAGGAAAATTATAGCTATTGCCAGATGTTAATTGAATGCTGTAAAAGTGATGCATGACTGAACAGCTCGCTCGGTACTCCCGATTTACATTTCTTGTCACCTCGGCTATCATAATACAGGGCTTTTCTCTGACAACATCTGTGTTCCTAAGGTGTTATTTACCAGCGCATCTGATGAAATGCCATTTTGTTCCTGATCACAAGCGGCCAAAAAGCCAGAAAAAAAAATCTATGAGAGTCCCACGCTGAAGACATGCTAATATTTGTTGGGTTTTTTTGCCTAGAATTGCCGATGCAGATCTTAAAGCCAGCAACCTTCTCGGACACCGCGCACTACCCCTTGCTTCTGGTTGTGTAAGTTCTCGTTCATCCTTTCTTTCTGTTCACATTTTTAGGGCAGCGTGGAAACTTAAGCCATGATCAGAGCCTTTTAAGATAGGTTCTATACAATGAATGCCAGACTGCTTTAGCACCTAAGTCCAGCACCTTGGTCCCTACCCCCTGTCCCACCTCAGGGTTGGGAAAGGCTAGACATAGGTCCCTTCTGTCCCATGTCTGAGCCAAGGGTTTCAGCTTGAAGGAGGGTGCCCTAGTGAAATCCTGCAGAGTAAACTGAAGGATTTTGTAAGGCTGTTCCATGAACACTAGCAATTCAGTAATTTGGGGCAGCAGAAACAGGATGGAGAGGAAGAAAAGATGTTTGTCGACTTACTGTCCTGGTGCTTAGGGTACTCACTCTGTGCTTAACAAGTAGCTTGAGAGCAGGATGCAGTCAGCTGTACTAGGACTTCAATTTTAGACACCTCGTGCAGCAGTAGTCCTTCCTGTGTAAATGCCAGTGTTCCCTGAGTGAAGGGAGAGCTAGAAAGCTCTGAAGACCTCCACTACGTTAGCATTTATATTAGGTAGGTAGGTAGGGTATCCTCCTGAGAGGCCTGGCAGATGGGTATTCCTTTATGCAACATTTAGTGACAATAATACACATTGCTGAGTTTTATTCCTGGAGATTTGGAAAGAAACTGGGGGAGGAAAGTCCCTGACCTTGGAAGAACCTGCTTGGCCCTTGACATGTCCCACTACATCACTCACTCCCTACCAGGAGACACCCCAGGAGAGAAACCTCAAGGAGGAGCGGTGAATGCCTGATAAATGCCTGAGCACCATCCTGCACATCCCTCCATGAAGGACAAAACCACCGCAATAAGCATGTCGTTACATCACAGAATTACTGCAGAGAAAATGTACTTCATTATACAAGTGCTTGAGGAAGATTGGTACTCATCAAGCTAACAGCACTTGATTAGGCTGCCTCCGAAGCTGGATGTGCCTGGGTCTCGCCTGAGTAGATGCAGATGACTGAAGCTGCACACACATTAGATTCCTGTAGTGAGTCGCCTGATGTCTCCGAGAACCCCCCAAAAGACATGAAGTAAATGGAAGTGCCAGTGGCTCAACAGCTATCCCAGTCCTAAAATATTACGACTCCTCACCATCATCTCCTCATTTTTCCTGAGCTGGCTGGCTGAAGATGTTTCTTGAGACAGTTCCCCTGTGCAGGATTGGGCCCTAAGCAGATGGGTGAAGGGGGAATCCTGCCCACCTCTTCCCCAAACCACCATTTTGGGCCAACCTGGATATTTTTAATCACTTTAAAACTGTTCTTGCGTTAAGCAGTGGTGGCAGAAGTGACTGACAGCTCCATCTACAGCCATTCTGGAGAAGCCCAGGGGGAGGGAAGGTCTCGGCGGGTGAATGGGGGCAGTAAATGAAACCCAAATGCTGGACAGTAAAGGAAAGGGGATTGATGTCTGCAGGCTTCATCTGACATTTTGGCACACATTTTAGGAATGCCAGCACTCCCCAAAGCCAGGCTCCTCACAGAAGCCCCTCCACCAGAAAAATCTTTGTAGAAAATAGGTGTGGACTAGAGCAGGCATAAATGGGGGAAAATTAGCTGTCCTCTGCATCACTGGCCTGGCCTACTCACAGGAGAAATCCTGCCCAGTTAGGGGTGTGCTTACTAGGCTAGTTCAAAACTCAGCTTAGCATGGCCACAGCTGCAAGGAGGGAGGTAGAAGCCTGCCACCTCCACCCCAGCCTGAAAACCCATCCCAGAAAACCAGCTTTCCTCACATCATCATTTCATGGACTGGTCTCCCCTTCTTGATATCTACCCCAGCCTTATGATACAGAATTACAGAATCACAGAATTGTAGGGGTTGGAAGGGACCTCCAAAGACAGGGGCTGCTGATCGCCATTGCCACGGCCAGTTCAGTGCCCCAGGGAGAGTGTCTGGCCCATGCTTGGTGCCATTGCCTTTGCTTGATGCCTATTTCTGTTTCAGAGATGGGACGCCTGGCAACCAAATCGTAACAGAGAGGTTCGAGGTGACATGGGAAAGCGTCATGGTCAGCTCTCACAATGCCATCGTGCTGAAGTTCGACGGCCGCGGGAGTGGCTTCCAAGGCACTAAGCTCTTGCATGAGGTTAAGAGGAGGCTGGGCGTTTTGGAAGAGAAGGATCAGTTGGAAGCTGTCCGGTGAATGACACTGTTATTGAAGAAATTAATTCATTAATGATAACGAACTCAAGACTGTCGTTAGTCCTGGTTGCTTTAATGGTGTGTAGGGTGGAACAAGGAGTTGGGAGGGAAGGACAACTTGGTCATACAGCTGCAACCAAGGGATGGCATGTGAGAGAGAGCCCATGCCAGCCAGTGCAGAGGGAGAAAAACCAGCCTTTAACAGAACTAAATTAGAGCACACTTATCTCTGTCACGTGTTCAAAGCGTGTTTATTTTTAGCTCTGTACAGTCATACAGCTACAAACAAGTAAGCTGGAATATCAGCTCCTACATTAATTTTCTGCTGTCCTGGTAGGTGGAGAAAAAATCCATCTTTAAGCCCTTAAACTTTTTAAAATAGATCAAAAAAAACCAGTACAGACCCCTAAATGCCACGTCCTGCCATACTGTTAGATTTGTTCTGTGCACAGTCACACTAAAAACACTATCACTGTGGTGCAGTAGTACCAGCTTTATGATGGCTTTTGGAGGTGGTGCAGGTTATTCGCTGCCATTGCTTGGTCAAACCCAACACAGAGGTTTGCAAGATTAAATCCAACAAAGGCTCATGTGAAAGCAGCGTGAATTTGTCTACATCATTTTTTCTGTAGCCACCCCAAATTCGAGCTGATGTTTGCTATATCTAAGGGGAAAATATTTTTAACCCTTTGCTTCTCCCCTCTCATGTTCTAGGACGATGCTGAAGGAGCATTACATCGATAAAATGCGAGTCGGTGTGTTTGGGAAGGTAACGTTCTCCCGTTGTTCCTCCGTGCTGTTCTGGTTGGCTGATGTGGCTAAGCAGCTCAGCTAAATCCTGATTTATTGAGTATGTCAGTGGTGACTTTTTTATTATTATTTATTTTCAAGATAGGCTGCTTCTTGCTTCAGAGGTGTTAAAGATGAAAGCTTTCATTTTATCCATGTATTTGTCAATTTATGTATTTTTTAAATGAACTTCTGAGTGCAGGAAGTGACTAGATGTCAGAAAAAAACACTGTTGGATAATTAATTTATTTTTCCACCCCTGCAAACTTCCATTTCATTTTTATCTTGTACCTTAAGGCCTATGGGAATGCAGGTAGATCGAGCTCGTGCCCTACAAATGTACAACAATATTGATTTCTGAGGCTGATCCGCACCACAGTGTGTGCCCAGCTGGGAAACGGCAATTGCCAAGTACACATGGTTTGAAATGAGAACAGGACTGAGAGTGGAAATGGTTTATTGTGGGAGATGCAGGTTCGGAGTGGGCGAAGAAAGCCCTACACACAGCAGCATCTCTGCAGGGAACTGTTAACAGGCTGGCAGCAGGCATGGAAATTGTGGTGTCTGTTTTAAGTAACGAAAGGCTGGGGTGGTATTTTGGAGGGGTAATGTGTCTGCTGAGACCCATGTAATGTGTGAGGAAAATAGGCATAGTCTTGGCCACAAAACCCTTCTGCCTTCAGGAGAGAGCAAGTGTAAAGCTCATCTTCAGCTGCACCCGCTGAAGCCAGGGAGCTGCCCCTCAGTTTGTGGAGTTTGGCTCTGTGATGGCTGGGAGGTTGCTTTGAGGCCTCAGCTGCCCTGTTACCATACCCGAAAGCAGCAGCACCTTATGGCAGAACCACTGACATCCCTGCCCCATTTGTTTTCCAGGATTACGGCGGCTACCTGAGCACTTACATGCTTCCAGCCGGCGAAGAGAACCAGGTGTTCGCCTGCGGAGCTGCTCTTTCCCCACTGACAGACTTCAAGCTATATGGTAAACCCCATCCCAGAGCCCACAGGCCCTTTTGCTGACCACAGATGGGGTTCCTGCTATACCCTTTCCCCATTGTCTTCTCTCTCTTCCCCAAGATCTTGCCTGGGTTTTTTTTTTGTCTTCTTATAAACACTTTCCCCTCGTCTCAGGAGCAATTTTGTGGGCACCAGTGGGACCCACCATGGTGGTCAGAGTAATAAACCAACTTTCATTACTCATTCCTTTTAAATAAAGGAGAATCGGCTCTAAACCTCTTGAGCCTCTGACACCATCCTGCACCACTGCCTGAAACAAGCTTCTTTTGTGCCTGAGCCATCCACCCCAGGGAGCTGTGCTCCAGCCTGCCCACCACATCCTCTCTCTGAGGGCAACACTCCACTGCACATGGTGGTGCTTTCTCTCAGGGTTACCAGTTGCATTTGCACTTGGTGCCAGTGAGAACCAGGGGACTATCATGCAAGTTGGTGGTGCTAAGCCAGCCTTTGGGTCCCGTAGAGTTGTCCCTGAGGCCAACAGGAGCTTGCAGTGGGCTGATGGAAATGGCCCAGTGTGAAAGGAGGAAGTGACACAACATGATAGTGCTCTTCTCCTTGTATATCTTGGTTGCATGAAGGGTAAAAAACTAGAAAAACAAAGGATCTTCTCTGACTTATTTAGAAACCATAAGTACGTGGCGATAATGAAAGTATAATAGGTATCAGTGCATTTTCAAACACTTTTAGAAATACATCCAAACCAAGGCAATGTTAGAAAAGGTCTTTTTTAGCATTTGAAATATTTGACTCAGAAGCATCAAGTTACTCACCTAGAACTGAAAGATGTTTTCTTTTTTTTTTCTTTTCAAGCTTCAGCCTTTTCTGAAAGATACCTGGGCTTGCATGGGATTGATAACAGAGCATACGAGGTAACTGCATGGACACTGTGTCTCCATGATAAAATGTCAACAGGGTTTTAAGTCTGCCTTGGTGTATTCTGTTTTGGGGAAGGAAGAAGGATATGCCAGACGGACTCACTAGTAAAACTCTCTATATTTGAAAGGCAGCAAAGCGTCCTTCAGTCTGCTTACTGCTTTTGTTGTCCTAATATTAATGATGGATATGCTTTTCATAGATTAGCCCTTGTGCCTGTGTCTCTGAATTGGGTAAATACTATTATTCCAGGTTTACAGATTGAAAGAGTTGAGGCTGAGTGACTCTGATGTGCCCAAGTGGACACGATGTCACAACCTCCTTTAAAGTTCACCCCAACACTTGTGCCTTTGATTGTCTCTGAGGTATAATCTTTGACCCAAAGTCATGTGAAGCTCAGCTTCTCTTGGCTTTTTCAATGACAGCACATATTTGACATTTCAGGGAGGCAGAAGTCTGTCCCAGAGTTGAGCAGGACACAGAAAAGGAGACGTGGCACCAGCTAACAAAGATGCTGTTAGCTGGTGAGGGGATCAGTTGGTTCACGAAGGAAAAAAACCTAATAAAGAATAATCACACAAACAGAATTTGTTACACAGAAAACATCATTGAGCCTACTAAGCCTTGTCTTCAGCTAGTAGACATGAAGGCAGCAAAGGTTTGAAACCCTTTTCTTGCAGAGAAGGCAGGTAGCACCCTGCAGTGGAAGCCTTTCCTGGCTGTCTAAACACTGAGTTCGTGGTCTCTTGGATTTTTCACTCATGATCTCTAAATTGTTGCAAACTCCTTTTGTCCTTTTAGAAGTTTGAAGGAGGGTCAGCAGAGGTGAAAGCAGGAAAAAACATTTCAGGAATGAGAGCTGTGCTTTGCCACAGGCTCTCTGGGTGCTGGAAAGCTGGCCTAAGCAGAGAGCGGTGTGTTCGATTGACTTGGGATTAACTGCGAGGAGCAGCACCTGAGCTCTCTGCAGACATGGCACTGTGCTGGGCACAGACCCCAGCTGATGCACGGCTCTTACACGTCAGATGAATCATGAATTGCTTAGGGAGAAGAAATGTTCCTAACTCATGGACCAAGATTTCATGTAGACTCCAAAACGCTGCATTGTCATGTGGTGGGCTGCACCTGAGGGAGCAGAAAGGATGGAGCCATACAGGGAGAGAACAGCGTGCTAGATGTGTGCACACACCTTCACAGGACTTAGGCATTGCAGCCAGCAGTTTGAGGATGAGAGGAGTCATTCATTAAGTCTAGCAATAGAACAGACATCAGAAAGCACCCATGTAAAATCTGCAAATGCTTTCTTAGTGCATACAGAGAGTGGAGCTGCAAGAAAGCCAGGACAGGCCTGCACCCACCAAAATTTCCAAAATCTTGCCCTAGCACCAAGGAAATATACAGGTCCACTTGCAGTGTTCAGAATTACTTTACCTTTTAAATGAGGAGATGGAGATGTGCCTAATTTGTAATGTATGTCAGTGACCATATCTTAATAAAACATGCCAATGTTTTTAGCCAGCTAATTTGACCTCCATAGCCAGGCAGGAGAGGTCCTGTTGCTGTTGGAGATGCACTTGTCTAGCTTCTGTGGAAACCACATAGGACAGTGGAACAAAGAAAAAGTAAAAGATAAAGTAAAAGGTAGGATTGATACAAGGATGTTGGAACTTATGTCAGTGAGAAGAGCTAGAGCACGTGCACTTAAACAGTGATGGAAACGTGAATCTGAGACAGCTGTTCTTCCCTGCCCCCTTTAAAGCAGTAACGCCTGTGATTTGAGATGTACATTCTTTTTGCTGCTCCAAGACATTTTTTGAGTCCTTTGGAGTCTCCTTGAGACTTTTATTCTTTTGAACAATACAGCAAAAAGCAGAGAAGCCTTTCATCTCTCTTACCCAGTACCATTTTCAGTCACTCAGATTCGTATTTCCCCTGTGCATCTGAAAGATAGTTGGGGGCAAAGGCATTCTCTGCAGTGGACACTTGAATTTAGTATCAGATCAATGAGCTGTCAAAGCTCATTGAGGTTGGCTTTCAAACCATACCAAAGCCACTCCAGCTCTCTGAAGAGTTCTTAGGCGTAGGCACCTGGGCACACTTTTCATCAGTGTTTTGAATTTGCTGGAAATACACTTTGACGTTTTCCATGTGTTCTGCAGCTCAGGCTTTTGGTGAACATGATCAGAACAGGTGAGAGTCTGTGACCTCTTCTTGCTGCTGATACTGAGCCTGGAAGGACAGGGTGGGGGTCTATTTTACCTCCAGACTGATTCAAGCAGCCAAAAGAATATGCCGTGCTGGTGTCTGCTTGTTATCCTTGTGATGAAGGATCAAGTGGAATTAAGTGTTTCTATTTTCTCCATATAAATTACTAATTTCTAGCAAGATTTTTAATCTTACTGCAACCTTTACCTTCACAGATCACCAAATTAGCACACAGAGTCTCATTACTGAAGGAACAGACATTTTTGATCATTCATGCTACTGCTGATGGTAAGTTAGCCCATCATTTGAGCTCATTATATCTTGGGGATGGCTTTGATTTTTCTTAATTAAATTTGCCTTTTTAATGATTCTAATCTTTTTTTACAGAAAAAATCCATTTTCAGCATACTGCGGACCTTATCACACACCTAATTAGGGCAAAGGCTAATTACAGCTTGCAGGTACAGTATGTGTTCCCTTTTTTTTTCATGTTTGAACAGTTATTTCCCAGTTTTAACTCAAACTGCTGTTGTGAAGGCGGCTTTGAAAAGCCACTTGCAAATGCAGCCTGGCAGTCGAAATAGCAGCATCATATAGTGTGTTCCTATGCACTCCTGTGTTTATTTGATTTGTGATTTGGTTTGGAGAGTGGTAGAGAACAGGTATTAGATTTTCCTAGGGAGCCTACTTTGGCAGCAGGGTTGGACTCGATGATTTCTGGAGGTCCCTTCCAATCTCTAAAATCATGTGAATCTGTGTAAATCTGTAAATTATGGTTAATTAAGATTCAAGAGACATATAAGTAAGGAATCGATGCCTCTTGGTTTTCTTTGGGAGCAACAGGCCAAATTCACATTGAATTACAGGGAAATGGGAATCTAAATTAAATCAGAAAAATTGTGAGAAACGTCACTTAGATCTGACATTTGTATGTGAATGACATACTGTGGTTAAGAAAACCCCTCTTTCCATCAAATCACATCTCTGCTTTGCTGAAAAAACACTAAAGCTTCCAAAATTAACCTATGCACCAGCCATGGAGATGGTCCCTACCCTCTACTACAACCTAAGCCACAGCCAGGAGAGTGTAGCTATTCCAGGCTCAATCCACATCAGGAAATACACTACAGCTCACAGATGCCGTGCCCAAGTCCTGCTAATGCTTGATTTACTGAATACCAGCTCCCTCTGGCTGCACTTGTGCAGAGCTTCATGTGGTGGGTACGCTCACTCCTTGCTCCAAAGGCAGAGAGGATGGAGCAGAGACCTGGCTGCTAAGCACTCAGCCCGGCAGTGGATTTGGTCAGTGCTGCTATGGCTGTGGTGCCCCTGTACACTTCCCAACACAAGAGTACACCGGAGCCTGAAGGCATCAAAGGGATTGATGCCAGTGAAAGGTTAGTTGAGGGGTAAGCGGAGGGCTGTGGGATCTACAGCTTGATTTGAGGTACACAGAGCAGCAGTGATATGCCCCAGCCCTGCCTGAAGCATCCAGCTGCAGCAACTGTTTTTTCCCCCCTGGTCTAGACAGTCCATTACAGCCTGCTTGCAGCCCTTCAACATGTGCAGACGTTACCTGTACCATTTACATGGAGTGTTGGGTTGAAACTATTTCATTTCTAGCTTCCTACTTTTTTTTCTATTTAATTAGTTCTCTAGAAAGCCTTATTTCTGTTTTTTCTTTAATGACATTTTTTCTTTAAAGCCCTTGCTTCAGTCAGTAAAGCCTAACACCATCTCTCTCCACAGGCTTGCACTGGGGGGGTTTGAGTTTTCAGAAGGAGCAAGTGCTGTTGTTTTAAAGGGTGGTCTGGTTCTGCTTAGTCTGAACTCGTTCAGAATGGAATGAAATGGAAGACTCTTCCCCCAAAAAATTGCTTTTAAAGGAAGATGCAAATCTGTGCTCAGAGTGCTGTGGTGCCTGATTTACCCTGGACCTGATATGCATCCATGGGAAGGTGTGCAGGGCCAAGGAGGAGCAAAAGGTTTGCGGGCCAGCTTGACTTGCAGATACAGGTGGTCAGTGCTGAGATTTTAAGCTCCTAACAGTGTATGTTCCCTTCTGTCTTTGCAGATTTACCCTGATGAAAGCCATTACTTTAGCAGTGCAGCATTGGAGCAGCATTTGTACAACTCCATCGTCAACTTCTTTGTAGCGTGTTTCCAAGTTCAGGACAAACTCCCAATAGCCCCACTGAAAGAGGAGGAGGATGATGATTAACCCTACTTGTCCGTGCTAAGCACAAGGCAGATCTCTCTAACAATATGCAACTGGATCATTTTCCTGAAGAAAGAGATGTTACGTTGTTAGCATGTATTTAAAGAAAACTGAAAGCAGCTCATCTGCTTTACTTGGCAGCAACTCCTTCCTAAATGGAAGAACATTAAGCATGGTGAACTCAGCAGAAACTGCTGTCTGAAATTTATCCATTACAACCAACATCTTCTTTTCCTTTCTCATCTTTTTCTCCCCCCTTTGTTTTTTCCTTTCCTTTTTTTTTTTTTTTTGTTTGCCACAAAGTGACTTCTAGCTTGAAAGTGGCAAGACCTTAAACTTGAAAGAACACCCCAAGAAACCGCCTTGAGGACTGGAAGATTTAATGTCTCTTTGCATTCAAGCAATCAAGCAGTAGCAGTGAAATCCGTCATCCACATTAAGGTTACTATACTTAGCATCACACACTCGTGTCAGAGAATTCTAACCTAATACACGGAAAAGATTATAGCACAATTGTTTTAAAGGATACTGATTCGCACATACTTGCCTGCTCTGCCCCACTTTCAGAAGGCTTCTCATTGCTACAGGACACACAAATTCAGTTGTATGAACTATAGTTACACCGATCTCTACCTGCCTGTAATTGTTTCTTAATTTTGTGTAGCTTTTGCTTCTGTTTCCACAGGCTCTCGTGCTTACCTTGCTAGTTTCTCAGCTTGTTCCAGATGGGGAAAAAAGACATACACAGGATTAACCAACTCTCTTTAGGCTTCGGGGGTCTAAAGAGGCAGTGGGGGGTTGAGGCACCCAGATATTATAAAATCTATCAGACTAGAGCAAAGGAAATCTCACTCTCATGTTCCCAGCATAGGCTTTGCCTGCAAGACCATTTTCTTTGTCTGCCTTGAAAAATATGCACATAAGTACGCTAAACCAGCTTAACATTGAAGTATTTTTATTATACAATAAAAAATATGCGATGGTCACAATTATTACTTTCTTCTTCTTTTTCTTTTAGTGTTGGAACAGTTGGTTGGCAGCCTGTTGGGAAAAGGCAAGATGAGGCTATGGTAGCAGGAGTTTGTATCAGATACTTCACAGATCATCTCCTAAAGCCATTTAAACAGAACCGATGTGCAGAGATTTATTGCACATGCTGACTGCGGCTTATTTTTATTCCAGGTCAATGATTGGCACATTCCAAACATGTTTAATTATCTCTTGTGCTCACACTAGCATAAAAGAAAAAAAAAAAGAAAAAGAGAAAAAAAAAGAGAGAGCATTTTTTGCTTTAAAATATCTAACACTTCATTATAGCAGTGCAAAGCAACTTTTAAAGCTTCTTGTGCAAACACACAACTCTCAGAAAGAAATCCAACTGCGGTTCACGTCCACTTACTGTCTCATGAGAATTTTGACTAGCATCACTCCTTGTAAAATACTCTGACCAAATGTACAGCCAGTATTAATACTGTATATTTCATTTTGTTGTATATAAAGGAATGTTAAGTCAGTTATTCGTCAGGTCTCCCCGATCCAATATTAGTCTTGTGTTCAGCATGCATGCGATAACACTTCTTTGCTGGTCAGGACTCTTTAGAAGTACTAGCTTGGAAATATAACAATTAATGTAATTTCTTTTCTTGTTTTGACAGCTTGAATGTCAATGCCGGTTTCTACTTTTTGCATAGTACTGTGGGTAAACTCACACCCTGACAGCAGTCATGATGTTTCCATCGTGTTCTTTAGTGTGTCTTTTTTATTCCCGTTATTTTAAGCTTTGAATGTTGGTTGTACTTTGACCATCATGAAAAATATATTGATAAACCACAGAAATGACCTAGTTTGGTTTTGATTATCTTCTTTAATTTACAGTGCATCAACATTGTGTGAACAAGAACTACGGTATAAATCTGCTTTATCCGGCAAAATGCCAAATAGACAAGAAGAATGCTGCGTGTCCAGATTTTGCTACACCGACCAGGCTCAAAAGCCTGACATGAACTTGACCTGAGAAATGTAAAAAAAATCTGCTCTGTCCACAATCTTTTGTAGAAAGAACTTTAGGATGTGGCATGGTAGTGTTTGTTCATTCATGGAATAAAACATTATTTTACCACCTTGGTTGCTACGGCTCTTATTTAGTGTTAAGTGCTTAAATAACCATTGAGTTGCTGGAAATGCTATTCCTGGTTGAACCGAGCCCAAACTCTGCGGTGTAGGTCAGAAAAAAATGAAGACAATTCTTTATAAATCAATATAGAACATCATTTGGCCTGCTTGTGACCTTGGTAAGTGGTGTCACTGTGGAAGATGATGACCACTGATGAGGAAAACATAAAGCAGCACAAAGCAGGTTCAATCCCAAAGTAGCAGATCATGAGAAGACCCTTATCAACCTCTGGTCTTTGGTAGAAATGCACCTTTCCTCCTGCTTACCTGGTACACAGGCTTTCTGAGGGCATCGGCTAAGCAGCTTGACCAAAGAGATTTTGGCCGTTTCATCCACTGTCCCATTTCCCAAAAGTGGAAATAAAGCGCTTACTGTCTGCCACAGCAGCTGGTTCTGCAGATGATCGGGAAAGGGGCAAGCAAGAGGAGGGAGTCATCCCATACAAATTCAGGTATTTGTTTCCCTTCAACCCAAGGGGACCCATGTACCTGCCAGGCCTTGCTCAGACACCTCCCTTGAGTGAGTGGCAGCTTTTCTGTGAGCCTGTTTTGTTCCACCAGCTGCAGGGACCAGAGCAACTATCCTAGACTGAAACATCTGGCGGGCAGGCTGGGGCCATCCCTAGCTGTCCCCTGTAACAACAGCACTTCGTGGACTGCAGTAGCAGCTGGATGTTCCCTCACCTGCTGTACACCTGGGAAGGAAATCCTTTGATGTCATAGAGCTCCTGGGAAAATGGAGAGACTTTCACTCAAATTGGAATTCCTGGCTACGACTGTACCCTACAATACACTGTCCTCTTCATCTCAAGCAATAGCTTCAGGAGAGGTTTTAATCTGCACAAACATCTGCGTCTCAAAGCCTAAGACAGACACAAAAGACCCTTTAATCCTAAAAGTCTAAATCACATAACAAGGCCGTGATGCTAAGCAGCCCCTTGGAGGTACATGGGTGACAAGGATGCTTTCCAACGGTGCCCTGCTGACTTGCTGCACCTCTTCAGTGTCCAGGGTGATGTCCCACCTGCTCATACCAACTTTACTGAACTGAATTCACGGGAAGAGAAGTGTAGTGTTTCACAGCAAAACTGAGAAAGTCTTGTGGACGCTTGCTCTAAGCATTGTTGCCAGCAAATCAAGAAACAAGAAGCTTTTGCACTGGTCCAGGGCAGGCAGTTTGCAATAGTACAAAATAGCTTTTCTGGTATTTTGTTTTATTACCTAAATGTGACTAATATTTTTTTTTTTATTGTCCAAGCAAATAAAGCTCATAGCCTCAGCTAACCAGCATTTCTGGATGCTGTAACATTCAACCATGACATCCCAAAGTGGAAGGAAATAATGAGCAATGCCCTACTAATTCAGAGGGAAACCACACAGGGAAAAATGAGGCATTGCTGGTAGCTAATTAACAAAGCCAGGCAGCCAGCCACGTCTATAATTGCCTGTGGGTTCAGGCATGGAGCATATAAACCTATCCAAGCTCTGCCCGTGAGCTCAGGCCAAATACATGCTGCTTCTCTGAAGGGTAGGAAGGAAAAAAATGAGGGAAGGAGAAAGGATATGTGAGATGCTCACACTTTTCCCATGGGAAGACCAGTGGAGAGTGCTGTTAGCAATGGAGAGAAATGAGCCTTTAGTGAGGTACCCATGGAGTCATGTGGGCTTGCAGAGAGATGCTATTGCTTTTGCTCTGGTGGTTATGTTGTCTCTCCAAAGCACACTGTGGTCGGCAGTGGTAAGGCATGGGATGTTTTGTACATCAGGTCATAGGGCACATATCCCTGTGGCCCTTCCTGGGGCTGCAGAGAAGCTGCCAGGCATGTCTTGGCAAGGGCAGGAGTGAGGACACTTTCTTCCTTGCCCTGGGTAAATGCTGGGTCCCCTCAGTGCTCATTCTTCCTTGGACTTCTTATCTGCTTTCCCCTTGCAAAAGGAGAGGAAAAGGGAAAAATGGAAAAGGGAGCAGAAAATGCTCAAACATCAGTTACCAATTACTCCATCGTTCCCTCTTACTGAGCCAGCGTTTTGCTTATTTCTTTTTTCCTCTCCCAACTTGAGCTCTGGGTTGGAGGCTCAGAGCAGAGCTAAGAGCCCTTGCTAAGACCTGTCTCCTCTTCCCACTTCACCTTTCTGTCTTTTCTCATTTGGCATGGCTACAGCCTGAAAGCAAACCCAACAACCACTCAGAAACTAGGAAGAGACAGAGACAAAAGCTGTATGGTGAGCTCATAATGCCCATAACAGAACTCTTTAATAGGTGCTTCATGCCTGGCCAGTGTCCTTTGCTCGGTATTTATTCCTTTGCTGGGAGGTAATAAGGAAGAGAAGATCCCCAACGATGAATTATTGCACCAGGCTGCCTGCTATGAAGACATGTGGGGATCTGGATCTCCCCGCTCCCAGCCCCCCATCCACCTTGCAGCTTCAGCCTTCCCAAACCTGTGGTGGGTCCAGAACCAGGCAGCTCACAGAGTGAAGGGAGTGAGTGTTTGGGAAAAATAGGAGACCATCTTGTAATCTTTAGGTTTTGACAAAGGACAGGATGAGCATGGGCAGGCCTGTAGCCACCCAACGTGTCCAATGGTGGAGTTTCAAGTTGTGAAGTGTACCACATTACCTGCCCACTGCCCACTGCAGCTGCTGCAGACAGATGGGACACTAAAACCCATGGAACTTGTGCTTCTGCTGTTGCAGGAATCCATCAGTTTTATGTAGCCCTGAGCAGGACATCATCCAACGCCTATGGCCGGTGCCAGGATCTCACCTCCATGGTGACACAAGCCACTGAGCAAACATGTACGTGGAAGCAAGACTTTGGTCTTCCCTTCTTTTTGGCATCCTCCATGTAATTCAGCCCCAGAGCCAAGGGGACAGGAGGCCACATCTGATCTGCATGGGAAGAAGACTGGGTAACTGACCCTGCTCTCTGGGAGCAGCTGCCAATGTCACATGGGTGTGACATTGTACCTTTTGTTAAAACATCCCAGTGTGGGACTCAGGTGTTTATACAAGAACTAGACTTTTAACTTCCAAGACAAACCTCAAAAGCCAAGTGCTGGCTGCAGCTTTATTTTGTGACTTGAACGACCAGAAACACCACCTGTTTTTTCCACCACAGCTCGAGAAATGAAGGTGCAGAGGACACCATTTATTTGAGTTCTGTCAACTGGGATCTCCCTGCCTGACCATCTCTGAAAGGGACAGAGGGATAGTGGTGGAACCTCTGGGAACAGGGACTGATGGGAGAGGAGAAACCACCCTGCTGCCACTCTCACACTGGTATGGGGCAGTTGGGGACAAGTCTCCAAGCTCCTATCCCACCAGCCTTGGACCTGCACCAGGATGGGAGAACCATCTTCTCCCCATCCCACAGCCAAATACAGCATCACCCACCCAGCGTGGTTTTGGGTCCTTTATTTGGATACAATAATCATTGTCCTTCGTGAGCAACAATTTCTGCTGCAGCAGTTGCATCGCCAGCAGCTGGGAAGGGGGAGATTCAGAAATCCTTTGTGAAATGGATTTTTCCCTTTTTTCCTTTTTCATTTTTTCTTCAATACATTTATTAAAAGTCTCTTATTAAATGAAGTCACACTCTGCCCCCTCGCTGGGATAACAGCTTTAATCAAAACCTCTATTTCCATGATGGAAAGAGTAGCAAAAAGCAAACACAGGTGTAACAAAGCCCCAGGCAAACACAAAAGTAAAGCATGCCCCAGTACACCTGCAGAATTCAAGGGTTTCCCCCAGGCTTTTTTTTTTCCTTCCTTCATTATAAATGTACATTTTGGGTCATTTTAAAGCAACAAACGTCACTTTCAGTGAGCTGATGCTAATGTGTCATCCTTGCTGGAAAAGACATCCAGGCCTTAAGCTGTCTTTGCAACAGCTGACATCGATGCCCTGACCTGACATTTATTTTGAGCGTTTCCAGTAATGTTTACTGACACATAACTTGTAGTGGCCAGCCTGCACAAGCCCCTGCACAAGCCCCCAAGTACCTGCTCACCACCGCCTCGTCTGGGAGCACCTAGAAAATCAAACCTGGAAAAGAAACATGAATAAGGCAAACTGGGCAACCTTGTGTAGATCCAGGCCTGAGGTTGGTGTCCCTGCCTGTGGCAGGGGGGTTGGAGGTCTATGATCCTTGGGGTCCCTTCCAACCCATGCCATTCTATGATTCTATGATATGATTCTATGAAATCCTCTCCTCCAGGTTGTGCTCTGAGACACCAAAAGCAAAGAGCATGGAGACTTGGGAGCACCACAGGGCAGCCCTCTGTGGCAGTTTCTGGATGACTTGTGTTCCATATAAATTCTCCTTTGGACACACAGCAATCAGGACATTTAGTTTACCCATACTCGGTTCCTTCTTCACCAAACCAATGCAGCCATCACATTTATGATGCCCCCAGAAATTTGTCACCTTTTCAAAAAGTGCTGCGGAGAAAGGGGAAGAGACAAAGGAGAGTATGGAGGTGAGATAGCCTGGAGGTGAGAGAGCCCCTCCTGAGATGCAGTCCCTCTCCTGATGTGGTTAGCCCATGAACCCACAGAGACCCACCAAATTTTCACTCCATGATAGGCAGATAAGAGAAGCAAGTCCCTCACCACTAAACTTAAATTTACTATCTAGTAAGCCTCAGTGGGAAATCTTTAGGAGTCTAGAAATCAAAGTCAGCTGAAAACAGCTGATATCTGGCTATTGGCTGGTCCCCCAAGGCAGAGGCTCTGAGCTCCTCTCAGCCTGCATGAGGGAGCTGTCAAGAGCAAGAAGTACTGCACCTATGGTGATGCTGAGAGTGCGGAGTGGGAACAGAGAGAGGCACCTCCTCACCCAAAGGCTGTGATTCACCTTTGATTCTTCATCACATGTCCATGAAAGCTAATGGTCACTGAGGAAATCAGCAGTGGAAACACGAGCGGTAACCACATGCCAGGCATGCAAAGAATTGCACCAAAGACCAGAGACAGTATGGTGCAACAGGAATGGAAATCACACTGCTTCTGGGCTGTCAGTGCTGGAGCCAGCAACAAAGGATTTGCCAGCTGAGGGTGATGGTGTTGTAGAGAAAAGGACCACACATCCCAGGTTTCACTTGTACATCAGCAGTTTTCAATTCAAATTACAGAATCACAGAATGTTACGGGTTGGAAGGGACTGCAAAGGATCATCTAGTTCAACCCCCTGCCACAGCAGGATGACCCAGACTAAATCACAGGAATGCATCCAGGCGGGTTTGAATGTCTCCAGAGAAGGAGACTCCACAACCTCTCTGGGCAGCCTGTCCCAGTGCTCTGTCATCCTCACAGTGAAAAAGTTCCCCCTTATATTCACATGAAACTTCCTCTGCTCCAGCTTGCACCCATTGCCCCTTGTCCTGTCGCTGGCCATCACTGAGAAGAGCCTGGCTCTGTCCTCCTGACTCTCACCCTTCACATATTTATAAACATTAATGAGGTCACCCTTCAGTCTCCTCGAAGCTAAAGAGGCCCAGCTCCCTCAGCCTCTCCTCATAAGGAAGGTGTTGCACTCCATCATCTTGGTGGCCCTGCAGTGGACTCTTTTCCAGAGGAGAAGTACCTCTCTTGACCTACTAACCACTCCCCTTCTAAAACACCCCAGGATGCCATTGGCCTTCTTAGCCACGAGGGCACATTGTTGGCTCATGATCATCCTGCTGTCCACCAGGACCCCCAGGTCCCTCTCACCTACGCTGCTCTCCCACAGGCCAGTCCCCAGCCTATAGTGGTGGGCTCCACCACCTCCCTGGGCAGCCTGTCCCAGGGCTCTGTCACCCTCATTGTGAAAAGGTTCTTCCGCATGTTGGTGCGGAACTTCCTGTGCTCCAACTTGCAGCCATTGCCCCTTGTCCTATCCCCACAGACCACTGAAAAGGGGTTGGCTGATTCCCCCTGCTTCCCCTGCTTAAGATAATGATAAACTTTAATTAGGTCACCCCTTAGTCTTCTCTTCTCAAGGCTGAACAGTCCCAACTTAGCCTTTCCTCATAGAGGAGACGCTCCAGGTCCTTCATCATCTTCGTAGCCCTTCTTTGGACTCTCTCCAGGAGATCCCTGTCCTTTTTATACCAAGGAGCCCAGAACTGGACGCAATACTCCAGCTGGGGCATGACCATGGCAGAGTAGAAGGGGAGGATCACTTCCTTTGACCTGCTGGCTACACTCCTCCGGATGCACCCCAGGATCACATTGGTTCTCTTAGACACCGAGGCACACTGCTGGCTCATGGCCAACCTGTCATCAACCAGGACCCCCAGGTCCTTCTCCACTGAGCTCTTCTCTCGCAGGTCATCCCCCAGCCTGTACTGATACAAATGGTTGTTCCTTCACAGGTGCAAGACTTTACACTTGCTTTTGTTGAACTTCATCTGGTCATTGAATAGTACTGGTCACCCACAAGCTGCCAGCCCCCAACACAAGTGGGTGGCTGTCACAGCTTCAAAAAGCCCCCAAAAGAGCTCTTTGTCTGCCCTTTTCACTGCGATTCCCTTCCCCAATGTGGACATACCTGGTGTGGAGCTGGTCTCCTTGGCAGGTGACCCAAGGAGAAACCTCATTAAGGACATATGATTTATCTGTGATCTAGTAGACTATTTCCCCCAAACACTGTGATAATTCTTATAATTATACAATTTATGAGGAAATTGGGATAGGAAGAACTTTTCTCACTTGCCTCTAGTGGCAAACTACAAACAGCTTATCATGCAACACAGCAACGGCAGCCAGTAACACAGCCCAACCCCCCCTGAAAAATGTCTGCTTACGCTGGCTCAACTAGTAACAGCTGGAAAAGCCCTTTCCTGTGCCAGGGTTCTAGAGACAAAATATCTTTCATCCCCTCTTTCAGCACCTTCAGAAAAGAGCAAAGAGGAGGAAAAAATCCCTATCAGAAGCATTCCACTGGGCGTTTGACCCGATGATCTCTTGAGGTCCCTTCCAACCCCTACAACTGGGATTCTGTGATTCTTTTGACTTTGGGTTCCTGTTCTGGGAACTTTGTTCCAAGATGCTTTTAAGGAATAGTTATGGTACTTTCAAGGAACATTTATGATATTTCTGGACGACAAGTGTCAGCAGGTTTCATGGGGTGAAATGTAGGTGTTTACATCAAACACCCCCACAGCTGAGACACCTGATCTAGGTGTTCTTGGTAAGATCTTTTTTTGGCAGAAGACTAATGGGCACTTTAGGGCACAATTTATCCAGCCCCCTTGGGAAAGCACGCGCTGCATGGGCTGCATGGACCAGGGTGCAGCGTATCAGCTGTAGACATTATGTTTCAGCCAGGGAAAGTGAACAAAGAAACGATTGGAAGTGTCAAGAAATTACTTTAAAGAGATGAAGAAACCCCTCAGCTTTCTACCAAACTGCTTACCACAGCTATAAGCAGAGCACAGCCACTTGCTATTATATATTTATTATACCTCACAGCACCAGGACAGCTTTTGAGTGGTAGGATGCCATCTGCTGCTCCCAGTGGTTATTTCCTCCCTTCCCAGCCCTTCCCAGCGGGCAGCGTGTGCTGATGGGGAGGGGATTTGGAATATGTTTGGATCATCTGCAAAGTGAAACTATTTTCACCCATGAAACAAAATTTGTCTGAGTAAGCAGAGAAAAGAGTTTAATCTCCCAAGTGCTGGCTCAGTTATGAAGACAAGTCTGCAAGGGATGAGGCATTCTGGAGAAGACGTACGATATTTACCTACAGACTGGCTTGCAAGGAAGATTGGGTTTTGTATCATTCCCAGTTTAACGCTGAGGCTGGCTGTTAATTCTGCCAGTGCCCATCTCCAGCAGTGCAGAAACAATCACCTCCTCATCTGTGAGCTGATGTGATGCCCTGTGACCCTGAAATACAGTCCCAGTGTGTCTTTCTAAAATCTGTGGTGCAAAGAACAGATTAAAACACGCTGGTGGCTCTCAGGGACTGGAACTTAAACCTGCGAGCAAGCTCTATTAAGTCCAGTAATAGACACCAGTCATACTCAGCCACACAATGGAAGTAAAACAGGATGAATAGCACACCATCAGCTCCGGCACTCCAGCAGTAATAAGCATCACGCTGGGCTCACTGCACTGACTAATCCATAATTTATTGGGCTTCATAAATATCAAAACATACCACAGCTGTTAGTACTTCAGTACAAAACCCACAAATATTGCCTCAATTATTCAGGAGCTCGTCGCAGGAGCCAGTCAACCGCTTCGAAGGGGCAATTTTAGAAGGTATCAATTACTCGGGAGTTTCATCAGCACAGTTTCCGGCCAGGCCTCCAGGGAAGCTGGCATGGGGAGCTCTGGGATCAGCAACAAGCAGAAGAAAAATTGTCTCCCCCCCCTCCCCGCCCCCCAGAATACCCTAAAGTCTTGGGCCTTGTACAGGGAGGGATGCAGGCAGCTCAATGCCTGCGCTCAGAGGGGCTACGTGTGGTGCCTTACAGCTCTTGGAGGGGTGTCTGCTTCAGCATTTCCCTCTGAGGTGCTGCTGAAATGATCATGAAATCAGAAATCCCAAAAGTTTGCACTCCTAAAGCTACCCTCCCTGCAGGACACAAACTAGCCTTGCTTAACCAATGAAGCCCAGCTTTTCGTCGTGTCTCCAGCAAGGAACTGCCATTTGAAGCCATCCTGGGATTTTCCTCCAGAAGACACCTCCCTCTCCCAATGGCATCTGTGCGCTGAAGACAAGACCAGAGACTGTGAACAACTGCATGGTGGGTTGGGGTCAGGCTTACACTTACTGGACAGTGGGTAACACACAGGTCCCACACATCAACCCTGTCTGTGCTCACGCTGCAGCTCTCCTTCACTGGGGTTTACATGCCACATCCCCTCTGTGCAAAGCTAGGTTTCCACGTTGGATTGCTTCAAGCACCCTGACAGTGTGCTAGTTTGCTAGTTGTGTTTTATGGGCAAATACATTTTCCATTGGAAAAACAAACAAACAGAAAAAAAAAATTGGTTTAATTCTACCTTCTCTCCTGTGCCATCCTCTGGCAAAGAGCTGGGAACAGGAAAAGAAGATGCTTGAAGGAGCAGATGGCATCTTGCCAGTGCTTCCCCATAATCAGGTAAATACCCAGTGGTCATGAGCTAGTGGAAAAGGACAATCTCAAGGATAATTAAGTATCTGCAAGCTTCAGGGAAAAAAAAGCATCCAGCAGGAGATGATGATGAGGTTCCCTATGGAGAAGACAGGCTGAGCTGAACTATATGAGACAGCAATGAATCCACATGGAAAAGCTTGTTGGCACAACAAAGGGGGAAGGAAAGTAGATCTCACTCACTGGGCTCTGTGGGGACTTTTCTTCAGTGTGAGACGCAGCGTGTGAACCCTGGGGACAGAGCAGCCTGACCTGGCTCTGTCCTCATGAGAGCATGGGCAGGAGGAATCATGGAGCATGTACAGAGGGACACAGTGTCTGAGAGGTGAAAAGGGAGCTTTGGAAACAAAACCAGGGGAGTAATGTCTTGAGTTTGCTGATGATAACAAGCTGGGTGGTGAAGTTACTGTGCCAGAGGGACGGGGTGCCATCCAGAGAGACCTGGATAGACTGGAGAAGTCAGCCCAGGTGAATCTCATGAGGTTCAATAAAGCCAATTGCAAAGCCCTGCACCTGAGACAGGACAACCTCCATTATCCATACAGGTTAGGAGATGATTTGTTGGAAAGCAGCCATGAGGAAAATGACTTGGGAGTACTCGTGGATGAGAAGCTGGACATGAGCCACCAATGTGCATCTGCAGCCCCAAAGGCCAACCGCATCCTGTTGCTGGAAAATTTTGTCCATGCTGCAGAGGAACATCTGCTGCTGCTGAAGGAAATTTCTGGGGCTGTCCTGGATACATGGGAGTGCAGGTCCTTCAGGCCAGGCTGCGCTTTGTAGCAGGAGCACTCGTAGGAAGCACCCACAACCCACTGGCCAGCTGGTGGTGCAGCCGAGAGGAGAGGTCCAGTCTCAGGGAGAGTGACACCCGTGGGGTTTGTGGCCATTGCCAACTCTAATGATGTAAAAAACCCTTTCCCTCCTCATTATCACCTCTTCCCTGCAAAAATAATCCCAAAGATTGCCTCAGTGCAGAGACACAGCCTGAGCCAGTTGTGCCCAGTGTGTCCTTGTGTGCTGAGGCAGTCCTGCCACCATCCAGGAACACCACCACAGCAGTGTCACCATTTGCCTGACCTCCAGGAGAAACATGGGGAGGTCCAGCTTCACAGGACACATCACCGGAGGCAAAAGGGCAGGCAAAGTCCTCTCTCCAGAGGGTCCAGAGAAGAGTCCTGTGCCTGCTCACGTCCAGGAAATCCTGATGTAGGTTTTGAGTCACCTACAAGTATATCTGTGGATAGGCATCTCAGTGCAACTGTCCCCTTGGCTTCTCCATGACCAGTAGAGATTGAGTGTCACTTCAGACAAGTGACAAGTGATAGGACGAGGGGAAATGGCACTAAACTGTGCCAGGGCAGGTTCAGATTAGATGTTAGGAAAAAATTCTTCACTGAAAGAGTTGTCAGGGACTGGAACAGGCTGCCCAGGGAGGTGATTGAGTCACCATCGCTGGATGTGTTTAGAAGATGGGTAAATGAGGTACTTAGAGATGGTTTTGCATAGGACATGAACGGTTGGACTTGGTGATCTTAAAGGTCTTTTCCAACCTTGTGATTCTGTGACTCTGAGTGCCTAATCAGAACGTACACCTCACTTTCCTTTCCAGGACAGCCAGGGTGTGGGGGACAGGGTAGTCCCAGCAGCCATCGCAGGCTCAGCCCAGCACAGAGCAGCAGAGCCCGGATGCATGCATGGATTTGCAGACCCCATATCACTAATGAAACAAAGCAAATAATATTATCTGGGATAGATGTTAATGTACCCCAGGAAAAGGATTTAGCCTGGCCAATGCTTGCAACACCTTTAGTCAAGCTGGCAGGACAAAGCCAGATCACTCAAACCTGACCAGATCTTCAGCAGATCCTATTTGAGACTCTGAAGACAAACTTTGTAAATCAAATTCAGCTTTATTTTCATGTCCATTCACTAGAGACCTGCTAGCCCAGCCTGGTTCATGCTTTCACTCCAAAACTTTCCTGCATCTCCAAAGTCTGTAGGAGATGGGTTTTTTGATCTTTAGTGAGAGCAGAGCAAACTTTTGGTGTTCAACATGGCCAGAGCTGTCAAAAAGTTCTCCTAGCTCTCCAAAGTCCAGCTCTTTTGTTAAATAGATGACACCTTCCTAGCCCCATGACTTCTGAATCCACCCCTACCCCCTCCACGCCCCCCCCCCCCCAACACAACCAATGAAAACAAACAAACCCCAAACCCTCTGCGTGCTGTGTTTCTATCAAAGGGTTTGCTCAAGTGGGGCTGCTCCCGGCAGTAAGGGAAAGGGCAGCCAGCAGGGAAGGGCACCCGCTGCCAGGCAGGGCTCCTGCAAGTGAACAGCATGAAATTTTCATGCCAATTTCCCACCAGGTCCTTTTGAATAAAGCTCCAGATTTCCCTGCCCTTAATGAATAAATCAGCCAGCCTCATTAGTGGAGTCTCTGGCACAAGGGCAGCAAGTATCACATTTGCTGCTGAGTTGACCAAAGAATTAACTTACAGAATCATAGAACCATTTGGGTTGGAAAAGACCTTCCAGATCATCAAGTCCAACCGTCTCTGCAGCCCTACTAGGTCCAGCACTGGACCATGTCATTTGATGAGAGATAAATGTTGCTTGTAAACTTGTGCTGACATGAAGAACTCGCCAGCTCTTAATCTCTCACACACAGCGACGCAACGTGGGGCTAATTGAGATGTAAGTGCTGCTCAGGCACCAACTTCAGCAAGATATTATTTTACTCTTAGTAGGCTAGCAAACCATTTCCAAGCTCTGAAGCACTTTAATGTGGGTTTGGGTTTTTCTGGCTGGGTATAAGTGTTTGACAAGTCTTTTGGGAACTGGAATTTTCTTCTAGGATGGTATGTGCATCTGGGAGGAGGTTTTGCACTGACCTGCCAGTTCACAGGGGCAAGTCAGTGTCCCCATGACTGCCATATCAGGGTTGTTTAACAGTTGGAATGGTCTGGGTTTTCTGGGGTGGTGTCCCTGCTGCTGGGACGAGCCATGGTCAGCACTTCCAGTCCCAGGGGGCTGCTGTTGTTTGTGCTGTCAACATCCCAGTTCCCAACACAGATGGGATTGCTGGGTAAAAATAATACTACAGGTTTGGGCATGTGCTGGTTTGTCTGGGACAGAGATAATTTTCTTTGCAGCAGCTGGTGTAGGGCTGTGGTTTGTGTTGGTGCTGAAAACAGTGCTGATGGCACAGGGGTGTTTTCGTCACTGCTCAGCAGTGCTCACACAGAGCCAAGGCCTGTCCTGCTCCCCATCCCACCCCACCAAAGAGGAGGCTGAGGGTGCACAAGGAGTTGGAAGGGGACACAGCTGGGACAGCTGACCCCAGTGTCCAAAGGGATATCCTGTACTGTGTGATGTGTTCAGCATATAAAGCTGGGGAAGCAGAAGGAAGCGGGAATGTTCATAGTGATGCCATTTGTCTCCCCAAGTCACCGTTATGCATGATAGAGCTCTGCTGTCCTAGGGATGGCTGAGCATCTCTCTGCCATGGGAAGTGGGGAATGGATTCATGGGTTTGCTCTGCTTGTGTGTGGCTTTGGCTTTAGCTGAGAAACTGTCTGTGTCTCAGCCCAGGAGTTTTCTCACTTTTACTTTTCCAATTCTCTCTCCCTTCCCACTGGGGAGAGGGGATTGAGCAATCAGCTGCTTGGGGTTTGGTTGTTTGGTGGGGTTTACATGACAGGGAACCATTCCTGGTTTTGTGAAAGCACCAGGCTAAGATACACACTAAACTTGCCATGCTCCAGAAGTTAATGATTCATTGGAATACAAAGTCCCTCAAATGGCTAATGGAGCCCTCAGGAGCTGCTGAAGAGGAACAGTGGGCATTCAGCTGGATATCAAGTTTATTAAGACAAAGGAATGACAGAACTTGCTCTTCCTGCCCTCATGTTCTTTCACTGCTGGAATTACTCCTGATGGGACCTTTCTGCTCCTGAGCATCTTGTGCTTTCTTTCCTACAGACAACAGATCCCCAAAATGTTTACCAGGAGGTCTGGCTCTGCCAGGAGCCAAAGGGATGCTGAAGTTGACTCCTGCTTGCTGCACCCAAACTTTCTCCCCTTTTTCCACCTCTGCCAGCCTGCAAAGATGGAACAAGAGATGTGGCCTGTGAGGTCTTGGGGACATCTCAACAGGGACAGAAGCCACAGCAAATCCAGCTCAGTTTAAAGTGGGAGCTGGTGCTCTGCCTGTGGGCCATCCTTCCCTACACGCAAAACCACTTCATCTTGGTTTCCATGAGAGCAGATGAATGAGATATTCATCCAGAAACTGAAGAATATTTTACAGCTGTGAATCACGATTGTGTGAGACAGATAATTAGGCAATTAGGACAATTAAATGTTAAAAAGACACCATGCCTAGAAATGAGGGCGAAGAAGAAGAGAAGACAGGAAAATTCTTTCAAGTTTGGTTTGGTTTTTTTCTCTAGAAGTTTTTCAAATGGTAGTGACATGGGAGCACACAGCTGGAGAGGAGAGAGGCAGATGGGACACTGAGCTGTGGGCTGTAAGTTTTCTTGGGCAGGACATCCAAAAATTAAGAGTTGCCCCAGTGAATTTAAGGTAGGGTTTCCTAGCTGGTTGATTCTACTCATCAAAATCATCAATCAAAAACCCACAGAGAAAACCAATTACACATTATTTGGGCTTTGGGGCCATTAAGTGCCGTTTTGCAACATCAACATTTTGATACAGTGGTGAACCAGAGTCGCTGTTCAGAGCATGGCCTTGCCTCCAGGCATCTCCCCAGGGAGCTGCGTTCCCTATCAGGCTGCAACAGCTCTTCTTCTTTGGGGGGATAAAATTTGCTTTATCTGCCTGAGGCTTTTGTGTCTCTCATGTCTCATAGGTGGCTGACCAAGATGTGCTCTTATCAGCACTGGGTAAAACTGATCACAGAGTCATTTCTCGCCTTTGGTTTTTCCAAGCTGTTAATCTGCTCATTCACACAAGAGCTTCAAGGTGAACCTTGGCTTGGAACAAACCTCAGTCTGCCACATCAAGAAAGGATTTAGAACCCTAGAATGTCCTGAGTTGGAAGGAACCCATAAGGATCGAGTCCAACCTCCTGGCTCCACACAGGGCCAGCCAAGTCAGAGCATGGGACTGAGGGCATCGTCCAGATGCTTCCTGAACTCAGTCAGGCTCAGTACTGTGACCCCTTCCCTGGGGACCCTGTCCCAGTGCCTGACCACCCTCTCAGTATAGAACCTCTTCCTGACATCCAACCTAAACCTCCCCTGTTGCAGCTTCATGCCATTGCCTTGGGTTCTATCCCTGGTCACCAAAGAGGGGAGATCAGTGCCTGTCCCTTCAGTCCACCTCATCAGGAAGCCACAGACCACCATGAGGTCTCTCCACAGCTTCCTCCAAGCTGAACAAACCAAGGGACTTCAGCCTCTGTGGGTGGTTATAGCTGGGTACAGTGGTGTGCTGGTGGGACTGCAGAGAGGTCCTCCTGGAAACAAGACAGCATAAGTACTCCTTCCCTTAGGAAGGAGCCAACATTTTAGGTACACCAACCAAGAGAAGGTGCATTTTCAGGGCTAAAGAACTTCTGAAGCTGAACACAGCAAACACCACACAGCCAGCTCTACAACTGCCCTGCCAGTCAGCTTCCCAGAAACCACTCTGCTCTTATCTCAAGGATTAGATTGGGTAGAAGTACAGAGAAGGGGCAGTGACTCTCCAGACTGCAACTGAGAGATGTTCAAAGACTGCCCCAGCTCTCTGGTTGGGGGCTTGATTTGTCAGACTTGCTATCTGGAAAATTACATCCAGAAATATGGAGCTAAGGGTTGTTTTTGGGGTTGGAAATCAGGTGCATCTTATAGTTCTCCTTCCAGATTTTTGGATGTACTTGACCACTTTCTGGCTTGTCCAGGCACTGGTGCCCACAGATGTGGAAAGCAGTACTGATTCTCCTTGTTAGAGCCCATCAAGCAAAACCACATCAGCACAGGCTGACATTCCTTTCCTCTTGTAGCAGCAGTACAAGAAATCTCACATGGCTGAATCTGATGCTACAGGCTTTTTCCAGCATTTCTCTCTCTCCAACCTCCCACCACCCAGTGCTGAAGACTGGGCACCTTCCCAGCCTTCTCACCCCGCACCACATCTCCACTTGTGCCTTCTAATGTTGCCTCACCTCCACCTGCCCCTGCCTCCACATCCCTCACTCACCTCTGCCCTGTTGCCTTGTTGACCCAGACTTTCCCAGCTCTTTGTAACACACTCAATGGAAGGAGAATAAAGCAACTTTTAAGTGCCAAGGGGCTTTTCTGGTTTTCATAGGCTCTGTTGGGTTTTGCCCTGGAAGAATCCCTGATGCTTGGGAAGGGGCTGGACTCAGCCTTTGTGTCAGCAGCACTTCCCTGCTGATGGGACTGCAGTGCACCATGCTTCAACGCTCATCTGTCCTGCCACCCTATCAGCCTCCAGGGTCAGCTGAAATAATCCCCTCTTAACCCAGCAGGCAGCCAGAAAACCATTACGAAGATCTGCTTCCCACCTTCTGTGCTTGCCAGCAGAGCAAAGGGGATGTGCAGGGCAGCTCTTCTCTTCCCACCCTGTGCCTGCTCCCCAGCCCCTCCTGCGACTGACCTTGTTTGCATGTGACCTTCTCTCTTTTGCACTGAGCTGAAACTCACTTTTCACTTTGATTTTCAAAAACTCCACAGTACCTTTCGATGAGTGCTTGCCAGCCTTTCAGGGGCATCACATCTCCTGAGCAAATCTGCCTGTCCCTTTCTCCCCAGAACACAATTCAAATCCTGGCCAAATCTCACCACGTGACATTAGACACCCTCCATGAGATATATGCCCCTTTACTGCTACCACTACACACAAGTGCCAGCCATGTCACGGTTTCCCATGGGATTCCTTGCCACCATCAGATTCTGCAGTGGTGTAATCCTTTCCCAGGTGCCCATTAACACACTTCTTTCAGTGGTTGAGGTACCTGTGCTGCAAACACTGTAAAAAGCTACTTTATTTATCCAAATTAGACTTGGAATGGAATTTCAAATCCCCAAATGATGATGTTTCAACCTCACTAAAGCAGCAAACAGGAGTTTTGGTCCTGCTGTCAGCCAAGTCAGAGTTTCACCTGGAATTTGAGCAAGGGAGCTCAGGTGAGCCAATAGTAAAATCAAGAGGGCTGGGAAAGCTGGATCTGTGATCCCAGCCCGAACCCCGCCTCCCCACAAAGGCTGCACTGCTGCTCTGCCTCTAATCTCTGCAGGAATAGCCCTCTTTCTGTCTATGTTTTCTGTGATTCCATTACTGAGTGGAGGATGCTTGTGATACAAAGGAAAGGATAAAAAAACCCCAACACCAAAACCCACACGTATCATCCCGCGTTGTGCACTTATGAAATGAGAAGGTTATTATAGCAGAGAGGAATTAAGCTACAGTGCTGATGCTCTGCCTCGCTGAGGGTTTACAGAGTGGTAATTAAGAGCAGCGCTCTCTGCATAAGAGAGCTCTTCTGCTGCAGAGGAAGAAACAACATTTCTCCTCATTTTAATCAGGCGCTGACGGATGGCGTGAATCAGTGACGATAACGTGTCAGCATCTCCCTTGTGCTACGGCTCCACAGAGCTCCCAGAGCTGCTGGGTACCCCCAGCATGCTCACATGCAGCCTGGACTGCAGCCCATGTCACTGGGGCAACACACAGCAGCTTCAGGAGGCACTGAATGCGGCCCTTGTGGGGCCTGTGAGGACAGGCAGCCACCAAACCCACCAATTATTTCTTTACTTAAACATCTCCAGCATGGCACTGACATCCCTGCTGCTTCACAGACATTAAACTCTGCCATGTGTGCAGATGTGAGCAAAGGAAAAACCCTCCCCACAGGGGAGGTTGCTTCTTCCCATCTCTGGATGGGATGCCATCCAGAGGGACAGGCTGGAGAAATGGGACCAGGTGAGCCTCATGAGGTTCAATAAGCCAAGTGTAGGTGCCTGCACCTGAGACAGGACAACCCCTGTTATCCATACAGGTTAGGAGATGATGTGCTGGAAAGCAGCCATGAGGAAAAGGACTTGGGAGTGCTTGTGGATGAGAAGCTGGACATGAGCCACCAATGGGCATCTACAGCCAAGGCGGCCACCTGCATCCTGGACTGTGTCAAAAGAAGTGCAGCCAGCACATCGATGGAGGGGATTCTGCTCCTCTGCTCTGGTGAGACCTCACGTGGAGGGCTGTGTCCAGCTTTGGAGCCCTCAACACAAGAAGGACATGGACCTGTTGGAGTGTGTCCAGAAGAGGCCACGAAAATGATCAAAGGCCTGGAGCACCTCTCCTATGAAGATAGGCTGGGAGAGTAGGGCTTGTTCAGCCTGGAGAACAGAAGGTTCTGAGGGGACCTTATAATGCCCTGCCAGTACCTGAACAGTGCCTATAAGAGAGCTGAGGAAGAGCTGTTCCTGAGGGCATGGAGCAGTAGGACAAGGGGTAATGATTTTAAACTAGAAAAGGGGAGATTTAGTTTGGGTATTAGGAAAAAGTTGAGGGTGGTGGATCACTGGAACAGGTTGCCCAGAGATGTAGTGGAGCTCCCATCCCTGGAGACATTCAAGTTCAGGCTTGATGGGGCTCTGAGCCACCTGATCTAGTGAAGATGTCCCTGCTTACTGCAGGGGGGGTTGGACTAGGTGACCTTTAAAGGTCCCTTCCAACCTAAACCATTCTGTGATCTATTTTGTTCTTTCCAGCTGCCAACAGAAAAGCAGTGGAAACACAAAGCTGGTGTCTTCCAACACAGTCAGCATGCTGTCCCCAACATGGAGCTGTGCAGGAAAATGCAGCTTTTTTTGGGATAACTGAACCATCCGTACCAAGTGACAACGCTGCACATGTGTCCTCCCCAGGGACAAGGGATGGAGGAAGAAGAAGGAGTCACATTTATCAGATTTTTAACAGTCTGTTGCAAAGTATTCCAATGCAAAAGGTACAAAGACTACAACCTTGAAGCATGAGAACAGCTGAGAACATCCTTTGCTTTCACATAAAGTGTAAGCAAAAAACAAACCCAAAACACCCTTTAGAAAAGCAGCAGCAAACAAATCCAAGGTTACTGGCCAATACACACAATTTCAAAGGCTGAATTTCTGACTCTTCCTTTTTCCTTTCTAAACCAAGGTTGAATCTCTCTCAGAGTTATTGTTTAGATTACAGCCCTGCTCTGAAACAGGATATATCTACCTTTCTGTGCCAGCAACAAAAAATGTTGCTATTCACATCTCATTGGAAGTGCTAGAAGAAAGTAAGAGCTGCCTGTAAATAAGCTGCCTCAATAATTAATTGCCAGCAGAGCCAGCACAATAGAAAAGCTCCAGAAATAAGTTATGGCAAATACAATTTCAAGCTAGCAGTGCATGAATAGCTTTTGAAAAAGCCTCCACAAAGCAGATCCTGAGCTTCAGAGATAGGTAAAACGCCAGTGATCAACTTGTCTCTCCTTCTGAATGGGAGGTCTCAGCCTATTTGACTTCAGGTGAGGCAGCACATTGCCCAGAAATGAGATCCCACCACCCTGGTCAGCAGCCCCTGGTTGGCAAAGAAAAAGGGGCTCAAGTTAGCAGGGATGAGCAAGCAGTGACATGGTGATAGGGAGCAGAGAAAAGAAGCAAGAAGTGTGGTGGGTGGGGATGAACGGATGGATGTGGTGGGTCAGCCCCAAGCAGTGGCTGAGCACCACACACCACTCACTCATTCCCAGAGGAGAAACACATAGAGCCTCCATGGGTTGGGATAAGGCCAGTTTACTGACAAAAGCACCATGAAAGGGAACAATAACAGCCCACAGCAAATTTCACTCACACACCGTGATAACACAGAGTGCCTTACTGACCTGACAGTTACAGAGGGCTGCACAACAGGAGAAGCAACCTGACACTCAAACTGCTCTGAAAACACCCAACCAGCCCCTTTTATGGGGAGTGATGTCAGGTAGTGTGGAAACAGCCAGGACTGACACAGCTCACGTGGGCTGGCTGCTGGGGAGGGTGACTCTGGCCTGGCTGGAACCAGGATAGGGGGCTGGGGGCAGGGATGGATGGATGGATGGATGGATGGATGGATGGATGGATGGATGGATGGATGGATGGATGGATGGGTAGGTGGGTGGGTGAGTGGATAGATGGGTGAAATGGATGGATGTGGCCCATGAGCATGGTCAATGCTACACCATGGTACAGAGAGAGAAGCCATATGACAGCCACAGGTATCTTCTGCCTGGGAAAGTTTCATCCAGCAGCAATGGGAAGAAGAGGAGGGTGAGGAAGGCAGCAGCTCTTTAGTCCCTGTCAGGGAGCATGGACATTATCTGCACCCTTCCTTGAAAAGCACAAAGCATGAGGCACATGGAGATGACAAGTTTTAATGGGGCTGGACTACTGCAAATGTGACCTCACCCAAGGAACATCTCAAGTGTCTGTCCCTCAAACTGTGCAACCACAGGCACACCCCAAGCTGTCTGGAGACCAGATGGGCATGGGCTGAGGATACACTTTGGCACAGATTCTGTGCACAGCAAGGCACTGGCATGGTTACACACACAGCTCTGTGCACATCCCCCCAAAAGCCAGAATCTTAGAGAAGAGGTACAGAAGAGAAAGATGGGGTGGTTGATGCCCTGAGCCTGTCAGTGTCTAAGAGTCTTTTGGACAATGCCCTTAATATTATATTGTACTTCAACTTTTGGTCAGCCCTGAAGTGGTCAGGCAGTTGGACTAGATGATCGCTATAGGTCCTTTGCAACTGGAATAGTCTAGAATATTCCATTCAATTCTCCTCTATTGTCCTCTATTTAGAACAATTCAAAACTCACTTGAAGATATCATTAGCAAGCAGGGGAGGGATAACAGAGAAAGGAAGCAGGGAGGAGAAGTTGCAAATAGAAAAGGAAGGAAAAAAATATACATCCAAGTGAAATTTATAATTCCCATATAAATGAAAGGAGAAGTAATGATGCAGATCTAACTAATGAAATTATCCTGCAAAGTGACTACTAGCTAATGAAATTGCTTACTTAGCATACATTAACTGAGCTGCAACTGGCATCTCACTGCATTCACATTAGCCAAAACTCTTCTCGTCAGCAGCAAGGAAACTGCCACAGGGGTAGGGCAAGCCAGCTTTATGTTACCCTATACCCACCACGAAGTGCAAGCAGCTTCAGAGGTTAGCCAAGGTGAGGGGTCAGCTGCAGGGGAGGCTGAGGCTCAGCTCTGGATTTCCAGCACTCCTGGGTCAGGCGTGCTCTGACTGTGAACCAAGGAAAACATTCTTCTAATCTGACAACCCTGCTCATGAGAGCTGGAGCACAGAAGTCAAATCAAATTTCTTCTGGTTCACGGGTAACCGAGCAAGACTATTTTGTGGCTGGAGATTCATTATTTAGCAATTTTGCTGAGAACAGTTAAGCTGTGTTAAGATACAGTTGCTCCACAGCTGCATGCTAATAGCTCTAAGACAACAGACCCACACACCTCTCTGTGCACACACCCCCCATGCCCAAGGTGCTTTCCTTACCATTAAAGTCTGATGGACTCCAGACAAGAATCACAGAATATTTAAGGATGGAAAGGACCTCTAAGATCAAGTCCGACTGTTTGTCTAATACCACCATGTCAACTAAACCATGTCCTGGAGTGCCACATCTACATGGTGTTTGAACACCTCCAAGGATGGTGACTTCACCACCCCTCTGGACAGCCTCTTCCAATGCCTCACCAAGAAGTTAACATACTTCAGGTTTTAAACAGTTACAAGTGTGCTTGTTGGGGTTTTATTTCCTTGGAAACAAAATGTCAGAGGTGGGCATTACCCACAGATCTCACAAGACAGTTTGAATCAGGAAGAGGAGGTGGCCAGTGGCCAGCCATGCTGGGAAGCAATCCCAAGGAGTTGAAGAAACTGTCCTGTGGTACATCCCATTTTACATCCTACTAGAGTAGGTCTGTTCTCCCATCTCTCTCTGATAAGGCTAAAAGCAAGCGTGCTGAGTGAAGCCACATCTGGTTTTTTCCCCTTCTGGAAATAACAACTAAATAACACCAACTACAGAGTGGCACCATTCAGATGGGCAGAAGGCCCTTCCTAAGGCCTTCAGAGAGCAACTCCCCCAATGGCAATTACTGCTTTTTAGAAAAGGATTAGATGTTAATGGCAGAGAAGTACCCACACAGGAGCTCAGAGCTGCTGGTATGGAAAACTCTCTCCCTGGTTTGCTTCAGTTCGGTTTTAAGGAGCCTTTGGGAGCACGATGCTGTCACTGTGCTGAAGTTCAGCTGTAGGTAAGTGCAGCATCACAGCAAATGCTTCACTTCAAAGTAAACCTCACTCCAGATTTAAGACACAGATGGGATTAGATTATTTTTTTTCTGGATTTTAATACACACATTCCCTTATCAAATGATGCAAGTTTCAATCAATAGTTTAAAGTTTTAAAGTATGTAAATGCATTGTATTTGGGGGGATATTTTTCCGTGCTTTGCAGCTAAATTGCAAACAGCAAGAAAACTTGACTGAAAAGTTCTCCATCGTGCATTTTTGGCCCTCTAAATATTGAGATTCCAGATAAAACTTTGAGAGAAGTTCAGCTAGGTGTACAACACAATGAAAAATCTCAGGCAGTCCATAAATCATGATCCTACCACACTCCTCCCCTAAAAGGGTATCTTGCAGGGAGTGATTATCACATTGGGGTTCAGCAGGTGTACCTCCAGAACAGACACCTGAATGGACCCCTCAATGATCCACAGGAAGGGTCATCCCAGTTTCCCTGCCATGGTTTTATATCTCTCTAGGTAAAGTTCCTAAAAACGCCTTTCACTAACCCCAGGGTGGTCTCTTCCATGTTACCCAACCATTTCTGAACAATCACCCTGAATTTACTGCATTTTCCAGGTGGAGAAAACAACCCTCACCCATAAACCCCAAGGGATAAGAGCTGCAACATCACACTGCGAGGCTCATGAGTCAAAGCTCCGCTCCAGCGACTCACTGAAGCATTGCACAGCAAGAGGAACACTCTCCACTTCCCACAGATCCAACGTCTCTTCAATCCAACTCCTGAAGGTCAGTCAAAGTGCTCCAAACATACTTGATAAAAGTTGTGCAGCTTTAGCTCCTGCCTCTCTGGGGCCCCAGCTCATCTGAATAGCGTGCTGTAACCTTCAGCCTGTCCTGATGTCTGATTCCCTGCTTGGATCCTATTATCATTACTCACTGGGGACGCCAGGTAGGTTTGAAGGAAGCCAAGTCTTCCAGCTTGTCAGCTCTGAAATATGTTGCCTCGGGCTGCCCAGGCTCTTGTTATTCCTTGTTCAGTGTGTGGGCTAAGGCCACCTGCAGCTTTCAGCCCCTTTGCTGTGCAGATGGATTTCTCTTTTGACCGCTTTTGCCATTTGCAAAAAGGGGAGAGATGTCTGTGATGTCAGACACAAGCAGCCTTTACCTGTATGAAACACAATGTTCTTCAGGACTGTGGTACCTCAGAAGTGACAGAGGGAGTGTTGCCCAGTGAAATCTGGCAGTGAAGCCTGTTCAGGTTCACTGCTGGTCTGCAGCTGGACATGCCTCTCAAATTCATGCCAATTCATTTATTTTTCATCTTCAGCCATCCATTTGTCACTCCTCTCACAGCACATCCCTAAGAAAAGGAGGTCTACTGTCTAATGAAAGTGTCTCCACCCACATCCTTACCCCACACCACCACGTGTCCTCCTGACGGTGGGGAAACAGGTCTGGGATTCAGCAGCCTTGTGTCTGCATCTCTGCAACAGGCCCCTGAGACACACACCGCCAGGCACGATCATCAACACCAGGATGCCTCTGCATATGGACATGTTGGGACTTCAGAGTACAAGCTGACATGCGGCTAAGAGCAGGGTTGGGAGACATGGAGGCAGGGTCTGCCAGCAAAGGGCAGTTTTTCTGGCACCCTCTTCCACCCTTGTTGGCACTGGCCACTCCAGAAGGGACAACGAGGGAGATGGACCCCAGCAGGGACACAGTCTGGCACTCTGACCCACAGTGTAGGGCTGTGCAGGCCACAGCCACGTGAGGTCATTGTGCTCTGGTGAATGCCTGTGTGCATTTGGTGGGCTGAAGCCAGGACAGAGGATATGTGTGATCCAGGTAGTCAGGCCCCCAAGTAACAGCCCTGGAAGCATGTCTGGTCTCCCTCGTCCAGGTAGATGCCTTGCCTGCAGCCAGGCACCACGCTGGAGGGACATGTGGGTGCTGTCACCCTCTCCAGTACCATACAGACTCAATGAGAAGCAGCATTTGGACACCTGAGGTCTAGGATTCCCTGCCTGGCCCCCTCTTGCCCTGGCTGCCTCTGCATGAGGGGGTACAAATGGGTGACATCTGTTCATGCTGCAATTTGAGTGAACTCAGAGGTTCCAGTTGGTGGCAAGATGCTCTCATGAACATGCAGGTGCCAAAAGCCCAGCAAGGCCCAGGGCGGCACAGGGTTTCTTTGAAGGTGATCACAAGAGTGGCGTGCCAGGCTGGGGGTACCTGCTGTAGAGGGGGTAGAGAGAGGGACACCCCAGAGGGGGATCTCTGAGGAGAGTGAGCAAGCCCAGGGACACTATACAAGGATGACACCGTCCTGTGACACAGGGCCACCAGTGCTCGTGGCTGCTCCTCCCTCAGCAGGGACTTCCAGGAAATCCCTTCATTCCAGGCTGTAGGAGGGAAGCTGCGTTTCCCTGCAAGGAAGGAGAGCTCTTCTTCACGTAGCTGGGAAATATTCCCTTTATAAAGGAGTCTCAGGAAAAGAAAATCCTCCCACGTTCGGTGTCTGCTTCCCTTGCAGCTGCTTTACAACCACATCCAAGCTGAGGTTCAGACACCACTCCATCTAGTGGAAGCCTGCAGCAAAGTGTCCTCCTCCTGCACAGGACTCCTGTGAGACCAGGCTCTGGAACACCAGTGGTGTGACACGGGGAAGGATCCAGGCAGAGACCTTCACCCTGCTGCTGGGGCCAAAGGATGCTGGCAGCCAAGCTCCAGGCTTCGTTTCCACTGCAACACCCACAAATGCTCTGGGTAGGTAAGGGAGGATGCTCAGGAGAGCTGGGAAAGACAAAGCAGGAATTTAGATCTTACTGGTGGATAGCTTTAAATGTGTTCACCACTGGACTTGAGGAGCATGTGCTCCTGGTCCATCTTGGTGCAGGCAAACTGCAAACCCTGTCTTGCTTCAGGTCAGGCAGGGATTCAAGCAAGAACATCTCCACCGTCCATGGAAGTGCTCAGTGAGCCGGGCACCACCTGCCCCTTCTGTGGATACACTGCCCTACCAAGCCTGGCCCTTCATTTTCAAAGTTCCTTTGTTTTTTGTTAAAAATGTGTGGGAAAAAAAAAAAAACAACCCAACCACAACCTAGATCAGAAAAAGTCTTTAAGCCCAGGGTAAAACCACAGTATTTCCAATTCACTGGCTGCCCTAAAACTACCCCCACCACACTAACAGCCAAACAGGTTAAAGAAGCCACAGAGTAAGAAAAATTGTCTATTCCACTAAAAATAATAAAAAAGAAGAACCGGAAGAAATGACATGGGAAAGAGAAGGAAACCAGGATAGGGGGTTACTCACGATTTTAGCTAAACAAGGCTTTGTTCTTTGCAGGTGTTAATTTTCTCATGTCTCCATCCTTTTCCCAGGCCTGACAGTTGGCATTAGTGGAGATAAAGGTCCCAAAGACACCACGCTGTGAGGTGTGCGGGAGCAGGTGCTCGGATCTACTGATAGCCTTAAATGTTCTCACCCAAAGGCCAAACTTTCACTGAGTGTCTGTGAGGGTTACACGTGAGAAAGTCCCCAGAAAGCAGGTGGTGTTTGTTCTGCTGCTCTAGAAAGCATTTCTTCCTCGTGGAGTGAGCAGAGAGGCGAGATTAGTTTTTACCTGACTAAGTAGCATCACTCTATAGTTTTAAACAGGGAGAAGTCTGACAAGCAGACCAAAACCATGGACACAAATTCATCTTGGTGTAGGATGGACGTTATAGATTTGGTTCATAAACTCCTTCTCCCCATGTCCCAGGCCTTGCACAGGTGCAAAGGCTGCTAGCTCATGGTTGGAGCTGGGCGGAGCTGAGGCTTAACATAAAAGGTTCAAATTCAGTGACAGCTCATGTGGTGTCCAGCATTCTGGCGTGGAGGTTGGTGTCAGTGCTTTGAAAGAGGTTTCTAACCTCAGGATGCTGCAGTGCTGTTGGTGGAGAACTGTGTGAGGACAGCAGAAGTGACTTAGCCATCATCTCTGTCTGTTCTTTGTGATTATAAAATAAGACACTTTCCTCAAGGAGCCTCACACACATTAATGAGGGGAGTCTCACACCAACCCTCCATGGGAAGCATTGGGGAGCCCTTTGTGGCTGCTGGGAAAACCCATGGAGATACACCAGTGGGTGAGAAGTCCCAGCTGCAGTGTGAGCAGGGCTGTGCAGCTGGGATGGGGACAGGATCCAGTCCCTGGGCTCCCACTTCACTCTTGCATCGTCAAAGGCAGAGGCTGTGCCAGCAGCTCTTGGAAGGCAGTTCAGCCTGCTCAGCTGATGGGTCTGCACTTCAGTGGGGACCCTCTTCCAAAACACAGCTCCTTCTCAGCATGCTGCCCTGGCAAGGCTGTAGCTGGAAGCATCACTTGGTGGAAGCATGAGAAGGAGTTGGGGGGTTTTTGTTTGTTTGGGGTTTTTTCAGCTTCACAATTGGCCTGGACTTTTTTATTTCCCCATGAAGAAACGGCTCGGGCAGTCCAAGCCCGCTGCCTCGCAGGGTGGCCGGGCAGAGGTGGCCTTCCACAGGCCGCTGCTGAGCTCTCCCTCGGAAGGGCTGAGCTGGAAATAACCCGGGGAGCTGGCGCTTGGAGGGGGAGAAGAGTTGGGTAACACCGGTTTTCCCGCTTTACCCCTTAGGGGTAGATCGGGTGGGCCGACCCCGTCCCTAACTGCGGCCGAGCCCGTCCCGGAGCGGGAGCCGAGCCCGTCCCTGAGTGCAGCCGAGCCTGCTCCTGAGTGCAGCCGAGCCTGCTCCTGAGTGCAGCCGAGCCCGTCCCGGAGTGCAGCCGAGCCCGTCCCTGAGCGCAGCCGAGCCCGTCCCGCAGCGCGGCCGGGTCGGCAAGCGGCGGCAGGTGGCGGCAGAGGCCGCGCAGAGCGGCCGCCGGGCAGCGCTGGGCTCCGGAGCGCTCCCGGCACCGCGTTTGCCTTTCTGGCCCCGCTAGAAGGTTCCTCCGGGACAGGCAGCAGGTCCAGCGGGCAGCACACAGCTGGGGAGCACTTTGTCACTGGGGAATGGGGCGGAAGGGGCTGGGGGGTGTCTCCTTTTTTCTTTTTCCCATTTTCATTTCATGGGTGTATTTTGTCAGGAGATTCTGTCCTTGGGGATCTCAGCATCCTTACAGTTCCAAATCCGCTTTTTCGAAGCAGAACAGTTACAAGTTTTAAACACACAGCTTAAGGAAACCTTAATGTGACCTGCAGCATCTCCATAAAAGACTAAGAGCAACCTGTGAAGCACTGTGGCAGTGCATTGGTACAAGTAAAACCACACACAAGTATGTTCTTACCATAGCTGCCGCGTACTCCTAAATTGTAGGGTACATATTATGTGACAAGACATAATTGGGAACACTATTTATTTTAATATAAGGTGTATTATTGGACATAGTACTCCAAACCCCCAGAGGTGCAGGTCTCTAAAGGAATGCATGCAAAGCAGCCTCTTCTCGCATGAGAAATCTGCTTCATGTGCTGCCTCTCCTGCGGGAAACATACTCACAGAGTAAGTAACTACCTCTTGTGAGTGCTTAGAAATGCTGCTGTGCTGGTGAACATGAGCAGGAGAGCTTTGAGGGGGTAATCTTGTTGTATCTCAAGGGTTGAATACGTGGCAGCGGAGTTTCTCAGCTCCTGACCTAACCCCTGATGACGGTGAACAAGTTTTGCTCTGCTGCTGACCCGGCTACCAGGAGATGTGTGGCTTGTCCCTTTGGATGCATGTTCCCTGTAAGTGAAGAGGGGTTTTTTTCAGTGTTCCTTTCCCAGGCTGGGAGGACGTGGTTGTGTCCACACATCTTTCACCGGTGTCAAACTGAACTTCTGTCTTACATAGAGCTGAGCTCAATGCCATCACCTGCAGCAGGGCGACACCGTAAATGGTGCATTTCATGTTTCCTGCTGTTCCCAGCCAAACAGAAAAGCAGATAAAGGAAGAACTTCAGACCCCCAAAATCTACACAGCCACTCACATCTGGCTTTCCACCTACAAATCCCGCCCTGGATGCTGCTCCCCTGTGATCAGGGTCTCAGGAGACATCTCCAGGGCTAGCAGCATCTGCTCTGCCCATCCTGTGGCCTCAAGTGGCTTCATGGTGCCCAGGCTGCTCTCAGCAGCTGCTGGGACAAGAGCAGCCAAAGTACCCAGCACAAGGCATCTCCTCAGGTAACACCACTTCTCTATAAAATGGCAGCATAAGGCCAGCTTGGGTAAGATGTCATCTGCAGGGAAATGCAGGAGCTGCAACCTAGAGAATCTGTGGTTCTGTGAATTTCAGCTCATGCTTCTGCCTGTGATTAAGCCCATGCAAGAAGATGGCACCAGTGGTGCTGTCTGCAGAGGCAACTCAGGTTCGTGTTAGCAGGAGAAGGAGAGGAGAGGGGAAGGTTACAGCACACTCCAGGGGTGTCCTTCACAATTATCTCCTGTGCTCTTGGAGCACATGGAAGCAGCATCAAATGAGCTCCTCTTTGGGTTGCTGTAATGACAGACAGAGTGCAATCCCAGCCCAGTACCGCTGCAGCAGCCTGTGACATGGTCTCTGGTGTTGCTTTATGGGTGGGAAAGGAGGAGCTGCCAAGAGCAACCACTGAGTTGTCATTTTTCTTGCATTTTCATGTCTGTAGTTACTGTTTTCTTGCAAACATGGACACTGAGGGGTCAGGCTAACCAGTCTAGTGTGAAGTCTCCCCACACCAGACACATGATCTTGTGTTATCTTGACTCCCTCACCTTTAAAAGCCCATCTGGTTAATTGGACTCAGAAACCACAGGTGTCTACCAGGTAGGTGCCAGCGCCTGGGAGGGAGCCTCGGCTGGATGCAGGTCGAAGCAAGGTGATCGTCAGAGGCATCCTTGAGTAAAACAAACAGTAAAGCACAGCAGACAAGCTGTTCTCCAGGAGTGCAGCAGTAGCTCAGCCTGGGCAGCTCTGAATTGTGTGAGGGGTTGCAAAGGGTCAGCAACAAACACTGTCAGGGCACAAGCTGGTGGGAGCAGGGATTTGTCCCTGGGACTATCCAAAGGTAGGAACAAAGCCCAGAGAAAAGTGATCTGGTAAATACGAATTATTTTCTGTGACAGGCTGAGACGTTTACCTTCAGTTCATTCCACCTTTATTAATGCTAAAACAGGAGAAAAGATGCTTAAGTGGCCCTGATAAAGTGCTGCCAAAACTATGAAGAGCGGAGTTGACACCATTTCCCATAGCATTCTGCTTGAGAAACTGGCTACCACTGGCCCGGACAGACACAGCCTCTGCTGGTTAAAACACTGGCTGGGCCCAAAGAGTTGTGCTTAATGGAGCTAAATTCACCTGGAGGCTGGTCACAAGTGGTGTCCCTCAGGGCTCAGTCCTGGGTCCAGTTTTGTTCAACATCTTTATCAATGACCTGGATGAAGGGATTGGATGCTCCCTCAGTAAGTTTGCAGATGACACTAAACTAGGAGGAAGTGTTGATCTGCCTGAGGGTAGGGAGGCTCTTCAGAGGGATCTGAACAGACTGGACCAATGGGCTGAGCCCAATGGGATAAAGTTTAACATGGCCAAGCGTAGAGTACTGCACATGGGACAGAACAACCCCATGCAGTGCTACAGGCTTGGGGGAGACTGGCTGGAGAGCTGTCAGGCAGAGAAGGACCTGGGGGTGTTGGTTGACTGCAGACTGAGTATGAGCCAGCAGTGTGCCCAGGTGGCTAGGAAAGCCAATGGCATCCTGGCTGGTATCAAAAATAGTGTGGCCAGTAGGTCTGAGGAGGTGATTGTGCTCCTGTACTGGGCACTGGTGAGGCTGCACCTCGAATGCTGTGTCCAGTTCTGGGCTCCTCACTAGAAGAAGGACATTGAGGTCCTGGAGTGTGTCCAGAGAAGGGCAACCAGGCTGGTGAAGGGGCTGGAGAGCAAATCATATGAGGAGTGGCTGAGGGAGCTGGGGATGTTTAGCCTTTAGAAGAGGAGGCTGAGGGGAGACCTTGTCACTGCCTATAATTACCTGAAAGGAGGTTGTAGAGAGGTGGGCGATGGTCTCTTCACCCAAGCAACAGGTGACAGGATGAGGGGGAATCTTTTCCAACCTGGTCATTCTGTGATTCTGTGATTCTATCCCTGCTTTTTCTTAAGGGTGTTTCCAGGGCGAGGTTAGTGCCAGGGATCCCACGGGGGGAGGCTGCTCCTCAGCTCCCTGTCTCCCAGCCTCTGGGGTGAGCTGTTCTCTCTCTCAATCTCCTCCCCTAACAAAGGGACTAAAATCAATTGCATTGAAAAAGGCAAGTCAAATGAACGCTGTCTGTGTTAATGGGCTGCTTATTAAACGGAGAGGAAAGCCTTTTCACAGCAACCTACGCACACGCACACATCCACAATTATCTCTTTAAATTCTAAATCAAAGCAAATTAGCAGCCTAGTGCCGAGCAGTAAACATGATTTGATTAGGCATTTCATACCCAGGGCACATGAGGATTTTTTGGAAGAACTCACTTACACCACGAATCTGTCTCTCTGTGCTGTGCAGAGCTCACCACCCAGAAACCTGATCCCATGCACTGAGCTGTGGTTTCTCTCTGCAAAGGCTGGCATCTCTGCAGCCTGGGCCTTGGGTGACACTTCTGCTTTCAACTAAAGTCCCAGCTCCTGGAGTTGCCAAGTGCAAGGTCCTGCACATGGGTCAGGGCATCCCAAGCACAACAGTACAGGCTGGGCAGAGAAGGGATGGAGAGCAGCTCTGAGGGGAAGGACTTGGGGTACTGATTGATTTAAAACTCAACATGAGGCAGCAGTGTGTGCTTGAGCCCAGAAAGCCAACTGTGTCCTGGGCTGCATCAAAAGCAATGGACCAGTGGGTTGAGAGAGGGGATTCTGCCCCTCTGCTCTGGTGAGACCTCACCTGCAGTACTGCATGCAGCTCTGGGGTCCCCAGTACAGGAAAGACATGGAGCTGTTGGAGTGAGTCCAGAGGAGGCCACAAAGATGATCTGAGGGCTGAAGCACCTCTGCTGTGAAGACTGGCTGAGAGTTGAGGTTTTTCAGCCTGGAGAAGAGAAGGCTCCAGGGAGACCTTCTAGTAGCCTGCCAGTACCTAAAGGTGCTACAGGAAATCTGGGGAGGGACTTTTTAGAAGGGCATGGAGTGATAGGACAAGGGGGGATGGTTTTACATTGGTAGAGGTTAGATTTACACTGGATATTAGGAAGAAATTCTTCCCTGTGAGGGTGGTCAGGCCCTGGTACAGGCTGCCCAGAGAAGCTGTGGCTGCCCCCTCCCTGGCAGTGTTCAAGGCCAGGTTGGATGCAGCCTTGAGCAGCTGGGTCTAATGAGGGTGTCCCTGCCCATGGCAGGGAGGGTAGAACTTGGTGATCTTTAAGGTCCCTCCCAGCCCTGACTATTCTCTGACTCGCTGATTTTCCTAGCTCCAGCAACACTCAGGATTGAGTGCTGGAGTGAGTTGCCATGAAGGGCTCCTGGGCTGCACTTCATCCAGGTGAGACAGCAAAACTTCACTGCAGACCCAAGAAAGCCATCTGAGTTCACATCTGTCATGGTCTCAGGGAACACAGCCCAGTAACCCCAGCCCAGCCACCAGCATCGTTTGGAAAACCAAATTCTTCTCTCCTCTTCTTTCTCCTTTGGAAGTACTTTACTTATTGCTTTATCAGAACATGGCCAAGTCTGAGCAGGTTTGAAATACTCCTGTCTCTTGGCCGGTGTTATCACTGGGCTCCTCATCCTTTCCCTGCTCCAGGCTGGCCTCCAGAGGCTGGTATCTCCAGTTGTTTTGGGCCCTGTGGGTTAACCCTGACCTCCCAAACATAGCCAGCATGCAAAGCCATTTATCTTCTCTCACAGTCTCTTTGTGCAGCAGGCAGCAGGGCTTGTAGGATGTGGTTGGTGTCCACAAAAAGCTGCGAGTTTATTGAATTTAAATGTCAAATTCCAAAAGCTGAGAAAATAGCTCAGCAAAATACTTTCAGAGTCTGGAAACAGAAAGGACCGTGTGATTTCCCAGAACCCCACCACCCAGAAGTGTGTGACATCAAGTGAGGATCAGTCCTTTAAAGCCACAGAGAGCAGGGAAGAAGCCCTCAGTGCAGTGTCCCTTCTCTTTGGTGCTGTCGCTCCCTTTTCAGAGTGTTTTGACATGCTAACAAAACGTGGCTGCTTCAGCTTAAAACAGGTTTGTTCTTTTCGTTTTGGCCCAGCTTCCTATGAGGAAGCACCCTAGGCAGGCCTGTTCGAAGCTGTGTCCCATCTGCCTGTGTAGGGTGGCCCCCCAGCCCACCGTGCTTCCCCCCTGGCAGACACAGCCTGCGCTCCTGCCCTGCTCAGGGACCAGAGACAGACCATGTCAACAAGGGTGGGAATATTGTTCCGAGTGTCACTCACTCATCACAACTGCCTGTATCTGTACCCCGTAGGTTAAAATTCCCTTGGCAGAGCTCCAAGCATCTCCCAAGGGCTCACTCAGTCACTCTCCACTCGCTTCCTCTGGGGAAAGCACCTATATCCCAAGAGGAAGCTTTTCAAGCATGCCTTTCCCTCGAGAGGGACCTTGGCCTTCCAGACACTGGCTTGCTCTCTCAAAAGAAAAGGAAGGCACTTTCCCAACCCCCCTGCCCCGTGCTAGCATAACCTGCTCCACCCTGGACAGCCCCTACCTGGATGGCGTTCCCTCTTATGAAGAGCTTGGGTGGCTCCAAGCTGAGCATGTTGACACTGTGTTGGAATGAAACAAGCTGTGTTGGCACTGTTTGCATCAGCCCATACTTGCCCCAGGACAAGCCAGGGTCAGAGTCCCTTGGGAGCCATATCTACTAGAAGTATATTTTCCTGAACACTAGTGTGGGTCATGAAGATGATGAAGGTAACAGGAAGGAAGCACCTGTGCTGCTTCCTGCACCAGGAATCGAGCAAAAGGGCTGTTCTGGAGGTAGCCTCTCCCAATCTCACAGCCTCACAGGGAAAACACAACACATCTGCAACCCCCTTATTAATAAGTCTGTGGATCCATTACTGCTACTGCATAGAAATTCTAGGAAATCTTCCCCCCATTAAACCCCGGAGTCATTTGTGAGAGCTTTTCCCCTGAGGGGTCAGCCTCTGTGTCTCTTTCCTCCTCTCAATTTGGGTGCTGCTCCTTTGCTCCACTGCTCAGGCATTCCTTTATTCGTGCTGCCAGCAGCGCAGGACAGCAGCAGGCAGGACAAAGGGACAGTCCTTTGGCTGGCTTCAAGTTGTGAACTTTGGGTATACCTCACCTGGGGTTCACCCTCCCTGCTTCGCCACTCCCAGTGCACATTTCTCTCCATCTCAATTTCCATCCATAAAAAGCCTGATTCCTCCCTAACACACATTAGCCTGTCAAACCTCCCAGCACCCTGTGAGGCATCATGATATTTAAGCCTAAAATATGGCAGCAAAGCTGCCACCTTGTCTACCCTTTTGCCTTGAGGTAGGTAGGGCAAACTAACCACACCACGCTTCGAAAACGTTTGATGAATTTTTAATGGGAGAGCTGCATGAAGATGAAAGATGCAGAGCCCCCCTGAACACATCCTTCTGGTGCTTATCTGCCCCACTCAGGGGTTCCACACGTCTCGAACTGTGCAGCTGATTTTTCATTCAGTATCTCAGCCCAAGCTGACACTGGCACCAGGTGTGAAAGGCAGCACGAAAGGTGTCTGTAGATACATCAGGAGCAAAAGGAAAGGAAAAGAAACATCCGCTGCTCAATGAGGGAAAGGACTTAGTGATGAAAGACACTCAGTACCCCTTTTCAGTTTGGGGCTCCCCCATGCAGTAAGACAGGTGCAGCAGAAGAGCATCAAGATGGTTAGGGGGTGTCAGAATGCAATGCACAAGGAGAGGCCAGGAGATGAGAGCTCAGCCTTAAAAACAGAAGGTTGTACTGTTGTCTGCAACTACCTACCAGGTGGGGAGAAACAGAACAAGAACCACTTGGAGGTGCATTGGGGTGAAATCAGGGTCAACATCCAGTTATGGAACAGTGGACTTTCTGATTAGATATGAGGACAGGGCCACCAGGTAAGGACATCGAGCTGTTGGAGTGAGTCCAGAGGAGGCCACGAAGATGACCAGAGTGCTGGAGCATCTCTCCTGTGAAGACCAGCTGAGAGTTGTGGTTGTTCAGCCTGGAGAAGGCTCAGGGGAGACCTTATAGGCAGCTTCCAGTACCTGAAGGGGCTACAAGAAAGCTGGGGAGGGACTTTTTCGAAGGGCACGGAGTGATAGGATGAAGGGGAAAGGTTTTAAATTGGAAGGGGGTAGTATTAGGAAGAAAGTATTCAATATGAGGGTGGGGAGGCCCTGGCACACGTTGCCCAGGGAGGTTGCGGAAGCCCCATCCCTGGAGGTGTTCAGGGCCAGGCTGGATGGGGCTTTGGGCAACCTGGGCTAGTGAGAAGTGTCCCTGCCCATGGCAGGGATGGGAGTAGATGGGCTTTGATGTCCCTTCCAGCCCAACACATCCTATGAGTCTGTGGTTTATTTACTCGAGGGTACAAAAATACAGATACGGGGTGCCAACAGAGGCTGTGGGATCTCCATCCTTTGAGATACCGAAAACCTGACCAGACCTCCAGCAGCACAGTCCTCTTCTACAGTTCTACTTTACCACTCACAGCAAAGAAAAGCTGCATGTCTCCCTGACCTCCAGCTGATCCCTAACTGATGGAACGTCTCTGCTAGTACAGGTGTAGCCTATATTTATCTTGAAATAAACTGCTGCATCAGGACAGATTGGCTACATTACAGTCCCGATGCTTCTGCAAGCAACTAAGCAACAACAGGAAAGGTATTTGCTTTTTCATGAGCAAAGGAGACAGGATCAAATAACACTGAAGTATCATAACCTGCCACTAAAAGAAAAGCAAGTCGCTAACAGCAATCTAGCATCAGCGTACCTCATCAAGCCTTCTATCAGCAACCACATGCACAGTAACATCTGTGCAAGCCAGTTGGCTCTGGACAGCTCCTGTGGTTCCTGAAAGACTATTTCTTGGCAGGTTCTGGTTTTTTACTCTAATTGAAAGGTTAATCAAATCAGTCATACGTGTATGTTGGCTAAATAAACACACTGTCTCCACTGATGATGAAACAGATGCATTGCCGCTCCCGTTTCCCACGGGCTTCATTTGTTCCATGATCGCATTCAGTTTCCTTCAAGCTCCTCTGTGCCTACCTGACAGCATCCCAGATAGTTTTCATAAGGAAATTTACCTTTCAGATGCTATCGCGTTCACGTGTCTCTTAACTCTAGCAGGCTTTGGCAAAGGCATTACACATCCCCAGCACTGCTTGCTTGGGGGAAAACGTAGAAGTTAGTCCTAAAAAAGGTGAGAACTCTTCTTGAGGCACAAAGGCACTGCCTTTTCTCTCTGCCCCTCCTCTCTGCGTTCAGTTTTGCCCCACAGAAAAGCTGTTTTAGCCATTCTCATGACCTTCTAGAGCCCAGCCCTGCAAATTCACATGCCTCATGTTTGCCTCCACGCAGAGCTGAACGGCGCTGCTGACTCGTTACACCTGTTTCTCTCTCTCTGAAACCAGCCCTGACATTTGGTACAGCAATTCCTCCTTCGTGAGGCACACAGATGATACACCACGTAACAGGTAGAAAGTATTTATTAAAAAAGGTTTGGGTATCACAACATTTTCAGAAGTCCTAAAGCGACAATGGGTATCTGTTCTAAAGGGAAATGCATCCAAATGCTTTCTGCAACCTGGTACCTAGTATGATGAAAGAAGTCTCACATCATACAGAGATTAACAGAGATTGAGACAATTCCAGCATCACACATTCCAGAGTGTACTTGAAGGGGAAAAAAAAAAAAAGTCTACTTTTTTCTACATTAAAAAGATAGTATTTGTAAAGCACATCTCTGAAGTCCTTTAGGGTGGGATCCATCTCACTGATTTTCTGTGTTCTAGAAGATGCAGACAGCTAGTTTACTAGGCTGTGAAGATATGCACTCCTTGCGGGGTCTTTCCCCAATCAGGCTTTGGTGATATCCCCTCCTTCCCTCCCCTGACAGTAAAGGGAGACCAGACTTGCCAGGTAGGTCTACATGTCAAGAGCTGTTTAAGTCATCTGCAGAACGATTCATTAGCCAACAATTAACTCTCACTGTATTCCTTTGGTTTTTGTTCACTATTTTTAACAATTAAAGCATCAAATCATGTCATCAACTTCCAACCGTTAAAGACTCTTCCTTACTCTGTCCTTTAATGCAAAGGCAACTGCGTTATGGAGAGCTGAACATCACACCAAGACAATGTGTCCAACTGCCGCCACCTGTGAGTGGCACTTGGGTACCATTTGCTCCCACGCTGTTATCATCACACCTTTTTAACTTCTGATGCCCCTAAAACCATCCTCAGCCCAAGTATAACATTCTCATTTACTACACTTTGTCCCCTTACCAAAAGTGATGCTGATAGGAACATTACTGTTCTCATCACTATCATCTAACCCCGTTGCTTCTTACACCAAACACAGGAATACATCAGGACAGCTGAAGAACCCAGACCCAGCAAAACCAGGCATCATGCAGAGCACTGACCTGCCTGGGGCTTCACTCATCTCACTATTTACTGACGCTGTGTTCTTATGGCTTCTATCTGTTCCCATAAGCACATTGCTGAACTGAAGTGTGGGAAGAAAGGCAACAGAAACAGCAGTCAAGTAACAGGTGGGTTTACCTTTTAAACCACAGCACAAAAGAATGATTTGAAATTAGTAATCTCTCTGTAGAAAGCATTGTGTAAGCTAAAAATAGCAGCTCACCTCAGTTTAATGATACTGCATTTGTAAAAGCTTCTTTGTAAAACAGTTCTGCATAAAAAATACATAATATTGGGGGGGGGGGAAGCATAACAAGTTGTTGTTCAAAGGATTAATCTTGCATCTTGAATTGTTCTGTGAGCTGTTCACAAGGTGATGAGGTACAGAGAAGTGGGTGTCTGCAATCCCAAGCAGAAGTTTAATGGCTTGCTGAGCAAAGAATCAATATTTTTAGGCCGACTTTTTTCATCTGCTAAAATCTAAACTGATAAAAATGGTAATGTCAGATTATCAGAACTGAGTGTTAGGAAATACAATTGAAAATAGATTTGGGAGGCTGGTTTTTTTTAATATTTATTTAGTAAAACTCACTATACAAACAAAAGTTATCGCAACAGCGTAATATGTGGGTTTAGAGTCTCTCCTTCCTTCAAGCTGTTTGTAGAAACACATATATACATTTACAATGATTTCCCTTTAAAGCATTGGGATTTAATATATTAAAACATACCTGGTAAAATAAGCTTAAAATAATTTTACATTGCTTGGAAAAAGATCTGAGTAATTTACTCTTACCAGAGTGCCAGTGTTGCACAGTATTCAAAGAAATGAACCACCACTAAAATATAGAGTAAAACATTTAAAAGTACATTTATTTAAAATGTGGGCAAAATATCAATATAAAAGAAAATAGAGTATAAGAAATAAAAATAAAGTACAAAACATTTTCATCTTCAACATCCATAATTTAATAGATAGCAAGCCCTTTTATTTTACACCCAAATTACACCTGTTGCTGAAGTACCATCATTTACCTTAAAATGTTTAAAAAAGGGCTAAATGTAATAGCTAAAGTGGGCTCTTTTAAAATGGTAGTATAATACAAAACATAGTAAATTATGTTTCAGCATAATAAAATTACACATCCTAAAAAAGATGCAGTTTATAGTTTTGCTTTCCTGCTTTAAACTGCTCATCATCCCTAGGAAAACAGCTGGAAAACAGCATCCACAGGAAGTTTTAGTTGTTTTGTACAATGGCTGAACAGCTAGATTTAATGCTCCAAGGATTCCGAAGCAGTAAGGCATTTCACCATCCATCAAGTAAATTTATATGTAAGCTTGTTAAGAAAGAACAACTTTAAAAAACAGAACTTAGATGCAGAAGGAGACAGAACTCTTAGTGGTCCCCCTGCTGCATTTATCAAACAGGGTTTATAATCTTCAATAAAAAGCTACTTTCCTCACCTGTAAGTAACTCGTGACAAGTATTTTCCTTAGTGACGAGTTTTTGTCTTATTGCTACATATTCTACACCGCTGCTTTCTGACAACCCCACCTCCCACCTCCACTCAAGTATTTCCTATCAGAAAGTAATTCCTCTTTCAACTGAAACTCTGTTCCTGGGTGTTAAACTAAGCTCCTATCAAGTGTAACATTATAAAATTATACAAAATAGTTCCTAATTAAGAGAAACTTCCATCAAACCACACTTCCCAAAGCAGCAGGTGACCTTCACACAAAAAAAGGATATGATTCATAATCCAGTGTTTGTGTCAGCACCCCAGTCAGGACAAACTCAGCGTTGTGGACATCTGGAAATAGCAAAGACATACACATAGTTGACAACCTATGTGGACATCCTTCCTAATTCTGCATGAGGAGAGGCTGGTCATCACCTTTCTGCTCTTCACACAAAGGTGTAAGGGAGCACTGCCCACTGCTACCCACTAGCCGTCTCGCCGGGCACTTTGTTAGTAAATACAGCATGGATTAGAAACAGCCAAAGTGAACCCCCCCCAATCTGGAACTAGCTTGATGAATACCAAGTCAGGAACCTTGCCTAACACAGCACCAAAGCCCCAAGTTTGCACCTACCCCATCCAGGGATTTACTGTGACCTGGTTATAAAATACCTCAAGCACAAACACCTAGCAAACAGCTGGCTTGGATTTCTCCATGGTTTGAGGACAGATCATGTGTTCCTCTGTTGTTATCTGAAAGCCTCAAAATACATCCCCACTTGGAAAATAATAGTAGTAACTTTAAAAAAAATCAAATTAACAGCTGTACCATTCAAATTACACCAACAGCTTACACCTACCTATGCCTCTTGCGAAATACTCTCGACATAAGTGAAGGTCGTTTTCACAGGAAATCAAGATTATCTCTGGCAAACTCTAAAGGAAAGAAATGACTTGTAAGCTTAGAGTAACACAGTAGGATGCTACTAGTAAATTTTAGAAAGCAGGGTTCTACACACTTTATTCTGCTTATGCTCCATGAGTTTTCGAAAAGAGGGCTGTTTAGCTAAGACTTTTCCTCCTGCACACTCCACAATAGCTTTCATGGTGGAAAGACTGGGACAAATGCCAGGTGTAATGTAAAAATATTTTCCCTAAAAAAAAGAGAAAAGAAAGAAAAAGAGAACACATTATTTTGTTAACCCATTTCTGTAATGCATTGAGTTTTATTATCAGAGTCATGGGGCAGCTTTGTAAGCTGGTGTTAGATACCACAGCAAATGGTAACAAATGCATGAGATGATGAATTGCCCTTAAATCCCACAATTTGGGGAGGGGTAAACCCACTATTCTGATAAATTTCAACTCTTGTAAAGTAACAACCAGGAAAGCCTCAAATGACCACTGGTTAAACTATGATTAGAGAAAGAAAGAAAAAGAAAATTAAAAATTAGAAAAAAGGCAAAAAAAAATCAAAGTAAAAAAGCAAAAGGAAGATGAAAGAAACTGAAGAAGATGAGACTGACTACAACTGCCTGAGGCTGAAGTGCAAGCTTGCTCTCAGGTGAAACACAAAAAGGTCCCTTCCATCAGTGGCATTCAACAAATAACAAAACAAAGTTCTGAATTTTGTAAGGGAACAAATAGCGTTAAAGACACTGAGTGTATACAGAGCAGGTTTTGTCACACGTAGGGGACCCAGTCACTCAGAGGGCTGAGATTCATTCCAGTGACATGACAGACTAGTCTGTTTTCTTGCCCTTGGCTACAAAAAGCCATGGTGCCGATGTTGAAAAAATTAAGTTGAAGAGCTTCAAGTATTTAAACATCCTCTTACACCACATACCTTGAACAGGGGAGCTACTTGTGCTCTCTTCAGAGACTCCTCTAAACTGAAGCAGAACAGCACCTCAGCTTCAGCATCTCTGAGCATGAAGTTCTGCTCATCTGAAAAATAAAGTCTGATGATGGAATGCACGAGACATGAACATCCACATCACCCAGGATCCAATCTAATCACTGAACAGTGGTAAATCACTGAACGGTAGTTCTGCACCAATCTGCAGAAGAACTTTTTCACAGTGAGGGTGACAGAGCCCTGGGACAGGCTGCCCAGAGGGGTTGTGGAGTCTCCTTCTCTGGAGATATTCAAGACCTGTCTGGACGCTTCCCTGTGCGACCCGTCCCAGGGAACCTGCTTTGGCAGGGGGGTTGGACTCGATCTCTGGAGGTCCCTTCCAACCCCTAAAATTCTGTGATTTGGTGACTTTGTGACTCGAAATGCTAAGCACTCACTAATTTTAACATGATTATAATACTGCCATTGATGAGGTAGGTGCCTTACAAGGATGACCCACAATTAATTGAAGAATAAAACTGCGTACTTTACTCTTGTGTATCTAGAAAAAAACCCACTCTCCTATAAAGTCCCTTTTTCTAACTTACTGGAGGAATTTGCAAACGTCTATTTGTTGATCCTCTACAAAAAGGAGCAGAACAATGAAGTTTAAAGTTCAAATCACCATGACAACCTATGGAAATTGTCTTCCACTCCTCAAGCACCAAATTTTCCACCTGTCCTTTGTCCTGCTATTCAGCTGAGTTTTCATGTTTATGTTTTATAAGTGATGGACTTTCAGTCTTAACTTCATCTTTCCACAAAAAAAAAAATGTCAAACGTATTTCTAAATACAGAAAACCTACATTTAAAGAACAAAAAAATATTATATGGAGAACACATTGGTCTTTCTAAGGACAGTTTTGACAACATGCAAGAGGCAGTGTTACTATTATTCCATAAAAAAGGAAATTGTGTGACAACTTTTCTGAACAACTGTTGGATCTTCTATCATTGCACTACGTACAGGAACAAAAGCAGTCCTTCAGCTACAAATCTACTAAGTCCAGTAGACAAATACAGTACTTCAAGTCCTACATTAAAAGAATCACCCTTTTAATTCCCCAGACCTACTTTACCTTCTAATAGCTTTCAAATGGACCGATTTCTCAGTTTGCTGATGCTGAGCCAAGCAAGCACCCTTCTCCAGATTCCTAAAATACTTTCTGGGTTATTGGTTAATTAATTATCCACAGATGTAAGTCTCTGTGATTGCTATGCAGCTATGGTAGATATTTGCTCCTTACAAATTGTATAAAAAGCATAAAACAATCATAAACCCAACAATCAGCCTTTGGGAAGATTTTCTTCAGGCCCAACACCCTTGTCAAACATACCAAACCCATGATGGTAGATCACTGGAACAGGTTGCCAAGAGAGGTGGTGGAGCTCCCATCCCTGGAGACATTCAAGGTCAGGCTTGATGGGGCTCTGAGCAACCTGATCTACTGAAGATGTCCCTGCTTACTGCAGAGGGAATGGACTAGATTCTAAAAGTCCCTTCCAACCTAAAACATTCTGTGATTTATTTTGTTCTTTTCAGCTGTCAACAGAGAAGCAGTGTAAACACAAAGCTGGTATCTTCCAACACACATGAAGCCTCGAAATCACACAGTACTGGACTAACTGACTTTTATTACTGAAATGCATTTTTGTATGATTTGGTTTGTCTGGTTTTCTTTTCCCTCCCTTCCCCCAAATCCCCCCTACTCCCTCTTCAAGAGTGAGTGGCTGCATGGTGCCCGGCTCTCGGCTGGGGCAAAACGACGACTTTCCCATCTCCTTGAGATGGAGGGGTTGTCTTTTTCCCTGCGTGTCCAAAGGCAACAGAAGTTATGTTTACTGTAGAAGTTGAAACCAGCTTAACTTACCAACAAACTTCTGGCATTTGAAACACTCTTCTAGCCACTCTGGAGTTACTATGTGCTTCACTACAGAAATTGCTGTCAGGAACTTGACGGTTCGGGTCACTTTACTGGCAATAAGATGGGTGCATTTCTGGGCAGACTCTGCTACTTCACCTCCAAGGATATACAGTTTCTGAAAGTTGTACAAAACAAGTTCAGATTGGAAAAGAGCTTTAAAAATTGAGCAGAAAAAATAAGCAATTATAGTTCCACTATTAAATAAAACTAGGCTCCTAATGAAACAGTAGATATAGGAGACATCTATGTTACAGTCATTCCTAAAGCTGAATAGGAGTTTAGAGCCACTGAAAATCCAGGTATTTGCTGACATAAATTCCATCTGGGAAGGCTGAAAGCTACATGCCACTCCTGCAGTTTTTTGGGTTTGGGTTATGGGGTTTTATTAAGCACGGAAATAAACATTTTAATTTGGATCTCATGGTTAAGTGAAACATGCCACTACATTTAAGCAAGCAGAAAATTTAGTAATTTTGCTCTTTCTCTAGAAGGTGTAACATTCAGCGTAGCTACAGTACACTTACTCTTGCTAGTCCTTTCTTCAAAAAGCAACATATCTCATGAAAGCACAAATTCTTTAAGGGCACCAGTTCCACGTGTATTTTTCGTGATACTGAACAACTATCCCTTTTTTTCCCCTTAGTTTAAACTACCAAACTCAAACTAAGTCATCACAGTTGCTATCTTGTCAGTTAAGATACAACTTGTTATCTAAAGGGACTTTAGTATCAACGTACCACAGATTTTCCATTTTCTTGTGCAAGCAAATAAAAACCCCACCAGTATGCTCAAGTGGAAATATTTACACTACTAGGGTGATTTTATTACATCAGATGCAGAAAGGCCTTCTGGGTGTTTTTGTAAGAAACTCTAAAAGATCTCTGACATCCCTCTGTACGCTACTGTTCTGATAATAAGGAACAAGCAGCACAGACAGGGACAACATTTTCAACTTTTCTTTACTGTGCTGGCTGATTGGCTGCATAGAAACAATACCCAAAGGCATTATTCATTGGCACTGGAGCTCCCTGCTATTGAATTCCTTCAGGCTACAAGTAAGCACGCTGTGAATAGTACACCTGTACACTTGCGAAAGGCAAAGGCTGTTATTTTCACAGTTAATAGGTATTCACCTCCAACACTGCGCACCTATGACTGCAGATCTTGCAAGACCTCTGTTCTGATGCTTGAGGAACCCTTTGGGCACACAGGAAAGACTACCCCTCTACCTCAAGAAGATGAAGTGCCCAGTCTCAGGTAGGTATCCAGACTCTGAAAGTCCCTGATGGTATCATCATTGCCACGCTGAGATTCAACTTTTCAAGCCTTGAGGCTTGCAAAGTTTTTCTATTTGTTTAAATTTGTGAGCCATAGCTGTTATCAAAACACTCTCTGCATAATTAACCCCGTACCAATTTGACAGAAAATAAAAAACTGACACTGCAACTTTATGGGACATATTAAATGACATCCAAAATATTTAATACCTAGTTTCAAATGCAAACACTGCAAGGGAAAAAAGCTCTGAAATCCAACTACTTTAAAAGCAAGTTTAGGTATACTGAAGAAGATACTGGGTACTTCTGAGCAGACTGATATTTCTAAGGAATGTAGTGGACTCCCATTAGGCCTCATTTACTTTTGGTGATCTGGAGCAGGCATCAGTGACAGGACCTTTCACGCACTACTGAGGTTGAGCAGTAAAAATAACACCGTGTCTCAAACCTCAGCCAACATGAAGAACAACATAAAAGTTCTTTTGGAACAAATATTTAGTAATTATTAAGGTTCAAGGAACAACTGGATTTTTAACTGTTACAAGAATGTTATAAATTATTCATAGTGACTTTGGGGACAGCTTTATTGGGGAACAGAACAAAATCTCCATGGGAACTATCATCTCACACCTGCCACAAGCTTTGTCATCAGCTTTCTTTGAAACCTTTGGTATTACAGACAGCAACTACATTAGAAGAATCTTGGGTCTCATCCAGTACAACCATCACTACTTTTCTTACCTAAACTTGGTCATCAAGTTTCCTGATTTATAAAACAAACAGGGAAGAGGCTTTCTTGGTTTTTAAAACAATCATATGGAAAGAAAAAACAAGTAGCAGAGAAGCATGAAGCAGTCACCTACAGCAGAACAGTGACCAAATATAACTCAGTTCACATAACCTCAGCCCCAGCACATATGGGCTTTTATCCACTAGATATACACTAATCAATCTCTGATAGCAAAAATTCCACATCAAGAAAGAAGTTATCAGATGTTTCAAAGTACTTCATAAGAGATAAGCATGAAAGTCACCTTAATGTACTGCTGAACTTGCATAGGTTCAAATCCTGTGAAGAGCACCATTGGCGTCAGCTCTGGGGTGAGCTTCTTAGTAGGTGGTGGTAGGTCTTCGATCCTACATAAAACATGAAGCGCAGCAGAAGGTGAAGCTTGGGCTCAAAACTGTATCATCATTATTTTAAAACTAGACAAGCAGACTCTTGCAATTTTTACCAAGAAGAACTCAGATGAATGAGAATTAGGTAGGACTGATCATCTGAAGAAAAAAACCTCTATGCAGAGAAGAGGTCATAGTCTCCCATTTCTGTTCTCTCCCAATTAGCTTGCTACTTCACTCTCCATTATTTTATTCCTACCAGTTGAATAGCCAGCATACTGCAAAAACCTACAGCTTGTTACTTACAGGGCACAGGATGGAACTTCTGTAGGAAAGGACTACCTGCACCGATTGCTTGCTATTCTTACCTTGCTCTTTTGGAAGCTGGCTGAAGACTCGATTCATTTTGCTTTGGTTTCAAAGGCAACCTCACACCCTGAAATGAGACCAGCTACACATTTATATCTGAACTGAGCAGGGAAAGCAACATATTAAGACGGAAACAGTTCAGAAGACAAGTTGTTGTTTCCAGCACCACTCTTATATCTGTCTCAATGTTTGCATGTTTCATAGAATACACCACCTAACAGCAACTAAATGTTTTATATCATTTTTCAGGTACACTCTGTCTCCTTACTGTTCTTTATTTACACTGCTGTTATGTCCAGGATTATCAACTACATTTTTTTAAGCATGATTTATTTTTACCTTATAAAATGTATCGCATCATGCCCATGGTTTTAGTTCTTAGAATACTTAAAAGAATGGTATTAAGTAGTTGCACCCTTAATTTAATTATCCATCCCATTTATTCAGTATTTTAACAAAATTCTTACAGACATTGGGTGCCCTGCCTTAAAAACTCTTACATGACCTGATTTTCAAATACTGTTAGGTACTGCCTCAAACAAAAAATACTAAGCCCTCTCTGAAGGTCTGATGTAAACACTGAAGAGCACAACACTAGCCTGAGATGTCTCAAAAATACATTTTGAGTACCACATTGCAGTTTTTTAGCTCTGCAAAAGATTATTTCTCAGATTTCTTGAAATACAATAGAGTGCTAGCAGAAGTACAGCCCGGAAGTTCATTACAGGTCTGTGTAAGTACTCTGTCATGTTGCTGACACCACATAAACATGTTCATAGATTAAAAACACTGCAGGGTAATCTTATTTTAAAGAGCTATATATATATGCAGTAATTCAACATACCATTAAAAGTTCTGGTGATACCTTCAATGGGACTCTCCAAGCATCTAGGACATGAAGAACGAAACAAAAATGAAACTACTGCAAAGTTATGCATAAGAAAAGACATAATGTTCTGTTGATTAAGCAGGTACATACATAAATGCTACAGAACAGAGGGTTTGGGGACTGAAATTCTTACCCAGAAGGTTTAGAACTAGATGTTGACTAGGAGAAAGTGGATCTTGAAGATTGAATACTGTATACCGACTGTGCTGTATCTGCCGCAAAGCTTCAAAGTTTCCCAGCAGTATGTCACAGAGCCACTGTGCATTCACACAGGGTATTCTCCACTCTTTAGCCTTCTCATACTTCAGGCCACTGGGCCTTATTGTTCAGAGATAAAGAAAAAAAAATGCATTTCAATTAAAGAGGTAAAACTGCAATTTCTAACAATCAGCCTGAAGTTTCTATGTCGGCCTGTTATCTATTCTAACTTTGGCAAAAGTTGATACTCTGGAAAAATACTTTTACTTTATATCTTGTCAATTAGGGGAGTGTTTCTGTCCAAATGGAATCAAGTTAGACCTGGATTTAGGTTAATTTTCCCTTCTCCAGTGTTTCAAAACAGTAATTAAATTATTTTTTAGAAAAGAAACACCACTACTAAGATAAGCAGGAAAAAAAAGATAAACCACTTACTCTTTACAGATGAGAACTGTATTGCTGCGACATAGGTAGCCTGTGTATTTGGCACCTGATAGGTAGGCCATTAGTTTGAGGTCATCTCTGTCACTATCAACAAATCCTGTCACGGAGATTATCTACAAACAGAAAGAGACAGCTACAAATACCTGAACACAGGCAGCAATTGCAAAGCACTCCTGTTGAAAGTATTTTTCTGGGCTTTTTTTTTTTTAATGTTACAATGAAATATACAGGATCAGAGCTACGGCACACAGGCACTTAATTAAAACATGTCTTGTAGGATACACAAGGTAGAATTTAAAAGTGATTTGTTCATACTTTAAAGTTCCAGGTTTCTAATATTAGTTCGAACTCCAGAAGAATAATTTTCATCTTGCTGGTGAGCATTTCTCATGTACAAAACTACGTAGAACCCTAGAATCTCCTGAGTTGGAAGGGACCCATAAGGATCATCAAGTCCAACTCCTGGCTCCACACAGGGCCAGCCAAGTCAGAGCATGGGACTGAGGGCATCATCCAGATGCTTCTTGACCTCAGCCCGGCTCAGTGCTGTGACCACTTCCCTGGGGAGCCTTTCCAGTGCCCGACCACCCTCTCAGTATACAATCTCTTCCTAACATCCAACCTAAACATCTTGGTTTGTTCTCCACAGTGTTATTTCAAGATGCATCTGTTTCAACTGCAAGTTTATCTTTCAGCCCCGCAAAAAGCACCTTCCCCAGTGCTCCTTACTGCAGAGGCAACTGGAATTCTGACCTCCTATTCTCTGATTAACAGCACAGATTTCTGATATTTGCTAGGTATTGACCCAGAAAAAAAAAAACAACCCTCAAAAAATCCCCTTAAAATATTGAGTGAAGTAAGTGTATCCTGTTAGACATGCTGTTAGTAAACATCTACAGAGTCTGGACACCTGACATCTTGCTATGTAGAACTTGTAATGTTTGTACCTCTAAGAGAACAGTTCACAAACATGGGTGCTACTCCTTACCACTCAGAACTCAGGAAGATTTGCAAAGCATTCTTAAGCACTACATAGTATGTATCACATCACACGGGACCTTAAGATTAACAGAAGCTTTTCTTCTGAGACAAAATAAATGTGTATTTTGTTTTCAGTAAGCATTTTCTAGCTGTCTTTTTATACTGCTCATGTAATTAATTTGTTAGAAGTAAGCTTTTTCTTCTTACGTGTTGAGAGCATGGCTTTCCTCCTGGTGGAAATGCCACTGGAAAATGAAGGGCTCGATGAGGTGGGACCATTTTCTTCTTCTTCAAGATTGAGCTCAGCCAATGTGCAGTAATGCATCTCTTCCTTTCTCTTAAAGCCTATGAATACATATATAAACAGCTTTTAAAAATCAAAATGCGTCTTTATTTTAACCTTTTTCTACAATACGAAGCTTCAACTTTAATAGTTTGGTTTTCTCTACATTTTCAGGATCCTTCTCACAGCACCCTCAATGTTCTCTGGCACAAATCTACCCACATGCATTATGAAAGTTTGTTAGACCATAAACCACAAATCTTAAATCAGCACATCCTGAAATGATGTGATTTTATACTTACAACCTCAGCATGGAGTACACACTTTTCCAGTAATGAAATGAAAGCCCATGTGAATGCATGTGTTGCTTACCTGAGCATACATGTTACTGACTTGGCTTTCACAAAGAAGATGTGTACATCTGCTTGTAAGGGTAGCATCTACTGTCCCACCGTGTGCTTGAATGATCTGGTAAGAGAACAAACCCAGAACTTCTAATATATATATTTATTTATGTATCAAATTTGATTTTAAAATTACCCTAAGAAACAAACAGTCTGAAATGAAAGTCTGCTCTTTAGGACACTGCTACCATCAACACCATTTCACTGAAGAGTTACCCTCCCAAAAAGAAAAAAAAAAAAGGTTTACTATCTAGCTTAAGAACACTTAAATTAAAAAAATAAAACCAGAGACAACAAAATTAAATATGCACCTTTTCACTGAGCTACAAAACTCTATTCTTTTATAATTTAAAAAACCCCAAATATAGAAAAACAAAAGTAACCCTTCTCACGTTTTTCATTTTTTAATTTTTGCAGTATAACTATTAAATAGTTTTTCATGAACTATTCAAATCTATCTCAGAAATAAACACAAGTGCTGTTAAAAATGTCAACAGCTTACTTGATTATGCAAAATTGTAGGGAAAATTCAACTATAAAATCCATCAGAAGTTTCTGAAGAACATCAAAGTCCTGTCATTTAGGAAAGGATACAATCAGATTTTTCTGAAAAATAGAAGTTGGCAAAAAAATAGAAACACTCTGCTCCTCCATCTTATTCACTCAGGTGGATACCTCACAGGCTACTAAATGCCCAAATTATATGCAAAAAAAATGAGTCTTTTTAAACAACCAGATAGATAGCAATGCTGTATTACACTTGTTCCACTACAGCTGCCTATTTAAAAGCATAAACAGTCAGGAAATGGTTAAGGTTGTAAGTTATTTAGCCAATATCCTGAGCAAAGACCTAATTCGCTGCACATTGTAAGCATTTTTATTACTTTTTCTGGTCTGTTGCAGTTGAATAAAGGTTTTTTGGTTGTATCACAAATAGGACATAAAAGATGCCTACAGAAAAGCAAACAGTGCTGAAATACTGACAGCCATTTCTTTTAAGAGTTTAGTTACTATCACATTACGTTCTCAGTGTTTTTAAAAAATACAGGGGACTCTTACCCGTTTCCAGGTTGCTAACAGCTGTTTGTCAGACATCTGCTCGGGGTAATCAGCAATTGCAAAGACACAGCCCAGTAGGAAATACTCTTCTGGAACTGGAATAGTTTGGCACATAAAAGAACACAAAAATTAAATACTTACAAGTCTGAAGAGTTCACCTCAGAACATACTTGCTACATGTGCTACTCTCTCCTATCACCAGTTATAAACATCATTCCAGATTCCAAAGCTGACAGCCACAGCTAAAGGCACACTTCAGCTCAGAGTTTGGTTTTCTCCTCTTTTGTTGGGTTTTTTGTTTTTTCCCTGGAGGAAGAGGGACTAAAGGGGTAGAAGGGAAGTGGCACCAAAAAGAATACACAAGACAGCAACATACTCTTTTATATAGATCAGCCATGAATAGGCAAAACAATTTAAAAGTTTTCAGTTCTACTAGAATGGGCAGAATTCAAAGCAAGGTGACAGCATTCTATCTGTTACTGAATCCTCATTAATTTCTTATTATTTCCAAAATTTAAGCTGTCTTTCCAGTTTTCATCCTTTTTGAAGGCCCCTCCTTTCCTCTTTTTTTTTTTTTCCTTTGGAAGAGAGATAAATTAAAAACATATGGTAAGCATAGACTAACACTGCTATGCCAGTGGCACGAAGTATGCACTTGGCAAGAGAAAGTTCTCAGTGCTCCCAGGCTTTTCAGCTTCCTGGATCATCTCTAGTTATAATTTAAATCTTTTAAATTTAACGTTTCCTTAAAAGTGAGTAAAATGGGTCCTGAGCCATTCTAAGTCTTAGAATCCCACACCATGAGCACAGCACTATGCATTGGTACTCTCACCAACATTATGTCATGCCATTAGCCACTTTTTTCCCAGGATCAGAAAGCAACAATTACTAACTCTCCACTGATGGATCGTGTCCAAAAAGCGGCTGCTGTTGCAGTTGTTGCTGTTGCTGCTGGTGGTGTTGTGGCTGCTGGGCTGCCACTTGATGCTGTAGTGCTTGAGGTGTCTGAGTTAGGTGATGTGTTGCCTGATTCTGCATTTGCTGTTGCTGATGCTGTTGGTGTAATCGCTGTAAGTGCTGCTGCTGCAACTGCTGCTGCTGCATCTGCTGCTGCTGATGTTGTAGCTGCTGCTGCTGCAGGTTCTGTTGCTGTAGCTGCTGCAGTTGTTGCTGCTGCAGCTGCTGCTGCTGCAACTGATGAAGCTGCTGTTGTAAAGCATGCTGCTGTTGGAACTGGAGCTGTTGCTGAGGCCGGTGCAGCTGCTGTTGGGCATGTAACTGCTGCTGTGGAAACTGAAGCTGCTGTTGGGCGAACTGGTGCTGCTGATGAACTTGCTGCTGCTGTTGTGAGAACTGGTGGGGCTGTTGCTGCTGGAAAGACTGCTGGGAAATCTGGGGTTGTTGCTGCTGCTGCTGTTGTAGCTGCATAAGTTGTTGAGGTTGAAGGTGTAAAAGAGGATGGTGCTGTTGTTGCTGTGCTTGATGTGACTGCTGTAATAAATGTGTCTCTGGTGTTAGTTTCACTTGACTAAAGAGCACCGCATTTGGATGTCCCTGTTGGCTATGATTTACTTGTTGCTCTAAACTTTTTGTAGGTGCTGAAAGTGATTGTAGTATCTAGAAAACAAAGATTAGTTTTGTGACCTTTTTTGTTGTCATTCAGTTTTTAAAATATTTAAAGAACTACTGGGAAAATACAGTTGTCTAAAGAACTAATCTTATGCTTAAATACACCGTGAGCTAAACAAAATCTTTAACTTGAGAACCAAATGGAAAAGCCTGAGGACAAACGTGGCTCCTAACATAAGGCAATACACCTTTTAGCAAAATTTAAGATTAAAATCCATCTCTATATTATGGTTGATATCGCCAACAGTACAATGACTATTAAAACTATATTAATAATTACACTGATCAACATGATCCACTGTAATATTCACTTCACAATCCTGTTGGCACATTAAGTTCAAAGTTTAGTTCCATAGTCTTACTCTAACTTAAAAATTACTATCAATGCCTTTGCTAATTAGTCCTGTTTGAAACATGGGAATTTAATACCACCTTGCTTTCTTTTGAACCAAATCAGCAAAATCTAGCTCCAATTTTTAAACTCAATCCCAAAATGCAAAACCACTGATCTGCTGAGAACTAATAGATTCTTGGGGAAAAAAAAGCAACCCCCCCCCCCCCCAAAAAAACACCCCACCCTAAACAACTCATACTTAAGAATAATAGATTTTAGGTTTATACAGAGTGCTGCAGTAAACTAGAGTTTCATTTCACTTTTAGATGTATAGCTCACTGTTAAGGGAAAAACAATTTCCCACTAATCAGACAGAAGTTAGGTAGAGTTTTCAAAGCATCAGAACAGGGAAAATGAGGCAAGTTCCTAATGGATTAGGATGAGTTCTAAATATTTATTAAAATATTTTAATATAAACTACCTTTTAAAAATGAGAAGGAGTAATAGGATACTCTAGAGTTGCCATTCATAAAGTCTTTTAAACAGGAAATCAGCTTTGGTGAATCCTGCAAACCCTGTTTCCTTCATCCAGACTATTTCATCACCCACAGCTTAAACTCCAGTGGTACTTGTGTGTGTGAGAGGAATCAAAGCACATCCATAAAGCACAAAGCCCATTAGTTGCATCCCCTCAATGAGATGTCCATCAGGTCTTCATCAGACGTGGCTCAAGGGTATTTTACAATGCACTTAGATGTTTTCATCCAAGTAATTTTGATATAGTTGGTACAGCATACATTCACAGCCACGATTATCAATGCATCTCCTATCACTAATGTCTAGACAGGACCACAGCGTAAACACGCAGTAGCTAAAAAGAGTGTGGACAAGAGGAATGTTTCTGTGGTTCAATATGAGGAGAAATCTTAATGCTGCTCCCCAGAAAAAGCCCCAAAAGTCAAAATTACAGAAGTTTCAGGACATGTATTTAAAATTAAAGGGATAAAACTTTCAAAAGCATCCTAAGGCTATATTCATAAAGTAATTTTCTATCTGCAAAATGCCTTATTATTATAGATCTTGCCGTTCAGCAGAAAGCCGAGGTTCAAATTAAACATTAACTTTCCAAGCTTCTGCACCAGAAAAGGAACCCACCCAAGGAGGATACAAAGTTAGAAAGAAGTTAAAAGGAAGTTAGAAAGAAGAAGGTAGAACTGGCATTCCTTCCTCTAGGAAGCAGATTCACAATTTTGAGACATGAAGCTTTTTCCCACATGCTGGAGTGAGCACAGCAACCTAAGCAGCCACCTGCTAGCCTCCTTGAGACCAGCCCTTAGCCAAGTCCCTGGTCTGACCAGCTTCTGGAGATCAATGCCTATCTGAAGGATGATCTTATCAACTCCCCTGCAGCTCTGAGTACTGTTTACAGAAAAATACTTCCATGGGGATGCTGCTATAGAGTATTGGATTATACAGTGTCTGATGTGCAGAAGGCATGGTGTTCACACACAAAAGCATTGTCCAACCTAGCAGCACCACCCAACTGACCAGGACGTTGGCAGTTCTGCTCAGCCCTTACCTGAAGTCTCAGTCCTTGAAGAACTCAAGGCACTGAGAAGAGGAACCTAAGATTGTGTTTTAAAATGAAACCTTGTTTCCTTTTCATTCTCCAAAGATGCATAAACAACAAAGAAACAACATTTCTGAGGGACTCCACTTTTTCTGTTTAAGCACTAACTGCAAGCATCTACATTGCTCAGGCACCTTTGAAAGTTTTACCATCAGATTAACAGCCAAAAAAACATACCAGTGCAATTATTTAAGTAAAAGATGTCTAACATTTACCAGCACCTATTGGTCTCACGTTCCCTTCCCATTAATATCTTAGAATTTCAAGGCCTCAAGTTATTTCAGTGCATGCTCACTCGCTTCTAAAAATAAATTCAATACACTATTTCAACTATACGAGTGGAGTAAGTACTTGTAAGTTAGGACTTCTGCATCATAATCCTGACTGTGCTGTAAAACAACTTAATAATACCCACAACAACACAGTGTAGAACTGAACCTACCGTGAGAACAATCAATTTCAGTTTTATGTGTTGATAGCACACATAACTCTCTGCACTGAATAAAAAGCTTGAAGGGTATGAAATCAACTTTCCTGAACTAGCTAAAAAATTCTAAATTAATGATTTTTTTTAGTATTTTTTTTCTCTTACCAAAAAATCAATAGTGAAACCCTAAACTGCACTCTAGTTAAACACAGCTTTACTCTTCCAAGCATTTTTTTCCAAATCAATTCCTGCTTCTGTGAACTTGCTAGGAATGAAGTTACTTATTACAGGGAGGTTACTAATTTGGCCACAACTTCTACATAATATGGAGAACTTTTAAACCTATGTACATATAAAGAAGAATAAATGGAAACTGAGGTTCCTGGATACGACAGTTCCTAAGAGAAAGTCCAGTATCTTATAAATTAAAAACCCAACACTTACATGTGCTACATTTGATGGTCTATTAATCTGCTGAATATCAGCACTATTAGTAATATTCCTTAATGTCCGCACGGCTGGACTCCACGTAGCCATCATCTCCTGTCGATCAGAACTTTGGGCACCTTGTACTGAAGCCATTAGGTTGCCTCTCATATCTGGAGGCAAAATATTACCTGGCACAGGTGGGACATTGGCACATAAATTAATTAATCCAGAGTCTTTCCCCTGAGGCAACCTACGCTTTGCTGCAGATGCCTGTGGGACTTCAGCTGGTGTCCAGTTCAAATTCCTTTCTTGCTTTTCTGGAGAGGAATCTGAAGAATCATCAAACATCAGTTCCCCTTTTGCCTTATCAGCAGGAGTAGTTTTTGGTGAAAAAACTTGGTCACCCAAAGGTGAACCTTCTCGAGAAGACGCTGGACTTGATAATTTTTCATCGGTGCTGGCTTCATTTTGAGAATCTTGTTCTTCATGTTCTGCTTCCTCCTCCTCTTCCTCCTCCTCCTCTTCTTCCTCCTCGTATATAATTAAACGAGGGTGATAAGGAGTCTCTTCTTTTTTAGTCTTATCAGCTATAGAATCCAGCACCCAGTCTGGTGTCACAATTTTAATTCTGTCCCGTTTACAAGCACATTCATATTTTTCCTGAGGAGGAAAAAAAGAGAAACAACTTATTAAAGGCAAATATCCCAAATAACATTTCTGAGGGCAGGGCTAGGGCACTGAGAGGCAGATCACAAGATGCTGTAACAGAAAATGATCTCTCCCAGAACCTACAGGATAGACTCCACTGCTTCGTAACAACGAATTTCAAGAGACTTAAAATGAACCCTCAACATTTACAATATGAAGGACTCAGAAGGCATAACTGCAGAATATTAGGCTTTCACTTGAAAAAACACACTACCCAAATCACCAGAGCATTTGAAAATCAAGAAATTCAGCTCTGAAAAAGCCCTCAGAACTCCAGCAGGTATGAACATCACGTCCTACTAAGATGCAGTTGATTATTAGGTGGACATTCAGGTAAGTGTAAATACAGTTTATACTTATATTTTCTCTACTGAGAATAAACAAAACCCAAACCAAAAAGCACTTGGGGAAAAGTCAGGATTTCAGAATAAAGTAGAAAGAAATAGTTACAAGACAATCCCTAAAAAAACCCAGCACTTAATAGGAATGAAAATCAGGAACTGGTCAGGTATTTCCATACACTTTCTCTGAAGCTGCTAACTGAAAGGATGCCCTCAACTTTGCAGTTATACTTCTGCCCAAGTATTCCTTAAATCCATTTCAATAAGAGGTTACAAGGCTGGTAAAGAAGGGAACTTTCTCTCTCCTTATCACTTGAAGGTATATATAAACAGTAAAACTTCAATGTTTCCTTTCCCAAGAAACAGAAACAGACACAGCATCAGTGGTCTGTTTATTTGAACATCCTCTTTGATGGAAACCCCCTCACAAATCAAGATGTTGGCAAAAACCCCAACTTTCTTTAGAAGACATAAAACTAATTTCAGCATCTAATATTTAAAAGTGATTGAACTGGGATTTTCTTTGTATGTCAAACAATATAAACTAACAACCAGCACATTCAGAGGAAATTAATTTCATTTAATGATTCTCTAGAGTTATTTCCTACCACGAAACTGTCATTCATACACAATAAAGAGATTACAGATGAAACCAAGTTTATTTGCAGATATGGAGTTTTCATTCTTTCTCTGTGGTGAGAATTATTAAGCATCTTGTTTTATCATCTTGTGTCTAATCGAAGCAATCATTTAAGTTTTCACCAGTGTCAAAACTATTTTCATTACAAACTGCTGCAGATTCCCTTGTAATAGTATGTCAGAGCAGCAGGACTAGAAACATTTTCAGTAATCATCCTATAAAATTGCTCCCATTCAATGATTACATAAATAAAACAAGGTATTTATTTTACCTACAGACAGGAAATGCTAAGGTGATTTGTTCAGTTTCTGGACTGGCAAGCTCAAGACAACATCCTTTGCTCTCAAAAGACTATTTTCTTTTTTGTTGGGGTTTTATTGTTGGTTTGTTTTTTTTTTTTCTTTTCCTAAGGAAAGAGAACTCTCAAAAATCCCTCCAGTCACTCTCTTAAAGAGAGATGGTAGGATAAACATCACACCCCCTCCTAACATCAAAGGGTATTTTACAGAATTTATCAATTTTGTCCTTCATTCTTCTTCACTGATTCTGTACCTACAGATTCACAAATCACAGTCACTAACGATAGTGAGAGGTCAAAATTAGGTTAAGACAAACAGAATAAAGAGTAAAATGCTTTATTCAACCAGATATACCAGTATGAAATTGGACACCTTTTGAATTAATTAATCAGGCTGACAGTCAGGAAGAAAATAAATATGAACCAAATGGATGTCATGTTTGAATTTACCTGTTCAAGACTAACAAACAGTCTTAAGACTCCTAAATTCAGGGAGCTGGAAAATCTCTTGACTATTCAAAAGCAAATGATAGCTATAAGAAGAAGAATTGTACATGTAATAAACTCTTACCCCCTTTGGCTCAGGCACAATCAAGTGAGTACACTTATTATTGAGGCTCAGCTGGCAATTCCCTCCATAAAAAGTAATCAAAGCCCACAGCGTGCTTCGGTCTTCAGATGAAACCTAAAAGGGAGGAGGCAAAGGAGACTTTTAATTCTATGCAATTGGTGCCCTCAGCTTGAAGAATTTTAGTACCATCCATGACATACCATTTACAAGCCTGGCTAACATATGACCCATCACTTTTAAATACCACATTAGCACAGAAGTTACAGAGAAAAAAGGATGACAAAGAGACGCAACACAACAACATATTAAATAATCATTTTTAACCTGAACAGAAAAAAAGAAACATTCTTCCCTCCTGTAAAACTCAACACTAACTTGTTCACCCTCCACAAGAGAAAACAGTTAATTAACAAGCAAACAATTTATGTCATGGCAGCATCCCCCTTCCCCTGCTGAGAAAGCCACCCATGTTTCAGTTACTGCCATCCAGAGCTAGTGACACTATTACACGAGTCATTTGTTTAAAAGCCTAAAGCACATAGAATCATAGAATGACCTGGGTTGGAAGAGATCCTTCATATCATTGAGTCCAACCACAGCCTAACCCTGACTAGCCCACCTCTAGATCATGTCCTCAAGCACTTCACCTACACACCTGTTAAATCCCTCCCTGGGCAGCCTGTTCCAATGCCTGACAACACTTTCAGTAAAGAAATTCTTCCTGATATCGAATCTAAATCTCCACTTGTGCAATTTCAAGCCATTCCCTCTTGTCCTATCGCTTGTCACCTGAGAGAACAGACCAACCAGACATCTCTGCAACCACCTTGTAGGTAGTTGTAGAGAGCACTAAGGTGCCTCCTTTTCTCAAGACTAAAAAGCCCCAGCTCGCTCAGCAGCTCCTCATAGGACTTGTGCTCCAGACTCTTCACCAGCTTTGTCACCCTCCTCTGGACACGCCCCAGCATCTCAACATCCTTCCTGTAGTGAGGGGACCAAAACTGGACACAGCACTTGAAGGGTGGCCTCACCAGAGCATATACTCCTTTAGCACCCAGGGCCCTCTCCTGTGCACACACACACACTGGTCACCAGCAGGCTACTCGCAGATCTACGGGCCCCTGAAGCACCAGCTTTGCACTCCCTTTACTCACTGGCACCCTTGTTAAGGCCGCAGTACATTAAGCTGGTAAAACATGTTGACTGAATAGTTTGTTAATGCAGACATAGAGGAACAGGAGCAAGTTATAACGTCATGTACTCTGCAATTCAGAACCACTGCATGGCTGAATACAAGATAAATTACTAACTGAATGTTCACAGTTTGAAATGTCCATGCCCCCACATTCAGAGAAACACTGGTTTAGATAGTAATTTGCTTAATATACGGGGGGGGTGGGGAAAGTCACGGTACAACAGAAAAACTAGTGTCTCTCCTCAAAACAACCCAAAGCATCACACACATACTGTATATTAGAGCAGATTAGAATATGGTTCACTTCTTACCTGAGAGAGACAAGCAGTGACTCCAAAGAAGATCTGACAAGATTCTGGAGAAAAGCCGTTTACACTGGAAAGCAGGTGTCAAGGATGCAAAGTAACTGAAGTGAGAATTTCCTCAGGGACATTAGAAGAAAATTCAATAGTGTGTACAGTATTTCCCAGATACTATCAGTTATCTGATCACTGAAAAACTTTTAACTTTAAAAGCGTATTGTCTGTTTCCGATCCAAGTTGTATGGGTCAGGAACAAACTGAGGGGCAAGACGAAACTTTTGGCTACAGTCAACAAGAGACAATATAGAAGGAACATGATGCACAAAAAATTTGATAAAACAAGTCAGAAGCTAAGAGCAGCCACCTGTAGAATGTCACAGTGCCTTTATGAATGGCAACCCAGTGGACGACTTCATTAAAAACCTGTAAGAAATAAAAGCAGAGAAGTAAAAAACCAAAAAGGGGGTGGTCAGAAGCTTCAAAAAATGGCAAAGTGTGGTAACCACATCGTAAAATTTTTGGCTGAAGAGACCTTTGGAACCTAACCTGTCCTTTGCAGCACAAGAAAAGAAGGACCATTTTCCTAGCATCCAGCATGGTTATTAAGTCCACAAAAGGCACTGAACAACAAAGAAATCCAGGAACAAGCTCATTAATCAAGAAAAACAACCACCCAAAATATTATCTACAACCAGTAGTAGGCAAGTCAGTATAAGCAAGTATCAAATTCTGCAGCTGATTTTTTTCCTCCCGAGGTGTAACACTGCACTGGAAGTTAGCTAGGCAACAGATGCAGGGAGGAGGAGAGGAATCCAGGAGCTACTGTGAAACACAAACTGCGAAAGCATCACACTGGGCTATCAAAACAGAAACAGAGCCTGAAACTAATATATGATCCTATGATTCTGCGCACACCGTGTTGGGAAAAAGGACTGCAGAAACACACGTGGGCTGTGTTACACGCTGAGAGTTCTGCACTGAAACAGGACTGGTTTCCCCATGCTGCTTGCAGATGCACCAGCAATACTTAAATTTTGAGACCCAGAAGAGACAAACACACTGACAACAAAGCCCAGAGCATTTTCAAACCGACACACACATTCCTGCCATTATCCAGAATACTTTAAGTTCAAGTCTGATGAATGCTCTAAATTTCACAGCATTGCTCAGTGTCTCATCTAAGTGAGGTAGAAATTCAGTGCTGGATCTTTCAGAAGCATACAGCTGTCTACCTCCTGCCTTAACATCTGCTCCTAGCAAGTAAAGCAACAACAGCTCAGTATTTAACTTTTAAGAGGTCCATCAGTTTGACTGCAGCTTGTGCTCTCTAAAGAATAGGAGTGAAATACACCCTCTTAAAACAGTTACAAGCACCACAACAATACGGTTCCAAGTGTATCTGGGTGGGGGGGGGGGGGGGGGGGAGAGGGAATGCAATAAAACTTTTTTTCTTGCTTCCAGCAACAAAAATTCAGAAGTGCAGTGACCGTCTTTCATCTGTACCAGACCATGGAAAACCAATCCTTCCTCATTCTTGCTTTTGTTGCTATCAAGAGAATGAAGAAAGACACCACCAGCTCTCTTTATGGCATTATAACTGAGGCTTTCACACATGAAACACACGTATTTCCTTCTTCAGAAAGGCTGCTTCCAGCTTCATTTTTCTGTTACTTCCCTTCAACTGGAGCTTAGTCCAGTTGTGCTACCAGCTTTCAGCAGTGAACAGAACACTCTGCCCTCTGAAGTTCCCCTGATGAACACAACTTTCACAGTGGAACATTAAAATGTAGTTATAAGAAATAGCCAAAATTATTACACTTCTATACTGCATTAAAACTTTCTACATTAAACTCTGCCTTTAACAACTGACAGGCAAATTCCTGTCAAATAAGTATCAGAATTGGTAAGCAAACATAAAATCTTCAAACTTTTATTAGATCCACATATCTAACGACAAAAGATGTTTCTTGGACAACTTTGAGTATTGCACTTCCAAATTAAAACATAAACAAGAGGCCAATGCAGCCTGAAACTGCTGTCTAAACAGCATCCCAAACCATTCAACTGCAAGGAGTAAGCTTCTAGATTAATTAAGGATTTTTCCTTACGCTAGTACCTAAAACCCTGACGAGATGCCAGGTGTCACTGCATTAGAAATCACAAAGAGACTGAAACAGAACAAAGTTAAGACTTAACAACCCGTTTCAGTGAGCGCTGTAAGGCTCAATAAAATGTACAGCCACCAGGTTCTAAGGACATGAAGTGCTAGGAAGAAGAAAGATGCATGGACACATTTACTGCTCACAGGTGTGCACAACTTCCTCCTTCTGTGCAAGCCAAGAACATGGTACTACCGAGACCTGGTCTTTTCATCTGGCCATTCCTACATACCCACTATAAAGACCTCCTGAGCAATAGCCATTCGGGGCCACATTCACACATTTATTGCTACAATTTAGCTACAGACTGCGTCATTCTGTGGTCTTATCTGTTGAATTCTCTTTGGGGTATGTAATAACATCAGCTCTTAGAGCATCCTTTTAAAAAAAAAAAAAAAAACAACAATCCGGTTTCAGACAGATGACCAGTTTTCTAATAGTGCAACTTCTCCATGGGAAAGACCACCACTAATGACAGTGTACTGGGGTCAGAGCTCATTTTCCCTGTAGCGCTGTGCTGGGCATTGGTAGCAGCAAGGTGCTGGCAACACACCAGGGTTTTGGCTGCTGCTGAGCAGCACTGGCACAGCACCAAAGCTGCCTCTCCAACATTCCCCTAACCAAGGCTTGGGAGGGGACACAGCAGAGACAGGGGGCCCAGGCTGACCAAAGGGATATTCCATACCAGAGCACGGCTGTTCAGAAATAAAAGCTGAGAGAAAGGGGTGGGAAGGGTGGTATTCGTCATTTATGATGTTCATCTTCCAGAGCAATCTCCAGGCATACTGAAGCCCTGCTTCCTGGGAAGTGGCCAGACATCAGCTGCTGATGGGAAGTAGAGAATAAATCTTTTGTTTTCCCTTTGCTTCTGCACATGACCTTTGCATCTGCTTTATTATACTGCCTCTATCTTGACCCATGAGGTTTTCTGCATCTTATTTTCTCCCGCCCCATCTTGCCCACCAAGTAGCATGGTGGGCACCTGCAAGCCAGCCAAGGTCAACCCACTACAAGTGCAATGCAAGATTAGCTCAGTCTGAAAATGTAGCTAATTCCAAGGCATTTTATTTTTAAAACCAGTCCTCAGAACAGGAAGAAGGCTTACAGACGTGTGACATAAGCAACGATACACTTCCATCCTGATGATGACAGGGTGATAAACCCATTCACTATTTCCAGATGCAAAACACAAAAATCACCAGCCTAGATCACATCACAACAATCAAATTATTAATACAGGAGTAGCACTGCTAATTGGGGTTTTCCCATGTAACACCTGGTGTTATTTTTCCATTTGGAAGGTAAGTCATTCATGGCACACTGTAACCATGACTATTGCAGGTGTGTCACACTCACTGCTGAATCCTACCTGAGATATAGATTATTGCCATCAATACAACCTGCACAAAGGCCTCACTACATCACTAGCTGATGAATTTAATGCTTTCCTCTTCCTATAGTTCACTCTCTGAGCGGAGTGGGGAGGCAGAGGACATACAGCCTATTTCCAAACCAGTTAAGACACAGCATGGTGCAAAGGCACATAGCTTGAAATTCTGGGTATAAAACATTCATTCTGAACCACTAAAGCACATTAAGACCTGAATTCCTAACACAAGCACCTGGATTCTTGCATCTACCACCTCTTGTTTTCCATTATAGACATGACCACCTGCTAACCTCATTCCAAAATGAGATCTCATGCCTGACAGCATATATCCCTAGTCCTGCCATTGTTAGTTGCCACCATCTGCTTGTATCTTTACCAAAATTTATTGTTCCACTTCAGCTTCTCCATATACAGAATCTTTATGGTGAATGGTCTGAGAAAAAGATCCACGACTTTCTTCCTGCAATAGCAGCTATTGTCACCATTCCTATGATCCAAAGAACAAACTGAGGAGAATGTAAAAATGAAACAGTAATAACTGACAAGAAGAGAAAGGAATATGCCATCCATATGCAAGAATACATGCTCCAAGCACGTTAAGAACCACAAAGCTAGCATCACATGAACAAGGGTCTACCAAAGATGAGAACAGACTATACCACAAATGGAAATACTAACGCTGTCTGTTAATAAAGTGTTATTTATAATACAGTGCTGGTGTGAATTATTGTATCTTTATCCCTTACTTCATGCTGTTGCTAGAAAAGGCAGTGCCTAGTAAGCATCCAAAATCACTAGTGTGACAGGAAAACTGAAGTACGCCAAAGAAGCTCCAAGCATGCTGCAATCCTGGCAAATGAAACACATCCTATCATTTTAAAAACGTATGCTTACATACCTGAAGCAGTCTTTAAACCCTCAGTGGTATCGATTTTAACATGTTTCTTAGAAAATTTATGCAAATTTGAACTTAAAGGATACGGCAGGAGAGTGCCACAGCGAACAGACAAGATCACCCAGGAAGGCTGAAAAATAAAAACAAGATGTTAAAAACCTTGGTCTGCACATGCAAAATACAAATTACCTGCTAAGTTCATAATACAGATAGTTTTGATATGCATCTCCAAGCTTTGAAGGCCTAAGTGTTTCACACTCATTGCACTTGGGCCTTTACAGGAAAAGACTGTTCTGCCTTATTTCTAAGACTTAATACACAGACTGCTCACAGGTCATACAGCAATATGGGAGCAAGACCCCTTACTCCTGTGCTTCTATTGTGCCAGGAAATCCATTCATCCTCTCCCTTCTTTCAGTTTTCCATGCTCTAAAAGGCAATCCCCTACCTTACACTCACCACCAAGGAGGCAGGAACCATAACCTCACACAGAAAGTTTCTGAAGACAGAGTGATGAGGGTTGCTAAGCCCATAGGTGATGGCCCCTAACAGACAGTATTCCGGGACAGTATTCCTTGCTCTGGGAGAGGGAGGAAGGTGGTGAAGGGAAGATATGTAGGACAGTGGTCCCAATGCAGGATGTAAGGAAGAATGAAGAGAAAGAGTGGCATCACATTCAGTATGAATGACTTTTCCTCAAGAAACAAATATGTTGTGGTAACTTTGCGCATGATGTTCTGATTCCTGTTATTCTCCTTCCCTCAGAAAAAGGCATAAAAATTAACTAAAACCATCCAATTCATAACACCTCAATCTTCTGGAAAGAACTGGGAGATTTTTCTACCTTGATTTTTTTTTCTTTCCTATTCTCTATGCTTTTTCTCTTGACAACAAGCTACCTTTGTCTCTGACTTCCATTTCCTTAATACTTAGTCTAATCTTCTTCATTATAGATCATACGCTGTGATGTTTTCAGGTCAAACTAAGTGACATTACTCAAAGACTTGTTCTCATTTGGCAAATGAAAAATTTTAGCTAGTAGCAGTTATGAAGAAAATTAAATTATTTAAGTAAATGACATTAGAAAGCAGAAAGCACGATGCAGATGTCCTTCCTTCACAAGAGAACAGCAGCAGTTGTCTTGTTTGTAAGATTAAAATTATGCCACAGACACTTCAGAAGAATGAATTAAAAACTAATCAGCACACCCACTAAAACCATAAGGTTTCTAGCTAAGCACCTTTTAGTTTATGGAATTAATACTTCTACATTGTCAGGTGAATTCTCACAACATAAACTGTCAAAATTCTCTACTGTCACTGGCAACCATAGGGAAAAAAATAACCCCAAATCATGTACCCAAAAGTACTGGCACTGAAATGCTGATGTTTTTTTCTTCTAATCGCTCTCATAACTTCCAGAGTGACAGTTTTCAAACATGAGGCCCAGAATCCTTCACTAGAAAAATAACACAGGAAGATAGTAACAAAATACCAGCAATTCCAGTATAAGAAAAAAAGAAAGGAGAAAAAAAAAGGGGGAAGAAATTGAAAACTACAATAAAGAAAACCAGTACTTTTTCTACAACATCTTATTTTTTAAAATCAGTGTAGCACTGATACGCAGAATCAACAAAATCATTTTGCACGTTGCCAATTATTATGTGTTTTAAAAACCCTCAGCAGTCCACTATTTATTCTAAATTGAGGTTTTCCATTGTCAGAACCTTCTAAGAACCTTCCCATGAGAAACATTTCTAAAGTACAGGTAACAGAACACCATCTCACAGATGGGGAATCTGTGAAAAAAATTTTTAAAAAATCAAAACCAAAACACCCAGTGATACAGAGCAACAAGAGAGAAAAAAAGAATTGTAGAAGTAGTCTACCAGCCAGGATAAAAGTTTGTGTGACAGAAGATTTTTAAAGACAGGTTTCACTTGGTCATCATCCAAAAATGAGTATTTTCTGTTGTAATAAAGGAATATCCACATCACTACTTTGACAGTTTCATGGATGAGTTGTTCACCTTTACCACGGGGAGATCAAAAACTTCACGAGATTCTCCAACTTCTGGATTGTCACCATCTTCTGCAATAATATGTGAAGCCAGTGCATTGTAAGAAACTTCCTTTGCTTTCCCAGCTTTCAGGAGCTGAATAACCTAAACCCAAAAGAGAACAGGGAGAAGTCAACAACTTTTGGCACCTTTTATTTCAGAAAAATCTTAATGCACGAACACACTAACCCAGGAGAGGAAGGATTATGACTTTCTCTCTTGACTATCCTCCTGAAATTGGATCCTTTTTGAAGATCCCATCTAAAACCTGAACACCAAGAGTTTACACCTCTGCCAAATCTTAATCATTCAAGTGAATACTTACTTTCCAAAATAATTCAGGCTGGGACAGAAAGCTGCAAAGTGTCAAAATTTTTCCAAAACATGTACTCTCCAAAAAACACCTCAATTTTCTCTCAGGCAGGGTAAGAAAACCCTTCTCTCCTTGGTGTCTGGTTTTCTATACGGTAGCTTTGGAAGCATCTGGATATACTTCAGAAGAAGAGCTTGAAGTTTAAAAAAAGGTAATCCAACAGCTACCTTCGAAAAGGTGACATCCTGACTGCACAGTCTTCATAGGAATTCTTCCAGATTTGGCCAGTTATTTACTCAGACATAGAAAAAAAATACATTTAAGCAGCTAAGAAAAGAATTCCACCTCTACCAATCATGTTTGGTTCCAGTATTTCTGGATCCAATCAATATACTTCATCCAAGAGCGTATGACCAAGTCTGAAGATGATGTGCAGCTGCTCCAAAGCAACTCAGCCAGACAGAACAACCATGAAGAGAACATGTCAAATACCCTTTTGGTATTAGAAGGATCTGCTAGTAAATGCACGTTATAACCACTGCCTTGAGAGGGAAAACATTCTAACAAAGAGTTGATGTATTGGGAAAAGAAGTGATGAAGGGCTAAAAGTGATTGAGAGAAATAAGAAGAAAAAAAAAGGACACAAGACCCCTAAGTTGTTAGTACCTTCAGGAGACAGAATTGAAATGTCCAGCTCTGCCACTGTCCTCAGAAAACACCTCACAACACGTCTTACACCTATTTTTGTTAAGGCCCATATAGAAGGTGTTGGTTTAAGAATTCAGCATTTTCTCAGCTCAGTTGTAGAGATCTGTGCAATGAAACCGTCTCCCTGCTCCCTAAAATGAGACTCACTTTTCTATGAAAGAAAGTAACAGAGAAGGCAGCGGGGTGTAGAAGGAAGAAATAGAAAAAAAAACATATTACAACTGTAAGATCTAGAGTTCAGACACTGACAATGCCACTCAAAATTATTCTTTGCCTATTTCCTTCTATTATGCAGAAATTAAAGTTTCTCTTCATAATGAATTTGCAGAACCAAACTGGTATGACGTACATCCTCTTAAAAGCTGCTATGGACAGAGATCTATCCCTCAAACCTGCTGGGTTTGTCACAAAATGCTGTCCCTGCAACAGTGAACAGCAGAGAGCATGGCACACCACTCCTGTAAAAGACTATTGAGTACCATCACAGAATCACAGACTGGTTGGGTTGGAAGGGACCTCAAAGCCCATCCAGTCCCACCTCCTGACATGGGCAGGGACATCCTCCACTAGCCCAGGCTGCCCAAAGCCCCATCCAACCTGGCCTTGAACACTGGCAGGGAGGGGGCAGCCACAGCTTCTCTGGGCAACCTGTGCCACCCCCATAGGGAAGAATTTCTTCCTTATGTCTAATCTAAATCTCCCCACCTTCAGTTTAAAGCCACATCCCTCGTCCTGTCACTCCCTACCCTTGTAACCAGTCCCTCTCCTGCTTTTCTGTAGCCCCTTTAGCAGGGGCGCAGGCTGCTATACGGTCCCACTGGAGCCTTCTCTTCTCCAGGCTGAACAAACCCAACTCTCTCAGCCTGTCCTCACAGCAGAGGTGCTCCAGCCCTCTGGTCATCTTCATGGCCTCCTCTGGACTCAATCCAACAGCTCCATGTCTTTCCCGTATTGGGGACCCCAGAGCTGGGCGCAGCACTGCAGGTCAGGTCTCACATGAATCTCTCCCCTCGACCTGCCGGTCATGCTGCTTCTGATGTGGCCCAGGACACAACTGGCTTCCTGGACTGCCAGCTCATGTTCAGCTTCTCACTGACCACCCCCCCCAATTCATCCTCAGGGTTGCTCTCAATCCACTCATTCCCCAGTCTATACCGATACTGGGGATTGCCCCAACCCATGTGCAGGACCATGTACTTGGCCTTGCTGAAAAACATGTGATTCACCCTGGCCTACCTCTCGAACCTGTCAAGGTCCCTCAGGATAACATCCCTTCCCTCCAGCATGTTAACTGCAGCATAGAGCTTGGTGTCACTGGGAAGCTTTGCTGAGGGAGCACTTGATCCTACTGTCCATGTCGCCAACAAAGACCTTAAACAGTAATTGGTCCTTAAGCCATTACGCCCTACCCCACGCCCCAAACAGGACAGGGCACTGAAGAGAGACACTTTCATGGCTGTCACAAAGCACCCACACTAAGGAGAAAAATAAGCACAGGAAGGTTGCAACTCAGCAAGGAGACAATTCTGGCACCTTCTGACTGAGGTTTTAAAAAACTCCACCTATTTTCCTGCAATGGAGGAGTATGTGATACTATCAAATTACAGAAGAATACTCTAAAATAACCAAGAAAATTCATCGCAAGCTTGCTGTTCTTGCCTCCACATGGGAACAAGTGAGAGTATTTCCATTTTACACACCCTGCTCCTAAATCACAGGCTCCCTTCCTGCATGAAATTCAGCTCACTGTAAGGTAACATGAGATGCTACAATTCCAGTGGGAAAAGCTAAATCAAAATACAGACCTTTTGAAAGTAGCAAGTATTTAAGAACAGCTCCACTACCAGGTGTTAAAGTAAAATAGTTTAATACAAACAGTATGTTATAGTTACTTATTATTGCGAAGGAATAAGATTAAGGATATGGTATTTACAGCTATGTAATCACAGGTGTTTTCAAAGAACAATGTCCTGGTTCTGGTCAGGCCAGAGTCACCCTTCCCCAGCAGCTAGCCAACTGGGCACTGCCCCCTCCTCCAGAACCCAGCCACACAAAACTACAACAAATCTGTTCTAATCACATTAAGCTGCCTCAGTGTCCCACGTATAGCTCTTTCCATGGAGGAGTTAAGTCCTCAGCAGAGTTAATCAGTAGATAGTTATAAATGAAGGATTGACTAGGGTAGGTGCACATATGTAACAGAAATGATTGAGTAACATATTTCAGTTTAAGGGAAGAATAAGGTATTGTATGGTTAAGGAGAGTTTTAAGAACTTAAATGCTTAACATATAATATTAAGATCTTGAGAAAGATGAAGAGCAGACAGTGACCTCAAAGATGGCTCAGCAGAACCTAAGATCCAAAGCAGAACTGAGGCTAAGTAATCACCGATACCTGAACAGAAGTGAACAAAGGCAAACTATGGACTTTAGGCCAACCAAAATGGGGGACTTACATACTCTTTTAACACAATTACATAGTAGACTAAGATCATAGACCTAACACTTGGGTTGCCACTCCCCAATGTGATGGCCCAACTCTGAGTTGTTAATAAAAGCAAGCCTAGAGTAGCCCAAAGTCTAGTGAAATTCTTTATGCCAGGCTCCTTGTCTTGCACAGCTCTCACTCAGTTATGAGCCCCATTCAGTGGTTTGGGAAGGCTAAAAGCAGGAGTGAATGTAATGAAAACTGAGCAGCCATATCTGACTGTGAGGAAAAGGTTACACGTAATAAGCTAGAACTATCATTTTTTTTATAGTGAAACAATACTGCATTAAAGAGTCTGACTATGGAAAACAGTTACAGTAGTTCTGGGTAGCAAGTTTGACCACTATAAATATGACAAAGTAACTTCACAGGATTATTTAAAGGGGTATGAAACAGACTCTTCCTAATTTAGCTCTTGTCAACATCCAGGCTCCTCTCAGAACACCTGACTTCTTCAGTTTAAATAGTGCCTGGACTGAAAACTTGAACTGGCACAATTAAAGAACATCACCTATGCTACTATCAACCATATATACCTGTCACCAGAAATAAAACACTGAAAAGCTCCAATATTATCATTCTAAAAATCCCACACTTCAGACGTTAGCCTGAACCCATTAAAAAAAAATTCTTTTTTTTTTGGGGTGGGGGGGGTACAAACTTTATCTTTGTTCTCTCCCACTGAGAGCTGTGTTGGAAAAAAAACAGAGAAAAAGTTCAAATCTAGGAAGACAATGGGCATAAAAATTAAAATAATAAACCAAGAGATAACCAGAAACCAAATATCCTGCTCAAAGTCCTTATACTGAATTGCATTACTTTTATCTCTTTCTTTATGAAATAGTGATTTTTATCTGGTGATGGTTTGGGTTTCCATCTTTTAGGAAAGCAAGAAAAGCATTTATTTAAAAAAAAATAATAGCTGATGTCTACTCCTCACCCACCCATAAGGTGTGAGCAGCCAAGTGCACATCCCAATGGAATAGATTTAAAGTTGAGAGCCAGCAGCCTGATTCTCCCTCATTTGCCAAAGAACATCTAGGCACAATTCCAGACTCTTGTTTCCCTTCGTTTTTGCTGCATATGTTTTAACAGGTAGTGGGTACACAGTTATCCACCTGAATGTGTTCCTGCTTCTCTTCTCTTTTTTTTTTTTTTTTTTTTTGTTCTTACTGTTGGCTCGGTTTTGTCTGGAGTGCTCACTTGTGCTGGGCTGTTTTAAATATTTCTTAAGATAATGGGTCTTCCATAAAACCATCTGGAAAGCTAAGCTGATCAAAGCATGCACCTCCCTAAAAAGATGGTAACTTCTTTTCAAGAATCAAGCTAGTGTCTGTTTGTATACCAAGAAGTAGAAAACTTCAAATATAACTAAGTTTTGTATTCACAATGGAGCAACACTTCATTCTAAGAGCTGTGTTTAAAATCTATTTCTAGAGCTCAGTTTACAATTTCACCTCTCTGCCTTGGTTCAAATCACAACCAGTCAGTAGTCCTCTTGTCTGGGTTGTTCCCAGGGTACCGCAAAGGGCACCTGTAGGAGGGAGCACAAAGGCACCATGAAGAACCGGCCCCAAGCATGGCACAACACACTTCCGTGCTCTGAGGTGGCTCTGCGACCCAACTCCCGCGAGACTCTGCCCTCCCTGCGCCTCGTGCTCCCAAGGGTTCACCAGTGCAGGCACCGGAACGAGCCCTGGCCTTTGTAACACTGTGCCACGCCAGCAAGTCATTTCAGGATCCAGAGCACCAGAGAGAACAGTGTTCAAATGGACCAGCTGTCTGCAGAAACAACTCAAGATGCGCGGGGTTTCCTCAACTGGGGCATCATTCATCTGAGAAATTGGCTGGACTGCTTGCAGCACAACCCCATCTTGGAAGAAGCGAACCCACTTCTCTGCCTGACCTTGCGAACTCTGCCAGAGACACCTTCGGTGTCTGCCTGCCACCCAGCGAAGGCATCCCACAAAGAGAGGAGAACTTAGTGTACCTAAGCGAGGAGAAATCAAAGCCTTAAGACAATGGTTTTAACTGCTAAGAATAATAAAACTTGAAATAAGAAAACTAGCTTAAGAGAAGGTTTGTTTGCTCACTCTGTGGGAATACTGCTGATTGTCTTGCTATGCCAACACGCAACTAACTACATGCCTTTCGGGACACCACTTAGAGATAAATGAAATACAAGAGTGCTATTCCTTTTCCACTAATCTTCATACACATAATATTGTTGCTATAGGTTGTTTTTTTTTTTAATATGGGAATTGTTACTCAAGCTCTAACACTATAAACGTAAGTTTTTTGACAAAGATCTTGGATTTTATTCCTCACTCTTTAACTATATTCCAAGACTGCCTTTCTTTTAGTGTATAACCCTATCCCTACAAATAAAAACCATCTCAACAGCTCAGTTCTTGTATCTAAAGTTCATATGAAGGCCTAGCCTACAAGCCCCAGTGAACGCCAGGACATGGTGCTGATCAAAGTTTCAACCGCAACAACTCCCAAGACTTTTATTTCGGAGTGAAACCTGCAGGAATTTGCTAGCACAAAGGTGATGTCCCAAAAGTAGATAGCATGCAGCTGGGATGCTTGTCTAGTTGGGCATGACACAGAAACTTTTTTATAACTGCTTCAGCCAACACGGCTGGGGGCTCTCAGCTGCAAGGCCGGCTGCATCACCTTGGGTACTACCCTAGGCCGGGGCAGGACAGCTTTGCCATCCCACCTAAGTACCCAGGCTGGGCAGCTAGTGGGGAGATTGTTTGGCGGCACCTTCTGCTCCTCGTGCCCCCCGCAGCCGGACGGCGAAACCACAGCGGCGACGCCTCAAGCGCATCGCCACCCCAGCGCGCCCGAGCCGGGGCGAGCACCGGAGCCACGGGGGTCCTGGGCTGCGCCCACCGCCGAGGCGGGAGGGGAGCGGGCCGGCCGGCACGTCGGCGGTGGGAGGGGGGAGGGGGGGGTAAGAAGCGCCGGCCAAGCGCGCTGGCCAAGCGCGCAGTCTCCCGGCGGCGAGAGCGGCCTGTCACCGTCCCCGTCCTGTATACAGCGGCGGGGCGGGGACGGGAGGGGCCGGGGCCGGCACAGCGGGGCGCTGAAGGCGGGCCGGCGGGGGGGGGGAAGGGAGGGAGAGACAGAGCGCGGCCTGCGGAGCGCCCCGCGGCCGGCCCGGAGGAGCGGCACCGAGCCGCTGCCCCGCACCGCCGCCGGTTCCCCGCGCGGGCCGGGCCGTAACAGGAAGTCCCTTCGCCCGCCCCTCCTCCGCTCGGGCGGCTGCAGGGCCTGCGCGCCGGGGCCGCCGGTGGCTCCCATGGCGTGTGGCGACCGCCGACCCCGCGCACGGCCGTTACCGGCCGTTACCCCGCCCCCCGCCCCGCACTCCCTCCGGCGCGCGCCTTCCCCAGGGGGCGGCACAGGGCGCGTGCTGCGAAACAGCGCGTGAGCCTCGAGCCCGCGCGGGAAGTGTGTGTGTGTGGGGAGGGGGGGGGGAGGGTTTTGGGGTACAGGGGCTGGGCGATGCCACGGCGCCCCCGGGGGGAGGGGAGGCAGGAGGGAGCGGAGGGAAGGGCCGAGGGGTTGGGTGACCCGGTACCTTGGGGTCGATGTCTCCCACCACGAAGAACTTGACATCTTTGAACATCTCCTCCGGGACTTTCAGCTCCTCCTCGTCCGCCGACATGGTCCCGGCCGCCAGCACCGCAGCCCCCCTATCCCTGGCGCCCACTCCCTGATATCCCCACAGTCGCTGTGAGAAGCCACCGGGGCCCGGGTCTCCCGTCCCCTCCCCCCGCCTATCCGCCGAACCGCGCGAGCAAGGCGCGCGCTGCGGGACACACCATCCCCCGCCGGGACGCAGGGGGGGTGAAAGGGGGAGGGGAGAGCCGCCGGGACAAAGCGGCTCCCCCCGCCCGATCAGCCACCCCCTCCGCCGCAGGAGAGCGCCCGCTTCTGATCCACGGGCGCTACCGCTGCTCCTCCCTCTCTCTCCGAACCGGACCGGGAGGCAGCATCCGGGTCCGAAGCTACCCCCCCGTACGGAACGCAATGGACTCGCCCCTACCGACAGAGGCGGGCAGCGGGGATACCCGGACCCGCCCATTGGCAAACAGGGAGCGAAGGGGGGAAGGGAGCGCGCCGCTCTGCAGACCCGCCTCTCAGGGCGGCCCCGGCGCCCCGCCCCGGACCCCGCCGCCCGCGCGATGGAGGCGGTCGTTTCGGCCCGCTGAACCGCTGCCGTCCGCGTCCGCACCGGCTCCGTCTCGCCTCCCCCCGCGCGCCGTACGCGGGCACCCCGCAGCGGGCCCAGGGGAGGGCAGGGGAGCGGCGGGGGCGACCAGCGGCCTCTCTTAGGCGGCGGGTTTCCGCGCGCCCCGGCGCTGGGCCTTGCGCGGCGCTGAGGGCCGGAGCGAGGCAGACGCCGCGCTCCTGCTCCAGCCCGCGGTGGAAGCCGAGCCAGGCTTGCGGGGCGCCTGTGCCCTCCCGGGCCCCGCGCTTGGGTCGCTGTTGGTGGCGGGAGGTGGCGCGATGGCCGGTGGCTCGCCGCTGCAGGCAGCCGCGGGCGATGCGCGATACACGCCGCACACCAGGCTACGAACTGACTCCGCGCTAAGCATTTCCAAGAGCCTTTCCGTCGGGAACCTTGAAACATTTCGCTCCTTTCCCAAAACACGCGTTAGCCTTTCCAGGTGGGAGCCTGCAAATCCACCGGCGGCGATCTGTATTCCTGCATCCAGCTCGTTAATGAACATACCGCCACCAAAACCAGCTGTTTTCCCTCAGAAGCCGTCTCAAAGCATCCTTCCGCGGGCACAGTAAGCCATCCAAACCTGGAGGGGGATGCATCTAGCCCAACTTTGGATAACTGCTCAGAAAACTGAAACAATAGCTTTAAGTCACCTTTATAGTCAACAACGATAAATGAGCACTTCCAGAGCCTGGTTCATCTGGTGTACTTAAACATCCATGTACTGTCAGGACAATCTGCCTCTGCAGTATGCTTTCCAAAGGGATCTTGGACTCCTCATGCTACTTTTACGTGGACAGTATTTCCCCTCCATACTTAAAAGGAATGTTATGAGATGGCATCAAAAGGCTTGCTGAAATGAAAACGCAGGGCACCTACTGTCTGCCTCTTATCTACAAGGCCTGTCACATTTTCACAGGAGAAAATGAAGGTTTCTTTGCTCACAGTGATTCTTGAAACATACCTGGTAGAAACTAGTAATCTGTTCACAAGCAATTTAGTATTTTTCAAGTATATTGGAGGGAGTTGAAGTGAAATTTATGGTATATGAGTTCCTAACTTCCTTATCGTCCTTTTTCAAGGAAGATGCTTCATTTGCTTTTCTTCTGGATCCCCAGATCACATCTACCCCTTTCTACTCCAGCTATGTAAGGAACACCCAACCTATCTCCTTTTCCTACTCCACAAAAATATCTTACCTCTGTTTTGCCGACCCCCCCCAATTTATAATTTACTTTTTTTAAAAGTAAACCCCTTAAACTTTTTTATTAAATGCTTTTTTTTTATAGGGGGAAAAAAGGAGAAATAATAATCTGCTTTCAAATCTGTTTTTCCCTTTTATCCCATAAATCATATTCTAATCTCACTTTCTGTCTTCTAATGACTCTTGTTTAGGGTCATTTTCTTCTGCCCCAACTATTTCCCAGACTGTCTTTGAAAAACAGTTTTCTGAGCCATTTATCCCTTTATATTTGCTGTCCAGACCCCCAAGTCCACCCCTTGTTTCCTCTGCTCCCTAATGTTCACTCTTTCCAACTCCCATTTTTCATCCATTTTGACTTCTTCCCACTAAATTAGAACTACTTTGACCAAAATCTTCCTTCACCTGCAGCGAAATATTTTGTCTTACTCTTCTTGATCTACCAGATGCCGTTAACAATATTGCTTCCTGAGTTCCCTTTTGGGTTTCAGTGCCTGGGTAATCATCTGCATCTTCCAGCACCGGTAATTCTCACCTCTTTTCTTTCATAAATATCGCTGTCTCTTAGGTCTCTGTTCCATGGTTTTCTCCCCAGTTCTTTTCATGATGTCATTCATTACTTAGCTTCATCTTCTTTCTCAGTGTGATTGCTAAATTGCCCCTTCTCACAAGAGTCCTTCTATCTAATCTCATATGCTATTGCATATTCCCACTCCACACAAAGAAAGCCTAAGCGATTTGTCCTCCTGATTTCTCTGCTCAGCCTATTTTCTTTGGTACTCTAATGAGTTCCCCTGGCCTTCCTATGCTTTGGATTTACCACAGCCACGTTAGTTTCAGTTCTTCACACAACTCCAAGATCACAGTTACTTCACATCAGGCACTATGCTAATACTGACAGCGTAATGCAAACAACCAGCACACTATGAGTGTGAATTTTAATAACGATGCTGCGTCCCAAACCTCCAGATCAAATTGTGCTACAGCAGCACCAGGTGGGGCCACTTTGGAATTTCTGTCTGTTCAGCTACCCAAATGAGAAGAATATGAGATAAAATTGGCATTTTCAATCCTAGCAATTTGAAAATCCTCTACAACATACCGTGTATTAGCAGTGCAATATCAGAGTACTGCATTAAATCACTGGAATTCATTGCAAAAGAAGATTGCCACAAAAAGATACCCGTTAATAAGGTGTCAACCTTAACCAGAATTGTTCTTTTTTGACTAATTATGACAGAAATCCAGTAATAAATTTTAATTCCATCCACAGTTTGAAGGTGTAATGTGTCTAGTTTCAGCTGAGATGGAGTTGATTTTCCCAGCAGCTGCTGTAGTGCTGTGGCTTGGATTTAGGATGAGAATCATGTAGATCACACAGTGATGGTTTTAGTTGATGCCAGGTGGTCAAGGACTTTTCTGCTTTGCATGCTGCCCTGCCAGTGAGTAGGTGGGGGCACAACCACAGACATCCAGGACAGCTGACCCAAACTGGCCAAAGGAAATTCCGTTCTGTATACAAGTGGTGTTGGCCAGGAGAGGGCACGGCTCAGGAACTGGCTGAGCATCAGACTCACAGAGTCATGCAGGCTGGAAAAGAACTCCAAAACCATCTGGTTCAACTGTCCCCCTACCACCTGTATTACTAAGTAAACCATGTCACTAAGCACATCATCCAGCCCTTCCTTAAACACCCTGAGGGAAGGTGACTCCACCAGCTCCCTGGGCAACCTGTACCAATGCCCAACCACTCTTTCTGAGAAGAAATTTCTCCTGATTCCTAACCTGAACCTCCCCTAGCACAACTCACTGCCATTCCTTATGTCCTATCACTATTTATCTGCAAGAAGACGCTGACCCCCAGCTCACCACAACCTCCTTTGAGGTAGTTGCAGAGAGCAATAATGTCTCCCCTGAGCCTTTTTGTCTTCAGGCTCAACAGTCCCAGTTCCCTCAGCTACTCCTCATAAGACTTGTGTTCCAGCCCCTTCACCAGCTTCATTGCCCTTCTCTGGACTTGCTTTGCATCCCTTTTCCATATTTTCTATCATTATTGTTATTATTGGTTTTGTTATTCTCCTCCTTTTCTGTCCTATCAAACTGTCTTTATCTCAGCCCACAAGTTTTGTCACTTTTACTCTCCCGATTCTCTCCCCCCATACCACTGGGGGAAGTGAGCAAGCAGCTGCTGCCTGGGGTTAAACCACAAGATAATGCAACGTGTAAAAAAAAAAAAAGGCGGTTAAGAAATCACTAAAATAGCTTTACTGAAAGGAACTTGTTCTATAAATTCAGACCTGTAAAGCAAAGATGAAGTTGTTGGACCTGTGATGTGGGTCATGGACATTTGGGTTGTCCTCCTCTCCACTGAGGCACAAGGTAGGCATGGCCGCTGGATGCCAACAGCCTCCCTGTGTTCTTTAACCACAGAGGTTTTGATGAAAATGAGAAGAATGAGACCTTCACATCCTTCTTCCACCAAACGTGTAAGCCCTGGAAGCAGCTTCTGGAGAGAACCTCATCACTGCTTGGTGAAGGAACAAAAACTTGGACGACTTAGCCTGAGCTTGAGCAGGTGTCAGGTAGATAACCAGCTGTACACACAGCCAAAGCAAAGGTGTTTCTGTATCTGCCATGAACCAATGCACAGCAACGTGTCTGCAGAGCACTTGCTGGGTAGCAGTTCAGATGGGCCCTCTGAAGTAGTTTTGCACATCTTAGTGCTGGACTTTGTGTCACATGGAGCAGCTGTTGCATTATCAGCAGTGATAACTCACCTTCTCCACACTCAAGTGTCTTTTCTTTGTTTACCCACAGATCTGTTGGCTTCAAGATGACCACTCCCAGGAGAAAAGCGTACTCACCCGACTCACAAATTCTCCCCCTTTAATTATCTTCTAAATAAGTAGTAGAATTAAATTAATGAACAAATTTTTTACTTCATTATGTATTTAATGAGTCACCAGTGAACAAGTTATTTAAATTCCAGTAATTAGAGTATTTCTAACGAAAAAGGAATAGCTCCAATTTCTGCATCGTGTGTGCGATCTAGTTAACAAAGCAGAAGAACAGAAAACTAGATTAAGAATGTCTGTTGCTGAACAAGATAAATATCCCCTGTGTTTGCCAGAAATAAATTTGGGTTCTGCTTGAAGGTCAGCATGCAGAACCAAGTCAGATCAGCCGCTGGTCCCACTGCTTAGTCACAGCAAGGTGTGGAACAAGGTGCTCACCTGTAGGGTGAACCCAATAAGGGTTCCTTAGGTTACTGGCAAAGCTCATCTGCATGAACACACAGAGACAGTGGCAGGAGGGGGAGCCCAAATACTGGGCCAGGCTGCTCCCAGGACCATCAGCCATAGGCTGTCTGCACAAGGAGAGGGACACAGGGGCAGACTGATAGGTGGGAAGCCAAACTAGGGTACCACCACTTTGTCTGGGCCCTTCCAGGGCTGTCCCACCAGACTCATCACCCCAGGTCAGTCTGGACCAGGTGAAGAGGTGAAGTGTCTGGTGCTGTACCTGGGGCTTGTATGTCCAGATGGCTGGAACTGGGGAGATTGGGATCAAGGGGCTAGCTGCTGGGCAGACTGAGTGTCTGAGAGCAGCTGCTGAAGGGATCTACTGTGTGTATGTACTGACATGTATCCTCACTTATGGCCTTCCACACCATGCAGAGGAGGAGCAGGAGAAGGCCATTGGTGATGTCCGTGTCCATGAGTGCTCTGTGTCTGTCATGTGTCTGGCTGGGCACGTATGTATGTATGTATGTAATGTATATATGTGTGCTTGTGTCAGTGTGCTGGCTGGGAATATGTGTTCAGCCTTGCTGTGGGTTGGACCTGGAGACACAAGCAATAGCAGCAGCCTACTCTCTCTGGGGCTGCAGGATCTGGAATGATACATGTTCTTCCACCAATATTTATCCTCCCTGTTCATTTCATCCCCTTTCAGCAGGGCTTGCAGCCTTTTCCTGTTACATCACTGGATTTGTGCCCATCATGTAACATGGGATACCCAGTGACATGGTGGCACGCTCGTGTGTCAAGCCGAGCCACTATTAGGTCTGATCACAGCACACAAAGCTGAGACCGATGCAGCCACAGCAGTGTAACTGTATGGGAGCAGCCACTTGCAGAGAGCAATTACACCTTAATACCAGCTTATTTCTGGGCTTAGTTACTCCAGCAAATCGACTGCACGGAGATCGTCCACATCACCACAGCCCACAGTGACATAACCAGCACATTATCTGCACTATCAATGCACCAAGCACAGTATCCAATGTCTTAACTACCAGGGTTCTGTACATAAAAGCTTTTGACCATGTTTCCAGAAAAAACGATCTTTATTTTGCCTGGGTCTTGCTAGCACATAGTGAAAGCCCACCCAGTTGACAAGATTTGTGCAGACCATTAGTCTTTGCTTACATAAACCCCTTATTTGTGTGCACAAATGATTATATGAAAAATTCATATGCACGTACAATATCATCTTTAGGCATAATTGCTTGTGAAAAAACAACAGTTTGCTTTTTTTCTTGCAGTTAATTAAATTCAGGGCTTAGTTTAACTTGTATATTTGCTTTACTCCAGTGAGCAGAAGGCTTTCCGACTCCTTTGTTAATAATACATATGCTTTTGGTAGCAGCTGGCTCTCTAGATGTTACTTTTCCAATAAAATATATCTTCACAATCCACCCAGGGTTTTCCACAGAAAGCTGATGCCAATTTCAATGAGTTTGCAAAGTTGTTGAGACGTTGCAGGTCTGCGTCCTGCATTGTCACCATACCAATTTTGTAATGTAAGAGTCTGGTTTTCTGATCTGAACCAAAATAGGCAAAACAAGGACGTAGAGGGCTCTGCTCTGGTTTGGACTGTCCATGCATATTCCTCTTTCCTTCAATGGGACTACTTGCAATGGCAAATATGTTCTATAGTTAAAAACTCTCCCTTTATCTGCACTGTGCCACTGAATCCTAAAATGATCTCCTGGAACTGATACTTAGATTTCCGACTCCCTTGCACTGAGAATGCCTTGCTGTTTGTTAGAAGGTTTTCTTTTTCAACATAATAGTTACAAAATGTTTTGCAAGTGCCAAGTTACCAGGTGTACCTCTACTATAACCACCCATAAATGCACCAGGGAGGAGAACGCTCTCACTCGCACCTCTAACGTAAGGGCATTTTTTATGAGGAGTGAGACATCGTGTTAGAGGAGGAGATGCCCCCCTTTCTGTTTTCTGGCATATTAGCCCACAGGGAGAGGTGAGCGACATGTTGTGTGTCACGTTGCAAGGATAAAAACCCAGCCCTAAGTTGGATCTGTGTGTGCTTTCATCAAAATATAGCTAGCAGGACAGTACACAGTGTAACTGCACTGGTCATACTTGTCTAAAGCCACTCCTGCTCCAAGACCCTCTCCAAAAAAGGGTACCATCACACCACAGTGTTCCAGGGCTCGCTTGAAGTTGGTCTGCTGGGAGGGCTGCAGGGTAGGTAGGTGTCAGCTGGGCTCTTCAGCACCACAGAGCCTCCGCACATACAGCTGAAGAGAGCTGCCAGCATGGATGGGGCAGAGCTGGAGGAACCCCTAGTTAATCCCTCCTTCAAAACTTTGGTGAGAACATGAACGCAACCTTCCCTATACCATGTCCTGGTGATGTAAAAATTCCTTATGGTGAGACAGTCTTCCCTAATACCTTGTGTAGATCCAGGCCGGGGAGGGGTGGAACTCTGAGATCCTTGGGGTGCCTTCCAACCCAGACCATCCTATGATCCTATGATAATACCTGATCTAAATCTTCTCTTCTGTAAGTGAGGCTGATTTTATTTCTGTCTTTCCCTCAGACCCTCTCTATATAAATTTTCTAAATACATAGATACACATATACAAATAAGATATAATACTCTCTTAATGAGTTCAGGATGTGATTGTAATGCACCAAGAAAGAAGAATCCAAGTCATCCCCATGCTCTGGGTAAAAAACACTAATTTGTCACAAATTAGTAATTTCCAGGCTCCGGTCTTTGAGTCTCAAGAGAAATCTTTAATTCTGCTCTTACTAAGGGGTAGAGCTTCTGAGTTTCTGAAGAATATTTGTGAAAAGTAGCAGGTAATTCTCCCTATAGCCCTTCCTTGGAGCTTGTCAAGATTTCCTTCATTTACAGGCTTTCCATTTGGGTAAATTAGTCTCAGCCAAACAGGACAGAAGAGATTTTTCCTTTAAGGCTGCACTTTCATTCATGCAGGCTTGAAAATAAATAAAATTGATGAAACATGGAGTTACTGAGATGATTTTTTTCCAGAAAGGAACCAACTTGGCATTGTTTGTTCCCAATCTTTGTTATGTAAAGCAAAGGGTGCAAACACTTGTATTTATTTTTATGTTGTTTCTGCATAATTGCAGCAAGCAACTGAAGTTGGTGGCATTCCAGAGCGTGTTACAGAACAGTGCAAAGAGTGAACTTCCCCAAGATGAGCTCCATTATTCATTTATGACTTTGTGTTTGTGACTAAAAACCCGAATTTATGCTGATGAAACCTTTCTCTCATCTCACTCTCTTTCTGTATGTTTTCCAGAAAGTTAAATGTTTGTTTTGCTCATCCAGAAAGAGGAATGGGGAGAAGACAGTTGCCTGGGCATGTGGCATCCCATCGCAGCTGTGCTGTTCGGCTGGTGTGCTGCTGCTGCAAAGAGGGGCAGGTCTCCTCGCTCCTTTCCCTGGCAGCCTGGACGGTTGGGCTCTGCCATACTTCTGCTGCTCCTCTCAAACAGCTTGTGACTCTTTCCTGACCAACACAGAGCCAAACTCACTGAAAGCTGATCATCTGGGCTAGTTCCTCATGCCTGGATTTACACAAGTGCTGAAGCAGCATGGAGAGGTCCATGCTGCTGAGATGGGAGGAACTGGCTGCTGCTAACTTAGATCCTCCAACCTGCAATCTCACTTAAGTTGACTTAAACCACCCCAAGACCTCCCCTGGTTCTGGTCTCTGATTTCAGCCCCCACACTTCTTTCCAGCTCTACGCTCACCTAAAAGGTTGGGTGCCTCGGTGGTGACCCATGCTGACCTTGCTGAAAACAACCTATTAGAAATGGTTGGTTTTTTGGAAGGTCATTTCCCTGACATGGTTATCCTCCCTCCTAGATAACCATGTTTTGGTTGGCCCTGCTTGGCCTGGGCAGTGACTCAGGGTTCCCACAATGCCCAATGGAGGGCAGATGCTACTCAAGCCCATCCTGCCTCCTCTGCCACCAGAGAAATCCCCACAGAGCCATGGGGTCTCAGTGCGAAAACCAACAAAAAATATCTCTGCCAGGGAACCTTTCCCTGCCTGATGTAAATTCACAGCAACTCTCATCTTGGAGCAGCTCCTCCAGCTTGCTGAGTGTAAGGCTAGCAGATCTTAGGTTCAGCAAGACTCAGACAGGCTGGAGAGCTGGGCAGGTAAAAGTTTAATTAGATTTAACAAGGGCAAGTGTAGGGTCTTGCATCTGGGGAAAACAACCCCAGGTACCAGTACAGGCTGGGGACTGGCCTGTTGGAGAGCAGCGTAGCTGAGAGGGACATGGGGGTCCTGGGGCACAGCAGGATGGCCATGAGCCAGCAATGGGCCCTCATGGCTAAGAAGCCCAATGGCATCCTGGGGTGTATTAGAAGGGGGGTGGTTAGTAGGTCAAGAGAGGTCCTTCTACCCATCTACTCTGTCCTGGTGAGACCACACCTGGAATATTGTGTCCAGTTCTGGGTCCCTCAGTTCAAGAAGGACACAGAGCTTCTTGAAAGTGTCCACTGCAGGGCCACCAAGATGATGAAGGGAGTGCAACACCTTCCTTATGAGGAGAGGCTGAGGGAGCTGGGCCTCTTTAGCTTGGAGGAGACTGAGGGGTGACCTTATTAATGTTTATAAATATGTAAAGGGAGAGTCAGGAGGACAGAGCCAGGCTCTTCTCAGTGATGGCCAGCGATAGGACAAGGGGTAACGGGTGCAGCTGGAGCAGAGGAAGTTCCATGTGAATGTAAGGAGGAACTTTTTCACTGTGAGGGTGACAGAGCACTGGGACAGGCTGCCCAGAGAGGTTGTGGAGTCTCCTTCTCTGGAGACATTTAAACCCACCTGGATGTGTTCCTGTGTGATTTAGTCTGTGTGATCCTGCTCTGGCAGGGGGGTTGGATTAGATGATCTTTCAAGGTCCCTTCCAACTCCTGACATTCTGTGATTAACCTCTCATGTGGCGTACAGGGAGGAGAGCTTAGCACTCTGTTGCTCTTCTCCAAACCCATCCTGGTCTGGGAGCATGTTTCTGCTTTCTGGCCTTCCCAAGCACTAAAGCTGTGAGCAGCATTTCCAGGGCAGCCCAAAGACACGTGCCTGCACATCCGTAAACATGGGCACAGAGGTGTAGAGTCTTCTCTGCCTGTGCCATGGGACAAATGGAGAGCTGGCTGTGCTTGTCACACACTCGGGAGGCTCCCCATACTTATACAGGGTGTTACTGTACCACGCAGACAAGTAGTTATTGTTGCCAGGTTGCGTCACCGCTTGCTTTTTCTGCAGAAGGAACCTGGTTTCTATTTCTCATGTCTTTTCAAACGAAACAAAGAATTTACTCCGTTATTCTTGAAAAAATATGTTCTGATGGCATTCTGGTAACATCCTTGAGGCCAGAAGAAGCCAGTAGATCTTCTGATCAGCCTTTCTTGTAATTTGATCTCAAATTTCACCCAAAATACTCCTGCTCTGAGCAGAGTATCTTGGCTAGTCAAAGTAGGACTTCCTCAAAGATACTGAATCTTAGTCTGAAGACTTCAAGAGATGCAGAATCTACTGCTGCTCTTAGCTGATCAATAATTTTAACGTGACCTCAGAGCCAGCTTAATTAATTAGAGGTTGATATCTAGAACTCTCTGGCTCTTCAGTATGCCAAGCAGAAAACATGATGAAGTAACATGTTCATTACTGAAGTCCCTAATTGTCTGCCACTCTTTAATTAAAAAAAAAAAAAAAATTGGAATTATTGATTGGGCACCTGGAGTAAGGCTGTTGTAATGATCTCAACTTCTCAGTACTAACTAGGAGCTGGGATTCAAAGGAACAGGTCTCACTATCCGGACAATGGGTTTGTGTCTCAAGGTCTAACTCACCCGTGAACTGGCTGAGGCCAAGTAAGCTTTGTGTGGTCCCTCCAGTGTCCAGTAAGGTCTTTCGCCCCTAACACAGCCCCGATGCCTCTACAGCACCGTCAGGTGTGGTTGAAACTGCCCAAGAACTGGGGAAAAGAGACAACTGCCACACCACATGCAAGGAAACGTAACCACATCAAACCTGTGGGTCACCAGACCACGGGAGAAGCTGCATCTTTTGGTGTTAACAGACCAGAGCCTGAACTTGTTAGCTCTCAGGTGCACTTAAAGGACCTCCTCCTTCATCACTGAGGCTTCTGCCCTATTCCTGTCACCATTGGTCATTTTTAACCTATGACACGGTGGTAGACACTCACCAACCCAGATTTAACCTCCAAAGAAGTCACTGAAAACTCCTCTGGGTTTAGTTAGAGCTTGCCAAGCTCCCTGTGCACACCACAGCAGCCTCAGGGGCCCAGCACTTGCCAGGTCTGAATTCTCTAGTGTTGCAAATGAAGAAACTGAGGCATGAGGCAGCAAGCAGCAGTGTTGCAGCGGGCTTCCTTCGGGGCAGCGATTACATTCACTGTTTGCCCATGGCACGCGTAGGTGATTACCCTGTGAAGGCCAGGACACATTTGTTTCATGTATCCTTGAACTCTATTACATTTTCCACTCATCTTGCTAGAGCCTTATCTGCAATTATACTCCTTCCCGTATGCCCCAAGCCGTTACTCATTACAAGACCAACCTGACCCTCTCGGATCCACGACGTTGGTGAATTAAATCAAATTTTTATACTTTTCAACCTGAACAGTTATCTCCTGATGCACATAACAAACAGATAATGAGATCTGCATTTTATTAGACACAGCGGCGCTTCCTGATGTCTAACTATCAGGCAGAACCGTTTTGCTGCTCACAGTTACAATTACATTCTTTTTCTCTGTGGCCGGATAGCTGTCAATTGATTTACCTCATTGCAAACGTGTACTATCGAATTTTCCTTAGTTCTGGTTGCACTCAGAGAACTGGATATACTTCTAGTATTATTTTTCTCCTGAAAAGAGAAGGGGCATTTCCACGGTTACGTTTCTCTGCAGTCTAAGCTTTCTGCCTCCCAGAATTTGTTAACATTTTCCCAAGCTTTGTCTCAGAGCCAGGGATGCTCCAAAATCACATCCTTAGCTTTAAGCCTATCATAGAATCATAGAATGATTTGGGTTGGAAAGGACCCCAAGGATCACAGAGTTCCAACCCCCTGACACAAGCAGGGCCACTAACCTCCAGGCCTGGATCTACACAAGGTTGCTCAGGGCCCCATCCAGCCTGGCCGTGAACACCTCCAGGGACGGGGCATCCACCACCTCCCTGGGCAGCCTGTTCCAGCACCTCCCCACTCTCTCTGTAAAGAACTTCCCCCTAATATGTAGTCTAAACCTTGCCTCCTTCAGCTTCAATCCATTCCCCCTTGTCCTGCCATTGTCTGCCCTTTTAAAAAGTTGATTCCCCTCCTGTTTCTCTGCTCCCTTCAGGTACTGGAAGGCTGCAATGAGGTCCCCCTGCAGCCTTCTCTTCTCAGGCTGAACAAGCCCAGCTCCCTCAGGCTTTCTTCGTAGGGGAGGTGCTCCAGCCCTCTAATCATCTTCATGGCCTCCTCTGAACCCTTTCCAACAGTTCCATATCTTTCTTGTATCGGGCACCCCAGATCTGGACATGGGACTCCAGAAGGGGTCTCACGAGGACAGAGTAGAGAGGGACAATCACCTCCCAGTCCCTGTTGTCCACCCCTCTTCTGATCCTCCAGGATCCTCAAACCCTGCCTATTTTGATAGCACTAAACTCCATACAAGAAATTAAAGACAGACATGAGTGAGGATGCGATCCTGAAATAAGTCCGTGTAAAAAGTGACTCAGTAGACCCATTCCAGTGGGTAACATTTACACCAGCTAGTTATAGCCCTCTACATGTTTTTATTCTTTGTAAGTATGCACTGATAATTTATGATCCGTGCCGTGCTCGTAACGATTAAAGGGTAAAAGCACCAAGTGGGATCTAATCGGTGAGAACATTTTGGTCCATCGCAGGATACGGGAGGATCCACCCTGCCCAGGAGACCCCTGCTACCACATGGCTCTGCTACAGACCGGGAGCCAACTCACATGTCCATAAATAACCCAGCTAGCAAACACCAAAAGGTTACATACCCTCACTGGCCCTGTGTGTGATACTCCTGTTCTGGCTGAGGGCAGGGGAAGGAAGGGAGCGATGCAGGGAGGTAAATCTGCCTCTCTTTGTGTTGAGCTGACAACAGAAGCGTATGTGTCATCACTTACGGGATCTCAATTTGCCGAGGGTAATTTCTCATAGCAGGGTAACTCGACTGCTCACTGAGCATACCTCGGGGACTGCTCGGTCTGGCTTTTGTACCGCGAAAGCTCGCCCACGTCTCTCGACTCCGAAGGGATAACGGATATAAAGGCTGCTATAGGAATAAAGAATCACAGAATCACAAGGTTGGAAAAGACCTTTAAGATCATCAAGCCCAACCGTTCCCATCCTATGCTAAACCAGATCCCTAAGTACCTGACATACCCTTTTTTTAAACACATCCAGGGATGGTGACTCAACCACCTCCCCGGGCAGCCTGTTCCAGGCAAAAGAAGAGGCAAAAGGTAAGAAGAGAAAGCTTGATTCAGATCGGGATGTCTTTTTGAGACACTCTAAGCAGCCCAGACGACTTAGACACCTGCATTTTCGACATTACAGTTTTACCAAAAAATCTTACTATATTTTAAAACAATAGCCCTGCCTGAAATGGCTGGAAGAGGCACCCAGAGCCACAGACTGCTTAAGAAAATCTGTTTCCTCACCTTATTTCACTGATGCTCACAGGAAGCAGCTGGCACAAATGTTTACAGTAAACGCCAGGCATATCGATGGCAAACTCTGTTTCCACAGCCCCAGCCCTTGCACTAAACCTCACCTGTGCAACAGTCCAGTCTGTAATTGTTCATAAGACGCGTGCTAATGAACTTCTCGTAGTTCTCCACGCCCCGTGGTGCTGTTCCGTAACGCGAGTCATTAATCCGAGGCTGTGATGCCGTGTTCAATGAGACATGCCTCTTGCTGGGCAGGAGGGATCATCCAGGGCAAGGACATAGGGATTTATGGTTCCTTACTGTCACAGCAGTCGTAAGAACAGAAAAGCTGCAGGAAAACCATGAAACGGAGAAGAAACGGCGAACGATTGTCTTTGAGCCTCTACCTTGCAATGTATCAAGCCCTGAGCTCCGCTTTACAAAGTCCCATGGAGGTGCAGCCGTGCTGCAGAAGGGATAATGGCAGAAGGAAGGGAGCACCACCAGCCAGCCTGGCTGGAGGGTAGCTGTAGCAGGAGGGATGGGAAGTACACATGTGTGTGGGCAGCTCTGCAAGACTGAGAATATTGCCAGGACTCAAAGCTAAGGGACAGGAGATGTCCTGTGTGTGAATGCTGGGTGAAAGACTTTAAAACTTCAGCACGTTAAGTGGGTTTTTTCTCATTTTTCTATTCAGTTATTGGTTGTGGTCATAAAATGGCATTTATAACCCTGTGGCCAAGGCAGCTGCTGGTGGCGATGGCTTAAGAGCTGACCACGTTCACTATTCCAGAGCTCAATGAAGCATGGAAGAAAGCAGATGCATTAGTGTACAGTGAAGATGCTGAAGCATGCAGAGGAAGAAAGACACTAACAGCCTGCCCAGAAAGCTCTGCAGATCTATGTCCTGTGCAGATGGGAAGTATCTTCCTTAATGAAGGCACCCCATGATCTATTGCTCATATGAGACCCTGGAAGAATTCAGTGGCGTGAAAATGGACGATTTTGGCTAAATTTATGCTGAAACCCTGACAGGAAAGTCACCTTGTTGGTTCCTTTAGCAGCAAAGTTGAGACTATCTGTGATCTGTAACCACAGCAGAGGCAGAAGAAGGAACTGCAGGGTGGGCACACAGCAGTACCCAGGGTAACTCAGAGATGCTGGCCTCAGTCGCTCTTCCTGGATCAGTTTTCCTACCAGCTCTCACATGACTCCTGCTGCCACACACACATCACGTCCCCGGCATGAGAGCTGAGCTGGAATTGCTGGTGCGCGGCTGCAGCTCCCAAAGAGCTGAGCCGTCACCTGAGTTACAGCATACCAACCTCGACCCACAACCTGCACTCAGGAAAAAAATCACCTTATTTACACTAACATGCATTGCTAGACAATTAAAAAAGCTCTGGCAACTTTTTGATGTCAAAGTAGTGAATGCTGGTGGTCAAAAATAATGATGCTGCTACCAACAGTTCTCATGAAAAACAGACACTGAGACACATTTGTACAACCGCTTTCATCTTGTGAGGATTTCATAGGATTAGGAAGAAGACACCATGGGATCACATACCCTCTGTGGTCAGAGGAACCAAAGTAAAATTACTTGTGAGGTGACACTGCCAAATCCTAGGACAGGAGAGAAGTTTGGGGTCCTTTAAAACCCAGCTGTTTCTGTTCAGATAGCTGGCAGAGTCCATCTCGCCTGTGATGGAGAGGCAAGCTTCCTGTGAGCACACAGCAGACCTCTGTGAACATGTCTCTCACACGGGCCAGGGACCAGATTCGGTTGCAGAAAGGAGCTGTGTGGTCATACCCTACCGCCTGACTTTTCCTAGCCTGTAAATAATTCTTCTCATTTCTGTGAGTCACTCAAACAGCAACACGGATATGAAATAGAAACAAGTAGAACCCCACGGCTTTCCCATTTTCTCGAATCACAGAATCACAGAATGACTAGGTTGGAAAAGACCTTTAAGATCATTGAGTCCAACCATTCCCATTCTATGCTAAACCATATCCCTAAGTACCTGATCTACCTTTTTTTTAAACACACGCAGGGATGGTGACTCAACCCCCTCCCTGAGTAGCCTGTTCCAGGCCCTGCCAACTCCTCCAGTGAATTTTTTTTTCCTAACATCTGATCTGACCTGCTGCATTGCACAGCTTGGAAGCACTGGGAATTTTTGCTGACCTGTATGACTTGGGCAGGCAGGGGCAAGGAGGTGTACAGGTACACTGAATAATCGGGGCGGGGGGGGGGGGGGCGGAAGGAAATAGCCCACAGCTGGAAGGCAGCAGCATGTGAATATGAACCCGAGACACTCAGTCAGCAATACCCAGGCTGGCAAAGCTGCACAGCTTTGCCCGTGCCCCCTCTGGCAGGTAGGGATGTTCAGCAGTCTCCAAGGAAGAAGGCAGCATGTAAAAAAATTTGGCTTTTGGAGTGGACGAAGGGAAAAGCATCTCCCACCAACGACATCATTTCACAACGGGCACCGGTGGGTTCATTTTGGTAAATTTATAAATATTTATAAAATATTTATAAATATTTTTTGGTAAAAAATAACCAACCCAGCCCTGAGTGCTAAAGGTCATGGTGGTGTGGGGATAAGGTGCTCAGGTGGGGAAGGCACGGGCATGGGAACATGCTGCCAAGGGGCCAAAGCAGTTACAATGGGCATGCAAGGAGGTATTAGAAAAGGAGTTGAAGATCTGCTGACTTTGAAAAGTGTTTCAAGTGAATTCTCTCCTTCTTATGGTAAACAGACCTTAAAAAAATCTGCCTCTGGAGTTCTGAAAGGACATTTCCCAGCTACGGGCAGATTTATGTAAATACAGGCTCAGAAACCTGCCACCTGCAAGGAGGCAGAGAGGTAACCTGGAGAACCCCACACAGCCGAAAATCCTGCGTTCGGCCCAACACTAACACAGCCTCCCCTATAGCTTCACACCTATGCAAATTATCTGCCAAAATGCGTAAAGCTCAAGATAAACAAATCTCTTCCACAACTTGGCATATGGAAAAAGGGTCTGAACTGAAACGATAATTGAGTTTTAGAGCCCCATCCATTTGCTGTCATCATGCCATCTGTCTCCCTGGCAGAGACCTGATAGTTTGCATTGGCAGCTTTGATTGCCAAAGCCCATGTATTAAGTTAGAGTTACCTAGTCTTCCCACACACAGTTTCTTATTATTTTGCTATAGACTTGCTACTATAGATGACTGACAGAACCACAGGGGACCACGTACTCCCAGGAGCATAATATATTATGATATTTTTAAACTTTTCTTTTTTTTTTTTTAAATCAGAAACACAGATAATTTTCTATTGTGATGTGGAAGTAACCTGCAGAGAGCAAGTCCATCAGAGTCCTAAGAAAGGTTTACTTCTCAGGGTCCAATCACAGGTAAAGAAGAACTCAGGTGCTGGTGTATATATATGTCAAGTATTTGCTGTCACTGGAGTAAGAAATGAAAACTGTGCATGCCTTATGAGGGCAGTACCTCCTGAGGCAGGCTCCGAGTTATTGTGTTACTGTCAGAACTACTCACTGCAAAGCACCTTTGACTAAAAGCCAGTAAGACACCTAGTATAACTCTGCTGATTCCCCTGAAATTACACAGCTGATTAATGTTGCCCCTGAAGGTATGAAAAAAGTGATGGAACTATTTACATTTGCTATTTACACAGAGTTGTAACTTTAACTGCAGCAGGGAATGATGCGGGAGCTGCCTGTAAGACTTGACAAAGTTACGTTCCATCTGGTCCTTCGACCACGAAGATGCTTTTGGCTATGTAAGAACCAAGGGTTTATTGCAGCAGGAGTTAATTCACATTGGGCAGAAGACAGATAAACATTCCTGGCAGTCTCTCTACTGAGACACACAGAGAAATCCTCCCTTTAGGCGGGCTGTGTAATAGATTGCAGCCAAACTCAAGGGAGACAAGGACCGAGACACTTACCATGGAGTTTATGTAAGGGAGGACTGCTCTAGGCAAGGTGGACACGCACAAAGGCTGCTTGGTGGAACAGCTTTTGTTCTTGTTCTGTTTTGTTCCTGTTGCAGAATTAAACTATACTTGGGTTGTGTCACTGGGGCCACACACTTGGTGACAATTCCTAAAGGGAAGCCTGCATGCCCTAAACAGGGTGAGACCTGCCGTTAGAGCCTGGGTGAGGGGTAGTTTTCCAGCCGTACAAATAAAAAGACAAGAGGATTTCAACTCATTGTTTTCATTTCTGCCCCAGGACAGAGAGACTTGTTGAAGTTCCTTGTAAGCATCCGGAGCAAGAGAACCCAGTTTGGCAAACAGGTCAGTCCCTGGGGCACTCTGGGGACGTGGGGCACTCTGGTCCTCCTTGGTCCTTCTCCAACATGCTCCTACCATCCTGCTGGGCATCCAACTAACATTTGACAGGATTAATCTCTGCTGATCAGTCAGTAGGAATTACTCCACTTTGCAGTAATGACATGTCTCTGGGAGAGAAAGGCTGACTACGCCTTTCAGCTGCTGTGGCACATGGCTGGGCTGTTGAAAACCTCAGGTGAGTCCATGACCCAGACAATATGTGATTGTTAAACAGCTTCAACATCAGAAACCTGAGAGGTAGCTACCCAGACCAGCCAGTCAGAATCATAGAATACCCTGAGTTGGAAGGGACCCTTTAGATCATCGAGTCCGACCACAGCCTAACCCTGTGTGGGTGTGTCCCACCTCCATGGGACATTTGGGCCGGAGATGGGGCATCATGAGAGTCTATCACAGTGCTGATAATGGCCACCTCTGAAGACCATGGGTTTGGAAGAGTGAGATGAGAGGTGCAGGTGGTCACGGAGGGTGTGAGAACAACCTCGCAGTCTGGGCGTGTGACCTGTGTTTGTGTTGAACGCTTCACCGTTCGAGGGGAGGGGCGGGTGGTCTGTGAGCGTGCTCAAAAAGCGTGTCCGGATGGTCTAAGCATGAGCTGGAGTTGACAATTGTTAAGTGAAGTGTAAGTGTTGACTGCCTGAGTTCTGGAGTCTGCCTTGACAGGACGCACGCTTATTGAGCAGTCTGGCTGGCGCTGAGCAGAGCTTCCAGTTGGTGCGTACGTACAGGGAGTGTATGTGTTCCTTTAATCCTCGTGTAACCCAGCAGCTCTGCCTACCCCGGAGACTGAGATTCTTATTCATTCATTAAGTATGCCCAGCAGAAACACCCCCTGAGCCATCGCCTCTCACTTCTCTGCCAGTTTTAAGTGCAGAGATTCAGAAGAGCTGCATGCAGATTCACAGTGTAGGTCCTTTCACTGTAGGTCCAGATGCTACCTGGATGTTCACATGGGCAGCAACACTGGTTATGGTGGGAATACCCTCCTAACCTCCAACCATCAGCAACCTATTTTTAATTAGAAGGTACCTCCCCAAATGATATTTAGGATCAAGCAGCATTTAATGTCTCTCCAAGAGGGATCCCCACTAAACCTAGAGAAGTCTTGTCACTTCTATTTTCTCTGGCTCCATCAATAAGGACATGAGAAAAACCTGACTGTGTGGTGTAGATCCTTTTCTCAGCGACTTTCATAGATGTAATCATTACACAAACATTACCCACTTGCTACAGATCCCAGCCTTCCACTCACTTTCTAAACACTGGCAGTTCTGAGGAAATCAACAGGCTTACTAATCTGTGTAAAGTAACTGCGGTTTGTCCTGAACAACAACAACGCTCAGTCACCTCCAGAATCCGCTGTGCTCAGCCAACGTGCTTAAAGTGTGCATCATCAGAATCACAGAGCCATATACATTGGAAGGGACCTCTGGAGTCCAACTCCCATTAAAGAAGTTCCAACTTCAAAGTTAGACCAGGTCACGCACAGTGCTGTCCAGCTGAGTTTTGACCATCTCCATGGATGGAGATTTCACAGCCTCTTTGAACCCATTTCAGTGTGTGACCACTCTCCAGGTGAGTATTTATTTACTAATTTCCAACGGGAATGTCTGACGTTGTGGTTTGCATTCACTGCACCTTGTCCTGTTGCTGCGTGCCTGTGAGAAGAGTTTGTCTCTACCCTCCCCTTAAGCATCTGGAGACAACAGTAAGTTTTTCCCCTTGACTTTCTCTTTTTTAAATTGATAAACTCAGTTTTCCCTCTCTTTCTACATCATATGCCAGCCTGCTCATCATCTTGATGACCTTCCACTGGACTTTCCTCCCATATGTCAGTGTCTTGTACTGAGGAACCCCAAACTGGAAATGGGATTCCAAGGTTTGGTGGGGAGAGGGAAATACCTACATGCCTTGACCTGATGGCCACGCTCTTGCTCATATAGGCCAGGATGCTCCAGCTACGGCATGTTGCAGACTGTGACTTCTTGCCTGAGAGGCCACCCAGGTTTTCTACTGTCTACCCAGTTAGTCCCCAGCCTGCACTGCACTGTACTGCAGGGTTCTTACATCCCAGGTATAAACCTTTGCATCTCCATATATACTGTATGTGTATATATGTATGCATTTGCCTACATTTTCTATTTCCAATTAGAACTGACCCAGTCGACTCCATAATCTGCTGACATATATATATATATATATTTTTTTTTAAGTCCAGTAAGCAAGATAATTAAAATATTCATAATTTTTCATTAGAACATAATCTAGTTTTACTTCTTCAGATTTAGTACATTTTACTTCCATTTCCCTTTAAATGTATTTTTTGTCTATTTGTTCCTGAAGCAAAAATAATAATAATACCTTTTCAGGAGCACATATTCCATAATTTGTAGTTGATTCTGTTAATTCTGGGCTTTATAGGCTTCTCCGGGAAGGGCCCACGCAACAAAAAGCTCTTAGTCCTAGCAGTTGCTAAGTGTTTTGATCAATTGAATGACAGTCAAAGATGTTTGGCACCTTGCAAACCAGGAATTTTACATCTGGAGGCTTTATGAAAAGCCTGCAAACTCCATTTGTCCTTTGAGTTGTAAGTAAAAACCCCTACCCGTTCCCAAATTGTCGGTATTCACATGTATAAAAGATAAAATAATCACCTCTCCCCTAAAAAGATGGCAGTATGTTTCCAAAATTATGTTCTAGCCTCTCAGGCTACATCTGTTCTAGTAACTATAACAGGCCAGGTCCTGTTCTCTGGCTCTGGACAGCACAGCGCAGCATGAGTCCAGGTGGGAAAATCCCCGTCCCACCAAAATGGGATGTTTTGGCTATGCTGCCTTGTGTTTCACTTAGCAGTATGGAGAAACGGGTTTGCAGCACTAGAAAAATCTTGTTTCTGTGGCCCGTATCAGTTTCACTTTGCGGCTTTTTGTTAAAAAGTCCAGAGAGATTTGGAAGAGCCAGCAGAAAGCTCTGGTTTGGTTCCCCTCTCTGTGTACCACAAGCACACTGTGCATCGGGCACCGCACTCCTCGTGCAGTTTGCTGACAAGCATCACTGTCACCGATTCTTAATACTGATGCCCTCCCTCCCTTCTCCCCTGAGAGATGCAGACAGCGAGCCCCAGCTTAGCACCTGCCAGCATCCCCCATCATGTGTCCCCTCCAGCCCAAGAGCTCTTTGGACCCGTTATCCCAGGATTTCCCAGTGGAGCAGGGTGCCAGCACCGGCACAGCCCTGGGGGAGTGTGTCCAGGGCTGCTGGGCTGGAGCGGGCTGGCATCCCCATGCAGGGCCAGTGCACAGGGAAACCTGCTCGGTGCGTTTAAATTCTGCCTTCCACCGTGAGGCCCAGTATCCCGCTCCTCATCGCAACCGCGTGAGAGAAGCCGGGTGAGACGCTCCAACATTCCCTGAGCGGCTAATGTCATTAATTTCACAGTTTCTAGCGAAAGCCGAGGGTAGGTTATGTCTAATAAAAGCCCCCCGCCAATCGCTAGCAAGTTAGGAGATGCCAGAGCAGAACTTCTCCAAAGAAACAATCCCCCGCCACATCCTCCGCACAGGGAACAGCCAGGATGCGGATCGGCTCTGCCGGACGCAGGCTCTAGCACACGCCGGAGCCGTACGATGCCCGCGGCTCCTCACCAACACGTTTTTGGCAGAGCCCAGGTACCATTTCCCAGGGACGCTTAACTTTATGCGTCTGCCACCGAAAACGCCCCGCGGGGGGAGAAGCCGCCCCGGGCAGAAGCGGCCAGACAAAGCCGGGGGGGGCGCGCTGCGCCCCGCGGTGCGGGCGACGGGCAGCGGCTCCCGGCTCTGCCTTCGCCCCGCTCCGCCCGGCGCTGGTTTGGAGGGACGACCCGCGCCCCCGACATGACTAAGCACGACCTCGCAAGCCCCGATCCGCTCCCCGCCGAGAGGCCGCTCGCTCCGCACCCGCGCACGGCGGCGGGGGACACTCACCCGCAGCGCCGACGCCTCCGCAGGGGCAGCCGCTCCTCCGCGCGGGATCCGCCGCCGCGGCCGGCGCCGCCCCGCTCCGCGCCTACCCGCAGCCGCGCACCCCGGCCGCGCCCGCGGAGCCGCCGCCTCCCGCCGCTGGGGCTGGCGCGCCGGGGCGGGCCGGGGGGGTGCCGTCAGCCGGCGGCTGACGCAGGGCTCTTCCGCCCGGGGATGAAGACCCCAGCGGCGGACAGCGCGGAAGCGCCGCGCCCGGAGGCGCTCGGGGCGGCCGGGGACCCTCCGCGCCCGCGGTAGGGCGGCGCTCCCCCGCCCCCCCTCCTTGCCCCCCTCCCGCCCCGGCACGGGAGTACGCAGCGCCGAGCACCGGCCCCCTCGCCCGAAGGAGCACCGGCTGCCCCGGAGCCCCTCGGCATGGAGCGCCTGCTCAACCTCAGCTGCCTCGCTGATACCACACAGGATGCCGGCAACCGGAGCGGGTCCTCCGCAGACCCGGACGGTGGCCGGGTGCACCTCTCTGTCTTCAGCGTGTTGGTCCTCACCCTGTTGGCCATGCTGGTTGTGGCCACGTTCCTCTGGAACGGGATGGTCCTGGCCACCATCCTCCGCGTGCGCACTTTCCACCGGGTGCCCCATAACCTGGTGGCCTCCATGGCCATCTCGGATGTGATGGTGGCGGCCCTCGTCATGCCCCTTAGTTTGGTGCACGAGTTGTCGGGGCGGCGGTGGCGGCTGGGCCGGTCGCTCTGCCAGGTGTGGATCTCCTTCGACGTGCTGTGCTGCACCGCCAGCATCTGGAATGTCACGGCCATCGCCCTCGACCGCTACTGGTCCATCACCCGCCACCTGGAGTACACGCTCCGCATCCGGCGCCGCATCTCCAACATCATGATTGCCCTGACCTGGGCACTCTCTGCCTTCATCTCCTTGGCCCCACTGCTCTTTGGCTGGGGAGAGACTTACTCAGAGGACAGTGAGGAGTGCCAAGTCAGCCGGGAGCCTTCCTACACTATCTTCTCCACTTTTGGCGCCTTCTACCTGCCCCTCTGCGTGGTGCTCTTTGTGTACTGGAAGATCTACAAGGCTGCTAAGTTTCGAATTGGATCTCGGAATAGCAACTCCATCACTCCCATCACACCAGAAGCCCTTGAGGTAGGTCAACTTGGTTGTATTTTTCTCTAATCAACTGCTGGTAGCAGCCAAGCCCTTGCAGCAGTGAGGGAAACTCAGAGCTAAACTGTGTGAGCCAAGAGCATCCCGCCAAAGCCCTGGAGGCTTTCAAGGGAAAGTTGACTGCGAAGCTTGCAAAGCCAGTCTTTCGACTCCTTCCAAGTCCTCAGCTGGGGACACAAGGTGTAGTTAAAGCAACTTCAGACCAGATTGTGAGCCTGAGCTCCACGTGGGTGTGGAGTGACTCACAGGCGTCCCCCCATGGAATGCTGAATCAGTGCTCACAAGCGTGAGTAAGGGGTCAGCATTCCTCCCATGGGGAGGTCTGTGGGGGTGTGAATAGATGGGATCCCATCTCCACCGTGGACGGTAACTGGGCAAGTAGCTGTGGCTCTGGGGAGCCTGAATTTGCCCACACCAAAGACACCCATGCAGAACGTCCTTGTAAATCCTTCCTAATCCTGGCTTCACTGTGTCCGTTCACTGCCAGTGCAGTGGCTGTGTGCTATAAAGGCTTCTTGGGGATGGGGGGAGGAAGGAAATGGATGCTCATTTTCTTTCCTCTCCTAAGAAGGACTCTTAAACTCAGTGGGTTCAGAGAAAGCCAGGAGACTTCTGTGCACGGTGTACGGGGGTGTACCTCTTCTGATCTGGTTGTAAATGGGGAAGTAATCGTTGTGATGTGGGTGAGCAGCTCCATGTGCCTGTGTATCACTGCTCCCTTCAGCTTAAAAATCATAGAATCACAGAATGGTCTGGGTTGGAAGGGACCCCAAGGATCACAGAGTTCCAACACCCTGCCACAAGCAGGGCCACCAAACTCCAGGCCTGGATCTACACAAGGTTGCCCAGGGCCCCATCCAACCTGGCCTTGAACACTTCCAGGGATGGGGCATCCACCACCTCTCTGGCCAGCCCGTTCCAGCACCTCCCACTTCCTCTATAAAGAACTTCCCCCTAATATCTAATCTAAACCTTCCCTCCTTCAGCTTCAATCCATTCCCCCTTGTCCTGCCATTGTCTGCCCTTTTAAAAAGTTGATTCCCCTCCTGTTTCTCTGCTCCCTTCAGGTACTGGAAGGCTGCAATGAGGTCCCCCTGCAGCCTTCTTTTCTCCATGCTGAACAAGCAGTAGTGTGTTACCCAGAGGAGGGTCACAGAACCGATCTCCCCTCCATTAGTGTGTGACGTATATGGCCCGCGTTCCCCCGTGAGCTCTGGCCATCACTTGCATAGTTTGGTTGTGTACCTGCTGCGCGGGGTCAGCTGACCGAGGCACATACGGTGCGACTTGTGTTTGTGTTTGGCAGGTAAAAGAAGCTGCCCAGCAGCCACAGATGGTCTTCACTGTCCGGCACGCCACTGTTACGTTCCAGACGGACGGAGACACGTGGAGAGAGCAGAAGGAAAAGAAAGCTGCCCTCATGGTGGGCATCCTTATCGGGGTCTTCGTGCTCTGCTGGATCCCCTTCTTCATCACGGAGCTCATCAACCCTCTCTGCTCATGTGACATCCCACCCATTTGGAAGAGTATTTTTCTATGGCTAGGCTATTCGAATTCCTTTTTTAATCCACTCATCTACACTGCTTTCAACAAAAACTACAACAATGCCTTCAGGAACCTATTCTTTAGACAGCACTGAGCAGGAAAAAAACCCTTTCCCTCTGCCCCAGGAAGACAATTTCAACCCTCAATGAATCCTACCAAACTCTTGAGGAAGTTCAGAGCCACAGGTACTGAGGTGATGCTAAAGATGCATCCCCATGGGTCGTTTGTCCCAGGTTCCTACGTGGACTCTCCATCCCTCTCTCTCAGTCAGTTGCTGTCTTTCCTGCACACAGCACATAAGGGTTTCTCTGGCTGGCAGCATGGCATTCTTCCTCCAGCGCCCCACTCCTTTCCTCTCACCTTCCCAGTGATGCTCTCATGGGTGGCAGTGATGGCATGGAGGAGTCTCCTGGCAAAGAGTTGTATTTGAAGCTCTGGTTTGGCCACTGCTTATCTCACAGCATTAACCAACTCTGTCCCCTGTGCAAAGCTGGGACCGCTTAACATCAGGAGGTTTTGTGGTTACATATGAAGCTGGACATTCTGTGGCTTGGTTGGAAAGGCTGTTTGTCTTGTCTTTTGCCAGTAGAGATCCCTAAGTGTTTGTATGTGGGGAATGAAACCCTCTGTAACGGTTAAAAGCTGACTTGGAGCATAAAGCCTTTTCTCACATGCTTTATCACCAACAAATCATGTTGTGTGCTCTTGGATTCTGTGTAGCGTGCTTTAAAAAAACCAAACCAACCATTTCTTGTGAAAGCTTAATGCACGGTGTGCCCTGGAATGAGAAAGAATGCATGGGAAATGCAGCTCTTGTTCACTGACTGCTACATGTGAGCATCTGCCTCAGACCTCAACCTTCAGGAATACAGCTATACATCTTCATCCTTGTGCCTGTGCTGCCTGTTCTGAACCATAACTGTATTTTGAGGAGCTGTGGGGCAGGTTTCCTGTACTTGCAGGGGCCGGGAGGAGTGTATTTTAAACTACCTGGCAGTGAGAAGCCTGTTGATGTGTTTTGCTATTTCTGAGTGCGATTCAGGTCTTCTTGAAACCAAAGCAGAGCTGCTGGACTGCAGGCAAAGGACAGTTAATGACCAGCAATGTTTCATTCTGGAAGCGTAACCAAACCGTGGAGATGCTCTGCTGTGAGGACCAGATTGAAATATTTCTTCTTCTGCCCACCCCCTCCTTCTCTTCCTCCTCCCTAAGGCTCCAGTCCTGCCTGGTGGTTGTTGCTCTGCTGCCTCCCCCCCTTTCCATGCTGCCAATGTAATTAGAGTAGTTGGCATTTCACTCCTGGAATTAAAATTATGCACCTCATACCGTGCTGCTGGAAGACTGACGGGCCTTCAGATAAAGACATACATTGGTTTTAGCTGTTGTTTCCTATGGAGCAGCCACTGAGATCAGACCAGAGCCACAATGGTGGAGGAAGAGACAAGGTGGGAATCAGGATGGTATGATTTCCTGACAGATATGTCAAGAAGAGGTGATAAAAGAGAAAAATGTCAGTAAACCATGGGAAAGCTCCCTGGAGGTGGATAGGATTAATTCTTACCCTTAGCAGGTCGTGAGACATCAGATTGCTACAGGTCCTTTAAATCAGTCCAAAAAAACCCTGGTAGAGTTGGTTAAAAAATCCTTTCTCCTTCTCATTTTGGGACAAGGGAAAATGGAAGCAGAGCTCAGGGTGCTGTCAAGTGTTGCAGCTCTTTCAGGACCAGTCAGACAAACATCCATCACGATGGACACAGGTGTCACTGGTCCTGCCCTGTGGCAGGAAGAGAGATGGGCCAGCCCTTGAGGTCTTTCTTCAACACGACCTTATAAAAGCCTGCTGGAAATACGAGGTCAAGTCCCGAGTTCTTTGAAGGCAATGGACAACTTCTCAGTGATTTCAAGCAAACCAGAAGTTTACCCAGCACGTCCTGTCGTAAGAACATGCTCTGTGCTCTAAAGCACACTTTTAATGTTAATTAATGCAAGGAGAAGATGAGTGGGATGGGAGCAATTTTCTAATTCCCCTGAAAGACTCTCTGATCTGTGCTAACTGTGGACCAATCCCTACAGCATTTTTTTTTTCTTTGTTACATATTTTAGAGTATTATTAGTGACATCTCCTACATATTGAAAATTGCAATAAACTCTTGAGCCCCCTTTTTTACTGAGGATGTAGAGGGTGCATTGGTTTCTCTGGACAGTCCATTGCCAATGCAGAGCTGTTCTTTTGGGGCGCTGGCTACTTTCATTGTGTCAGAGGTGGTTTAGCCAAAAAATGAATTGGAAAAGATGCTTCCTTGCCCAAGCCAGACCTTCAGCTAAGCTTGGCAGTGCCTGAAATGAGGAGGCTACTTGTTAGGCCACCACGGCAACACTTTAAAGAGTGGATTAACCGGGAAGTTGGACTTCAGTCCACCAGTTTAACACATAACATTGTGTCTACACAACTCTGCTTCAGCCCAGGCTGTGTTCATCCCCGTTTTCACTTGCTCTTTGATGAGTATTGCAGATTGTCTGTCTATGTGGTGCGGGATCCTTGCGCAAGTCGTGGAATCAGCCACAGACTCCAATCAGTATCCTGTGTAAGCAGACAAAACCTAAATTGCAATCCATGGGAAACATCCCTGCTTTTGGTGCAGCTGGGTGCCGGGATGAAACTCCCTTTCATTATACCCTGTGTTTATTCATGCTATGCCTTAAGCAGTGCCAAGGAGGCAGGAGAGAATCTTGAAATGACATTAAAGTCCCTTTTGTCTATGGTCATGGGCAGTAAATGGTCATGGGTGTAAATTACATCTACATTTATTTGACAGCCCATATCTCTTATAGTCCCTGTTGATCTTCTGCAGATAACGACTTCCACTGGCTCATAAGTTTTGTTCCTCTGAATCTTGACATAACTAGCAGCTGCGCTGTGGACCAATTCCTACTGCTCTTACTTGAGACTTAAGAGCACAGCCCTTTCATCTAAATGCCGTTCCTACGAGGTAATACAGACATGCAAGGAAAACATCAGTATTCTGGAGACTGTGCTGAAGAATCGCATCGAAACACGCCGTGATGTTCTGGGCACAGTGAAGGGGCACAGAGAAACCTTGACTTCTGATCCTGGCTCTGAGGCTTTTTACAAACCTCTCAGTATTCAAATGCAGATGCCGAGTGGGCTCCCAGACACCCAGATTGTGTTTGAAGACATACACAACCCCAGCTTCAAAGGATGTATCTTGTACCTTCTTGTTCCCATTTATAAAACAGAATCAGCAGTGTGAAGAGATCTGGCTCGCTGAGGCTTTGTGAGAATTAATTAGTAAATGTTTATCATGTACTAGGAAGGTGCAACGCTCGGGTTTGAATGCCGAGCAGCGTTATAAATTGGGCTTCTATTTAATTCCTCAGAAGACCATTATTACCCATTATTATTGAGTTTCCTATGCGATTTAATGGCTATATAATACTTCCAGAAAAGATTTAACTAACCTTCTTCCACTTACAATTAATTTATTTTCCTCCCGACGCTCTGACAGTTCAATGAACATCTGTACAGGAGCTTGATAGCTGGGGCAGCCGCGGCGCCTGCCGAACGCTGTCTGCCGAATGTCTCCTCGCAACGCTGAGCGTGTGTTGTCAAGGTTCAGGGAGCAGCAGCTCTCCAGGCAGTCTGCTACCGCCTTGCCTTTATTTTTTAGGGAGAAGAAAAGGTCACAGAAGAATGCCCCTGGATTTACATGACAGGTTGGCTGACCACCTTCCTCCTCCACCCCCGTGCCGCTGACCTTTCTTCTCGACGGAGGTTGGTCAGGCAGGTGACTCCAGGACACGCACCGATCCTGTACAGCCAGAGGTGGGCCACGCATGACTTCATCCCCCCTTAATTTGCCTCGACTTTTCCTAAAATTACTGCTGGGAGACGTGGCCTTTAAACTGGCAGCTGAAAGCGGGAGTTTCCTGGAAGTAAAGTTGTAGGCAATTAAGGAAATTTCACCTGACAAAAGGTAATTAATGACTGTTAGTTCCAGCAGTGACCTACGACTGACAAAGCGTCAAGGCGATTTTTGCAATGCAGTGATTTGAGCTGCTTTTTCTGCGAGGGACTCGTCCTGTGTTTACTCTTGGATCCTTTATTTTAGCTGCGCTGGTGCAGCAGCAAACTGTGACACCAGCAAAGTCATGGTGAACATGGTGTGGGCATCGCTCATGCTCCACGTGGGAGCCGCGGGGTAAAACATCCCTGCCAAAATCCACATCCTCACTGCAGTACGCCCTGGCCAGACATTATGGAACTGCCAGCGTGTTCATTGAATTTAATAGGTGGCCAACAAGCTCTTTAAATCACCATGATTTTCAGTAACACTGAAGTGCCGAGGAAGCTGCAGAAAACTGGAAGAGAGCTGAAGTTGTGCTAGTATTTTAAAAGGGCAAACTGGGACAGGGAAGTATTTGTAAGGCTAATACTGCTGCTGATTTACAGCTTGAAATTGATCCTTGGCAAAAACATGGAACAGCTGATAAAGAACTCAATGACTAAAAAATTACAGGAAATAAATACAATTAAAATAAATCACACTGATGTCTGTCTCTGATTGCAGTGCGTGGTTCATTGCTGACAGCGGTATAAAGAATTCGCTCCCCAGTAATGAATCTGACTTGACAACACTCAACACTTCCATGAAAAAGTGAAAAAGAAATCAATATGAGGTTCAAACTGTCCGATATTTGCTAACGACCCATGGAGTAGAAAAGGTGTAAATACGGAAAGTGAAGTCAGTTGGACAGAGAAATGAGGACGCAAACCAGCCAGGGGCATTTTAGCCCAGCGGGAGGGAAGGACACACACCCAGGAGCAACAGGATGGGGCCCTTCTTGCAGGCAGGGAGACACAGCCATGGCAGGGTGCATGAGGAGGTGGACGTTTGGGACTAATATAAGGAGAAACTTTCTCACTGTGAAATTTAGTGACAGAGCACTAGGACAGGCTGCCCAGAGAGGTTGTGGAGTCTCCTTCTCTGGAGACATTCAAACCCCACCTGGATGTGTTCCTGTGTGATTTAGTCTGGGTGATCCTGCTCTGGCAGGGGGGTTGGACTAGATGATCTTTCAAGGTCCCTTCCAACTCCTGATGTTCTGTGATTCTGTGAGTCTGTGACTGTTCAGTATTTCAGGAACAGGCAGACTTGTTTCTTACCTGTGCATGGGCTGTGTCCTGCTCTGAATTTCACTCTGGTCACTGGAGGGGTGGCTACAATTCCAGTTCATCACCGTTTTGCTGTGTCCCCCCCCTCCATGCCACTGCCAGGCAGTCAGCCTCAGCATTGCAGTTCTCTCGGCCGTGTAATTTCCCACGTTGGCCAAGTCAAACACTTTCCCTAATCATCCCAAAAAGCAAGACAGATGGGCCCTTTCTCTGGATCCCCCCGTGCATTGCTGTTGTTCTCTGTCTGACTAACAGCTTCAGTGGTGGGAACAACAGCTTCTGCAGCACCGAAGCACGGCTGCCTGCTTGGGGGATGAGCCCAAGCAGGGCTTGGTGCAGCTCCAGGGGCTGGTCCATGGAGCAGGCACTGCCCGACCACCTCTGTCTGACAGCGGCTGTGCTGGGGAAAGGGGAAACAGAGGCTATACCCTCACCTCAGGTTTCTGCTGGAGCCGTTCCTGATAGACCAGTCCATAATCCTGTTTCTATCCATCCTCCCTGATTCTGGTGGGGCCAAGCTTGGACCAGCTGCCCCTTGGGTTTGGTCATCTCCATGGGAATACAAAAAGGAGAGGAAAAATTTCTCTAGCCCCTCGATTGCAGGAAAAAATTCCCCAGCCCCACTGCCTCCCTAGGCACAGGAACATTTGGTACATGGCTTAGACACCCAGCCTGCCCAGTTTGATCCTCCCCACTGCTCGCTGCGGAGGGAGGAAGTCTCTGCACCATTTAAAGCTGTCTGCTGCTGGCCAGATCCCCAAGCTCACTCTGGCGTTGGACTGAAATGTGGTTTTTTGATCAGTTCAGGTCTGGAACCTGAGGTCCATGCTTCATCCTTGCTCCTTTCTGTAGCTGAATGACAGTTATGCACAGGTGCTACCAGCTGTGGCTGCTGGTACAGAGGAGGACAAACTTTCAAAATTAACATCTCTATTTGTCAGGAGACCCCTCTCCTCTCTGGGTTCAAGGTCAACCAACAGCTAAACCAGCAGCTGAGGTGCTACAAAATCCAAGGATCTGCTTCCTCTTGCCCAAGTTACCACAGTCAAATGTTTAAATCATGTAGGTCCTCATCGCCACGTGTCTTCCTGGCAGGGAAGTCCCAAAGCTTAAACCATGTCTGGCCTGGCTCATTTTGCTAAATTCCATAATGCGTCCCACCTTTCTACTACTCTCTTGTGATGCTGCATTGGAGCTCTGGACATCAGGAAGCTGTTCACATGCTGGTCAGGGTGCTACTGTGCAGCATCTCCATTGGAGAGTGTCCAGAGGAGGGCAACGAGGATGGGGATGGATCTGGAGGGGAAATGTTACGAGGAGAGGCTGAAGTCCCTTGGTTTATTCAGCCTGGAGGAGGCTGAGGGGAAACCTCATTGTGGTCTGTGGCTTCCTGACGAGGGGGAGCAAACAGGGCAGGTGCCAATCTCCTCTCTTTGGTGACCAGGGATAGAACCCGAGGGAACAGCACAAAGCTGTGACAGGGAAGGTTTAGGTTGGATGTCAGGAAGAGGTTCTGTACTGAGAGGATGGTCGGGCACTGGAGCAAGATCCTCAGGGTCACAGCACCAAGCTGGGCTGAGTTCAAGAAGCATCTGGATGATGCCCTCAGTCCCATGCTCTGACTTGGCTGGCCCTGTGTGGTGCCAGAAGATGGACTCGATGACCTTATGGGTCCCTTCCAGTATCTATGCTCTCCCTTGCCTGGCAAAGCTGGCCCAAACAGGGCTGTTCCCAACTCAAATGAGCCTGTGGCACATAAACCACAGTGACAATTAGCATGATCACCTCACAAACCCCTTTGTCAGGCAGACTTTGCAGGGGGGAAGCAGAGCTCAGAGTCACATTTAGATGGAGACCTGCTTTCAAGGAGGGGGGGGAGAAATAATTTTGATGCAATGCCAAACTCAGCTCTTTCGGCGGGCACCAGAGCATATGGAGCCTCTCGCACAATTGCCTGGGAGTTGCAGGTCTGTGATGGTTTTTTTCTCTCCTCAGCTGCTTGCCTGGTGCCAAAGTTTCCAGGTGCACTAAGGCAGGATGCCCCCGCCGCGCGTCTTGGACCTTCCAGCCGCACATCACGGCGTCGGGGTGAATATTAAACAGACAGGAGGAGTACAACAGATGCGAAGTGCAAGTACATCTTGCTGGCACGAGGGGTTACTCAATATCTGGAATTTGAATGGAAAAAGAAACTGCAAGCCCACAGTGTTAAGCAATTAAGCTTTTCTGAGGGTTTTTTAAAGGCAGCGGGTAGATGCCGAGGCGAGATGCTGCGGCACCCGGCCACGCTCCTCTGCTTCCCGCGGTTTTGCAGCACAGACCTCAAACCCAACCAGGGATTTCAGAGCACATTACCCTGACTAAAGCCCTACAGCTACTTTATAAGCTGTTAATAGTTGCCAGCCAAAGTGAGTGTCAGAGCTGTTTCTTATTAAAATGAGCATTTAAACCACCTGGAGAAGACTGTAAGTAGCACAAACCCTTTAAATTCCCCCCGAGCCCCCAGAAGTGCCCAGTGTTTGTATGCAGAGCACGGCAAACAACTGCTACCTGAAGCCTATTTGACAGCAAATCTGCTGCTGCTCCTTAGATCAGCTTCTCCACCACTTATATGCCCACATGTCTCCAAGACAGCAGGTACCATGCCACCTTATCCACACTCCAGTGTCTTCCCTGGTGATTCCTGCATCAGTGGCACGCATAGAGACTAGGCTCTGGTTTCCTCAGCTTGAGGTACAAGGCAGCACCTCCAGCCATGCAGGCATTGGGGCATGCTGGACTATTCATCTAGGTATGGAGCAGCTAGTCTGGTTTTCATGCTGCTGTTCCTCATCCCTCTAGGCAGCAGCCCCAGCTGAGCAGTGGCTCCCACCCCACATCACTTCTCCTGCCTCCCATCTTAATCTTGGAGGTGCCCAGAGGAGATCTCTGACAGCTTATTGGATCCTGCTTCTCTACTTGCTGCTATGGTGGTGTTCCCAGTGTCATGGTTGCTCCTCCACTCAAGGGCAGTTAGTGAAACCAAATAAGCCATGCCCCAGATCGAATGGGGTAATAAAATGCAGCTGGGTTGTGCTGGTCTGTCTCTTTGCAATGGACTCTAGGTGCTTCAAAATCATAAAGCAGGCATGGTCCTCACAGTGGGGGACTTTTTTTTCAGGACAAGAGGGAGTAATTCTGTGATTCTGTGAGTTGTCCAGCCCTAGCCTCTCTAGCATGGTTAATGGGAGAGGGATTTGTTTCTTTACAGATACCCTTTCTTACAGAGGGGCTGCCTGCACCCTGTGCAACCTACAGACCCCTGTCCATCCCAGGCACCCAGCATCAGTGCTACTGAGAAGATGAATCACATAATCACAGAATCGTAGGGGTTGGAAGGGACCTCCAGAGATCATCAAGTCCAACCCCCCTGACAAAACAGGTTCCCTAGGACAGGTCACACAGGTAGATGTCCAGATGGGTCTTAAATATCTCTAGAGAAGGAGACTCCACAACCCCCCTGGGCAGCCTGACCCAGGGATCTGTCACTCTCACTGTGAAAAAGTTCTTCCCCGTGTTGGTGTGGAACTTCTTATACTCCCACTTGAGGCCATTGCCCCTTGTCCTGTCCCCACAGACCACTGAAAAGAGGTTGGCTATTTCCCTTTGTCTCCCACACTTCATATATTTATAAACATTGATCAGATCCCCTCTCAGTCTTCTCTTCTCAAGGCTGAACATCCCCAGTTCATTCAGCTTTTCCTCGTAGGGGAGATGCTCCAGGCTCTAAATCATCTTCATAGCCCTCCACTGGACTCTCTCCAGGAGATTCCTGTCTTTTTTGTACCAGGGAGCCCAGAACTGGACACAATATTCCAGGTGGAGCCCAACCAGCGCAGAGTATAGGGGCAAAGAGGAGTGTTGAGAAGATGGAGAGTGTTGTGCTTTACCCCAGCTTGCACCCGAGAATCAGGACACGCACGCAGCCTGGAGCCTGCTGGGAAGAAAAGCAGAGTCTCTGGAGACACAGCAGAAGGGCAAGGAGAGTGTGGCTGTCTCCCCTCAGGCTGGAGGGCCTGGCTCTGCCCCCCAGGAGCAGCAGCCACTGGGGCAGCCGGAGCTGCAGGCGACAGACAGCACGCTCTGCCCGACTCCGCCGCCACGGAGTTTGGCAGCAGGCAGACGACGGGATGACTCTGCGAGCTTGCAGGGAAGGAGATGAGGTCAAAAGCACCATCTGGCCCGCTCACCTTCCCACTCCTCCGTGGCAAGAGAAGTCTGTTTGGCAAGGTGCAGGGTCAAGGGCTGAGTGTACCTGCTTGAGGCCGGCAGCACAAGGCAGAAAGAGCCCAGTGCCTTTTCATTTCCTTCTGCCAGCTGCTGTGCAGGGGAAAAAGGGGAGTGGTATCCCTTTGTTGTTCCCAGATGCGCTCCTTAGAGACAGTGAGATGCTTAGACTATTTTTATTAATTTTTTTTTGAATGGTAGTGAGGCAAATAAATAATCCAGATAACTCCAATTTTAGTGCAGGCAGTGGAAGGAAAGGAAAAGCATGGTCCCTGCTGCTGAGCCGGTATCCTCCAGCTTTGTGAGATGTCTCAATACCGCACAGAATGAGCAGCACATGCCTCTTGTTCAGCAGCTGGATGCTCAGGCTCATACAGCCCTTTGTAAGTGGAAAACATCTTTCTTGCTTGCCCTCTGCAGCTGTTACAGCCCTCTGAACCAAATCAAATCCATTCTCCTCCTTCCCCTCGCCCTTCGAGCGCTCTGAATTGGGAGCTGCTTCGGAGTGGGATTAGCACTGCGCATTTCCAGGCGCCTTTATCCAACTTCACGCCCTCTAACCTTTCTATTCCGTGCAAAGGCAAAGCCACACAGCCTGGTCCTCACCTACTGGAGCCCCAGGTGATGTGTGTTGCTGAGATCCATCGGATTTGGGACATCTGCACAGCATCAGGGAAGAGGCAGCTCTGAATTAACCCCAGGCTCCCTGCCCCAGATATCAGGCAAACACCCCACAGCACCGAGTACACCTGTATCACCCAGTCTGTAGGGTGATTTATTTTTTCTCAAGAGTAGCCAATTTATTGTGTGGGGCCAGGGTGCAACTTCTTTATGCACAAATGTCCTCAGAAGACTTTAGAGAGCCTCTTTCATCCTTCACCTTCCAAGCAGAGCAGCACAGGAGACTTCCGAGCACGTACACACAGCAGTCTCCCACGTTAATTGTTCAGAGCGTTCCCGCCCAGCCAAAGGCACTGCATACCTAAATATACCCAGGAAAATATGTTCTCCTTGGGCACAATGATCAGCCCACACACGCTGGAAAATGTCAACACAGATGCATAATTTTCCTAACAAAACATACACACACACAAACACACACACACACACACACACATGCATATCCTTCTTTTTCACACATCAGATGTTTTAGCTGGGGTTATTTTTTGGTTAGTTTGCTCTTGACTAGAGAGACCATGCTAATATATGAAGGACAAAAGTCTCCCTCAGTAAAAAGTTAATTACTTAAGGCTCCCTCTGATCAAGGATAAAAGGAAAGGTAAATCAAACCTAAACTGATTTTCACTAAGGAAAATTCTGTTAGCTTGTTGAATTTTTCTATTGCATCCATTATATGTGATTTGAGGAGATAAAATGTTTCCAGAACTCCTTCTGGAGGAGATTAGCAAAATGTTTTGGAAATCACTCTGATCACTCAGAGTTTTATTAATCATTAGGTGTGAGGGGCAGATGTTACAGACCAAGTCTGCGATAGAGAGAGCTAAGAAATGGGACTAGGATTTTGCAGAACCACAGCGTGGTTGAGGTTGGCAGGGACCTCTGGAGGTCATCTGGTCCGACCCCCTGCACAACCTGTGCCAGCCCTCAGGCACCCCCACAACAAAAAGTGTTTCCTGATGTTCGGGTGGAACCCCACGCATTTCAGTTTGTGCCTGTTGCCTCTGGCCCTGTCACTGGGCACCGCTGTAGAAAGCAGGTGTCCCTGAGCCTTCTCTTCTCCAGACAGAACAGTCCCAGCTCTCCCAGCCTTTCCTCATAGGAGAGAAGCTCCTGTCCCTTCATCATTCTTGTGGCCCTTCATTGGACTCTTTCCAATACTTCCCTGTCTCTCTTGTACTGGGGAGCCCAGAACTGGATACACCATCCAGGTGTGGCCTCACTAGGACAGAGTAGAGGAGAAGGATCACAGCCTTCATCCTGCTGGCAATGCTTTACCAATGCATCCCAGGACAGCATTCACTCTCTTTGCTGCAGTGGCACATTGCAGGCTCATGTTCAACATGGTGCTCACTGGGACCACCCCCAGGTTTGGTCCTTTTCCACCAAGGTACTTTCCAGCTGGCTGTCCCTCAGCATATATTGGTGTATGGTATTGTTCCTCCCCAGCTACAGGTCTTTGCACTTCTTGTTGAACTTCATAAGGCTCCTGTTGACCCATTTCTCCAGCTACTCAAGGTCCCTCTGGATGGCAGCACAATCCATTAGTGTATCGGCCACTCCTGTGGCGTCACCTGCAAACCTGCTGAGGGTACAGCCTGTCCTATCACCCAGATCATTAATGAATATTAATGATGATGTTAAATAGGGCTGGATCCAGTACTGACCCCTGGGGTACCTCACTAGTCACTGGCCTCCAACTAGACTTAGCACTGCTGATCAACACTGGCTGGGCCCAGCTGTTCAACCAGTTTTCAATCCACCTCACTGTCCACTCATCCAGCCTGTACATCAGTAGCTTCTCAATGAGAATCTTATGGGAGACACTGGCAAAGGTCTTACTGACGTCCAGGTAGGCAATAGAGTTGATGAACATGATCATCACCAAGTCGCATTTTCTGGAGCATCTCAATGCCTAATTTCCCATTCAAAAGAAGTGGGGTGGTGTTACACCCTCACATTTTCCACTGAGTATAAAAAAAGCCCAAAGAGACTAGCTCACATGCAAACATTTAACTTGAAGACTTTTCTAGATAGGTGAGATGAATCTTACATGGGGTACAAATTAATTTAGAAACATTTTATGTTTTTTTCCTCTCTGATGACTGGATAAATCTAGGAGGCTGATAGAGGGTTGGGTTTTTTTTTCCTTCTTTCCTCTTTTGATTCACCTCTCACACATGAAGAAAAAGGAGGTACACAGAGGGTCAGATTTGGTCCTGTGGGCTTAGGGCATCTGATCTGTAAAAACAAATTTTTACCACTGTATCATGCTTACTGCTGAGCTGTCCATTTGCTGAGCTGCTTTTGCTTTCTCTGAGGCCCTTTGAACAGCACTAACCTAAAGAAACTCATCATCTTCAAATTTTGCCATGTATCTAAGTCACTGCAGGTGGCATTGTATATTACTGCTAGGATGTCATGGAAGCAATAAACCAGCAGCCACTGCTGAAGCTTGTGGAAGCCAAAGCTATCTTTTGCCATTACAGCCCTCCATCATTTAATCCTTTTTGCTTCCATGCATGGTTGCCTTTTAGGAAAATATTTTGACTCACATGCTTTGAGTCTTAGGTCCTCTAGTTACACCTTGACCAGGTCCAAGTATTCATGATGCTCCTTTTTGAGCAACTGGCTAACAACAAAAGCATCTTCACAGAATCACAGAATCACAAGGTTGGAAGAGACTTTTGAAGATCATTGAGTTCAAAGAAGATCATCTTGGACCATGGATGCTTCAAATTCTACTCTGATCTTAGAGACCAATAGCAAAACCATCACATTTGCAAAGCTGGTTTCTCCATCCCCTGTTCTGTAACCTCTGTAATTCATTCTTAGAGTGGCTCATGACTTCAGAGCAAGTATTGACTGTTAGTCTAAACCTGCCAAAATGGCCTGAGTGAGGTTTGTGGTGTTTTGAAAGGTCTTCAGCTTTGGAGAAACAGGACAGAAAAATTGTTTAGACAGATAGCTTCATCTCTTCACATTCATACCCTCTATAGCAATTAAATCTCAAGTGTTGTTCCAACGTCTGATTGCATGTGGGCAGCAGGGATGTATGACTTACAGTATTCTAGGAATTAATGAAAGCTATTTTTTTTCTCTTTTTGTTACTGCCTTCAGGGATCATCTGGAGAATTCTTGTAGCTACATGTCTCACAAGTATTTAAAGTAGAAAAACATATAATAGACTCTTTCTTTCTTTCTTTCTTCTTCTTCTTTGTTTTCTTCCTTTACAAAAAATAAGATATCGTGCAAGTTGCATGGAAGCTGTTTGGTGGTGTGTGGGTGTAGTAGGTGTTTGTCAAACTCACTACGGGGAAGCTAATGAAGAGCGAGGAGTTTTGCTCACAACTTAAACATCTCCTCCAGTCATTCATTTGACTGGCATTTCTAGGAAAAGCCAGCAGTTGGAGGAATAAAGAGAAGCCAGAAGTGTGGAGGTGACAGACAGCAATGTTCAGCTGTGGCTGACGTTCCAACACATCTCTGCGGTTTCTGCCGTGAGGCTCATCTGTCTGGGAGGGTGACAAGCTGCCATTTTTCCATGGGGTTGCTCTATATTCAGACCCTTTCTTGCTCTACGTGCCTTGTGGAGCTCAAAAATGCTCAGCCACCCGCATGCACTGCTGAAGAGGCAGCCCCACATGCTGTGTGGTGTCTTTGCCAACAGTTGCTTGGGTCTTGAGGTATTTCAGTGATGGCTCGTGGCAATGAAGGCTAATCCGGTCAGATGGGAAGAAATTTTGGCAGCCCTTTGGTGCTCTCGCTGTGCGGTGCCCCTGCTTGAGGCAGTTAACATGGACTTTGCAATGAGACAGAGCTCGAGTGTATGAACACAAGTTATTGCTTGATGATAACCCAGCACATCTCAGGTGTGAGAAAGGACTCCATAAATCTGTTTGCAAGAGGATCTGGGAAATGTAAGCATCTCTTTGTCCAAGATGAGACTTAGATGATATAAACCATTGTTTAGAGAGTAACTCAAGCATTAATTATGTGGTGGGGGTTTTTTTACTCAGTGGAATGAGCGGGTGCACAGTGGGACTTTCTTCTTTAGCCCAAGATTCTGCCAAATACCTCCTCAGAGTGAGTTTTTAAAATCCATGTGAATAGGAGATTTACTGCATCACCAGACAACAGGGAAATGTGTGTTTTTACCAGGTGACACACTGGCTCTTTGGCTACTGGCCATTCTTTGTAAATAAGAACATGAATGTCCAAAGGCAAAAATATTGATGCCATTTCAAGTGATGGCTCCCGTGGTGTCAACAGGAAATCTCTCTTGCTGATGAGTACTACAGTAAACACCACCAGCAACTGCAAGTGTTACATGGATTTCTGAGCCTGGAGACAAACAGCAGGTTGAAATTCTAACCCACAGTTCTGTGTCAAAAGCACCTATCCTAAAAATGCCCGAGGTTATGTTTTTTTCCCCATCAATAGTCAGTAGCAATGGATGTTGAATTTACCAGCTGAACCTGCTCAAGAAGTGAGATGTGGATGCATCCTTCTCATGGGTGAGAACAGTGCTCCAAAACACACCTGCTATCAACTAGGATTACATAGGTCATGGGTGGTTCTTATTTGGCTTCTGAAAATCCATCAGTCAAATGGTGGAAAGTCATCACCTGGATAAGTGTTGTCTATTGACAACACTTTGCATTTCTTGATTACTGCCAGGCTATTCCCTAGAAAATCTGCTCTGCAAAACGATAGAAGGTGCCTGGCTGAAGCAATGATCAACTTACTGTCCATATTATGGTCTGTGTCCATTTGAATCATCTCTTGGCTGCAAACCCCAAAGGGTTCTGATGTGAAAAGTCAAAGAGAAAATGTAGTCAGAGCTGCTTGAATGGTCCACTGGTTTCTGAGGCTAAATCAGCAGAAAGAAAAATGTAGGCAGCACTGACAAGAGCACTAGCAAGTTCTTCTGAGACCAGTATTTAGACCTGCAAAAATCAGCAAAAGGTGAAGCAGTAAATACAGAATTTAGAGGGATTTGAACAACTGTGCTCATATTTTCAAAGCATCCTAAAAATGAAACGATTTAATTTCTTTAATTTCTCTGAAATCTCAAGACATTCTACAGGTTTGTGATACATTGGAGCAAAAAACCTCTCCTGCCATCTGTGAGTCCAACTGGAAAAGTGCTGGGACAAGAAAGCAGCTCTGTGTGGCCAGAGTGCCCAAACAGTATGTAGCAAAGAAAGCAACTGTGGATATTTCTCATGCAAGGACCTTGATGACATCACCTTCAGGATGAACTGAATAAAGTCTGTAGTAAAGAAAGCAACTGTGGATATTTCTCATGCAAGGACCTTGATGACATCACCTTCAGGATGAACTGAATAAAGTCACTATAACTTAGTATGCTTACAAGAACAGATTTTCTTAGGAGGAAAATTTAGCGTCATAGAATCATTAAGGTTGGAAAAGACTCACAGTTTTGTCCCAGCAAGCAATGGTTAAGTGTATTACCATGGAGCAACACATTCTCTGCTCCTTGAATGTCTGTATTGCCCTCCCTCGTGTGTCATCCATGGTTGTTTGCAAGCCAGATCTGGGTTTGAACAGCCAGCCCACTGCTGCGAACTTGGAGCCCTGTTTGCATGTCAAGATAGGAGCTTGGGAGAGGAAAAAAATCATCTTCTTTTGGTACATGGTCCCTGACCATCACTGTGGAGCTTCACAAGGGTATTGCCATCACTTCCTTGTAGCAAACCATGGGTCAGAGCTTCTCCCACCACCTGCTTTACATACTCTGTTTCCTCTCCCACACAGACTCTGCTGATAGGGATTTTCCTCAACAGAGACCAAAGGGAAATTCACCCACATATGATGAAACCGAATTTTTTCAGGACAGTCAAGCATGGGAAGAGCTAACCAAGCTATTTACCCCTTGCTTGGGTTCAAGTAACTGTTGGGTTTTTTTCCTAAAAACTTCATACCAGGAGAGGCAGAAGAGCTAAGGCTCGTGAAGGAAACAGTTGAAGCCTATAGAAATTGTAGTAATTGTAAGAAGGGATCTTGTGAGATGATCCCAATAGTCACCCAGAGATCTGGGATTATTCCTCCAGCTTCTGCTTAAATTCTGATTTTAGTTGCCTCAAATACTATTGGCTTCAGTACTCACTGTTCCTCATGTTTAAAAATTACTGCTCTGAAAACTTAATCAGAGAGATGCTCATGTTAACATTCATGCAGCTTTGGACTCCTAGTCTGCTAATCAAAACAAAAATCATGATAAACCACTCACTGGATCCAAATAGTTGATTATATACACTGAGAAAACTGCAGAGAGACATCCCAGGGTGAACAAGTGCCCAGAGGCTTGTTAATGGCAGGAGGAGAAACATCAGTTACACAGATGTTAGGGTTTGGGCAATGCCTGGGGCTGTTACAGAAAGATGAGGTCTTATAGACCTGAAGACTGCCAGACCTTACCTGCCCCAAAAACATTAGCTTCAAGGCCCAGAGCAAACCCTCGGTGGTCCACAAACTGTTCATCATCCTAGTATGAAAGTTACAGAGGTGATGCTAATGTAAATCCAAATGTCAAAAATTTGGGTTGCTGCTAAAATTTCATTATACTTCAGAAAATTACTAAAGAAAAGCCAAAAAAACCCTCAAAAATTGGGGATTTATTGTTGCTGAGCAGGCACCAATGAAACTTGTTTACAGCTCTCTCTCCATTTAGAACAATTAATCGCTAAGCCTTGGCTGCACTTCCCACAATTCACCTGGAAGGACACCTGTCAGGTTGTATTAAACCAAAGTACCATGATAGTCAGGTACTGCCTGGGATGCAGATGAAAATTGGCATGTTGGCTCACTGCTGGTAGGTGATTTGCCTTAAAAAAATATAATAAAAGAAGAGCAACTATCCATTCAGGTACCAGGGATCACACTTTTCCCCCTTAATTACTTCCCATTACCTGGACTGAATCCACGATCAAGGAGATGTATCTGAGATGCTCCTGGAGCTCCACAGTTGTGGGATCTTCTTTCTCTGTGAAGAAATAAAATGCACTCAGAAGTGTACTAAAGATAAAACTAAAGAGAGAGGGAAAAAAGTGCATGAAATGGCAACAATTTCTTCCGCTACTCTTAGGAAGAGTTGTTGTCCCAATGGAATGGCAGAAAAATTCACCTTAAGAGTACATATAAATCTGGAAAACACCAAAAAAACTGAGCTTTTGGGGCAGTCCCATCCACAGGGTGACTTTGCTTTTGGAAACTCTAAGCTCTTCCCTAGCCAGGGTCCAGCTGAGTGACACAGTCTCTGCATCTGCATTTCCAACCATGGGTATCCTCCATCACTGACCCTCACCTAGCCAGCTTGGTCACAGACCTGCCTGGTGTCATGCTTTTGCCCCAGCTGAGAGCCGGGCACCACACAGCCGCTCACTCCGAAAGAGGGAGTAGGGTGGAATTTGGGGGAGGGGAAAGGAAGGGAAAAGAAAACCAGACAAACCAAAATCTTTGGCTGGGATAAGGACAATTTACTGGGATAGCAGAGGCATAAATATAACAATAATAACAGGACTTTATAGCAAAATATATGGAACTGGTGATACACGATGCAGTGTCTCACCGAACTGCACAGCTCAGAGCGATCCTGAAACCAGACCATCCCCAAAACCCACGCATCCTGGGGCTGAGTGCTCTTTCCCCCACCAGCCCCCCTTTATGCTGAGTATGATGTAATTGGCATGAAATACCCCCTTTGGCCAGTTTGGGTCACCTGTCCCAGCCATGCCCCCTCCCAGCTTCCTGGGTGCTCCCGCCTTCTTGTTAGCAGGGCAATATGAACAACTGAAAAGTGCCTGACTGCTTGGCAATGACTAAACCATCTGTGTGTTATCAGCACTGCTCTCATCCTGACTCCCAAGCATGGCATTCCATCAGCTGCTAGAAAGAAAATCAACTCTATCCTGGCTGAAACCAGGACACCTGGTCACTGGAGATGTCCCTGGAGACCCAGACAGTGGTTGTCACTTTATCTGCACCAGGGAGTCAGGATGACTGGTTTAGTCTGTAAGAGGTTGTTACCCCAGTTAGAAAACAGATAAAAGTGAAAAATACCTCTCATTCCTCAACAGATTAGGCAAGTTACACACGCTGTGAAAGGAACCAGAAGCTGAGTTTAGAATTCTATGTGAGAGCAAGAGTTCCTTGATCTGAAATAGATATTTTTGTTTAAATGAGAAATAAAGTCAAGATGAATGTGCACCATGTTCCCAAACCACCCCTGAAGAAGCATGAATGTTACAGATTTACAGGCCTGCCTGGAAATATTCGCCAGCATTCACTTAGATCATTATCACACATAAACAGTTCCAGATAGAGACTTCTAATTACTTTTAAAAATAATAAAGTGTCTAGGACATAATTTCTTGGCATTTTCAATTGTGTTTTTTCCCTATACTGGGGACATAAAGCCATTGCTATGGCTCTCCGCTTATGCCTAAGGAGCACCAATGAAAACAGAGACACCAAATATTAAGAAATCTCTTATTTGTACATTATCTCTGCAAAAGACTTTCTTTCTTCGTTTAAGCAATGAGTTGCTGTTTTAATCTACGTTCTCATGTCTGCTTTCCTGTTCCAGCATAAAGTCTTCAGCAAGAGGAGTTTTCCATTTAGATCCATCAGCCTGTCTATGCCACCTGTCTGAAGATGCTTACCATTATTTTACCTCCAGATGATTGTAATGTGCTTTGATTCTGAAACACAGTTCAGAAACATTACATACCAAGATATTCTAAAGTACATTTCAGTTGATTTCTTAAGGATATAGTTACTAGTGATAAAAGTTTCTTCTTTCTTGAATGTCGTCGTCTAAAATTAACAGCAATAAGCAACAATTTGTTGCTCATCAGATTGAAATTAAAACACCAGGTCATTTATAAATACTCAAGCAAATCACCTTAGACAGAAAGTCAGACCATGCAAAGGCATGTGGATTGATGCCAGCTACAGAGTTGCTCCTCAGCACTCTGGGCTAGGCTCAGTAGCATTTGGTAACAGCACTGGAGGTAAGGAACATGCCAAAAGGTCCCTTTTCCCTCTATTTTAATCTAGCCTTTCTGACCACTGCTGGAATGTTTTTAGATGGCCATCGCAAGGTCATCTCGGGTCCCCAGGAAGAAACCAGCACCCTTGTGATTATCCCTCTCCCTCTTCTTCTTCTTGACCAGGAAGCTGAAGGACTTCATACACTAAAATTTTCTTCACCAGGATGGCTCCTTTCTTGGACACACATCCTGACTATCAGGTGGGCAGTTGGCTTCTCAACCCAAGCCAGGACAGAAACTGTTTTCTGCCTGCTGCATCACACTGTGACCCAGGAAGGTTTAGGGAGATTTAGATTAGATATCAGGAAGAATTTCTTTACTGAAGGGGTTGTCAAGCATTGGAACAGGCTGCCCAGGGAGGTGGTGGAGTCACCATCCCTGGAGAGATTTAACAGGAGTGTAGATGAAGTGCTGAAGGACATGATCTAGAGGTGGACTAGTCAGGATTAGGCTGTGGTTGGACTTGATGATTGGAAGGGTCTTTTCCAACCCAGGCGATTCTAGGATTGTATGATTTGCACACAAGTCCATGGCCAGAGAAGCTCATGGACACTTAGGTGGCACTATCACTTTTCTTAAGTGCTTCATTTTTTTTCTCTCAGCTCTATTTATGTTTACAAATAGTATAGAGCATAGAAAGGGTACATACTGCTTACACTCTTCTAACCAACCTGGTGAATGAGAAAGACCCATAGCACTGCTGGATGTGAATGCCTGAGACCATCACCCCCAGGCACCTGAAATAGCCCCTGTATATCTGTGGCAAATCCTTTAACAAGTTCATAAAATACTTTGGAGACGTTGGATAAGTGTCACAAAGTGAGATCATTCTACATGTTTCACTCAACTTGTCCTCATATCCCACTGCTTGCTTCAGGGCCGCAATTTCTTGTCCAGAACTGCTCATAGTAGCACCTATCTTTCAACAGAAAAGGATTGAATTCCTCTGTAGTAAGGAGTGTGTGGGTTTTCACATGCTGTATCCACTTTGTTCACAGTTTGCAGGCAATTTAAAATCAGCTATTGAAGACACCGAGGCAGGCTCTGCCTGTTATGTGAAAAGCTTTTACCAGAAAAAAAAAAAAGACTTGGATCAAATTTGCTGGAGGGTGTTCCACAGCACTGAATATCCATAATTTTAACCAAATACATTTTCAATAACACTTTTTAAACCTGTCATATGAAGTGCTGCCTCAGAATAATCCCACCAGTTTGAAAACCCAGCGCAGCATTTAACTCGTCTCTTCCAAATTGCTCTTTTAGCACATACTCATTCCCCAAATCCCTTTTCAACAGAGGGGGTGCCTTAAAAGCCATGGAAACTACATAAACCTCAGAACAAGATATAGAGTAATGCCCCTTGCTGCTTCCATATAACACTGCCCAACTGATGTGCGAGCTCTGCACAGCAGAGCTGTGCTGTAGCACTGCCACACTACTGACGTCGATAAATAATGTAAACCAGCCATATGTGTGCTTGCCCAGTGATGTGCAGGTGGGTGTTTGTCTGAACCCTGGGATTCCAAATTCAACCCTTTTCAGACAAGTGAAGGAATCATTAAAAAGAAGGACAATGTAATTACAGAAAACAAGCCACATTTCAGGCTTATAGCCAGTGCAAGGGTGGAGGATGCTTTCAGCTGTGAGCGTTTGTGTGTGTCCAGTTGCAAGGCCTTTTGAGAGCTGGGGATGCAATGTATGAATTGAGAGGGATGAAAGATGCTCATTACAGCTGAAGTCAATCAAGGGAGTAAGACTCATCTGTTAAACCAGTCAGAGTTCATTTAGAAGACAGCTGCCCTTTCAACTTCAATCTCCAACTTTGAGAACACTTTTTGATTTTACCGGTTGTATCTTCAACTGTCCTGGTGCCACTGTTAGCTCTCCATCAGTATTTCTATTTGCATTGCCTCTCAGTTTATTCTGTCAGGTATATCTGCTACACTTCTGCACGTTGAGACACATTCAATCCCTTCCAAAGCGTTCAAATCCTGCACATCAGAGCATCCAACAGGCAAATCCAGTTACTTCCAACTGGTGTTTATATAACTAGATTTTGTAGTGGGCTCAATATGCAGAAAAGGTAGAAGATATTTTCAATGAATAAATTGAGAGGGATTTAGGTGCTTTATATTGATTTGAAATTCAGTAGGCATGTGGTGTAATGCTTTCTCCATAAGCTTCCCAAATGTGCCAGGAACAATGTACGGGCTGAAAGCCATCATTTCAAGGTGCCACAGGCTTTGTTCTGCTCTGAAGGTAGATTCCCCCCCAACCCCCACCCCATCCTCTGGATTCACTTCTATTTGCAACATTTAAAATCTAATACAGAAAACCCAAATCCGAACCTGCTATGGTCTCTGGGGAGCCATATGTCTGTGCTAATGGATAAGAATCTTACAAGTGACTTAATTTTGTTGGCTGCCATCTGTTTCTCCCCAGTATCAATTGTTGGCTGAACCAGTGTGGTACAACTTGTGTGGAACAAAGTTGTACCTGCGTTTGAGCAGGAGAGCATCTCCCAGTTCCTGATCGAAATGCCTCTCAGCACTGCATTCCCCCAGCCCCATCTCCACCTCTCTGGGGTGGTAGCCCCCATTCCCTCACCTCGCTGGTGGACACCACGGAGGTGGCTGCCCATCAATCCATTTGCTGACCTTCTCAGCTCACCTCATCTCAGAAATGGCTCGTTGGGTTCGGAGTCTCTGTTTCACACAATGAAGGAGTAATTTCAATTTTAAACTAATTTATCCTGGGTACCCTTATATTTGTATCAGCCCTTTCTCTAGCCATTTTTTCCACTGTGCATGCAGTTAACTGAACTGCTTCCCTTATCTTTTCCATAACTGCTACTTCCCCTGGTTTTGCAGACTGGATTTATTACTTTTTCTAAGTATTCAGTAATGTCATAAGCCAGCTGAGGATCACTTTTGTCCTCATGCATATTAAACTCAGCTGTACTGGGAGCTCACACTACCAACCACTTGCTTTCTAACAGAAGTCAGAATAAGGAAATTGAAAGAAGCTGCTCTTGCTGTGTTTTTCCCCGGCTCTGTGAGATCGTGTGTTGTCTGCATGGGAATGGGAAGAGGTTGGTGAAACCTGACGTGACTTCTATCTGTTTGCTGGAGGTCCTTTCTTACCTGAAGTCTTCTCCAGCTCCACAGAACTGCTGTAAATGTCACATCCCTACCAATTACACCAACTGGTCCTACTACATTTCCAAGCCTCTGGCTCACACCAAGTCCTTCCTAGTGATGGATTTTTGCCTTCTGTGCTGACCTTCACAACTGTCAAAGCCCAGATCAGACAGTATTTCTCTGCTTCCCACTATTTGTATAGCAGGTTGTGGGGCACTTTTTGAGCTGGTTCAGTATTCCAGAAAGGGAGATTTGCAGATGGGCTCCCAGCACCTGAGATATTCAGCAGTGGCTGTTCACAGAAAGAAGCTGTGTAGCTGTTCAGTGCTTCCAGACAAACTGACACCTTTGGACAGAGACCTGGGGTCTATCTTCCTTTGGCAAAGTCTCTGAGCTTCAAACCCTTTTCACCATGTCCAGGTTTGTGACCCTTTCTGTGTCATGCTCTGTCTTGGCCAGTTCACAATTCTCCTTAAACATCTGGGTCTTACCCATCACCTCTTTTTATTTTAGTGATAAATTAGTTAGGAGTCCTGCAAGGTGTTACGGTTGCAAGGCAGAAGGGGAGGCACAGCCATCTATCCTGGATGCCACTGTCTTTGTGCACACAGACACTCATAGCATGGCTTTGCTGAGCACAGGAGTGAACCAGCAACCGCAAAAAACTGCTTCCCATTCAACCAGCACTTCATTCCAAACCTCAATCTTGAAAGCACACGGGATTGAAGGGGATGTTAAAGCTTTCTTTGGTACCTGCACTGCTTCTCATCACCCACTCATGCTCCTTCCAATACCACGCTCTGCAAATCTCCTCCCAAACTGCCGGAACTCCTGAGTAATTTCACATTTGCTTTTATGACTACAAGCTCCTGCTTAATCGTCTGTAACACTGCCTCACATTAAAGGTGCTGATTAAACATCTCACTTCCAGTGAGGTTTGTTCCACCTTAGGAAAAGAAATCACCCTAAGCACGCGCCGTACCACTGCTGCAGCATGGCACCAGCACCCTGGACTTTCCTCCCTGGAGCAGCCAATCTCCATTCACCCCAGTAACAACCTTCCCAGCTTTGTTCCTTTATTGAGCAGCCCTCTACCACTGAACCCTTTCAGCTCCTCCAACACCGGGGGAAAAACAACAATGGCATGAGCAGAAATGGGCAAAGGATGGAGTTAGGGTAAGTTGGATTATTTTGTGGTGTTAAGTACGTAGCAGTTGTAGCAACCCTAACTTCTCATGGTGATTCTTTTGATGTTCCTGCAAGGGAATATCAGGCTAAATAAATAACCCCCCAAAACCCCTTGAACAAGTTTTGATTACTTTCCTCCTAAGAAAAATCACAGATGTATTGGTGAAGTTCCCAAACACCTCTGCAGTGCCTTTTCTCAACATACCTCCACAGCACAGATCTGGTTGCCATCCCAACACATCTCACAGGACACCTAAATTCCAAAAAACTGCATAGAATAGGACTCTTCAGGTCCAAAAGCTCTCAGGACTGGGAAGAAGTGGGAATTAAACTCTAAAAGTATGGGGTGAGAAAGCAGAGGTTCGGTTTCCTGCTGTAGAAACCAACAAATGAGTGATGACTACTCTCACTGTTTTGGCCCTGGAAATGTAATTTTCATTTCACTAGGACACACTAACTGCTGCTCACCTTGAGCTAAAGAGAAGGCAGGTGGAAGGAAGATATTCAGTGACTTAATGAACATGCCCAAGAAGGAGAGACAAATGCCTCTGTAATGGGCAATACTGGGAGAAGTAACCTTGCAGGCAGTGGGGACCTGGTGGAGAAACCTTGGGAGGAAGGAAGGCATAGCACAGCCTTGCTATGGCCAAGATTGTGACAAAGGAATGGAAACACCTAGACAGCTGGTGGTAGTCACAGATTTGTGTTACTGCTAGAGGGGACAGTCCATCAACATGGTAGCTCACAACCTCCTCTCTTGCAGCCAGCAACATGGACAGTAAGTGCAAGGTTGACCCACCTCACGTCCCCTAGCTGTGGAACTCACTCAGCTGGGAGTGCTGCTGGTTTGGGTTTGTGTGGCCAGGTTGTGGTAGGGGCAGGGTGGGAGAAGATACAAGGGTGGTTTCTCTGAGAAGCTGCAAAAAGCTTCCCTTGTATCTGACAGAGCCAATATCAGCTGGCACCAAGATGGACTTGCCAGCAGCTAAGCCTGAGCCCATCAGCAGCAGTGGTAGTGCCACTGGGGCAAGAAACATAAGAAGAGGGAAAAAAAAAAAAAACAGAAAAAAAAAAGGTTTAGTAGTTATTGGAGACAGAGAGAGGAACGAGAAGATGAGAGAAACCCTGCAGACACCAAGGTCACTGCAGAAGGGGGAGCAGGAGGTGCTCTAGGCACGGAGCAGAGATTCTCCTGCAGCCTGACCTGACCCCTGAACTGACGCCAGACCCCATTTCTGCCCCCTGTCCTACTGGGAGGGGAGGGAGAGAAATGGGGAGTGAAGTTGAGTCTGGAAGGAAGGGAGGGGTGGGGGAGAGAATTTTAGATTTGTTCTTAATTCTCATTATTCTACTCTGATTAATTTGGAATAGATTAACTTCCCCTACTCAAGCCTGTTTTCCCATTATGGTAATTGCTGAGTGACCTCTTCCTGTCCTTATCCCTACCCAGGAGCCTTTCATGGTATCTCCTTTGCCCTGCCCAGTGGAAGAGGGCAGTGACAGAGCAGCTTTGAGGGGCACCTGCTGTCCTGCCATGGTCAACCCACCACAGCTTCTTTTCCACTGCACCTTTCTGCTGCTGCTCCCTCCATCTACCAAGGAAAACCCCTCCCTGGGGGAGCTCGTGGGGAACTAAGGCTGGTCCACCCCAGCTCCTGAGATGTCTGTGCAGGCACCAAGAGGAATGGTGGGTCACAGTGACCCTGAGGTTTCCTGCAGAGAGAACAACATAAGTTTCAAAATTTGCAGAATGAAATGCCTCTTAGTATTTGAGGTTTTATTCACATTTTAGGGAGGGGGGAAAAAAAAGGCGAGTTTTTGTGGAGTTGCTGTGCTCCTCCTGGGCACCAACAGACCCTGACTTCACCTCTTGCAAACCTGCAAGCATGCCCCAGACCTCAGGCAGGGGCAGGTTGAGCCACACTGGCCAGGGCGGGCTGGGCAGTGAGACAGGCTGTGTATTGGAGGTGAAAACACTGCATAAGCCTCAAAGACATTAGTACTTAATTCTCCTGTTAATCAACACCTGCTGTTCTACTAGCATGTAAAACTCAAGTGGAAACAGTAATGAGTGCTGCACCTCATGAAAAGCACCCCATGCTATTCACTGACCCATGGCTCTGTTCCATGTGTGCATGGGCTACATGCCTGAGGAAAAGAAATGGTCAAAGGAAACCATAAAAATATATGCATTCTCCTAAGTAAGTTCCCAAGATGCAGCTTTCTTGAAGACTGTCGTTTACATGTGCATCTCTCAGTTTCCCACAAATCTCTGAGCTTCCTGGCCCCTGCCCTTGGCTTTGCACTTGGTTGCACACAAGAGAATGGGGATGTTTTGTGGAGATGTTGTGCAGAAATCAATAGAGCTGAAGCCAGAGAAGGGCTTTGCTCTGCAGCATCCAGCCACACAGATGGTGACTACCAGTGTCCTGAGGGCACCATCCACTCTGACCCTTTGGCACAGCACTTGGTCACTTCCCCTTCATGACCCACACACATGCTCAGGCTGTCATAGTAACAGAAGTCAGTCAGAAAAAGCCTTTCAGACTAAGAAGTCTCACTTTCTTTATATGGAAAAAAAGGCAAGAAACCCTCAAGTTGTTACAAGTTGTGGTTGTTTGGCCCTGGCTGGAGGCCAGACACCCACCAAAGTCACTCCATCACTCCCCTTTTCAGCTGGACGGGGAAGAAAACATACATTGAGAGGCTTAGGAGTCAAGGTAAGGACAGGGAGAGACCATTCCACAATCAGCATCAGGGGCAAAACAGACTCAACACAGAATAAAGGAAAGAAAACTCTCTAATTTATGACACTGCCCTGCACCCCCAGTGACACCAGGGTTGGGTAAAGAGAAGTGCGACCAGATAATAAAGCACCTTCCCCCCACCCTTCCCTCCTTAGCAGATTTCACTTCAGTCATGATTTTGCTGCAGGGGCATCTTTCACCTTTCTCTGAAGGTGAGCTCTTTCAGCTCTAGGTCAGCTCTGCATGGATCATCATGTGAAAGCCACCTTGTTTTTCCTGGAGTTCACCTACACGTTGTCCCAACTACACAGCATCACTGCCCCATGCTCCCATCAGAGCAAAACTTGTTTTGAATAGCGCTCTTCCTCCGAGAGCTGCTTCCCAGTCTAGCACCCTTCTTGTTCCTCCTACCAGCCCCATCTGGGAGGAACTGCAGGTCTGGAGGATGAAGTTACAACTGCTACTTCTAAAACATACAAAAAATAGCACGCCATCCAACATCACACAGATCCAAGTATGTTGTTACATGTATCCACCTACTGTTCTGCACAAGAAAAAGGCTGTGAAAAGGCGCTATAGCTCTGAACTGGGAGAAATGAGGAATCTCATCACAGTAAATCCTTTGGTCCCCTTCTGCATTCAGAAGATGGTAGTAGATCTCCTCCTATGACATCAGTCCTAAAGAAAAGAGAAGAAAAGAAGAAAGCCTCAGTCATCTGCACATTGCTGTGTTGATCCCAGCGCACACACTGCTCCAAATGTGGAGGGGTATGAGGTCTTTGCGCAGGCATCCAGCTCCTGTTGCTACCTTTGTACTGGCATCTAATGGGTGCTGTACATAAGTCTGCCTGATGGTACCCAGCTGAATCTGGATGCAGGGCTGAGATTTGCATTACAATTTTTATCAGTTGTTCCGAAGACTGGCTCATTCACTAAGTGATGCCTTTGCCCGATAATTATTGCATAGCAGTACCTGTGAAACAGTGATCCCGTTTGGCGGATGACTTAATGCAGAAGCCTCACGGCGGAAAGAAAACAGAGGAGGTGTCATGTTTATTAATGTTCAGTGGCTGCTCCACTAAGTGCTTTTGTAGACAATGCCCACACTTGCTCTGCAAGAATGTCTAACTAATGCACTTTTGCAAATGATCTCATGAAGCAGAAACCATGAAGGCAAGAACAGATGGGAACCAAACTTTCACTCGCTGCTGCATTTTGAAATTAGAAATGATTTCCAAGAAAGAACTCAAAGGAACAAAGGGATTGTAGAAGCAGAAATGCTCAGGATATGGTATTTCCAGTCTTTACTGCAGAACATTCAAGTCTTCCCAGGAACACATCCACTTTCAGTGATTATCTGCCTTTAAAGAAAAAAAATAGCCTGTAATTGTGAGAAAATTAATTACATCAAAGTTAATGTGATGTGCTCAATGAATGCTTCTGTGTATCACTAAACATCCTCACGGAAATTCTGGATGTGTATCAATTGCAAACTGAGGGGTTTTTAGCTAAAGCACATTATAGACAGCTCAAGGAGCAAGAAGAAGAAGAGTCTACTACCGGGAAACAAGGAACGTCTCTGTCCCTTGTTTTGTTGGGCTCGGTCTAAGAAGAAACAGATGAAAGGAAATTCATCACACACAGGGCAGGAGGTAAAGGTGGGTGGAAGGACAGACAAGGAAATGGAGAAATGATTCTGGAGAAATAATGGATAGGAAAGAAGCACAGCGAGAGGACCAAAGGAAAGAGTTGTGAGCTTGATGAATTTGTAGAAAGCTGCAGGCATGGTTTACTGTGTACCTTTTACCATATGGGAAACAAGTTTTGTGGTCAGATTAGTTCCTTGTCCACCTTGCAACTCTTTTTGCTTGTAGGAAAAGAAGCAAAGAAAAAAACATGAGGTTCATGGCTTTGAACTTCACCTGACATGCTTGCAGTGAGTGTGCTCAGCCAGCAATGGCTCCCACAGGTGTTGCCCAGCCATGAACTTCAGGGCTAGAGATTGCCTTTACACCAGTCCCTCCCAGATGTGCTATTTGAATGACATGAATGTGCTCTGGAGGAGAGGTAAAAGCCTATGGACATGCTGAGGGCTGGAATAGGATGGAGGGATTGTCCTGCTGATGGCAATCAGACTTCAAATTACAATTTTATAACAGCTTAAGCAAAGAGTCATTGAAAAGTGTCAGTTCTGTCCCCTGTGAATCCTTTGCACTGCCTGAGATGGGGGTAAGCTGGTCTTTGGCATGGACCATACAATGACTCTGGCTTCTGTACTGACAGTGGTGAGCTGCTGCTAAAGCCATGAGCAGCTCAGAGGAAACTGGGATTGGAAGTGCTAGAGGCTGTCACACCGATGGAAAATTGCCACCTGAGCAAGCCCAAGCCCGCTCCTTATGCAAACCTGGAGATGAAAAGGCCATTTCAGTACATCTCATATGCACTACAGAGGACTAAAGCTGCCTGGACTTTAAGAGGAGATTAGGGCTCATCTTCTGGCTTGTGATTGAATGATTTTAAACTAATAGGGAGAAAATAATGGTAAAGGAATCAAAGTGAATGAGGGTTAAGTAATCAGGTAACACATCTAATGGAGATAAAAATGACAGAGACTAAAAGGGTTCATTGATTGGGTTGGGTTTTTTTTCCATTTGTTCTTTATTAAAAATACACAGATGAAAGATGTGCAATACCTTTGAGAAATGTGTGGCTGATGTGCAGAGCCACATGAATTACCCAGCCTCTTCTCTAAAGAGAAGAGACATCTGTGCAGAGCAACATCCGTGCTTCAGCTTCCCAAGTCCTCTGAGCACTTACCTGCACCTTGCCAATGTCCCTGTTAGAGGCACCAAAAGCAGACCCTGAAACAAGGCTCCTGCCTGCTGCTAACCCTCTTATACAGATTAAGAGAGATGAATGTGCTTGGCCGTGGCCTGTACCTGTAGCACTTCAGAAAGAGTAAGGAGAGTAAACCAGCATTATCCTTTTCTATATATCTGGTCTCTAATTCTTCTCTTTGATTTATCTGTAGAATCTTTTGATGTCCATGGCAGCAGGTGCCTGGAGCAACTCTGTCCTGCTGCAGCAGGTTTTGACCTTTCACAGACTGTGACAAAACACCACTTCACTGAAAAGGAAGGAGATCCTGATGCATGAGAGGCTCAGCTCTATCTCACTTTCAGTACATGTTTGTTGCCCAAAATTTTGCCTAATGACCTAACACTGGCACAAACTTCCCACAACATCCAAATCTTTCAGCCTTCATCATCAGATACATGTTAAAGACACTGAAGGGTCAAAGATGTTGCAGGATGAACTCTCTGCTCTTGCTTCCTTTTCATGTCACAAGCAGAAATTGCAACGACACTTCCGATTAAAAAAATCAACTGAACAAAGAGCGCTGTGGGGTGTTGACCTTGGCTGGGTGCCAAAGACCCCAAAGACCCCAAAGACTCTCTGTCACTGCCCTCCTTGGCTGGACAGGGCAGAGGAAATGCAGCAAAACGCCTGTGAGTTGAGATAAGGACAGGGACATCACTCACCAATTATCATCACAGGCAAAGCAGACTTGACTTGGGGAAATTAAATTAATTTATTGCCAATTAATCAGTTTACAATAATGAGAAGCAAGAACAAATTTAAAAGCCCGTCCCCCCATCCCTCCCCTCTTAGACTTAACTTCACTCACATTTCTCTCCTTCCCCCCCAGCAGCACAGGGGACAGGAATGGGGGGTTGGGGTCAATTCATCACACATTGTCTCTGCCACTCCTTCCTCCTCAGGGGAGGACTCCTCACACTCTGCCCCTGCTCCAGCCTGGGGTCCCTCCCACGGCAGAAAGTCCTTCATGAACTTCCCCAATATGAGTCCTTCCCATGGGCTGCCGTTCTTCACAAACTGCTACAGTGTGCATCCCTTCCATGGGGTGCAGACCTTCAGGACCAGACTTCTCCAGCCTGGTCGCCCCTGGGGTCACAAGTCCTGCCAGCAAACCTGCCCTGGAGTGGAGTCCTCTGTCTCTTTCCACAGGCTGCAAGTGCTGGCAGAGTCTTGCTCCAACGCGGGTCACAGTGTCTCCTGTATGTGTCCACCTGCTCCAGCATGGGGCCTCTCCACAGGCTGCAGGTGGGGTCTGGGCCTTTTCCATGAGCTGCAGGGGGACACCTGCTCCACCATGGGTTTCTCCACAGGCTGCAGGTGCATCTTTCTCTCTGGCACCTGGGGCATCTCCTCCCCCCTTCCCTGGCCTTGGTGTCTGCACAGGTTCCTACATCTTCTCACTCCCTTCTCCGGGGGCAAAAAGCAGCTGGTTGCAGTTTTCTTCTCTTAAATGTGATTCCCAGAGATGCTGTGACCATCGCTGATGGGCTCAGCCTTGGTCAGCAGCAGTCCAGCTGGTATTTACTCTGTCGGAACTGGGAGAAGCTTCTAGCAGCTACTTTGGTCTTCTCCACAGGCTGCAGGGGAATCTCTGCTCTGTACCTGCAGTACCTCCTGTCCCTCCTTCTGCAGTGACCTTGGTGTCTGCAGGGTTTCTCTCACATATTCTCACTCTCCTCCTAGCTGATGTTGTGCTGCAGTTCTTAGTCTGTCTTAACTACATCACCCCAGAGGTGGTACCACCATCACTGATGTGCTTGGCCTTGGCCAGTGCCCAGCATGGGTAAGAAGGGGCAGATGTGAGAGAAAAGGGCTGAGAAAGCAAAGGAACATGGGAGTGTCCAGCTTGATGCAGATGAGAAGGCAGAAGAGAGACATGCAGATGGGCAAAGGCGACCAGACCCATGGATCAGACTGGAGAAGGGCAGAACACAACAGAATTTGACACAGCCAGAGACAACAAAGCAGATACAAGGAGGATGCTCTGAGCGTATCAGCAGCAATGAGCAACTCAATTATCTTGTTACAGGCAGTGGCTAAATCCCAATTGACTTCAGGAGAAGATGAATCACATCCCAAAGTTACAGATCATCTCCGCATGATGCTAAACCAAACACGTGTCAGATGCATGGTATTGTCCCCACTGTTTTTCACTGCTGCACCTTTTTTGTTATCTACCTTTTCTTCCACTATTTTCCAGAATGGAAACCTGTACACAAACAAGTTGATTTCTTTTAGGAATGGTTGTGAGTAGCAAAGGGAAGCAGTGGCTTTGTTCATGTTGGGGCGAGCACATCACATACCAAAGAATCCGTTTTTTTCTGTATTTACTGTGGAGCATCACATCTTGGTTTTGACAACTTTTTGGCCCAGTAAGCAACAAAAAAAAATTTAGGAAGTTCAAGATAACTTCCAAGATCTTAAATTCTGTTTTGCAGAAGAGCTCTGAAATGCTGCATTTGAAAATCTAAAAAGTTAATACATACTTTTGGCTCCAAGAAGCAAATCATGAATACTAGAATGGGCTTAGCAGCAGGGGAAAAATACCTTTGATACTGAATAGTACCTACAACATGAGGAGATGCAAAATACTACCTGTTGCTTTAATACACAGACTGGTTTGCTTTCTGCCTTGCATTGATTTTGTACGGTGCGAATTCACTGACTTTAATATAGTAACTATTGATTTGTACTAGTGAAAGAGAGCAGAGGATCTAGACCCGTCTGTTATAAACAAACAAGACTCTTTGGGGATTTATAGCAAAGATTTGCTTCAGTGCAATTATAAATGAAACTACAAGTTCCAACTGAAATGCATTTTTCTTTCCAGGTGTAGACTGAAGAATTTCCTTACAGGGGTGGCAGAGGCTGTTCAGTCACCAGACTGTGGTGCTTTTAGCATCAAGGGAACAGGAAAACCTCTTCCAAGCTGCAGAGGAGGTGTTTGCAGCAGGTCTGCATCTTACATTCCTTGTGGGTTTTACAGTGACCAGGAGATGAACTCCAAACAAGGCTCTTCAGCTCTGTTTTTACCCACAAACCCACAAGCCTGGCTCACAGCACTCAGCCTCCCCACTGCTGCAGTGACCTTGCACCGCTGCTGACTCTGCCTGGCCCTGGCCCCTTCCAGGTGTCCTCCACATCCCCAAAGCCCAACCTGTCCAGCACCACAGCAGCTTCTGCAGAAGGGAAGGCAGATGCACACCCCTAGCCAGGAGCCAACTGCACCCTGCTCTGCCCGACCAACACCAGAGTTAACATCTAACGTCAGACACATCATTAACCTTCTCCATCTAATCCCAGCTAGACTGCTTTCCCCTCATTCGCTGCCAATCAGTCACTAAATGGCTTTCCATAGAGGCAGATACACACATCTCCATGCTTCAGCCACCACGTCTGCGTGCTCCTTCTTCCTGCCTGCTTTTCTTTTTCGGGTTGTCCTCGTGCACCTTGGAGCTGGTGAAACATTTCCTAGATAATGAGACCCAGGACTGTCACCATCAAAAACAAGCCTGTAACGCTCCTTGGTCTGCAGGGGAGTATGAGTCATTGGCAGGTTTGAGGTTGCCAGTGACCCAGCCAGTGTGTCCTCAGCTGACATCACTTAATGAGCTTCTCAATGAACTCTGAGCCCACGACAGCGCTCAGGAGAGTCTGTTATCTTACCACCATCCTGGATTCACTCAAAAATGAGCCAGGCTTGTGGAGTCTGGGCCCTGTTCAGAGCACCTGCGAGGATCTCCAGACAGAGATGAGCTCTCCTAAATAGCTGCAACACCCAAACTAATCCCCAGGTAAAGAGCCAGATTAGAGCATACCTCTTGGATTTGTGGAGAGATGGCTGAGCAAGCAACAGCTGCCTGGGTCCTGCAGGCATCCCTCATGTAGGGACCACTTGTGAGATTGCTCTGCTGTAACTAAACAGTGTTTATGAGCAAACCCGAGCTACTGCAACTGCACTGCAGTTTCCAGGTGTAACACCAAGAATAAAACCTGGCTGCATCTTCACAGCAAACCCTGCTGCCAGCCTGTGATTGCACCTCTCTACAGCCATGTGTCATCCTGGCAAAATGGAGATGAGGAGGGTACTGAGGAGATGAGATGGAGTGTGGATACTGTGGTGGGGAGAATACAGAGTTCCTGCAAAACTAGATCTCAGGATAATCCTGAATGTACAGGCTAAGGACTAAAAATGATTTGGAGCCCTGCAGCAAGGAGGGAACAATGTACCCCAACTTTCACCTGCCTTCTCAAGTGGATGGTGCAAAATAGCTCAAGAGCTTCCTCAGAGCTCAAGCTAATATTACAGAATGGGATGATGTACAACTGTCAACATGTGCTGACATTTTATGGGGATATAACAGGGTAGATAGATACATAGAGAAGAAGGAGGTAGGTTTATTCTCCACATAGGTTAGCTGAAATGCCCTTTAGTAAGACATTGATTCAGCTACATCAAGGAACACATCTCACAGCCCGAAACACTGTGTACTCGTGCTGTCCACTGACCAGGAGTTACCATCTGTACAGATGTCTGAGAAAACATTAGTCCATTTATTTCCCATGGTGCTGGTGAATTTCTGATTGATTGAGTAGATTAAAGCTGGATGAATAATTCATTGAATAAATCATTTATTTGAAGAATTTCTCTCCTGTTTTGTTTGAGGATTGGAGTGGGGCACAAACAGTATCACACTGATCTGACATTATTTCTCAGCTACTGACAGCTCGCAGTGCTCAATAGCTGCAGCGCTGGCAGCTGGCAGCAGCTCTGGCTGGCTACTGACAGGCTCATCCCCGGTGGGAGAGGGGCTGAGGCTTCACCCAAACCAAGGTCAGTGCAATGCCATCAGGAGCAGAGCAGAGGGATAAGGATAACAGAGATCACCCAGACTAAATCACACAGGAACGCATCCAGGTGGGGTTTGATTGTCTCCAAAGAAGGAGACTCCACAACCTCTCTGGGCAGCCTGTCCCAGTGCTCTGTCACCCTCACACTGAAAAAGTTCCTCCTTACATTCACATGGAACTTCCTCTGCTCCAGCTTGCACCCATTGCCCCTTGTCCTGTCACTGGCCATCACTGAGAAGAGCCTGGCTCTGTCCTCCTGACTCTCCCTTTACATATTTATAAACATTAATAAGGTCACCCCTCAGTCTCCTCCAAGCTAAAGAGGCCCAGCTCCCTCAGCCTGTCCTCATAAGGAAGGTGTTCCACTCCCTTCATCATCTTGGTGGCCCTGCAGTGGACTCTTTCAAGGAGTTCTGTGTCCTTCTTGAACTGAGGGGCCCAGAACTGGACACAATATTCCAGGTGTGGTCTCACCAAGACAGAATAGATGGGTAGAAGGACCTCTCTTGACCTACTAACCACCCCTTATAATACACCCCAGGATGCAAGTGGCCTTCTTAGCCACGAGGGCCCATTGCTGCCTCATGGTCATTCTGCTGTTCCCCAGGACCCCCAGGTCCCTCTCACCTACACTGCTCTCCAACAGGCCAGTCCCCAGCCTGTACTGGTACCTGGGGTTGTTCTTCCCCAGATGCAAGACCCTACATTTGCCCTTGTTAAATCTCATTAAACTTCTCCCTGCCCAGCTCTCCAGCCTGTCTGGAGTAGCAGGTGTCCCCCCCCCACACCATTGTCTGGTGGGTGAAGAAGCCCTGTGGAGCTCCATCCTTTGTAGCAAGGTTTTTGAGGGTGTTGGTTATACTATGGAAAGCCACCTTGGGCTTCTAAGTACTTTGAATACTGTGTTCACTTTTGGGCCATTCACCACAAGACATCCAGGCCCTGGAGCATGTCATTGTAATGGCCCTGTCCAAAGGACATTCCCCTTTGATTAGTGTATCTTTCTTTAAAAACTTACGGAAAAAGTTCTGCTAAAAGCTTCCTGAAATCTAGATGTCCTCTATTACCCACCTCGCCCTACGCTCCTTCCCTCTCTTTGGAGAACTCAAACAGCTTTCTAGGCGTGGCTTTCCTCTAAAAATATGAAGTGAGCATTCCCAGGAATCTAAGCACTAATCAATCCTTCAGTGGGACAGATGTGTTTTCTGGTAATAATAGTAATTATCTCTAAAAGCCCTTGAAAGTTTGACTGTTGTTTACCAGGAATAAATAGAAATAGAAGAGGAGTTATTTCAAGTTTTAAAGCCAGGCTGCTGATGCTGTGCTCCTGGAACAAGTTCTTTTCTGCAAAGACCTTTTAATGATCATGGCTCCCAAAATCATTATTTTATTAGGGATATTTCTAGAAGGCACAGGAAAGGAGAAGGATTGCAGGTGAATGAGTATAAGACAGCCTTGGAAAAGTGAGGTACTTGGTTATAAATCACCACTAAACAACTCAAAGCTGTTTAGATTTTGATAGTTGAATAGAGAAATGACTATCTAACATGCTGACATTCCTGACAGTCCCCAGAAATATACTACCAACACTTCCATAAATTCTCTCTGTTATCCAGTGACAGCAAAACTGTATTTACCTCGGTCTCACTTGGGCACACACATACAAATGTGGTCCAACACCTCCAGCCTCTCACTGACCAACCTGTTGGGGATAAATACAGAAAGTAAGGGTTCCACAGCACAATGGAATGTCAATCAAAAACTCAAGACTTGTAAAGAATATGCACAAAGCTTTCATTAATTCAGATAAAATGAAGGAGGATTCTTCATAGCTTGTGTTGATATGGCATGATAGGTCTTTCTGCACTGATCCTCAGCAGAGCTGAAATCTTAGCAGCTCAGATTTAGAGGCAAAAAGGGTTATTACCAGCCTGGGTCAGAAGAATGTGTTGAAGAAAACCAACTTTTGTTTTACCTCTTACTCATTTCAACAGTCATTAGGATTTCAAGGGAAAAAGAGGAGTAAACTTCATAATCCTGCAACTGTGCTGGTCCCATAAGACATCCAGTACAGAGAGCACTCAGCATCAAATCAAGACATGTCCCTATGCAAAGAACACAGGGAGCATCCCTAAACCTTAAATTCCCAACCCAGCTTTCATTTTCTTCCCTGTATTACCTGTTTCTCAGTCACTGTGGTCCCTTCAAACATCACTATCAACTGGTCCAGGCAGCATTGTACCAAGTGTTTTAGACACACAAAAAGCAATGAGGGAAAGAAATGCCATCTTGGGTTTAAAAATACCAAAACCCAGTAACAAAAGCAATTGTTAAGAACAACAAAAAGAAATTACCTTGTGAGTAGATATTGTTAAGACCCACAATATAAAAATCAGCAGTCTAAGCCAGGTGACTCCAAAGTCAGTGGAGCTTGTTTTCACTGGTGTGCATTGGACCCAAAGCTCCAGTTCCTGGCTTGGTTCTGCTGCCCTGAAGTCAATAGCAAAAATTTCATTAAACTCTGGTGGAAGCCCAGTTGGGCTGTAGTGACTGCTGTGAATAATTCCTTCTAGAGATGCTTTACAAAAAAAAAGCCCAAACTTAAAGCCTTTTCTACCTTACAGATGTGTGAAAATTATAATAACCATTTACTATCTCCTGCAATAGGTGTCAGAAGGAAAATACATGCAAGTCTGAGTAACAGTATCCTCCTCTACCGCTCTGCCACTAGGACTAATCCCATTTCCAGAAAGAAGAGAAGAAAACAGAAGAGAAAACAAGGGCTCTGAACCAGGGCTGTGAAGCACCCAGACTTCAGCTCTGCTTAAAAATTTGCCTTGGTTTGTTGTGTGAAGCTTCCTCCTACTCCCCAATTATTTTTCATTTTATTCACAGCTTCATGCAATTGGGATGATCCCTTCTGCAAGGAGAACACTAGAAGTTTTAAAATATAATCCTTGTGCCAAGAGTTTGTTTGAAAACTCATCTAAATCAATAGCCCTTTGGCTTGGCAGAGCCTTTCCTGCCAAAGACAGACTTTGCTTAGGAAAAGTCGTGATGTCAGATGGAGGAATATTAAGGGGAGATTTGCACCTTACTGTGAATTTGCACATTTCTCAGCTGGCAGGCATCTTGCAGACACTTTTGGGTGGCTGCAGAAGGAAATTTTCCAGTGAGAAGTAAACACGGAGGTGTTTGCCTCTCTGGGAGATGGAAAGCAGTTAACTTTGGAGCTAATTACGGGGAGGCTAACGGAGGCTGACAGATGTATTGTCCTGACGAAGGGCCTGCCGCTGGTTCTGTCGCAAGAGAGGGAGTAAAGTTTCTCTCCTTCTCTCTGCAGGTCTATGACACCAGGGAGGCAGAAGACAAGGATGTCAGGACTTGTAATTATACTCCAGGAACCTGTGAAATAGCAGCATTAAAAATGCTGGTTAAAAAAAATGCCCTGAGATGATGAAGTCAAGCAGCGTGAGAAGTGGTGGGAGCAAGGGGTTGGAGAGGAGGTAGTGTGCTCGTCCTCCTGCTGATGGGGGCCAGTGAGGCTCCTCCCCAGGGATCTGAAAACCATGAGTACAGTTTTATATCTGCTAAAATCTTGCCTGCAATTTAATTTTGAGGTGTGTTTCCAAAAGTAGTTTTAAACTTGTTTTAAAGCCACTTCTGTTGAACATCTTGCCGGTATCATGTAACTAGCCAGTTGTCCTCCAGACAACAGGAAAGCTGGTTTTCTGTAGAGAGAGAGATGGACATTTACTGGTCAGCCTCAGATTTTGAAGCCCTGTGCTTAGCTCCCAGCTCTGCCACAGACAGACCAAGGTCGGACACACAGGCACCTCCCTAGTTAAAATTTATTGTGGATACGCTTGAAACCTTCTGCACAAAAAGAAATTTGTGTGCATTGAGCTTTTGCCTGAAAATCATCTGGCTTGTTAATATAGGTCACCAAAACCAAGTCAGAGTTGTGTTTTCTGAAAATCTACCTGTGTAGTAGGACATGGACCTGCTTCCAGGACAATGTCCATCTCTCAGGCAGTGCCAGGTTCATCTCAGCATCGTTGTGCACACTGAATACCTCACCTCACCATTACCACTGCCACAAATGTGATGGCAAACCCAGGTATCTGAACCTGCTCTAGACCAGCCCTTAACCTCAAACCTGGACAATAAATAAACTTTGGGGGCTGTTGCTTTCCACCTGGAATAGCTGATCACCTTGTAAATTGGTGGCATCACAAAGGTTAAAACTTGACTGCCTGCATTCAGGGAAGGTACTTTTATTAGAACAACACATCCCAAAATGGAAAAGTGCTGCCATTATATGTCTGGCTCCTGGTTTTATCAGTGCCCAAAGCTCCAAGCCAAAATGAAGTATTAGGAGGTAAATCACCTCTGTACCTGTCTCACAGGCATTTAGGAAGAGAAAGCAATTTTAGGGAGGACCACAAGGAATTCTTCTCCCTCAGTAAGGGAATTCTATTATCTTTCCTTGTGCTCTAGCATAGACCATCAATATTAAACCAAATAAAAAAGAGAGATGGGAGACAAAGCCAGACAGAAGCAATCACGACCTTGAAATGGCTCACAGGCAACACTCTCTGCCTTGGCCCTTCTACCTCTGTGGCAGTTTTTTTCAGCAAGACTTAGGCTGGAGAGCTGAGCAGGGAGAAGTTTAATGAGATTTAACAAGGGCAAGTGTAGGGTCTTGCATCTGGGGAAGAACAGGTACCAGTATAGGCTGGGAATGGGCCTGTAGGAGGGCAGCGTAGGTGAGATGGACCTGAGGGTTCTGGGGAACAGCAGAATGACCATGAGGCAGCAATGGGCCCTTATGGCTAAGAAGCCCAATGGCATCCTGGGGTGTATAAGAAGGGGGTGGTTGGTAGGTCAAGAGAAGTCCTTCTCGCCCTCTACTCTGTCCTGGTGAGACCGCACCTGGAATATTGTGTCCAGTTCTGGGCCCCTCAGTTCAAGAAGGACACAGAACAGAAAGAGTCCACTGCAGGATCACCAAGATGATGAAGGGAGTGGAACACCTTCCTTATGAGGAGAGGCTGAGGGAGCTGGGCCTCTTTAGTTTGCAGGAGAGGAGACTGAGGGGTGACCTTATTAGTGTTTATAAATATGTAAAGGGAGAGTCAGGAGGACAGAGCCAGGCTCTTCTCAGTGATGGCCAGCGACAGGACAGGGCAACGGGTGCAAACTGGAGCAGAGGAAGTTCCATGTGAATGTAAGGAGGAACTTTTTCAGTGTGAGGGTGACAGAGCACTGGAACAGGCTGCCCAGAGAGTTTGTGGGTGTTCTCTGAAGACATTCAAACCCCACCTGGATGCGTTCCTGTGTGATTTAGTCTGTGTGATCCTGCTCTGGCGGGGTGTTGGACTAGATGATCTGGCTGAAGAGACCAAAACCCAACTCTCTATACCCTCCTTTCAGGTAATTATAGGCAGTGATAAGATCTCCCCTCAACCTCCCCTTCTCCAGATTAAACACCCACAGTTCCCTCAGCTGCTCCTCATAAGGTTTGTTTTCCAGCCCCTTCCCCAGCCTGGTTGCCCTTCTCTGGACATACTCCAGGACCTCGATGTCTTTCTTGTAATGAGGAGTCCAGAACTGGACACAGAACTTGAGGTGCAGCCTCACCAGTGCTGGGTACAGGGCCACAGTCACCTCCCTAGACCTACTGGCCACAGTATTTTTAACACTAGCATTGTATCCCACCTGGGCACACTGCTGGCTCATATTCAGTCTGCAATCAGCCAGCACCCCTTCAGTCCTTCTCTGCCAGGCAGCTGTCTACATGTCTCCTGTGTTGTTTTTGCTTGCTGTAAGAGGTTACAATCATTCCACACGTTTGTTTCCAAAGTCCACACACACTCTACGTCCATACACAGTCAAGAGTAATCACCAGGACATGCCAGGCTTCAGGCAAATGAAATACAGCATGTGATCGTGCTCTGAGCATGAAAGAGAAGGGAGATCTTCCAGCAGTCTCAGACCTGTGAGACAAGCTGCTGGAATGAGCAGGGTGACAAGGGCCTTGTATATAAGATCATCATTATGCATAGCAGGACAGTGGGTGAGAAATTATAATAGAAATTGTCTATTCTAATGAGAAAAGGGATGGATGGTGGTGAGCAAAGGAAGGCATTTGAAAGGAAGGAAAATAATACCTTGTGGAAATTGCATGAGGCTGCTGTTTGCTTAGGAGGTAGCAAAGGCTAAAACCTGACAGCTTCGTCAGAGAAATTGTTTAAGAAATGACCAAGGGAACATGCTTCATTGTTCAAATATCACACTGCTCATATCTAGAGAGGAGAGCATGCATTTATCAACAGCAAGAGCACACACCCCACGAAGAATAGCAGAGAAACAAAAAATTGATCATAGATCTGCTGTGACTCAGATGTCCCTGGTGCTCTGGCTGAAGATACTAAGCAGGAGATGAAGATTCATATTATATTTCCTAGAATAGAGGAGTGATGGGCAAATGCTGAGCATGATATAACTCCTGACAGAGAACAAGACAAAGCTTTTCCCAACCATTAGGTGAAAAATAAAAAAAAGAAAGTCTGTGCATGGTCTCAATGCAACACTAAGCAAGAGAATCACAGAATTGTAGGGGTTGGAAGGGACCTCAAGACATCATCGAGTCCAACCCCCAAGATGAATCTGGAGTAACTGGTAACTGTTGAATTGGAGCAGCCATAACTAGGCAGGAGGATTCAACCTAAGAGGTCAGGGGAGTTCTGTTAATGTAGTTTATTTTGTGGACAAGCAATAGGTTAAGATGGATTTGCAAGGAAAAAATAATCTATCAATCAAAAGCAATTTTTCTTTAGAAGAATAATTATACTTTTATAGATAGGAAGGGGATAGCAGGAGGAGATGTGCTGCATCAAGAATAAACATGTTTGTTGTGATGTATCTAGAGAAAAGTGGAAGAGGAACACTTCTCTGCTGGAGATGAATCACACACAGAGTTTGTGGAACAATTTTAGTGTAAGAAAAGATTTCTTGTGTGATATGCTTTTGGGTTCAAGCTACTTGTTCTTTTATATTATTGTCTAAAAGCCATATGTTGATCACAATAATTTTGTTCTCAGCATGAGGTACTGAAGTTGAGGCATAAACCTTGAGTGTCAGAGCTGAGGTACAGGTCTCAGTTTGAGACTTCTCATTTTGCCTTCGGATCGGTGCAAGTGATGATCGGATCCATCTATGTCTGCCACATCCAGACTAAACTGCTTTGGGTATTTGTGAATCAGATCTCAGGGAGACAATCTAGGTCAATAACTTGGATGACAAATGTAGGCTAGTAGGTATGAGTTGGCTGAAAAATTGCAAAAGCACTTTGTGCCACGATGTGTCCAACCAATAAAATGACACATGAAATTCTGTGTAGGTAACTGTAAAGTGATGCAAATGGGAAAATAATGCTAATTTTGCTTGTATAACGATGGACCATGAGCTATTACCAACCAGGAGAAAAATGTTGGGTTTGTAATACATCAGCTTGGTGCAAAAGGTACATTGGGAATGGTTGGAAAAGGAAGAGAACATAAGGAAAACACACTGTGCTAGCACATCAAATACAGATGTGGTGCTGTAGCTGAAGTTAATATTGTAGAAATATGTTCAAGGATAGGTTGGATGGGGGTTTTGAGCAACCTGGTCTAGAGGGAGGTGTCCTTGTCCGTAGCAGGGGGGTCGGACCAAGATGATCTCTCACCTTCCCACCCAAATCATTCTATGATTCTGTGAAATGGAAGAATTACAGAGAAGGGTGATGGGATGATCAAATATGATTAAGGTTTCTGCATAAAGAATTTCTGAATAGACAAGGACTCTTCAGCGTGGGAGAGAAACGGTTGAGAGGATCTATAACAGCCATCTCAAAAATAATGTGCAATGTTCATTAAGGTCATAATCAACAGTTCCACATGCCACAAGTGACTGGAGTCTAGGGCAGAGTCCTGGGGAAGCCTTACTGGCTGTATGGTGCTTTCACATTTCCTCAGGTCTTCACTATTGGCCTCTGCTGGAGACAGGTTGCTGGCCCGGGTGGTCTAATCTGACTTAGGTTCTCTTATGGGTTTTTTGATACTTATTGCCTTGGGTATCACAATATGAACCAACTCCACCAAATGCAACTGTCACAGCACATTGCAAGCCACCTGTCTCCTTGCTCCTTCCTATATGCTACCTCCAACTTTCTTAAGAAGGTCCATCCATGCAGTGGCATATCCAAGCCAATTCTGTAATATATCCATGGACATGGTACAGAATGACTGGCTGGACCTGTATAGATAAGCACTGCAGCCTTGTTCAGTCAAGAGGCTACAATAGTAAGAGCTGTTCTGCTTGCAGATGGTAATTTGGTTTGCATCCTGAAAACCAAGACACATGAAAAGCTGAAGTTTACAGTTCAGTCTGCAGTGAAAAGGCAGCAAGTCCACCATGCTGTACTCAGAGGCTATTCACATATTGCTTACCAGCATTTTTTACATGCATGCAGATGTTCAATCATGTCTTGGCTCTTCAAGCTTCCAGGTCAATGGGAAAGAAATCCATGACTCAACAAATTAATTGAATTTACACACCCTAAAGATGAAGAATAGAGGACTACAACAGGTTCTGGACAGGAATGAAGATTCAGAGAGGGAAACTACAGCAAATCATTTGAGATGTATACAGTCTTGTATTTGTGGTCATCCAAGTTGCAAGCAGGTAAGTAATTTATGAGTAGAACTGTTTCATCTGGTGGAAACTGCTCCATGCAGCTGCTGGTAGGCTGAAAATACGGTGACATGATTCATATTAGAAAACCCTTCATCCATAAAGCCCAGGACACTGTCACCTCCATTGGCTCAAAACAGACATTGCTTGCAATGCTCTCAGCATCCTGCCTGAGCTCCCATGCAGAAGGGCACAGGATTCCTGTGGGGCTTGTGCCCCACATCTGCCATGATGAGAGCCGTTGGTCTCCACGGGAAAGCTTCAGGTGACCAAGAGCGTTTAGGCCACTGAATCAAGCCACGGGCTTCATACTTGCCTGTAAAGCAGGCAGGCATGGCTTATGTCAATTTTCAAATAAACTAGGCACAAAATAAGTGACATTCAAGGCTTACACAGCAATGAATAGTGAAACTAGAAAGGCCTCTCAGCCTTCATGTCATGCTTTCCCTTCCTTACGTACCAGCATTGTCCTATGCCACACACACTGCAACACCTTCCTTTGCGTTTGAGCATCCAGCAACTGTGACAAGGATGCTCTAGCAGGTTGTATGGACTCTGTAAGCCTGTGCCTTCAGGTTCAAAGCAAACTTAATTGCTGGCCTGTTTACTTGAAAGAGGACTGTGTGTCCAACTGTTCTTCTTGCCTTCAACTGTAAACAACAAAGAATTATTAAAGGTTCTCAAGAATTTGAGATAGTAATTAAAAGATGAGTGATCTTCACAAACCACAGCGTGGCTGCTTGCCAAATGAATGTTGCGAAGCTCCTTGGCTTGGATGTTACTGTGATGATTGCAAATTATCATCTCCAAGGCTAAAGATTTATCAGGATTCCCATGCATCTCCCTCTAAGGCAGCTGCACCTTGCTGTGCACAGGGTACACAGCTGCTACATGACAGACATGGTATTTGGAGCCATGTGGAAAGAAAGGCAGCAAACTTGTAAACAGAGTGAAAAAATGTCTAGATAGACCTGTCAAATGAAATATGGTGGGAACGGGGGGTCTTTCCCATGTCCTTCCTGCAGATCCAACTGCTTAAATGTAGAATTCCCCATCGAGAAAATGGAGATAAAGCTTTTCTTGGGGAGAAAAGAGTTGTGGGGAGCAGCAGGTATGCATAGTTCCAGGAAGTTGTTCATTGGGACAGACAAGTAAACAAGACAGAACCTTTTTAAGACACTGAAAAACTCCTCTGCTCCTTCTTGAATGGAATTTGATGTGTCCTTAGTCCGCTTAGTGCAAGCTAATCCCCTGGCTCATTTGTAAAGAAAATAGTGATATAAATGGATAAAGCTCTCAAGATAGCTGCTAACAATCATGTTCCAAGCCAATTTTCTGCTTCACTAATACTCTGAAGCTAATCAGCATTTTTCTAAATGATCTCCATATAATACTTGGGTTTTCTGCCCCCAAAATATTTATGTGGAAATATTTGTGCTGGTCACACACCCTGCCACTTATTTTTACTTGCCAATTAAAATATGTTTTGCAGAAATATTTCTGCTAGCTGTGGCTCCCGAAGTGACCTTTTCCCAGGGTCTGTGTTTCCCCAGCATCCAAAGATGAAGGTGTCTACATGTGAGGTGAAGGACAGCGGGATGGAAGACCCATGCCAGGACAGATGCTGTCACAGGTCACAGAGGTCCAGCATATGGCTGCAAGCTGAGCAGGTGGAGGTTTCAATAATAAAAAAAGAAAAGAAACCAAGGAATGTCAGACAATCTTTGCCACTTTGAAGGGAAGAAACTGTTTTCATTGTGGGACTCCCCAAGCAGCACTGTAAGAATGCCTAGAAGACCTGTGTATCCCATTTTGCAAGGAAATTAAAGAGGCTTTCCACGTCATGAAGGTCCTTATTCCAGTATCATAGCAACCTTGCCTTCAATTCAGTTTAATAAACTATTCTATCTCAAAAGAATTTGACATGGCTCCAGTGGGAATGCTGTGGGAATGTTATAGTTCTGATAATAAGAAACTTCTGATGATTAATTTCCAGGTTAAACATATTTGTGGTCATTTCATACCAATTTGTTCTCCTGACAACACTGCCTGCATCTGAGAGCTGGGACCCCTGAGAAATCCATGGCTCTGGAGGAGTAGTGCTGCCATTCAAAAAGCACACCAAAACCAACATGTGCCATCAGAAACTTGCCAGTGAGCTCCAACATCTGATGATCTGCTGATAATGCAAACCAAAGGTCTTCACATCTAGGAGATTTTCAGGAGTATTCAGCTGAACAAATGTACAGGTGGGACTCACTTCAAAAGTACAGAAGGGATTCAATAAGCATCTGTGGACATTTCTGGCTGCTGTGAGGTCTGGATGGTGCTGATCAATGTGGCACAGCACCTGAAAGGGTGTCAATGCTCTCTGGAAGCCAGGCAGCACGTTAGAGCACCTCTAAAACATGTAGGCAACTCTGTTAGGAACCTGAATCCCACCTGGGTGTTCACTATAGTGTAAAATGGATAGCTGTCTAGGATCTGTTGACTCAATTTCCATTGACTCTGATGGGAGCTTAGACACGGAGATACATAGACACCTGACAAGAGGTGCCTTAATTTCTTACCTGAATCCCACCTACTCTTCCAATATTAGCTGGAGAACCACTATTTTTCTGGACAGCCTTATTGATGATTTTCTAGACTACCTTATTAACAGCTTCCCACGTATTTGAGACACAATTCAGCATATTAACGGAAGAAATGAGTAAGCAGAATGTGAAGCACAGACACAGATTTTCTTCTTGCTTTCCTAAAAGGGGTCACAGTGACACAAGAATTTATTGTGGACATACAGAGGGTTTTTCCAGCCTCAATTTCCAGTGTTAGAGTTTGAGAATTCAACTTTTCATAGTTGGATTTTATGCTCTCCCAAGGTGAAAGCATAAAAATTATGAGAAGTCTTTTAGAAAACCTGCACTGACCTTGTTTCAATTCTCCTTAGAAGGCATTAGTTAGAAAAGATGACATTGCATGGAAGATTTTGTCATTTAGAAGTGAGATTTCTTATGGCATTAGGCTACTGTTAGCTGAGACTCTCACATTAGTCAGAAGACATCTCAAACATGGCAGGGAAGTAGGGGAGAGCACTATAATGGAGAAGAAAAGGAAGAGTGTTGGTAAGATAGAAACTTAAATGGCACATTGGACACCTCTAAATATAGGCCAATAAAATTAAATGGAGGGATAAGACCAAAGAAGACTGCAACTGCATTATTTCAAGAACACATCTCTAATGTGATAGGATGGGTTGCTTCTTCAGAGAGGTGGAAGAAGTATCTGGGAGGACTTGAATATGGTGAAGGTTTTGGATGTCCTTGCCCTTTATGGCAGGAACATTGGCAATCTGTCCCAGCAGCCAGGATAAATGTCTGTAGGAAAAAGCTCAAGAGCAGAAAGGGAAGAAAGCAGTGAGGAAGCAAGAGGTGGTATAAAGGAGATGCTGGAGAAGGCAGCTGTGTATTTCAAGTGAGGAGTTGTAGTGATTAAAGCAAAAATTGCCAGTCATGTTTAGCCAGGCCTTGTTACAAACATTAAAGCCAACAGAAAAATGTTCTGCTGGCACATACATGGACATAAACAGGAAAACAGGCAACAAGAGGCATGGAAGTGTAACTGCACAACAGATGCTCGCTGATCTCCTCTCTTTGGTGACCAGGGATAGAACCTGAGGGAATGGCATGAAGCTGAGACAGGGGAGGTTTAGGTTGGATATTAGGAAGAAGTTCTGTACTTAGAGGGTGGTCAGAACTGGAACAGGCTCTCCAGGGAAGGGGTCACAGCATCGAGCTGGGCTGAGGTCAAGAAGGGTCTGAATGATACCCTCAGTGCCATGCTCTGACTTGGCTGGCCCTGTGTGGAGCCAGGAATTGGACTTGATGGTCCTTATGGGTCCCTTCCAGCTCAGGATAGTCTGTGATTCTATGATTCAGTTGGGCAGTGCTGATGGGCTGGAAGAAGGAGGATGGTGGAAACAAGAGCAGAAACATGGCAGTGTTGGGCTGACCCTAAACTCCAAGAATTTCATATCCTCTGGCTGCTGCCACAGGACCTGCTGCCCCTCCTGAGTCCATGTGGCACCTCTGGGCAGTGACAGGCATTTAAGTTAATCCTTCTAGCCAGGAGCAGCATCCTATGACTGGTGAACACCAAGTTTAAAAGGGAGAGAGGAAAGGGAGGGAGCAAAGTGCTCTAATGTCTGACCTCAAAAGCATGTAAGATTTAAGATCAGATTTTGAAGAACAGGGTAATGGAGACAAATGGTATAACAAGCAGTATGGACTTATCAAAGTTAGCTCAGGAATATAATTGGCTTTATAGATGCAGAGAGTGCAGTAGAGCTCATCCATGCTGGCTTGAAGAAAGCATTTGATTAAATACCATCTGGGAGATTAGCTTGGATGGGGAGGGTGGAAACTAAATGAGCTGCAACCCGGATGTGCTGCTGGCTGAAGGGATGGAAACACATGCTGCTGCAAAGGTAAGGAGCAGGCCGGAGGGAAATTTTTAATAGAGTTCCTTAAGAAGGAGTCTGGACACCTGTATTTTTATTAATTTATTTGGCACATAAAATGCCTGAAAAAAATCAGTTGGAGACAAAATTTAGAGGCAGTTTCAATATAGAAGACAAGTATTCACACAAAAGGAGATGAAATGATCTTGGAGGTCTTTTCCAACCTTAATGATTCTGTAATTCTGTGAAATGAGCTTGGCTTGATCAGCCTGGAAAAACAGGCTACTGGAGCAGCTTCCTATAAAAGCACAGGGCATAAATAGATGGGAAGGAGGAAAGGTGTTTGACTGGCAAGGTAATGTTGGCAGAAGAATGAACTGGTGCAAACTATCATAAATAAGTACATGCTGGAGCATAGAAGAAAGTTTCTGATTATGTATTAAGAGGAATAGTGGGGAGAAACCTACTTGAGGGAGCTTGACCACTTTGGGCAAAGCACAGCATGCCTTTGCTCATGACCAAGGTAGTGACCTCAAAGACATTGATAGGTCCATTCTGACCCTTTACTCTTATAAAGGCAGGAGATGAAGGAGGCTGGTGCTGTCACCACAGCAGTTCTGCTGCCTGCAAGACATCTCCATCATCAATGTACTCCCACATGGAAATTGCATTGCTGTCCAGTTGTAGTCCAGCAACTCTGTTTGCATCTCCCCACATGCACAAAAATAGGGAGAAGGATTAAAATCTCCATTCCTGGAGACCACATATCTTTCCTCCTCTGCTTCAGAAGGCACAGCAGCCCCAGAAAAACGTGCACAGACAGCAGAAATGCATTGGCCACAGTGCAGTAAGCTGGAGATGAGATGCATATGAGGTTATAAAGCTGTTTGCAGTGGAACTGAGAGAATTCCAGCATGTTTTTGGTGTAAATGAACAGGAATGGGCTGAGAAAGCACAAACACGGTGGAAAACTCTCCCCAAACTTACTGAGGATAGAGAAAATTATTGGAAAAACCTGGTGGAAATAGGATCTGTTTGGCTTGAAGACTTGGAGGTGTGAATTACATTTCCTGCAAAGTAGCTTGTGATTTGTGAGCAGTAACAGGTGGGACACATCCTGGGAAACTCATGGGTCCTGTGGTGGCTGGGCACTGCACCACGGTGCACACTGTGCGTGACTCCCTCTGCCAGAGCCAGCCCTGCAAGTACCTGCTCCTCAGGCTTCTTCTGAGGACTCTCATCAAGCACAAGGCATGTTGAACTATCTCATGTCCCTCAGGGGTCTCAGAGCTGGATTCCAGGCACCAGGGTCCAAAGCTTCAGTCATGCTTGAAGCCCCTTCCCTGGCAAGCCTGGCCAGCTCTTCCCTGCTTCATCTGTTCCCCTGGCTCTTGGCAAGTGGCTTTGCCTGATGCCAGTGAGCCAAGAGCTGCTCAGGAGAGTCCAAGTCTACACAACGTCATGCCCAATTTCTCCTTTTGACTGGAAAGAAGTTGCTTCCCTCTTCTGGGCAATGAGGTCTTCCTAGAGGGCAGTGCCTTCTGGGTGTGTGACTACTATTTGGGGGTGACTTAACCCCCAGGATCAGCCAAGAGTCCCTTTTTCTCTCTTCAGTGGGAATAAGAAAGCAAAGTTACAAGAAGTCTGTGGAGGAGCCAGTAGCCAACCCCAGCTCTCAAGAGAACTACACAAATGCTTCATCTGCAAGACTCTCCTTCCTTGGGAAAAAAAGAAAAAAAAAAAAACAAAAACAAAAACACCCCCAAAAAACCCCACTCACAAGCATCAGTAACATTCATTACCCTGTCTTGCTGAAAGCCATGGAACCTAATCAAAATTCTACTTCTCATGCCATAAACTGGGCAGGGATGTATTAAGCAAGTGAAACGTCTACAGACTCTATTCGGATGTGCTGACACATACCTCTGTCAGGTATAATTAAGGCTCCCATTCCTCTTCTTTCCTACCTCTAGTTCTATATATTAAGTTCCATTCTAATTTAATTACCCTTATTGCAGCATTTCTTTATTCAAAACAAATAGCTCCTAGGAATGGTCCTTTCAGGGGAATATAGCGGGCTCTATATTTTTTTTGGCACTGGTAATTGGCATTTGCAGTAAGCACAGGGAAAACCCAATTCCCAGTGCCTTGAGGAAGATAATGAAGTTTGTGCAGTTCTGAGAAATTAAAAGGAAACTGGAGGTTTAAAACCACTTTTACAAAAAGAAAACAGGAAACTTGTGCTAGTTTTTTGTTACAGGCAGCATACAGGAGGCTCAGAGACAAGCCAAATCCTTGTAAAGTAATTCATTCCCCCTGTTAATGTTATTTATGCACCACACAGCAGGATCTGAAGGCTCCATGCAAGCCTGGGACCAGACCCCCATGTTCTAGTACCATCCAAATAGGTTACAGCAACTCATCCACATCACCTACAATCCACGACAGGAACTTGATGAAAATTTCCCTTGGGACCAATTTTTCCAACAGAAATTGAAATATCTGCAAAATCATCTGCTTTCACCCAGCTCTGACTATTTCAGATGAGCAAAGGTGCCCAGACAGCTTGTGCCCCGAGCCCAGGTCCCTGTGGATACCTGGCCTCCAGCTGCCAGGGGGTGCTCTCTGGTTTGGATTTAAGGGCTCTGTGTTCCCCTGGAGATCCTGAACATGTTTTTTGTGCAAGAATGGTGTCGCATGGCTCTAAAATCTGTTAGACCTGCTGCAGCCTACAAGGAGTCTTTCCATATACATCCAAAAACTCTGATGTACAGAGCTCCTGGCTACCTACTGCACATAGATATTTATTTCTGCTAAGGAAAACCTTTTTCTTGCCAGGGTGGCCTGCCACAGAGTATGTCCCCTTTGCTAAAGGAAGCTGAAGTACAGAGCAAGTGAAGCAGGAGTTTCTAGAAGGGTACACAAAAGAAATGTGCCTGAAGCATGCCAGAAGTAACTAAGTGATGATTACAGAAATGGTAACAAAAACAAGAAACATCATCTAACTGAAAGGTCAAGCTTGCTTTTTTTTTTCTGTAGAACAAAAAAATTTTTGCAGATTCTGTATGTGCCATTGAATTTTGATCTAAAGAGGTACCTGGAAAAGATAAGCAAACTAGCAGAAAAACAGCTGAAGGACAGTGTCCTCTGGAGACCCAAGCCCAAGTACCTTTTGTTCTCAATCTTCAGTTTTAGAGTGCCTAAGTATTTTGACTGTTTACTTTTTACACATCCATGCAGCCTATTTGTTCAAAATTTATGTTTACCACTTCTTGCCAAGCAACTTCTTTTAAGAGCTTTTAGTTTAGCATCCAAAACTTAAGGCACACAGATCTCAGTGGCTTTTGGAAATTGAATATCTTGTATAGTTAAAGAAAAAAATGTCCCACAAAGTCCATTCCCACATCTTTTTCAAAAGCAGGTGTGGTGAATGCTCTGTTTTGGCACAACTTTTCAATGGCTTTGATGCTTTGTGTTAACCAAAGAGGCTGGGTAAGACAGCTGATGCCAGAGTCTTTGGTGCATGTTCTATATGGGCCATTTGGGGTTCAGATTGGATTCCACAAATCATAGAACCATAGAATCATAGAATTATCAATGTTGGAAAAGACCTTCAAGATCATCAAGTTTAACTGTTAGCCCTATACCACTGAACCACTAAGCCATCTCCCAAAGCACTTCATCTACCCATTTTTTCAACATCCTGAGGGATGGCAACACCACCGCCTCCCTGGGCAGCCTGTTCCAATACTTCACCGCTCCTTTGGTGAAGAAATTTTTCCTAATATCCAATCTGAACCTCTCTTGTTGCAACTTGAGACCATTTCCTCTTGTCCTATTGCTAGCCATCAGGGAGAAGAGGCCAACACCCACCTCACTACAACATCCTTTCAGGTAGCTGTAGAGAGTGATACGGTCTCCCTCAACCTCCTCTTCTCCAGGCTGAACAGTCCCAGCTCCCTCAGCCTCTCCTCATAAGACCTGTTCTCCAGACCCTTAATCAGTCTAGTTGCCCTTCTCTGCACCCTCTTCAGCGCCTCAGTATCTTTCCTATACTGTGACACCCAAAAATGCACGTGGTACTTGAGATGTGGCCTCACCAAGAGTGAATAGAGTGGCAAGATCACTTCCCTGGACCTGCTGGTCACACTGTTCCTGACACAGGCCAGGATGCTGTTGGCCACCACGGCCACCTGGCTGCACCATTGGCTCATGTCTTCCAGAGAGACAACCATAGCCGAGATCCCCAGTTTGGCTGGTTTTACCTGGCAAAATATCTGCAAAGAACAACAACCCATCGAGGGAGTAGCAAAAAATCATTCCTTAAGCTCTGCTGCCCAAGTGTTGTTGAATTTCCCCCCAGGTTAGCATCACCTGGCCATGAACTTCATCAGCACACTGCTGAGCTGTATTGCTGGCTTTTAGAGCACGGTAACACAACCAGCTATTGATATTTCCTTGAATATTGTGCAACCTCTCGACAATGTAGTCTATCATGAGAGTGAAAGCAGGTAATTTCAGGGGAGCACATTGAATTCCTGTATTGAGCTTCCTTTCTGGTTGAGCCCACTTGCCATTTCCATTGTATCACCGCCTGCTCTTTGAATTGCCAGTTACGAATTGCTCTGTGTACAACTTACTCTTGTGTAAAAGGCTTCAACAATAGTGATACACAGTCAAATGCACATAATTGCTTTTACAAAAGGAAAAGAAATCACATCAAGGAACATAAACCTCAGTCTCCATGTACTGCAGTTTGAAATAGATTATACCCTATGGCTGATAATGTGCTTCAGTTATAATCATTATGAGGCTGCTAAATAAGAAGCCAATTATTGTTCTAACAAGGCATTCATTAGTAATCTGGACAGAGATCTTATAGATGGTATATAGCAATTGAAGTGGCAAAGAAAAGCAGGAAAGTGATGGGATGAAGGTGCAGGTCTAGTAAGTAGAGCTGCAGATATTTTCAAAGACCTGGCTTTAATTAGGAAGAACAGCAACCCACCAGCGACACAGCCACCATCTCACTGGTTTTCCAATGAGTGCTGTGCTTTCCTAAGCCTTTACCAGGGCAGAAAAACACACAGCTCAGTTCTAGAAGAGCCACTGCTACAACCAGCATGACCGGCTGTGGCTCTGCCCTCCAGTCCAGGCACACTCAAGCTGATGGTACTGATGCAAGCATAGCATAAGGTGCCAGGTAGTGCCAGGAAATCAGTGCCTTATGTATATAGGACAGGCCATCTGAGAATCCTTTAAGCTAAGCAGCGCTGGCATTTGTTCAGGTAACGCCAGGCAAGGTATAAACTTCCTGAGCACAAAGCAGTGCCTGAATGGAAAAGGAGACGTAGCCCGGTGGAACTACCTGGTGGGCACCACATAGAATCATAGAATCTCCTGGGATGGAAGAGACCCTTCAGATCATTGAGTCCAACCACAGTCTAACCCTGACTAGTCCACCTCTAGATCATGTCCTTCAGCACTTCATCTACACACCTTTTAAATCCCTCCAGGGATGGTGACTCCAGCACCTCCCTGGGCAGCCTGTTCCAATGCCTGACAACTCCTTCAGTAAAGAAATTCTTCCTGATATCTAACCTAAATCTCCCCTGGTGCAATTTCAAGCCATTCCCTCTCTTCCTATCCTTGTCAGCCAAGAGAAGAGACCAACCCCAACGTCTCTGCAACCACCTTGCAGGCAGCTGTAGAGTGTGCTAAGGTCTCCCCTCAGCCTCCTTTTCTCAAGACTAAAAAGCCCCAGCTCCCTCAGCCGTTCCTCACAGGACTTGTGCTCCAGACCCTTCACCAGCTTTGTCACCCTCCCCTGGATGCTCTCCATCATCTCAATGTCCTGCCCAAAACAGGACACAGTACTCAAGGTGCAGCCTCACCAGAGCTGAGTTCAGCTGATTAAATGATTGGTTCCCACTGCTAAGAGATTTCAAGCTGATTCTAGGAACACCAGGTCCATAAAACATCCTATAAACTAATTGCAAGCTCCTACCCTCAGGGTCTGGGTACCACCATCACTGAGCAAGACCCAGGTGAAGGTGGCAGCCAGTTTGGTGGGACATGCTCTCAGGATGGATGCATACAGGGAGCTTGATGGAAGCAATTCTCTCATTAGGACTTTTTTCTGTTGCCAGGAGCATAAGGTCCTAATGCCCCAGGCTGGGAGCATAAAGTTTGTCCTTGGGAGCTCTGTGGGAGAGAAATCCTCTCTCTGGGGATGGCTGTGTCAAACCAGTTGTTTTACCTACCTAATGGGTTAAGCCACAACAATTCCCTCATCCAGCCCAAAGCAGCATGGTGCAGCACTGCTTCTAACGTACTTCTTTGACCCACCAGCATTCAGAGAGCAATGGAGAAACAAAATGAAGTGGGTGTGCTAAATCTGTTCTCCCAGCCCTTTTTTTTTTATGGTTTTCCTAGGTTAACCCTGCCCTCTTCTCTACCAGTAAAGGTTCAGGGGGCTGCAGGAGGTGGGAATTCCCATAGAAGTGGGAATGACTGTGATTAACTACTGTTGCATGCAACCCATGCTCCTTTCTTCTGGTTTCAGCTCCTCAGGAAAAGCTTGGTAGGGCACGGGAAGGTGCTGAGGGTGGAAGCCTAGAGATGCAGCACAGAGGGTGCTCTGCTGGGCTCTGGTACAACCTTGAGCCCACCTACGCCTCAGTTTCCCCACAGGCATGACCCAGAGCTCAGCACCCTCCTTCCCAGTCCTCTCAGGCCAGATTTGATATTTGAAGCGTTGCCTGGGAGAGGAGATGAAGGGTTCCACATCAGCGCAGAGTAAATCGTTATTAAATGAGAGCTAATGAGTGATCACATGAATCCCAAACTGGAGCAATTAGCCACTCTGCTGCTGCCAGAGGGTATTTTCCCTGCTGCCACAGTTGCCTCTGGGTGGCTGATTTTTAAATTACTCTTTCCACATCTCTTCAAGACATTGCCTTGGGAGCCAATCAAGCCTTTTTATTTTCCAAGTATGCCTAAGTGCTCATTAACATCCAAGAGCCGTGCTCCTGCCGCAGCTCAGGTGGGGCTGACCCCTTGCTCTGGATGCAGTTTTTCCCTGTTGAAAGAGCTGATTTGCTTGAAGGAAAGATAAATGCCAAGTGACTACAAAGCATCTTTGCATGCACAGACACCCACCCAGGAAGAGCTACAGCACACCCCACGCCGTAGGTGCATGAGCAACCGTTGGCTACCAAGATTTCCACAGATATCCTGCCTACGTGCTGGGGCAGGAGTCAGCATCTCTGGCCAGGTTGCTATTATTACCCCTGGGTGCTGATGTGAGACAGGCAAGGGAGTCTCCAAACTATCTCGAGAGGCAGAAACAGGGTCCCTGGGTTTGGGCAGCAAGGTGGGCTCACACAGCTACCAGCAATGACTGCTTCAAAATACTAACAAAAAACAAGCAAGGACTGTGGCTTGGCAGGAGATGGGCTTGAAAAAGTCACAGAGTTAAAAACATCATTGTGAATGCTCAAAGAAACAAGCCCATTTTCATCAGGTTTTTGCAGGAGTGGGTATTTCTGTACCCAGGGACTGAGGAGGGGCACAAATCAGTCACCTATGCTAGCAGCTCTAGGCCTTTTGCCTGAATATCTGTATTTCATCCACTTTGGGTCCACTTTGGGAGTCTAAGAGCTCAGTGCATGTCCCAGCTGGCACGTGAGCTCAGCACAAGAGGTTTGGGCATCTGTCCTTTGTTGCAAACCTGGCAAATGGCAGCTGGAGGATAGAAAATGTTCTTCGCTGCTTTGCCCCTCCTGAAGGTATGGCTCATAAACCTCTTTATGGCTCATATAATTATTTCACTCACCCATAATTAATGACCTTTTGCTCCTTGTAAACTGGGTGAGGTGGCATCTATCATCCACAGCAGTGTGCCCATGGCTCAGGTCTGTGGCTCTGCAGAGCTGCTGCTCCGGCAGGGAGGGGGTGTGAGCAGCTCCTGCCAGCAAACCGAGCACCACTGATGGGATCTCAGCCACCAACCAGTGGTAACCATCCCACTTCAGCCCATTTTTCTTGATGGACTGTGCCTTTTTAAGCACTTACCTCAGACTCACCATCAGCATAACTGCTGAGACCTTGCTATGCTTAGAGATCTCCTGGGACAGAGGATTTGGGAGGGGAGACAAGAGCAGAATTTGAGTGAGTGATGCTGGAGCTGTAGTAAGCCCTGACAATTTTTTTTTCAGGTTATAGCTAGTTCAGCTGGGCACATCCTGCTATGTTTGTATTTCATCAGCACAAAAAAGTGACTTCATTGCCATGGAGACAGCTATGATTTGCATCTTAATTAAGCAATGACAGATGCCCTACTGATAAAGGCAATCTTTAGCTATGGATCCCCATTGACTTCAAGTTCCAGCATTCCCATTCATTATTAGGTGCTTCTGAAACCAAAATTTTATCAGGTGATTGGCAGGGAGTCACATCTTAATGTTTTTTGCTGTGCTGATGGTCTGACGTGAATGAAGATTTCTCACTGGTGAGACGGTCAAATACGCTGGGCTGACGCAGCGTGGGACTGACTGGTTCTACATGGCACAAACACCCCAGGCAGGGGAATTTGGGAGGCCACAAAGTGATCAGCAAGAGATTGGGCATGTGCATTGTGCTGACAGTGCAACCCCAAGCTGCCCAAAATGTCTCCCAAGGCTGGGGAGCCAGGGACTCACAGGGCAGGCAATGTTCACAAGGGATTTCCAGCCCTGGCAGCTCTTGCCCAGTTGTTGGACATTGAACTCTTCCTTCTACCTGCTTGGTGACAAAAGAACATTGCAGGAAGGATGTTTTCCTGCTGCCTGTGCACATGGCAGCAAGCAGGCTGCAAGGAGTTAGTTGCAAGGGTGCTGGGATCAAACAGGGGACAAGGAGCAGGTCAGGCCATCGTGCAAGGAGAAGGGGAATGACAAGGAATGAAACGGAGTTAACCAAGGTACTGTGCAGGTCCTGGGCATTTGGCACAGCCTGTGTGGTCACCCAGTGCCTGTGCCCAGTGCAAACTGCTCTCAGGTTCAGAAATGCATCCACAGCCTTCTCATCTGTGTCTCAGAGTTTCGCTGCCATTAGTGGACCCAACACCATAGCACGTACCAGCTTCAGCAGCTGTATTGCCCTCTCACCATGCGTAGGGCACTGGGGCAGAGAGACACATGTTACAATTGCCAGCAGAACCCACTAAGTTGGGGTCCCCAAGGACTAAGGATGGCAAATAAAGCAGGCCTGGCCAAAAAATCATCTGAGACTGTTCCTGTTCGATTACTAGTCCCAGAGGGTGCATGGTTCAGGCACTAAACCAGACAGATCAGATCCTTAGAAATGAGGCTTCTGGTTGGATATTAGGGGGGAAAAATCACTAGAAGGATTATCAAGTATTGTAACAGGCTGCCCAGGGACATGGTTGAGTTACCATTCCTTGGAAGTATTTCAAAGGTGTGCAGGTGTGGTGGTCAGGGACATGGTTTAGTGGTGGACTTGGCAGTGTTAGGTTGATGGTTGGACTTGATAATCTTAAAGGTCTTTTCCAACCAAAATGATTCTGATTCTATAATAATCTCTTGGTGTATAGCATCACCTAAGGACTTAAGAACACGCAAACCTTCAAAATACCAGGTACCTTGGTCACAAGAAGGACAGACGTGGTGCTTGACCTTTAGGTAAGGATGAATTTCTCCTTGAGAGGTGTAAAGGAGGGAGTTGAATGAGCATCGGAGTTTCCAGACCCTGGAACCTTCTGGGTTTTGTCCCACAGTTGATTTGCTGGTCTAAAAGAAAGTGTGACCTAAAATCAAAGCTCTTCCCACTTCAGTGGACTACATTCACATCTCATTCACATTCATTGTCACATGAATCTGCTGACACTGGATATGGTCTGAGCTCACATTGCAATCTCCCCTTGGCAAAGGCCCCTCCTTGCCTGGTCACCCATTTTCCCTAAATTCAGACAAAATCATTTATCTTTGCAGCTTCTTCTCACCTCCTCCAGAATTTGCCGAAACCAGGACAGAAGATCAGGGGGAATGCTGAACGGGAGGGTATGCAGGCAGCTGACCGATGCCTCCACACATTACAGGAAGCCCATATAGATCAGGTATCACACACTTTTTGTGGGATATCACTCCAAAGGATTATGCTTCTTCAGGCATATTCTGGGTGCAGTGCTCCATCCTACAAAAGACGATCATTCCTTCATCAGAGGCATGGATTAGGCCAAGCAGATAACAGACCTGGGAAGGGACATAACTGCAGCTGATAACAGAAAAACTCCATTTACCCACAGAGCTGCTTCACCCCGGCGTTATCTCTGCCTTCATGGCAGAAAGTAGAGAGGATGCTTCTCCTTCTGCCAAGTAAAAGCAGAGTTAGCAGTCAGGTCAGGTGCCTCCCAGGAGGATCGTTTAGCCCCCCGCGCTCCTCCGAGCTTTATGGCATGCTGAGCATCTCCTGCATTTGAAGGGCAGTAGATCTGTGCCCGAGTACACCAAAAAGTTAATTGGAAAGAGCAGCCATGAAAAAGGCCTGACCTTTTCCTGAATCACAGCCCAACGCTGAGTAGCAGAGGTCATCCAATTAACCGGGAAAATGATGCTGGAAGAGAACTTTCCGTCTTGAAAGAGTGATGTTGAGACTTGTTAGTGGGATCCCATCACAGCATGCTCAGTTTCAAGGCGAGATGGTCTTCACACTGAGAAAGCAGACAGTCTGGCCCTCGGACATGGATGTTCATCACAAACACTGAGATGACCCCTTGAGCTCCAACAGCATTGCCAGAGATTGGACACAGTCCCCACAGCCTGCTAAAATGATGCTACTGGTTCCTGAGGCCTTTGCTGTCAGTAAAGTTGAACTTCGTTCCAAAGGAAAGAGGCAGGTAGGATGAAGTTTTTAGACCTAGCTATTGCCTGTACTAACAGGAAAGAGAGACCATTTCTGCATCTCATACTATTAATGTATCCAAGTCCTAAGAGGTTTCAGCTCTCCATGGGCTCCATTCAATTTAAAAATTGAAGTGTCCTCCTTTGACACTTCTTAAAACATTCCCAAGGCTATTCTCCAGGCTCCAGCAGATCGAATCAACAGGAGTCCTTCAGGCTGCTTTAGTGGAGCATATCACTGGTTAATGAAGATGTTCCTCAGCTATTTTCCAATGAAGGAAAGCAAACCATCACAGCTCAGTATCATGGGATATCAGCTAACAGCGTAACTGGCTTATGCAGATAAACTCAACCCCTCTGTGCTTCAAAATGCTGAGAAATCTTCTTAAACTTGAACAAGGTGCTGTCAGTAGTTTTACAAAGTTTATATTAAAAGCCAGTTTAATCAGCACACTGACCCTTCCTCCACTTTGACTTTCTGTATATAGTAAAAACATTTATGAACTGAACCCTGGGATTGTCTGTCTTTGGGTGTGATGACATGTTCTGTACTCAGACCATTCTCCATGCTGCACTGGCCAGACAGTTTTGAAAAACTGTGAGAAGTGCAAGGGAAAACCACAGTTTGGCATTCTCACCTTCTACAAACCCACACAAGTGACAAAACAACAGCTAATACAAGAAAATCAGTCAGGATGGATCTAATTCTTTGAATCAGAACAGCGTTTCACTTAGTCAGAGGTTCAGAAGAAAGCAGTCAGGGAATGCATTAAGTCAAACTGGTGAATGGAGTGGGTAACATCATTGGTTTTCCCCACCAGTCATTACCAGTCACCCTGGTCATACAAAAAACAAGAAACCTGGTGTGAGATCCTCCCCAATTCACTAGTTGGAAAAGACCTTTAAGATTGTCGAGTCCAACCATTCCTGTCCTCTACTAAACCCTATCCCTAAGTACCCCATCTACCAGGACATATGGACTCAATGATCTTAAAGGTCTTTTCCAACCTAGTCATTCTGAGGTTCTGTGATCCTGTGATTGGTGCTGACTGGTGGCACTAAGCGGAGCACCTGAAAAAGTGGGTAGGAAAAAGAAGAGAAGTGTTCTCTGCTCTAAGAAATGGAAACAAATGCTGACAAGTAAACGGATGGCTGTTCTGGGGACCATGGGAAAACCAAGCAGCTGGAAGCTCAGCTTTTAAAGAATGGAAGCATAATTCAGAAAATACTTCTTAGAATGCTTTTTCCAAAGAGGTCTGCTATTCCCTCACCAATTTTGTTTATTGTGGCATAAAGAGAACAACCAATACGTGTAGAAATAAAAAACAAACAGGGATTACCAGAGCAATACATTAGACACAGGCCAGATTTACTACAGCACCTGTTTAGCAAGCTTGAAATCAGTTGTTTGGTTTTTTTAAAATCTAATTTTCTCATTTTTTAAATAGGTCATTGATTACAGTTATTTGCTTTGAGAAGAAACATAAGCAGGTGTTACCAAGAGATTTACTCCCTTTGGCAAGAATTACACCCATTTCTCTAACCGAAATGTCTGAGCTCTGTGTGATGGGGGGGAGGGTCTGTCTCCCAGTTTAAACTAGGAGAGATATGTGTAAATAAATGCTGTAATTAAAACTGACATTTTTTGCTTGACTGCTAACAGTGACCACCAGGATGAAAAATGACATTAGTTCCACCAGCGGCAGAGACACCGCTCGCTGTAAGAGATTATAGGGGGGAGCATTACAGCGGTAATGAACTGACTTACAAGCTCTCTCCCAGGGATGCTGGACTGCTCCTGTGATCCACGGTGCCATTTCCAGCACGATGACTGGCACTGGCACTGATGGAGAGGAGAGATGCCAGGTTTCATGAGAGCTGTTATTTGCAAATATACTACATGGCTGAGATGCAGTGAGAAAAACTCTGTACTGGGTGAAGGCACAGTGCTGAGAGCTTCAAGGCGTAAGAGTAAAGCGTGCTGTGACAGTGAGTGGGTGGTGAGTAGAGCCAGTTGCTTTGGAGGGGACTTACAGAGCAGTGGTTCAGATACTGGGCTGGCATAGAAACTCCACCACCAAATATTCTCAAGGCTGCGTTCTTGTTCTGCATCTTCTCTGTTTGTTGTAGACCTAGAGACAGGCCAACTGCAAAAAACATTGGAGGCTGTGGTTGGGTTACATACTCAGATGTGCCAGGAGTATCTTTCAGTGCTCATGTGGCAACAGAAATTCCCAAGGGCTGTGCAGACTTCACCCAGGTCAGGTTTCTGTGGCCAAGGGGGTGATGTGGCACTGGAGAGGAGCACCATGGATGAGGAGCTCTGGAGATTTGGAAAATTCAAGGAGGTGATACCAAGATGTGACAACTGCTCTGGGTACTGGGGACACTGACACAGAGTTCTTGACCCATTGGTCCACTCTCACCTCTGGGGAGGGGTCCTGCTGGGAGGCAGGGTGACACCTCTGCTGACCGTGTTACCCTGTGTGCTGTTCTGGTGCATCCCCAGACATGGTGCTCAGTAACCTCTTTCTGTGTCCCAACCAGGGAGCCTGAGACACCATCTTTGGCAGCCACACTGGTGCTCATTTGCAGGGGAATTAAAAAAAAAAGATGTAGCAGTTTCACAATGCCATGACATCAATCAGTACTCATAAGCAGCTTCCTGAAATTATCACATATGGCAGCTATGCTGCCTCTTGCCAGTTATTAGACATCAACGTTTAAGATGTGGCTGATTCAGCATCTCTGGCTTTATGCTTCCTTTTTTTTTTTGCTCTTGTTGCCTCTTGAAGTGGAAATCTAGCTAATTTATTCTGGCCAACACAGCAGCTTTAAGAGCTTGGGTGTGAGTGTTGCATTTGTGTCTGAAAGGAGGCTCAGGTGGCCCCAGTCCAATACCACCTATTGAACAACCAGGTCAATAATACCTTTTCTCAACTTTTGCATGAAATCTGTGAGTGCTACCTGTCACTTGATATATAATTACATGCTTTTCCTTTCCCCTGAAATGAAACACAGTTTAATTTACACTTGCATATGGTCAGCTCTATGAATTGTACCCAAGGAACTGGTGTGGGCCACCCCACGGGAAGCAAAACAGCACGGATGAAGTCAGCACCAGCCCATAGCTTGTACCAATCACACTTTATTATCTTTAAAAAATAAGGTAGAAGTGTCCTAAAATAAACGCTCAGCACAAGATTGACCAGAACAACTTTAATTAAAGACATGAGGCTGTTTATGTTGGCTTTTGCTTTTCTAATTTAGGTTTAATTTTCATGCTTGAGAGTAACCAAGCAAACCAAAACTCATGTGGCTCAGTGGAAACTCATGCTGCTAATGAAACCATCTCTCACTCTGTGCAGTAAAATCACAAAGGAGATGACTAGGAAACAGCAATCCAGGTGCTGATGCTTTTTGAAATGCTGAAGGTTTGTTGACGTGATCCTTGATCCACCATGGTGCTCTCCTGTCCAGGCATGACATCTTAGTGGAGAAGGTGGAAGCTGATCCAGAACAAGCGAATCAATGTGTCCCCAGCTCCCATGTGATCCCCAGAGATTTCCCATGGCCTCCTGCCCACTCTCTACACACCCAGCAGTGAAGGTGGCATCTACCATTGTGCACCCAAATGGAGTGCTAGGCACTGAAGGGGGTCTAGAACCTCCATTTAGTGTTTCAGGTTTGTATTTGAGCTAATTAACCCCCCCCCTCCCCCCCCCCAAAGTGCTTGTGAATGATTTGTGGTGGTACTGGCTGAGAATTGTCTCCACATTACAGAAAAATGGATTCATCCCTCTAAACAAACCATCTCCTCCTGCACCAGTAGGTTCCTCTTTCATTTGGAAAGGACATGCAGTCCAGAAGCATCCATGGGAACATGACATTTGGAAAACAGGAAACCACTTCTGGCAGCATAACTGTGTCTGGAAAGACTGAAAAATACCAGAGACATTTAAAACTTCCAGAAAGGTTTTAAACCACCACAGGTCAGGTTGATACAGCCAGAAGCACAGCCCACAGTGGAAATTCCAGTCACCAGCAGCATATGTGGGATATCCCATTGCTTCCACTGCCCATGCTGCAGCAGGCTGACACCTCTGGTGACTACAGACACAGGGAGAGATCTTAATCAAAAACTGTTTTCCAAACAGTTTTTCTCTTCTGTCTGAGATCACACACGGTACAGCACACCAACGGGAGTCCCTGTACCCATCTGTGTGCCAAGGTGAGCATCAAAGTCCAACGTGAGATGAAGGGAGCAGAATTCCCCAGCCACCTAGTTGAACTTGCAGACTGCATCCCACCCATCCTTACCATACCACTCTGAGACAACTCAGGCTGCACGATAAAAATGAAAAGCCCCAGAGGAATCCTGCCTGCAGAGACAAAAAAGCAAAGGAAAAAATGCATCAGGGAGCATTTCCCTAGGTAACCAGTTCTTTTAAGATAAACTCAGTATGAGCAAAACTGGATCAAGACAGAAATGATCTGGTGAGCTTGTCAGGAACCAGCCAGCAGAGCGTAGATAGCTGATGTTTGGAAGTCCTAGATGTGCAAACATGGACAGTCTAGTCCTGTTGGCTCAGCTTTGAATATTATAATGTTTTAACTATCTGAGGTGTCTTGAAAAATGGCTAAAATGCTAGAACTGGGGCTGGATAAGGGCCAAACTCTCCCATTTCCTTATACAATTTCTTGTATTTTTCTGGCAGGACCAACAGCTTGGGTCCCTTGAATGATGGAAGACAGTCCCTTTTAGGCATTGTCCTTTTTCTTTCTTTCTGATCACTCTGTCACTGTTCACCCCAAACCAGCAGAAGGTACATCATGGAAGAGAGATGGACAAAGCCCTCTTTTGGATCCACACTCTCCCTGCATCCCGTCTCAGCTCACCATCCCATGGGAGACTGCTCTGCCTGGGTTTGTCCATTACCTGCCAAGACACCCTGAGCTCTCTGGATCAGGGAGTGCTGAGGGCATGGAAGCTCAGGCTCTTGCTAACAAGGTCAGTGAGTGGCAGCTTCTGTAATCCAGCAGACCCAGTCAAAACACATCGAGGGGTGCTCCTCACCTTCCAACATGTGGCTTTGGCCCCTGTATGCTTCCTTTCCACCTTGCAGGAGAGGAGGAGTCTGACCCCCCCTTTGCTAGGACTGGAGATAGTCCCCACTCACAGATAACGGCTTTTGTGATCGATTATACATTCATGATGGCATTTAATCAACTCCAGCAGCTGTTTATTCCTACGTATCTTGCACAGCATTAGAAACTCTGCCTTAATCCCTCCTGTGAACTGAGGCTTGCCACTGTCATGCTCCTCAGGGTTCCTCCAGGTGCCTGCACTGCCGACAATGCATTTGTCTGCTCCATCTCCAGTTGGACAGCGGGTGCAAAAGGGTGATGGCAACTGGGAGAGGAGATATCTTAAAGGTCAAATGGCAAAACTACATGTATAGACGTGGGATTGAACAGTGAGGCAGCCGGTTCCCTGTGCAGCGTCTGTGCACTTGCAGGGTGGGGTAGAAGGAGGAGAAATTCTCATAAATGAATGAAATGTGAGACATCCAAAAGCATTTAGTGGGAGAAAAGGAACATAACTGTGCAAAAATGGGAGAGGTGTTGGAGCTGGAGTAGCTGGGCAAAGGCCATGTATTTCAGGAGAGCACAGGTGCTTTGCAGCTGCTGCAAAGAGAGCCCAATCATGTCTCTCCATGGCACTCTTCTCCATCTCTGACACATCTGAGAGCCTCCATAGGAATACAACAATTTTACTCCGGAAATAAAATTGTGGGTTCAGAAATGAAAAACCCCCATGTCTGGACAGCAGCTCTGTCCTGCCCCAAACGCTGCTGCATTTCTTGCCCACCCTCCACCAACACTGGTATATGGGGTAGGGTTCAGGTGTCCCATGGAAGCACCCAGACTCAAGATACCCCTCTCTAAGCCAGCCTCCCTTATGTTCTGCAGAGAGATGAGCCACCACCACAGCCTGGGATGGTGTCCGAGTGCTCACACAAGTCTCTCTGGAAGTACAGGGAAATGAGAGTCGCTGTCTGAGATTACCAAGTCTCTGACTAGTCCTCCAGGTCCTCTCAGAAATTTCTTCTGGTCCACCAGGAGACAGGAGCCTCACCAAGAAGAGGTGGGATCACCCCACAAGGACCCTCTCACAAATGAGATGGGAATCCAGCTTGCAAAGCCACAGCCACTGTGCTTCCCTTTCCTTTTTCAGCTGCTTCTTCCTCTTACCTCCTTCAGCTGCTCTTAAGTCTTAGTCTGGCCATGCTGTAAGTGTGGGGAGAAAATCTTCAGCAGGCAAGTGAGGCATTTAATCATTTTTTTCACTTTCCCCCTCCAAAACTACACCTCCCTTGCAAGCCAAAGTGAACAGCACGGCAGACGCTACCTGCAATTTCGGTTTCAAGCAGAAGCAGTGATAAGAACCAGGAGAGAATAAGCAAATAAAACTTGATTTGATCAAATACCTGGAAGTGATGCGTGCGCTTTCTGAGAGCAGCTCTCACCATATCTGCATGAAGGACAGCGTCCCTGCCTGCATAATGCAGCCCGTGTGCGCACGAGCTAAGCCTCTTACTTCGAGTGATAAAGCTTGATTAATAAATCGTTTCAGACCAAATGGTTGGTAAGCACTTAAACATTATAGTATTTATCAGCTGGGCTGCAAAAAATGGAATTAGAAATGAGCTTATCCAGTAAGATTAGTGCAAGTGACTCTCTCTGCGGCAGGAGGGAGGAGGAGGGCTTCCAGCACAAGAGCATAGCTGCATGGGAGGTGGGTGAATGTGACCTGTTGGAAAGGCTCATAAAGCCCTGGAGGAGACCAAAAACCTTGAACGAGCACAAACATCCCTCCTGAAACCCTGTAACACCTGGCTTGGGTGGTCACCTGGGTGAAACCTGGAGAATCAGAGAGATCACCTGGAGAATGGAAGGTTCTGGGGGACACCTTACAGCTGCCTTCCAGTAGCTGAAGAGGCTACGGGAAAGCTGGGGAGGGACTGTTTGCAAGACCATGTAATGATGGGATGAGAGGGAATGGCTATAAACTAGAAGAGGGTAGATTTAGACTAGATAGTGGCCAATGCCAGGGTAGATGGGGCTTTGAGCAACCTGTTCTAGTGGGAGGTGTCCTTGTCCATAGCCAGGGGGTTGGAACAAGATGATCTGTAAGGTCCCTTCCAGCTCGAACCATCCTGTGAAACAGGAGGTACACTAATACAGTGACTTTCATTTTTGAAAGAAGGCAAAAATGTGAAAAACAGATCACTGAAGGAGCTGCTTCATGTCTGAGCAACAGCTGCTGTTCCCTATCAACAAATGAGCAGGAACAATGAAGACGCAGCCAGGATATGCACCTCTGTCCTGGCATCTGGTTCCTGACGCTGACAAGCTTCTGTCTCCAAGGAAGGACTGAGAGGACAAACAGTCCTTTAGTAAGGTCCAAACCAAAAGGTTTAGGTTCATTTTCCTGTTGTAAGAAAGAGGAGGTTTATTGCTCTGATGTCACTAATGCTTTGAGTCCACAGGGCAAACTGGGAAACCTACGTCTACTGTACACAATAAAGGTGCTTGAGGGAATTTCAGACTGATAGAAAACAGGAAGGAAAGGCAGAAATGCAATGCTACATCCACATGAGTATGGCACAAGTGAGCAAGAGGGACTAATAAACTAGAGACTGGAAAACAAAACTTTATTAGATATGTAACATGGAGCAAGAAAAAGTCTTTATCAACGAAATAAAAAGGACTCAGTTTTCCTCATGCGATTTCTAACCTTAAAAGGCTGCACCTATAGTGCCTCTGGTTCTGTTGTGTTATTGAACCTGCAAGTCTATATGCTTATTTATTTCTCTTCCACCCCCTTTATTCCATAATCTTGTCTCTAAGGATGGACAAATATATGTAATCCACTTCTGAGTTTCACTTTCCTTTAAATGACAATGGACTGTGTCAGAAATACCTAATAAAGTAGAAAAAAGGGGTATTTAATTATTTTTTTTTAACTTTCTTCTGTCCACGTTCTGATTAACACTCGGCAGTCAAGCCACCAATGTTTGCAAAGACCTGGCTTGTGACCTTCCATTAAAAGGAAAATGCAAAAAGAGTATCTATCAGTTCATTGCAAGCACTTCCCGCTTTCCCAGGACAGGTGGCCACCTCTCCCCATGCCTCCATCCCACATCCTGTTGCCAGGGAGGATGAGGACAAGCAAGTCAGTCTGCATGCAGAGATCAGAGCCAGCTTTTGAGGAACAATCCGAAGTCACCCCACCTGGCCCCACAAGGACACCTCCCCAGGTGCTTGAGCCCCTCCTAGTCTTTGTGCAGCTTGGCAACAGGCAGCTGAGCCCAAACACTCTTCAAGAGTTGCATCCTTTCCTATGGATTCCTCTGTCCATGAAATAACTATTATCCATGCTGCCTGCACCAGGAGACAGTCCTTTAGATACGTGCCTGGATGTGGCCCTTCAGCCAAAGAGCAGACTGGATCCAGGGCAGCGTGTTTATCCACAACGGGGTGCTGAGCTGCACCACACCTCATGCTTTTCAGGGCTGTGCAGTAACACCCCATCGACCATCCAGGTCCAACAATCCCCAAAACTGTTTTGCAAATGCCTCCTACTCACTTCCCTTATCTCTTTAACAGTCTCACAATTATTTAATTTGGCTCCTTGGAGTTTCATTTTCATTTTAATTTCCCCAAGGTTCTCTTTTTTTTTTTTTCTTTACTGCTTCTATTTCAACATCTGCAATCAGCCCTAATTGAAGTTCTTTCTGGGCTGAGCTGTGAGATGTGGAGCTGGTGAACATCGGTCTAAATCATCCCTCTGCCTTTTTAATTCTGCACTTAAAGATGTTTTATTATTTGAAGAGATTGTCTGAAGGCAGAAATTGCTGTGACTTGACTGCAGCTTGGGCAGAGAGGCTTCTGGATGGCAGAGGGTGAAGCCTGAACACAAATACGTGTGTTGTGTGGCCACTGACCACAGGTTTACAAAGGGTAATGACATGTCCACGTGGCTGTTGGCATTAAGTTTTGTGAGATCACAGCTGCTCACCCCTGGTTGAACTCTCTGTGACAGAGCCTGAAAGAGAAAAAGAGGGATTATGACCCAAAACCCATGGCCAACGACCCAGGCCAGAAGTATCTCTTGAGCACCACGGGACAAACTCTCTAAAGTTTGGGGAATCTGAGACATTTTTGACTCAGGAAATTATTAAGCCCCCGAGAACTGAGAGATAATTCCAAAGCAAAATATCATCCGTTATCTTTGCAGCGTTGTTTCTAATTTAATTGTAATGGTGCTTATGAGAAATGTGACGCCTGTGTGTGTGCTTTATAATTGCAGCATATTCTATCTCCGAGGCTCCAATGTCATTTTGCAGAGGTCCTGTTGATTTCCTGTTGTATCTATTGCAATGCAACTTCAGCCTATTATTCGACAGATACTCTGGAAATTATATATTATGTTATAACTTCCCTCCTCAGACACGGGTTATGTGACAAGTCCTTGTTTATTAGCTCTGTCATAAAAGGAAACAGCTTTGTTTGCTGTGGCTGAGGCTGAATTATGATTCTGAAAGTATTTGAGTCTGTTATGGAGGTGTATAAGGAAGCATTATCCAATAAGATATCCCACATCACTGGACAAAAATGGAGCTGTTGAGGTGTTCTGACTTTGCACCATTCGTTGTCCCAGCAATATTGTTAGCTGTACTTAATTTGAGATTGCTGGATTAATTCACATTATTTTTTTCCTGTGGGTTGCCAGGCAATCTAAGATGTCTCCACTCTTCCAATTTCCTTCTGTCATGCTCTGAGAAGGAATGTCCTTTAGGATCTACCAGCACATTTTAAGATATTATTTATTACACTCTTCTGTTCCAGTAGAATCTCTTTCTGGACAAGAAAGCATTCTGATTTTAGTTTTCATCTCTCCATCTCTCCATCTCCTGGGCACACAGCAAGAATTTTAGTACAAGTTTTTTCAAGCACCAAAAGTGTTAATTAAAGACATTTGTAGATGTTTTTGGAGGCCCTTCCAATAACTAATCTATCTCCTAAGTTCAGGTGCTCTTCTAAACCCTGACTGCTGATCCCTCTCCTTACCTGTGCATACTTTACTAGTAAAGCTGTGGAAGAACAAAGCAACATGTAAGAAGCTCAGATCTGAGGTTTTTTGGCAGCCAGGTGTTCACCTTGAAATAAAATAGGAACAGATATTCTGTATCATCTGAAATGGTTGCTTTTCACTTCTCCCCCACAATACTCCTTGGTGCCAGCAGACTGGACAGCAGCTCTGCAGAAAGGTCCCAGATGTGCTGGTGGACTACAACTTAAAGAGGAGTTAGCAATATGTCCTTGCAGCAAGGAGGACCTCTTGCATACTGAGTTGCATTAGGAAGAGTGCAGTCAGCAGGTGCTGGCAGTGATCTTTTCCAAAACACTCACTGACATCTCTTGGGGCACTCAAGGCCCAGCCAAAAGAGAAGGTGAAGCCAAGTTCTCCTCAGAGGTGCACAGGAATAGGACACAAGCTGGAGTGTGTGAAATCCCAATTAGATGTAAGGAAAAAAAGGGTTCCTGATGAAGGTGTGAAGGCACCAAGAGGTACTAGGTCATCTCCACCCTTGGAGACAAGCAAAGCTTGACTGTACAAGGCAAGCTGCATCTAGGTGTGTCCTGGGACAAGATATCCTCCAGACACCTCTTCCAGCTGAAATCTCTCCATGAACCAGTGATCCCACACCTTCCCTGTCTTCCCTGACCAAACAGCAAACATGCACGAGTCACAAAACCAATATGCATAAAGCAACTGTTGTGAAGTCAACAGGGTTTCTCTTGTTTAAAAGAATCCAAACACCTCTTTGTACTGGAAATAAACCAAGGAGATGTTTTATGCCCATCAAAGACCAGAAAAAAACCCTCACAAACTCCATTTCTCACTGCTCTGTTCACACCAACATTTTAAGCTATTAGCGCCATAATTCATAAATAATGCTTTCTTATTTAGCAGCCTTATTAAACCCTGGAGACTGACTTAAGCTCCTAGTTTGTTACATTATTAAGCTTGTCATTCATTATTAGATCAGTCTGAGTTTATTGTAGCTCTGAGCTACAGACGATTAAATGCCAAAACTGGCATTTACATAATATTAAGACAGCACAAGCCAACAGAAAGTTGGAGGAGTCAAAGTTTAAACTGGCACTTCATCATTAATGCTCCTTGGGAAAAAAAAAAAAAGAAGCTGGCTAGCAAGAATTTCAGTGACAGACCCCTGTTCTTCATGGCCTTCCCCCATGAAAAAGGGACAGACCACAGCATCTACCTCTGTGGCATTGGACAAGGTTGTGTTTGTTGGCTGGGGGTACTCCAGGTCCTGGAAGAGGAGGCCACAGAGCAGCTGGGCTGTCTGAAGAGGAGCTGGAGCAGTTTCTGTCCTCTTGGCAGAAGCAGCTTCATCCCATTTTTCTTTGGGAGTTCACTGTTTGGCTCTTGTCTGATGCTGTTTCAGACCCCAAACTTCCAATATGAAACAAACCATGGCAACTGAGCCAAATTACATTGTTAAGGTGAAGCTTAACTGATCCTTCAATCTCATCAGGGCGATGGTATCTTCAGAAGAACAGGCAGGAGATGACCATACCAACAGCCAGCATTTTCTTCATGCTTTGTGGGGTCTGGCATGTGGATGTGGCAGGTGCAGAGCCCCCTTTTGCCCACACTCCCCATCCAGGTACAAGCAGGGGTGCAGGGCTGGACATCCCTGGGGCTCACAGCCTGTGAGCCAGCCTCTGCCTGGAAATGAGTGGCTCTGATCCCAAACATCCGTGAGCACAGGTCACCTGCTGGCAACCCTCAGGTGAGCAAAGTCTGTGCCACCATTTTCTCAACAGGAGTGAATAAATGTGCTCTTGGGATAAATTTGGGTCAGCCATGGCGCTGCAGGAGGTGAACCTTGGCCAGGAAGGAGAGCAAAACACAGAACTGGTGGTGCTGGAGGTGCTAAGAGGGAGAGGTTTCAGACAGCCTCTCTGCTGATGGACTTTACCCCATTTATAACAGGTTACTTAGTTTGCAGGCAAAGAAATATTCAGTATTTTAATTTGCATCATATAACTACAAATTTCTATAAAATGGAAATCAATTTCTGGCCCTCTCTTGAAGTGCTGTCTTTCCAGGGTGCACCTTCTTATATATTTACCTTTAGATCTTTCTAGTTCCTCCCCCTGCCCAAATTCTCTGATGCTTTTTCCAGCAAAAACTGAAATCCCCTCTTTGAAAAGAGTTGAGGTATATGTAAATCTGCATTTTTGTCCTGCAGAATGCCCCTTTGATCTGCCATCCACATTTCATATCCTTGCCACAACAAGGAGCTTCTATTTGATGTTAATAGGGGATATTTTCCCATTCTTTTTCCTAAACTGTTTTTCTTTACAGTTTATCAGGATCAAAGAGCAAACACTGTAGGTTCTGATCAAACAGGGACTGATTTTGTGGCTCTCATCATCTCCTTTCATTATCTGGCCATTAAGAGAACATGTCTAATGTGCTCCTGGCAGGGTTATCAGCTGCCTCATCCTCCTGTTCGTCCTTCTGGTCATGTTATAGTCCTCTTTAATTCCTCTAATGAAAGGAGAAAGAGAAGTATGTGAATAAATTCATGTGCAAGGGAAGGTTTCACAGACTGTTGAGGAAGTCAAGAAAGCTCAAAAGTCTGGTGAGCATATATGGCAGTGAATCAGCATCTGAAAGAGCACATGAGCATTAAAAACCACCTTTTGCTCAGCCACTCAGAGGCTCATCCACAGTCACATCAGCTTTTCTGGCAGAAGGTCCCAACAGCATCTTGTTGACTGCCAACAGCATCTAAAGATCAAGCCCCTGTTTATGAGCACTGCTTCATGGGATGGGACCTGGGACTTCATTCACCACATCCCTTCCTACTGTGGTACTGACAGTGAAGTATTGGGTGGCCACATGTTTTTTACTGATGTGTCTTCAACAGGTGGCCTTGAAGGCTAAAGCATTTATATTCAGACACAGTCTCATCAACCCTCATGCTAAGTACCATCAAGTTGGCACTGAAATAAGCCCCCCAGGGTCTTATCTGGTGTCTTCTCAATATTTATTCCCAGATTGATCTGAAAACTGACAAGGCTGAATGTGCTGGGTTTGGCTGTTCTTTGCAGCAGCTGGTAGGGGGCTGTGGTTTGGGTTTGTGCTGAAAACAGTGCTGATGGCACAGGGATGTTTTCGTCACTGCTCAGCAGTGCTCACACAGAGCCAAGGCCTGTTCTGTTCCTCACCACACCTCACCAAAGATGAGGTTGGGGGTGTGCAAGGAGTTGGGAGAGGACACAGCCAGGACTGCTGACCCCAGGGACCAAAGGGATATCCGATCTCATATGACGTCATGCTCAGCCTATAAAGCTGGGGAAGCAGAAGGAATGGGAGATGTTCGTAGTGATGCCGTTTGTCTCCCCAAGTCACTGTTACACATGATGGAGCCCTGCTGTCCTGGGGATGGCTGAGCACCTGCCTGCCATGGGAAGTGGGGAATGAATTCCTGGGTTTGCTCTGCTTGTGTGTGTCTTTGGCTTTACCTATGAAACTGTCTGTGTCTCAGCCCAGGAGTTTTCTCACTTTTCCTCTTCCAGTTGTCTCCCCCATCCTACCATGGGTGCACTGAGCAAATGGCTGCATGGGGCTTTGTTGTTGGCTGGGGTTAAAGCCTGACAGTGTACCTAAAGCAGGAATAAGCCAGATTCACATTTCCCTTTCACTAGATACTATGAGGTTTGGACAGAGAACAAATCAATGGCATGAAGATGAGATACTAAGAAGAGTGACTTTAATTATAAAATCAAAGCCATGCATGGAGAAACACCCTGTGTTTCAAGAAGACAATGACTGTACGTGTTTCTCGGATTTAAAACCACCTCCCAAGGCCACTAGACATTTTGCCAAATGACCTATGTTCAAATCCATCATGCGTGTCAACACGCACGGCAGTGTTACCATAGCTGTCAGCTTTGGAGGTTGCTGCTTTATTTCATAGCTGAAGTGCAGTCTGTGCACTTGAGAGCTTTTTCTTTTTTCTCCCCATCTTTTTCACTTGGTCTAAATTTAGTGTGCCTCGTGGTGAAGGGGTTTGAAAGGCCTTGGTTTCATTCTAACAGAGAACAGCTCAACCCTGTTGTGAGACGTCATACTCCTCTTCCAGCTTTCTCTGTCAAAACCAGGAGTCCATAAAAACACCCATGAGCAGTTTATTGGCATAGCAGCAGCTGAGGCAGCTTGCTTGGTAATGAAGACACCATCCTCCTTGTAACTCTCCATCATAATAAACTTTCCTCTTAATATTTCAGACCACGGAGAAACCGTCTCAACAAGTAAATCTGGGTACTGAACACCCCTTAGTGCATCTTCTCTTCAGCAGAAAGGAACCACAGAAAAAACATGATAGACCATCAGGCAAAGAGGAGCATTCAGCAAACATATGACCTCCTTAAGTATATTTTGAGTGTTGTTCTTGCTTGGAGAAACTCTCATTTTGCTAATGAGGAGTTTAAACCTGTTTGTGAATTTTTCTTGTCAAAGCCTTTAGCAACTCCTGCCAGTAGAGCCGATTAAAAAATTTAGCACTGGAGATCTACTTCGAGCTATGCTTCCAGTTTGAACATTCAAAATCTCAGTACATAAAAAATAGGAGAATTAGAGAATTGTTAAATTTCAAATGCCCTCTTGTTTGGCAGTCCAACTGCAAGAAAGACAACAAGGAAAAATTATTGCCATGGTAAATCAGTTGTGTGGCAGAGGAAAAGCAGGGCCAGCCCACAGAAACATCATCATTTATTTTCCAAATTTTCCAGATAGTAAAAATCTCTTTTCATTTTACAGCACTGTCCATGTTCCTGGCTTGAAGCTGTTCGGGTGAGAGATCGATGTGTGTGATGGTTCTCTCTGCCTTTCCCTGCGGGGCTGCGATGGTGAGTTTGCCCCGTGACACCTCTCCAGTGACAAAAGGCAGAAGTCCACATCTCCCATTTCTCCACAGTGCAGGAATCTGCACATGCAATGTTGGCATGGCTGTCAATGCACTGAGAGCAGGCTCCATGCTGCAGCTTACCACATGAGCCAAGCCCTGGGCGTTATACACCGGTGTGTGATGGAAAAGATGTTTAAGAGCCGTTTCTGTGAGGAGACATTGGCTGTGCTGGGTGAAGGGCTAGAACCATCCTAGGTCACCATGGCATGAGGCCAGAGATGGAGGTGAAACTTGCAGCTGGAGCTAGATTTTTTGATTGCTGTTGGTAGGTCCATCACTAGAGGGAGACCAAGATCTACCCTATGGTGGGCATTCGTCTCACCTCTGGTTGGACTGTAGGATAGATTCACTTTGATTTAGCATATTCCTGCTTATTTTCCAAAAAAAAAAAAAAAGTTTGGATTCTGACTCAGGAAGACAGTTTGATGTGATTACTACCATTGTGCAGCACAGTCTGTGTGGATGGTGCATCATACTCTGAGGATTTCCTCCCAGTTTAATGTCATGGATTTGGTTCAAACTTACTAAACCCTATCATCTGCCTGGTTTCATAATGTGACTTAGAGAGGAGGATTTGGTCTGGTCTTGGGGAAGCAATGTCTGCATCTGAAGAACATCTACAAGGCTTCCAACACCAACTGGGGCTTTGCCACTGGGAAAACTGTGTTGTAGCTATGCTTCTGTGCTATAAAGAAGGCAGAATTCAAAACTTTACAGAATCATAGAATGGGTTGGGAGGGACCTTGGAGACTGTCTAGTGGTGTGGAGTTTTCCTGTGGTGGTTAACAATGGATTTGCTCTGAAGGTGTAGGCCAGCAGTGTGCTGTCTAAGAGAAGACTGATGAAATATACTGAAGGTGTGGACCAGGGTGTGGTGCACAGCCAATGCTCTGCACCTCTGCACCTTCATTTGGTGCCCTGTGGTAAGCCCTGGGGCACACTGGAGAGAGCATGTGCCTGGGCTGTTCCCCCATCACACCCCAACCGTCACACCCAAAGAGGTGGCCATGCAACAACTAAAGTCCATTTTAACCATAGCAAGATAACCATAGGGGTGCAGCAGGTGACAACACCAGCTCTTTGCTTCACAAGGAAATGGGGAGGGATCTCAGACAAAAATCTCATGACAGCTGGTTAGTTCCCTTTCCTGATCAAGGTGCTATTTTTGTCAGAGTACAGGTAGATACACTGCCTAGTTTGAAACCTCTATGTCTACTCTAACTTCCAAAATACTTTAGTTATTGGAGTTTCTTGCCACAGCCTTCAAGCTTGTCTAATTCCTGTCATACTTCTATTTTCTGGCTCCTTCCTGGACCACGTGTGTGAATTGGAATCTGCTTGCAGTGTGTGTTTGCTGGGTCCTCCTGGCTCTCCACCATGTCACTCCTTGCCGTGGTTTAGCCCCAGCCAGCAATCAAGTCCCACGCAGCCATCTGCTCACTGCCCATGACGGGACTGGGGAGAGAATTGTGAGAGTGAGAATTGTGAAAGTGAGAAAACTTGGATTAATAGGACACACAAAAAGGAAAATAATAATAGTAGGAATAGTAATAATAATAACTACACAAAACAAGTGATGAACTGCACAATTTCTCTCCACACAAAGTCAACGCTGTGCGAGACCCTCAGCTGCCACACAGGACCCCCAATAACCCCCAAGGACCCCAGCCTCTCAGCCCACACACAGAAGCAGAGCAAACCCAGGAATTCATTCCCCACTTCCCATGGCAGGCAGGTGCTCAGCCATCCCCAGGACAGCAGGGCTCCATCCTGTGTAACAGTGACTTGGGGAGACAAACAGCATCAGTCCAAAATCAATGTTGTGCAAGACCCCCAGCTCCCCAGCTGCCTCTCATTCTCTCTGCCCACCCCCAGTTATAAATGGGACATGACATCATAGGGTATGGAATATCCCTGTGGCCAGTTTGGAACAGCTGTCCTGGTCATGTCCCCTCCCAGCTTCTTAGGTGCCCCCCACCTTCTTGTTGGCAGGGCAGTGTGAGGAGCTGAGAAGTCCTTGACTGCTTGGCCACTACTAAAAGCATCAGTGTGCTACCAACATTGTTCTCACCCTGAATCCAAACACAACACCATGCAGACTGCTAGAAAGAAAATTAACCTTACCCCTGCCAAACCCAGGGCACTCAGCTAGGAGCAGCTGCCACAGAAATATTTGCATTGCAACCCTAGGAGACTCCCAAAATGCTGTTAGTGTAAACACCATCAGATTTACAAATCACCCTGTCTGTGACAGTTACTGAGGCTGCTGTGGATGGAGACGGGGTTCGTCATTTGGTACAGGGCATAGCTCGTGTCTCAGTGCAGCCCCCGTTCCTGCGCAGCTGGCGGGATGTCTGTCCTGCTGGGACTGAGCCTGCTGGAGAGATGCACTGAGCTGTGCTCCTCTCCATACAGGCGATGGGAGCAGCAGGGGGTGGTACAGGGCGGGGGCAGGAAAACACTGTCTTGGCCCCATCTTTGCTCCGCTCTGCCAGGAACTGATGGAGAAAGCTACTGATTTATTAGCTTCTGCCACAGATTTCGGTGCTGCAGCTGCTCTCTGCTCCTGTGTTCCACCCTCCCATGCAATCAGGTCCCTGGCAGAGAGATGCTCAATATCTGTGTCCCTTGCTTTTTCACATTTTTGCTGTTTTGTCTTTCTTTTTTTGTTGGTTTCATTTCCTGGAGCTGCTGATGTGGTGGTATGTTTTGTGTCAGATGAGATTTATAGACACATGACTGCCTGACAGGTAGAGAGTGCCTGAAGACTTCTGCACGCACACTGCACTGATGCAGTTGCCTCCTGCCTAATGGAAGTGGGAAACCAAACCCAATGCCACCCTTCCTACAATCCCCACACAAAAATAAAAGTGTTGGCCTATTACCCAATTCACTGTGCAGTCCCTAGGACAGGTTTTCAAGAGAAAAAATTGAGAATTAAGGGTTTAAAATGTTATTGGGGTTCCTGCAGGTAACTCCTTGCACAGTGTTTTTAAAACACACCCTACAAATCACACTCCCTCCAGATCCTGGGGAAATCTAATCAGTAGTTAATCTTGTCAGAAGATAACTTCAGCAGTCAACTCATGCTGGATTCATTTAGCCACAGTATTAGGTCACCAAAACACAGCCTCAGTGCAGACTAATCTCCTCCCTAGCCGCAAAAGGAGCCATGGAGGCAGCAGCCCATCTCCTTACAGCTCTGCAGGGTTGTGGAAATACCAGTCTGTCCCTGAAAGGTTCAATGCAGCACAAACCATCCTGTGCAGCCATCTACCTACTTCACCTGTATGCCCTGGGCTGAACAGCCCCACTGGGAGAAGAGCAGGTAGCACTGGGATGGCTTGTTTAAAGCAGCTACTTCCCTTCATCTGCTTCTTTCAGGTGTGCACAGGGCACCCTTGCACCCTGCAGCCAAATATGCTTGTCATTGCTGCTGATCTGGACTTGGCAAGCTGAAGGTGCTCCTGAGGCATCACTTCAACATCAGCCATGTCTCCCAGCACTGCTCCCCACCCCTCAGCTGATCCCCGAGGGCCCTGATCTCCCTGGGGGTCCTCACAAGCCACAGCACATCCACACGTGCCCTGCCATGACAGAGCACATTGTAAAGGGCTGGTTTCTTTTAGGGTTGTGGGGACCTTTTAGGTCTGACATTTCAGGACCAGCAATGCCAAATCCATGTGGATGCATCTGGAGGTGGTGCAGGGTTTTCCTTGGTCTTAGTCTCAGCCTGAGACTCATCTACTGAAGCAGAGAGGGGTTTCCTTCCTCTGAAAAAGTCCTAAATCAAAGCACTGGATGTTGTATCAAGGAGAAATGAAAAAGCAGACCTGAAAACTAGAGGCGTTTTTCAACAAATAGAAAGGCTTATGAAAGACTTGAGTGAAGAAAAAACACCATGAGGAACAAGTCACAGTGAGATGGGACCCAGCCCATGGGTCACTCAGGTGCTGCAGCCGACTGCGTGACAGCTCACCAGAAGAAGTTTGTTTCTTGTCTCCATCTGCTGTCAGGTTGGGTAACCCACTGCCTGGCTTTTCTGGATGTTTTCAGATGCCCAAGAAGCATCATGCTGCTTGTTTCAGAGGGACACTTGCTACCTCAGCATCAGTCTAGATCAATCTACTGGCATATAAAGCCAAAACTGTCATTGGAAATGCAACGTATTGCTTAAAATAAATCAGCTTATTTTATTACTGCTTAAAATAAGTAAGAGTCTGGAGGTTCTCTACAGACTTTGCTTAGCAATAATTCCCTCAGAAGCCCAACCCTGAGAGGCTTCATCTGGGAACAGTCCTTTCAAGGTAAGCTGGCAGGTCTTTACTGCAGCAAAATTGCAGGAGCTGCTGATGGAGCAGTTCTGTGTCGCTGTCAACCGAAACAAGAGCTCTGAACATGCCATTCACTGCCTAGTTTGTAGCAATCAAACTTACACATCAAAGCTACCTAAATACTGCAGTGGTCTCCCAGAAGAATGGCCCAAATGGATAAATTTTCCTGTCTGCCTTGAAATAAAAATATACCAGACCCTCCCCAGCGTTACTTACTGTAATTTTAAGTCTACAAGGACACTGCTGCTTTATCTAGTAGGCAGGTGAGGACAAAGAACAATGGCCAGAACTAGTACTGCAGCAATGCTGTTTGCTTCTCATGCTTGAGAAGAAGCTGTTGAGTGCAATCAATTGCCCTTGCATGTCAGCCTAGATAAGTGAGTCCTTTAACCCAGTCTTGTTACCAGAAAGCCATTCTGTGAGCTCTTTGGGGTCTACTTCCAGTTTCTCCGCAGCCTGGTCAGCCACAAGTGCCCTCTTTGCCCTGCTTTCACACCATGGTGCTCAGAGAAAAAACACCCTCGCTGCTATTGAAGGAGCTACTTGCACTCATACCACCTCCCTTTTGGCCACACTGAATAGAAATCCTCAAGGAATCCCCCTCTGGTGTGATTATCTCTCTGTGTGAGCATCATGGAGGGTTTACAAGGCCAGGGTAGGACTGAGACGTGCAAAGTCAGCCACTGAAGTTTATGAGTCAGTTCTGCCTCGAGTGAGCACAGTTTATATGTCAGTACTGCCTTCAACTCTTTAATCACTCTCCTCGACTCTGGAGAGCTTTTCAAACCACCCTGGAGCAAATAAACACCTACATTTGGTCTGCTGACTTATTCCATGAAAGGAAAATGAAGCTGAGACACCTAACTTTCATGGAAACGCCTACGTGGTGACACCTCAGCATGGGTGTGTTATTTGGCAAGTTGAGTCCCTCCCTGGAGGAAGAAACAGAGACCTGTGGGATTGCAACCATTGGGCTTTCCATCAAGAAAGGAAACAGTGTAAGAGTTGGTTCCTGACATCCTGCAGGAGAAGATCTGATCTCAAAGCCATGCAGAGATCACAGTCACAGTGGATAGTGGCCAAGGAGACTGAGCACTGACATTTTCAGGACAAACATCTATGGAGTTTGGGCTTGGGAATGGCATAAAGACCAACCCAAAACTTGTCTGGGATGGAAAAGACAGGACTTTGTGATAAGTGACTGACAGTGTCACATACAATAAAGGTTGCAGATTCTTGCCTGGTTGCAGTCTCATGTGTCTAGCATCAAGTTACATCCTCAGATCAGAAAGAGCAGGGTTTGAAGATGAAGTTTAAACATCAGACAGGTTGGCAAGGGGGAAAGCTGACCCATCCAGGCACTGCATGAAGGTCAGCAGCTCACTATCAGAAGCAACCCCCTGGCAAACAGGCCATGACAAACCTCAGGTTGACAAAGAAGTTGGTGCTTTGGGAAGGAGTCAGGGTGGAGCCAGTAGATGATGCCTGTGAGAAGGAATGTGAGAAGTTGCACTTTTGATTGGAAGAAGCAAAGGAATCAAAAGACAACAGGGAAATGGAGGTGGATGTAGAGGAACTTGATGTTTTGGCCTGGCCTTTGGGGAACGTTGCCACATTGCAAGCAGGAGACGTGGCCCTTGCAGCAATATGGTGGTATGGGATGGGGAAGCAGAAGTGAACACAGCATTTTACCAGATTCCTCTGGGCTACGGGCTACCCAAGCTTCACCCCAGCACACTGAGTTACAGGCTGTCCTGGGGCAACGGTGCCCTTCTGTATCACAGCTGCAAACATTGCATATCAGAGCCACCATCGCGCTGTCTTCATCCATGGCATCTGGAGCACATCATGCACTGGGACAAAGCATTGTTACCTATCAACTTCATGTGTTGGACGGAGGCTCCCAGCTACCTGGATAACAGTAAATAACAATAAGGTTATTAATTATTATCTGTGTGCTTTATATGTGGATACACAGCTACCTGTAAAACAAGTTATGGGCTCAAAAGAACAAAAAATGTGAAATTAATTACTTGTTGGTGTCTGTTCATTAAATTGATTTAATATCTTGTTCATAAGACCAAGCAGGCCCCACAGTCATGGTTTGGAAAAAGAGGAATTACCCTAAATGATGTTTTTAATTCTACCAATATTTATTCCATCATTTCAAACTGAAAAAATAACCTTCAATGTACAAAGGATACTCCTCCAAAGAGTCCACTTTGCCTCACTCATCCCATGGCAAGGAACTGCTCTCTGTTTGTTTTAGGAGATGCATCAAGAGGAGCTGTGGAGGTGACAGGCCTCTTGCAGCCTTGAGCGTGGACATGGGAAGGCATCAGTTCACCACTGAGGAATGAACGGCCTGTTGAACTGTCTGCATGAGATGCAGCCCAAAATCATGAGGTCTGGCAAAACTGATACCTTACCAAGTCATTCCAGCAGTGCTAAAGAGCACATTGCATCAAGCCAGTGATCATCATGCCAACAACCTAAAGGTCATCAGAAACACTACATGAACTTAAGCTACTTAAACCTGGCCATATTGACAACAATCCCATTCCTTGGCTGGCCTCCAGCACCTGACACAAGGCCTGCAGGAGTCAACTCAAGGTCCACAGCCTTGAAGGTGAGCATGTTTGGCCTTCAAGATCCAAGCATGTTGGTCCCTCCTCATAAAACAGACTAAGGTGAGGCAACTCCTTACATAACATAAATGTTTGGAGCACATTGTCAGAGGGCTGCGATAGGAAGTAAATTAGGCTGCTCCATGTTCTGCTCTGCTCCCCAAGCACTGAGATGTTGTACAATTGCTGCTTCCTTTTCTCAGCCATGTTTCAAAAGAAATGGGTAACTGCTAATTTTGTACAGAGCCTCATCCTGTTAGATGTTCCCCAAGGGTTACGGATGCTCAGGGAGCACTGCGTGAGAGAGCTCCTTGCAAAGGAATTTGTCTGAATCCCAACACCAGGACTGCAGAAGACACCAGTCGAGAGGGAAGGTAGAGCACATGGAGCAAGAACAACCAGTCCTATGAAAGAACTGTGAACAGTTGAACAAAACATGTAGAGAGCAGGTTTTAAGAGGTGATTATTTATGCAGCAAGTCATTAAGCTGTGGTTGGCCACAGGATGTGGTAGGTACAGGAAGCTTCCAAGGGCAAGCAAACACCAGCATGGCAGAAGAACTCTCATGGGTCACATGAAGACACTGGCTTAGGAAAGTCCCAAATGACATATCACTGCTAAGTGGGGAGTATTTTGGGGAAGTATTGTCAGAAATGTCTGTCTGATGGGATGCAGGCCTGGGGGATGCTTTGCCTGATACAGTCATTCTTCTATTATCACCCCAGTACAGTCATATTTTAAGGAAGAAAATAAAGAACTTCACAAGCTACAAAATGCTGTTTACCTGCAGGCACAGGCAGACAGAATTGCAACTGTGAAACCAGGCACATAAACTCTCCTCATGTCTCACCTAAAACTCTTACACTGCCTTCTGATTCACTGAGGACTTCACTAATTCTCACATTTTTGGGAACCCATCTTTTCCAGGATTGTTTTATCACCACAACATACATTCTTCATTCCTAAAATTGTAAAGTTTCTTTTACTACCTTAAGATATCTTTTTAACTACGTTGAAGCTATCAAGTGATTCAGGTCATGATATTAATGATAAAAATTATATGTCTACCCTATCATTATGTCAACAATCACTGTGTCATCCAGATCTCTTTCACCAATCACTGACATTTGCTCCTCCATTGGTGACAGTCTATGATCCTATGACAAAATACAGATGCATCTTGCCAAATGGAAAAATGGGCTGATAATTCCTAACTAAAAATATTAACTTACTTTTTGAGATTAGCCAGATAGTTCTTAATTTATTTTAATGTGATATACTCTCTTTATGCAAAGTTTTCACAAAATTAGAGCATACCATGTGATGATAACACCTAAAAAAGTGTAACTACAGAGCATTCCATTGACCTCTATAAGCTAAGCTCATTAGCTCACCAAAGAACACTATCAAAGTAATTTAAGAAAGACCTATACTCTGTGAAAGCAACTTGATTATCGCCAGTATTTTTCAGCTGATAAATTCAAATTATCATCTCATTTTTAGGAGAGCCATGAAGGATGGCTGCTGCAGGAGAAATTAGGGAGAAATGTAGCAGCAGCAGCACTTGAAATTGTCTACAGAGGTGTCAGGATTTCTTGGCAAGCTGTATCTCTTTTTATAACCTCACTTTATCTAAATACAAATAAATAAAATAAAACTAAATGCATAAAGGTTGGAACACGGATATCAGGGAAAATCTAAAGAACGTGTGATTGTATCCTCTAAAACTGCATCTCTGACAAGGATTTGGTGGACGACAGATTGGCCATGAGCCAGCAGTGTGCCCAGGTGGTCAAGAAGGCCAACGGGATCCTGGGGTGCATTAAAAGGAGCATGGCCAGCAGGTCAAAGGAGGTGATCCTCCCCCTCTACTCTGCCCTGGTCTGGCCCCACCTGGAGTATTGTGTCCAGTTCTGGGCTCCCCAGTTCAAAAAAGACAGGGATCTCCTGGAAAGAGTCCAGCAGAGGGCTATGAAGATGATTAAAGGCCTGGAGCATCTCCTCTACATGGAAAGGCTGAATGAACTGGGGCTGTTCAGCATTGAGAAAAGAAGACTGAGAGGGGATCTGATCAGTGTTTATAAATATCTGAAGTGTGGGACACAGGCGGAAATGGCCAGCCCCTTTTCACTGGGGACAGGACAAGGGGTAATGTCCTCAAGTTGGAGCACAGGAGGTTCCGCACCAATATGCAGAAGAACTTTTTCACAGTGAGGGTGACAGAGCCCTGGGACAGGCTGCCCAGGGGGGTTGTGGAGTCTCCTTCTCTGGAGATATTCCGGACCCATCTGGACAACTCCCTGTGCAACCTGTTCTAGGGAACCTGCTTTGGCAGAGGGGTTGGACTCGATTCACAATTCTGTGAATTCTGTGAATTTCTAACCTGCAGTGAATAAATAGCTCAACTTAGACAATATGGAAAAAGGATGGAGAGACATGAGACCAGAGGGGGAATTTTTACTTGTGTATATATCCCACTGGTGATATTAGGCAGGGAAACCAAAATACTGAATGAGGTTCTCACTGTCAACACTTTTGAATGGGTCTTTGGAGATGGGAGGGGTTTTAGTAAGAAATTGCAGTAACATGTGAGAAGTGAAAGAGATGATTTCATCAAAAAGAGCACCAAAACTTGCTTTGATCACAGGGCATAAATACCTGTAAAGGAAGGAAGTCCTCAGAAGAAAGGGGACATGAAACCAGAACCAGCAGCTGGAATTTAAAGCCAATTACCAGCCCACTGAAACCCACAATTTTTTCATGGGAAGGGTGATTAGCCCACAAATCAAACTAATTAAGGAAGGGTGCATTCATTGGTGGTTTTCCTGCAGTCAATGTGATAACCAGCACATGGCCTCCAGTCCATGACTGGGTTAATTCTGCCCTTTTATTACACTGAATTTAAGGCCCATCTGTGCTTCCTCTCCCAAAAACAATGAAGGAACCACATCTTGGCTTTGTAGCCAGAGCTGACCCTGCTAAAGCAAATCCACCTCTCCTGGGAGCCGAGTTTGCAGGCGTTGGCTGCAGAGCAATGCCAACACTGTTTTGCAGCAGGCAATGCTGCAGAAGCCATGCAAAGGGGATCCGAGCAAATGAGGCTCTGGGAGATGCTGAGCAGGCATCTGGGCAGGACCCTGTCTGCAGCTCGCATTAAGATTCAGCAAAAACTTCTCCACAGAGGAAAAACAAACACTTTGGGCTCAACAAGTCAGCACTGTGTTTGGCAATGTAATTTCAGAGCTTGCCAAGCAGCCCCAGCGAGCTGCACAAGTGGCAGGTCACCGATCACTGGATCACAGAATCACTAGGTTGGAAAAGACCTTTAAGAGTCCAACCATACATGTCCTCTACTAAACCATATCTCTAAGTACCTCATCTACCTGTCTTTTAGCAACATCCAGGGTCAGTGACTCAACCACCTCCTGGAGCCGCCTGTTTCCAATATGATCTGCACATAACATGAGAAATGAGTGATGTACCTTCAAGTGAGATGCACGGATGATGGTTTTTATTAGTTCCACTGAGCCGTAATCCCCCACCATGCTTTTCCCCTTGTACCTACGAATTCACATTTCATCCTGCCTTTTTTCCATAACAAATCCTATTACTATTTGGTGTACAAAGCAAAAAAAAAAAAAAAATATCATGCTTTTGGAGATGCCTACACTGTATCTTCACAGCTGTCAAACCCACTGTCTGCAAAGCAGGTGTTATTTTTACCACACACACTCAAGGAAACAGCTTACCCTAGCCATGGTTTTCAAGAACGCAGCCATAATATTTCAAATATGTGTACTATCATCATGACAAGCCTGTCAGTCAGTCTGTCTTGGGAGCAGCTTTATTTTTCTTGCATTAGCTGTGCTGTGATCAGACCTAAGGAGCCTCAACGTGGCAGACGCTGAGTAAAAAAAAAAAAAGCTGTAAAAACCCCCAGATCCTGCCAAGGTCCCTGGTATTCGTCACAGATCTTTTGGAAAGGCTGCTGGAGAAGAGGAGCTCTCACAAGAAGTCTGTTGTGATGGTTAGAGAGGCTTCATCGCTGTGGTACCCACTGCCTGAGATTGGATCAATGGGTAAGAAAGAGAAGACAAGGCTTTTTGCCTGGATGGGGTGTGATGTGTGTGAAGGGGCGGGAAATCTGTAGGGATAACACATCAGCCTCCCTGGTGAGGTCATCTATGTCCATGCAAAGAAAATACAGGCTGCTCCTGAATGAAAGTGTTAAGGTTTTACATCTATTTATTTGTGTGATGATTCAAAGCCTGGCATGGGGAGCAGGAGCCCGTATCATAGAGCGAGAGGGAGAACCTAGAAGAGATTAATAGATTTCTTTTCCATGCAGGCATTTTCAATGGAAGATGCTTCTTGAAGGCCCCTAAAAACCCGGTTATGACTCATTTCATATTCTGGGAGATTGGTACAGACTCTGTTCAGCACTGAAATGCACAATAAGCCTGTTGCTGAACCCACGTTGCCCCTGATGAGTGTAGGATGTAGTACTCCATTAATGCTGCTCACCTCCAGCATTTGCACCTGGATTTAGTGATCCTTGCCCTTGCATCACCCCAGTACAATCCCAGTAATGCACTCATCATTCACAGCCCAGTGGCCAGCCGTGCAAGGATGTGAAAGTGGTACAGCCTTAGCTCATAGCACAAAAATATCTGTATTGATGTGAGGAAAAGCTAGGCTTGCGCTACATGGTGTCTGTGTGGGACTGGGGCAGCGTTAGAGTGCACCCAGCTCTGGTTGCATGGAGAAGGACACTGCTCATGACTGATGGCACAGCCCTGACAGCGCACGGATTAGTGCAAAGCAGAACTCAATTACAGACCGCAGGGCCCTTGTCATTCTCGAGAGTATGAACCGTAGCTGTTCAAAACCCCATGCACACAGTGACCTGGTGACACAGGAAGCTAACCGTCCTTGGTGACACCAAGCAATCATGTCAGCTTGCAGAGGAGGCCATCAGGTGTGCCAGACATCTCTCCCCAGGATGCCCAAAGGGATCAAGGAGAGGTGTTGCCCCTACGGCAAACCACTTGTTTATCCCATTCAACTCTCCCACAGAGGCATCAGCTCAGCAGACACAGGAGCTGTGCCACAGAGCCCTTGCTGGAGGCTGTAAGGGATGCGCAGCACAAAACACTGTGCCTGTGAGATGAGTTCTGATGCCTTCGTGGGACAAAAAAGCATCTTTTCTCTTTGCATGTAGAGCACAAGTCACATTACACTGTGAGCAGCTGGTCAGTCACGTGTTGGACTCAATGATCCTTATGAATCCCTTCCAGCTCAGTATATTCTATGATTCTAAATGATGACGTACATTGGTACGGAGCCGTGTGACTGATAAAAATGGCATCATCAAAGCCTGGTGCATCAAAAAGCAGAATCATGAACCAGCTCACCTTTTCATTTTTGGGACACAAAGCCAAGTCAAAGGCATGATGGCCAATGTCAAGCCACCTGATTGGGCTCCCACCAGGTTTCCTTTTTCTTGACTCCCAAGTAGATGAGCAGGCAGGCCAGATAAAAGTGCTGGCATCCCCTCAGACTAATATTCTATCTAAGCAGAAGCAAAATGCAGTTAGTGCAGAGATCCCTAGGCTCCTAGCAGGATCACTCATTCCTTAAAATTTGCATTGGAAAACATCTAGTCCTCATGGTCACGCTCACACAACCCAGATGGGCTCCAGCCCCATCAGAGCTGGTGGCCTTTGCTGCCCAAGAGATAACTGATGTGAATTGGGCTGTACCCAGGCTGGTGGCAGTCCGTGTGCTGGGAGTGACGCCTTTGCCTGTGTTCTCCAGCACTGCCTGGGATGGTCTCCAGGTTCCTGCAACGTGGAGGCTGGGAGTGTATCTGCTGGTGGCTGAGTTATTTGGGGGGGTTAGGGTTATTAGCTTCACGCTGTACACACACAGACATGAGGAGAGGACAGTGCTTTTAGGACACACACGGGGCTCAGTGTACACCCGCACAGCTCCAGAGATGTAAGTGGGCATAAAAGCTGTATTTATCATCTTTCCTTAGTGCTAACCCTCTCTTACCTTTATTCAATAGTGCCAAATTCACAATGGCCTGTATCAGTGAGGAGATGGAATAATTGCCTTCTAAGTGCTCCTTGCTCCAATTTCTTTATTTCCTCTTTCACAGACTTTATCTCCCTCTCTCCTTCACCCTTTCCCCCAACAGTGCCTGTTTTTAAGCAAGGCCTGGGCTAATCCATGAGAGGGGTTACAGGATGAGCAGCCACTCTAGGAAGTCCTTTCCAATGTGTCCCATGCTTTTAGGGCAGCTGTACTATGGAGCAGGGCTTAACCTGCCTGCCCATAAGGAGATATTGTTGTTTACTTCCCCAAAACTTCTTGAGTGACATCTCCAGTTAATCTCTCTTCTTTCAAATGCTAGTGCACCTCCTTCTAGATTAAAAAAGTAATAAATCACAGCAGTAGGTGGTTATTACCATCTCATAGGCCACCAAGCCACCATCACCACTAAGCCACCTTCCCCTGCTTCTTGCCCAGGCCTCTCTAGCTGGTGGCAATGTGACACTAATGGGTGTGTTGACATCAAGGGGGTGGCCACATGTAGGGAATTGAAACAAAATACCAAATACACTGGCCAGGCTGTACAGACTCCTACAATTCTGGATAAAGATCATCGAGCAGAAAACAACTCGATATTAGGAGAAACGAAGAGCTAAGGTGCCCTTGTAAATGAGCAGTCACAAGGACGGAGGCAGGAGATTGCTAAGAGTAATACTGAAGCTTTATTCCTTCTGCAGAGATCCAGTTTGTCCAGTAATAAAGCAAACAGTCAATAGCTTTATCTACCTTTTGCAGCTGGCAGGCAGAGTATGTGTAGCAACATTACCCCCTACAGTTCAACACCAGGCTCCCACCTCTGTCAGACTTCCAGCACGGCTCCGAGTTTTGCTTATCCTGAGCCACTGAGGAAACTTCTGCTTTTTAGTCTGACTCTATTGAACCTGAGCGTGTGTGGAAAACCCTTGGGAGAGACAAAAGGAAGAGTTGTCAGTCTGTAAAGATTAATTGCTGCAAATACGTCTTGGAAAAGCCCAAATCCTTGTCAGCCTAGGTAAGCAACTCTCCATTTGTACTTTATCCTTATTTACAGGTTTTTGGTCACAAGTTTTCATTTGACCAAGAAAAATGGTGATTTTTTTTCCCACCCTCCCCAGTGTTTTCATCTACTATTTGAGAAGAGAATAAAATGTCATACAAGATGGAAACATTACTTGAAATCTGATTCGGGAACTTACTGGGAAAAAAAGGAACATTCTTACACAAAAGAAGTTTTCTTACACATTTTTTTTTTTCCTCAGGCAGGTTTAAAAGTTAACCCACAGTCACCCCAGCATTGCTGGCTGTCTGGGGAATGTCCCACGGGCTCCTCTAAGTCCCAGGGATCCCCTTCCTGTGATCCTTGTAGTGTTTGAGTTACTCCTGTCCAGCCTTAGTGGCTGTTCCCTTGCTCTATTTCCTACCTTCTTCATTTTCTCAAGCATGAAGTGAAGAGAAAGAAACACAACAGAGCTTCTTTTAAAACACCATAAGCCTTGTGAAAAGCGAAGGACCCTTAAGAGGGGCTGGAAATGTCCTTAGGGGTTAAATGTCCGTGGGTGCTAACTTCAAGGTAAGACTTCAGGGAGCATTTAAAATGTGGCTGGTGCAGCACAAGCACCTGGCTCTGTAAAAGCTGAAATTGGCTTTTTGGAAGCCATTTGCACTCCTGGGTTGAATTACAGTGAAGCAATGATGGCTGGGACACACGGACACACGCAGTTCCCTTTCTCGCAGTTCATCACTTAGATCTGTAAAATGCCTGAGCTTATTTATTACCTGAGAAAAATTTTAGGGGATTTTGAAAGGTTCAGTGCCCAGGCACAAGGCCTGGAGTGACACAAAGGTGCAGAAGGAAGAGGAGGACACTGAGCCACCAGCCCCTGTTCCCAAAAGCCTACCCTCATGCTACAGTGCTGTGCAGCATGGTGCATCCCTGTCCTGCCTGCTCTGAAACCTGCACCAGCAAAGCTGCTTTCCATCCATCATCATCACCTTGCCCATGGTGATGGAGAGGGTGCATGAATACACCCAGTGGGTTGTAGCCTCATCAGAGAGGAGCCCGTGTTGCATTTTGCAGCACATTGTGCAAATCAGTGCTCACACAAATAGCGATTTCCTCAGCCTGGTGTGACAGCTTCCTGTGTGCCCTGTGTGAAAACAGTGGTATGGGGGGGTTATTAAAGCCAAAACCCCAACACGGCAACTGCAAATGTGAATGGGCTCCAGATTAAGAGGAATAATGTTAGCACTGATCGGGCTCGGTCTGTCGGTTTGCCTTTGTGACAACTAAAAGCACATTTAAGAATCCAGAAGAATTCAGTTTCCAGAACCCTTCCTTGTATCCTGCCCCTGCTGTCATGCTGAGATTTTACCAGTATAGACCAGAGGACGTGGTGCGCATTTCCTTGCTGGAAGAGGAAAGCTACAGGCAAAGTCTCCACAGGCAGTTTTTAAGGGATCTTGTTAAATCACTGCAACTCTCTGCTCAGGGCTATTGGATTTTTGGGTTAAAAGTACCTTATCTTGTCTTGGCAGTGAGGAATCAATTGTGACTGCATGTTGCGGTTTCGCCCCAGCCGAGAGCCAGGCACCACGTAGCTCCTCACTCTCAAAGAGAGGTTAGGGGAGAACTGGGGGAGGGGAAAGGGAGGGAAAAGAAAACCAGAAAACCCAAAATCTCACAGGCTTTGGATAAATGTGGGGCAGTTTTCTGGGATAGCAGAGGGATAGATATAACAATAACAACAGGACTTTATAGCAAAATATACGGAACTGGTGATACACGATGCAGTGTCTCACTGAACTGCACGGCTCAGACTGTACAGCTCAGAGCCATCCCAAAACCAGACCATCCCCAAAAACCAAGCTGTGCGTTCCTCCCTCCATCAGCTCCTCTTTATGCTGAGAATGACATAATCGGTATGAAACACCCTCTTTGGCCAGTTTGGGTCACCAGTCCCGACTGTGTCCCCTCCCAGCATCCAGGGTGCCTCCACCTTCTCGTTAGCAGGGCAATATGAACAACTGAAAAGTCCCTGACTGCTTGGCAACAACTAAACCGTCCATGTGTTATCAGCACTACTCTCATCCTGACTCCCAAACAAGGCATTCCACTGGCTTCTAGAAAGAAATTAACTCTATCCTGGCTGAAACCAGGACACTGCAGGTTGCTTTCAGTCACAGGGTCAAACTCTGCGGTATTTTCTTTGGAGGGAAAGGCATAATCCTTGTCCACATTAGGAACCTACTTTCTACAAGGTGCTGCATCTGGGGGCTCGCAGGGCACTCACACCTTCACTGCATACACAGAATGCGTATTTCTCCCCAGAAAATTCAGGGAATAGGTCAGAAATCAAGAGGTTGTTTGAATTCATCTTGTTTTCTCTTCCTTTAGTGAATCTGTGACAGCAACACCCAGCTGCAATCAATTAATCTGAGCATACAGTTGCACAGAATCCCATCACGCTTTGAACTTCTGAGGAGAGCGGAGCTTGAAGGAGAAGCACGGAGTTCAGACCTCTGTCGGCACATCTTGTGCGCTCACAGAATAATCCTTTAAGAAGAGCTCAGGGCCAGGCGAGACAAACACTGTGTCAGAAACCAGGATTTCCAGTCCCAGCACCAGCTCTGTGACTCAGGCTGCAACCATCCCACTGCCTGACCTGGGACACTCAGGTGCCAGGAATAGCAAAAAGAAACCCATGAACACTTTGCAATCAAGCTTGGGTTTTCTCTCCTGGGTTTGTTGTTACTGTTGTTCACATTTCCTTTTCCTTATTCTCATTTTTGACATGATGAAGTGAAGGCTGGGATGCCAGCATGCCCCGGACTTTTCAAGCAGCTGTTGCAAGGCAGGATGCTGCTCCCAGCTATTCTGGCTTGAAACTAAGGCCCAGCATTCAGGGATATTTAGGTTTACCTCCAGATGGGTTCATACCCTCCCAACAGAGCAGAGGGGAGTGAGTTGTTCCTCAGGGTGTGGCTGATCCTCAAGTTACTCCAGTTTCCACCCCGCTTGCTTCCCTGTGTGGAGGGTGTAAGCATGAGGTAGAGCAGCAGGTTCTGGGCAGAGCTCAAGTGCCCCGAAGACCTGAGCTACATGCTACACATCAGCCCCAACAGTAATGCTGAAAAGCGAGGTCTCAGGGCAGCCATGACAGCAATGTGTCTTGCCACAACCCCTCACCAAAGGAATTGGAAGCTCTTGTGTTTTAAAGGAAGAGAAACCTCAAGCTCTTAACTCCCGTGCAGCTCCTCACCAAGACCTGCGCAAAAGAAGCAATCAGAGCTCTCATCAAAAACAATTTTATATGCTAAAGTGCTGCCAAGTAATTACGGGAAGACACTGTGGTACAGCTGCCTCGAGTTCCTGTGTGATCAGCATATTTTAAGGAGCATTTTGCAGTGCAGTTTCTGGATGTTGCAATCAAACAAGAGCCCAGAGGAACCATAGCAGACTGCCTGCACGTGGCTGGGCTCCACCACCTCCTTCTCAAGGTGGGAGCCAACCGTTAGCAGCGTCTTCTGGGATCCTTCAGGATCTGTTCCCTGCCTCTTCCCCCTCTACCTTACACTATGGACCCCATAGTGGAAGCTCTTCTGTGGGATACAGGCAAATAGGGTGACATCCTTCTCCTGCATTTGCTGGGGTGGACACTGCAACAAGAAACTGGAGTTAACTCCAGGGCCAGGTCTAAATCCATAAGGGCATGTAGCAGTAAGACAAGGGGTGATGGTTTTAAACTAGAAAAGGGGAGATTTAGGTTGGGTATTAGGCAAAAATTCTTTACTATGAGGGTGGTAGATCACTGGCATAGGTTGTACAGAGAGGTAGTGGAGCCCCATCCCTGGAGACATTCAAGGTCAGGCTTGATGGGGCTCTGGGTGACCTGATCTAGTGAAGATGTCCCCACTTACTGCAGCGGGGTTGGACTAGATGACCTTTAAAGGTCCCTTCTAACCTAATGCACTGCATGATTCCATTCCATGATTCTATGAAATCCAGTTGGCAGCAGGTCACAAGTGGTGTTCCCCTGGACTCAGTACTGGGACCAGTTCTCTTTAGTATCTTTATCAACAGTCTGGACAAGGGGAATGAGTACACCCTCAGTAAGTCTGCAGATGACACCAAGTTGAGTGAGGGTGTTAAACTGCTGGAGTGTAGGAAGGCTCTGCAGAGGGATCTGGACAGGCCAGATCGATGGGCTGAGGCCAGTTGTCTGAAGTTCAACAAGGCCAAGTACTGGTTCCTGCACTTGGGTCACATTAACCCTGTGCAACACTACATCCTTGAAGAAGAGTTGCTGGAAAACAGCCTGGCAGAAAAGGACATGGGGGTGTTGGTCAACAGCCAGGTAAACATGAGCCAGCAGTGTGCTCAGGTGGCACACTTGTGTCAGAAATAGTGTGGTGAGTAGGACTGGAGATGTGATCATGAGGTGATCTAGTGAGGCCTCTGGTGAGGCCAAACCTCAAGTGCTGTGTTCAGGTTTGGGCCCCTCACAACAAGAAGGACATTGAGGTGCTGGAGCAGGTCCAGAGAAGGGCAACAAAGCTGGTGAAGGGTCTGAAGCACTCATCTGATAAGGAGCAGCTGAGGGAACTGGGGTTGTTTAGCCTAGAGAAGGCTGAGGGGAGACCTGATCCCTCTCTACAACCTGAAAGGAGGTTGCAGTGAGGTGGGTGTTGGTCTCTTCTCCCAAGTCACAAGCAATAGGACAAGAGGAAATGGTCTCGAGTTGTGCCAGGGGAGGTTTAGATTGAATATTAAGAATAATTTCTTCACAGAAAGAGTGTGGTCAGGCATTGGAACAGGCTGTCCAGAAGTGTTTGAGTCACCATCCCTAGAGGTATTTAAAAGACATGCAGATGTGGTGCTTAGGGATATGGTTTAGTGGTGGACTTGGCAGTGCTAGGGTAATGATTGGACTTGATGATCTTAACAGTCTTTTCCAACCAAAAAGATTCTGTGAACCTATGATCTGCTCAGATGAGTGGAGCAGGAGTTAGCTTCCAAAGCACAAGTCTGTAGACCCCTTTGAGAGACCAGGGTACCTAAGATATTTTCCTAGAGCCTCTTCATGAGACCCTGTAGGAGACCTACAACTTCTGGGCAAGATACCTTAGGGGTCCTCAAATGGCAATGAATGCCCAGGTTTATGTGACCAAATCCTGCATGAAGGATAAGATTCGTCTTGAAGCTTAAGCCACCCAAGTCAAAGAATCTTCTTGTAGGTGTTGAGGTGAGCAAGGTGTCTAGTTTCCACCACAGTCAGTGGACATCACAGGCTTGATTCAATTGCCTAAATGCAGGAATCGTGTGTACTCTGCACTGCTGTAGGGTATCCCATCAGGACTCCAGCTGACACTACAGAAGTTCATGTCTCTGCTATAGGTGTTTCATGGACATCTCAGATATACAAGGATATATTGAATGGTAAGAGATATCTACATGTGGACACCGAATTGAGCCCCAGACGATCCCCATCATTTGTAATGCCGGGTCAGCCTTTTCCTCACAGGCATATACATACCCACAGGCAATGTGTGTCTTCATCTATGAGCCAAACCCCATCTGTAGCTTTTTTGTTGTTCTGTAGGTCACAAGAAATACACCTTTGCTGCTCATGTTATTTCTTGTGATATTATTTCCCCGTACTGTGCTTACAAGAATATGACAGGCTGGATCCCAGCCTGGTAGAGATTTCATACTGATGTTAAGAGGACCGGGAACACGGCCTATACCAAGATTAAATATAAGCCTCTTACCTTGGCACCTAGAGGCAAAATAGCATTAGGCTCTTTAGAAATGCAGATAAATTCTATACTGATACAATGATGTCAAGGAAACAATAAAAAAGAGATAGCTTTGTTGCCTGTGGTTTTGAATTTAGAGGAGATGTTGCACAGGTCACCAGAAAACATTAATTCATCACATCTAAAATACACACTTAGGGTTTTTTCAGAATCTATCTAAATACAACAACAAAAGGCTTTTCTTCCTCAAAACAAACATAAAATGCTATCTAGTGTTGGCTCTTGGCTACTGCAGTCTCACATTACTTTCTGAATTAAACAAAATTAGCCGTGAAGTGTTAAGTCAGAGGCCGGACAGTGCGCAGGGCAGGACCAGACACTCAGAATACAGGACCCTGGGATAATTTTAAAGCCTGTTCTGAATTTCACAGGTGGTACAGAGCTCACACTTGCTGGATTCCCACTCTGCAGAGGAAAACTGGAGCAGGGAAGAAAGACTGTGAAGAGAGGATGGAGGATAAAAAATCTGGCTTAGCTGTGCTCTCCCTTTTGGTTTAGCACAGCCAGGATTCCATCTAGCTAGAAACTACATATTATTTGTAATATATTTTAACTTTATGCACTGTAACACTGAACTACATGAATTGTTAATATTCAAGTTTTAAAATATTTATTGAACAACAAATATCTGTATGTAAAGCTCAAGGGAAGGCATGACAATGGACTGAAGATCCCTGGGGTTTGAGATCAATCCTTAATAATTATCTTACCTCTTAGTAAAAAAAAAAAATGAAAGAACACAATGAAGTCTTGCAAGTTCCCATTCTGCTGGTCAAGTCACAGGTCCGATCGTGCCCCCACAGCCACGTTATAGGTCCCATGGTGCCCCCACAGTTCTCCCAGCAAGAGAACTCCTATACAGCACTGCTTTTTCCAGCCGCAGTTTTTCTGTCCATCAGCCAGGCGCTGTGACATCTCAGCACGTACAAAAACATCTTCTTTAAATTGCCATCAGCCTTGCCTAAGACGGATCAAAACATCTCAGCTTCCCCCGCGTGATGTGTCTCAGAAATGTCACTTTTATCCTCGGCAGGTGACACCCCAACTAACAGTTTTCATGTCCTTCCAGGGGGAGGGAGGGGAGGGAGGGAAGGGGGAGAAGAGACAGCAGCAGCCATCAGCGTGACTGCTCACATCTTGATTTTCCTTTCGGAGCCCAAATTTTCCACTCCTGACTCTATACACCACATTGTACACTGCTGCCTGTGGCATGTGAAGGTGGCACCGTTCTACCAGTGAGGTGTCCATGCAAGGGCTTGTGAGATTTGGGGTTCTAGAAGTAGAGACCATCAGCTCAAGCCTTGGTCGTAACAAGATTTCTATACACTTTGAATGTGCCCTGTGGAAGCATATTAATTTTAGTCAGAGCACTGCAAGTAAAGGCTGAGAAACACTTATCTTCTGAAACCTGGTTTTCTTCCTGATACAATGTGAACCATGCACAGCAGACACCGGTCATGTTTCTATTGTCAGACCAGAGAGTTACCATGTACTTGGGAAATGATTAGACATCTGGAAAATGATTATCAGAAGAATATCACAGAATCGTAGGGGTTGGAAGGGACCTCCAGAGATCATCGTGTCCAACTTCCCTGCCAAAGCAGGTTCCTTAGGACAGGTTGCAGAGGTAGGTGTCCAGATGGGTCTTGAATATCTCCAGAGAAGAAGACTCCACAACCCCCCTGGGCAGCCTGTCCCAGGGCTCTGTCACCCTCACAGTGAAATAGTTCTTCTGCATATTGGTGTGGAACTTCCTGTGCTCCAATTTGCAGCCATTGCCCCTTGTTCTGTCTACACAGAGCACTGAAAAGAGGTTGGCCATTTCCACCTGTGTCCCACACTTCAGATATTTATATACATTGATCAGATCCCCTCTCAGTCCACTCTTCTCAAGGCTGAACAGCCCCAGTTCACTCAGCCTTTCCTCGTAGGGGAGATGATCAACTAATCAAAGATGCGCTTGCATCAGATTTTTATTCAAGCCTTGTATGCACTCACCATGCCAAAACCTCCCCTGTCCTTGGCACTACACAACCCTTTGTTCAGGTCGATCCCTACTGACATCCCTGGAAGTTTGTCTGGATTTATCACAGTGCTCACAGGGGAAACCTAAAACTTTTCCCTTCCCCACATCCCTGCCGGCTGGTCATGGGGTCTGCAAACACAGGGTGCCCTTTGTGCCTGAGTTCCCTGGCTCCCACCAGAGATGCCAATCCTGCTGACAGGGCAGTTAACATTTCCTACATGCCATCTCCAAAGGTTCCCAAAAATCCCTTCTAAACAAGGCAATAAATCCAACAGCGCACACAACAACAAAAGCCATCGCATCCCGGTCGGAGCAACAGCATTTATCAGGCAACAGAAGCACAGGCCAGCCAGCATCTTCCATGTTTCTGGAGAAGCCCACAGGGTTTTGGAAAAGTCCCTGGCCAACAGGAGGGACACAGAAACATGCGGCAGCAGCCTGCCAGGACACACCCCGGCCAGCCCTGACGTGCCAGCAGCAAACGGTGTCCAACCCTTTGCATTGCAGAGAATTAATTCTTTGCCAGAACTTGGTATTCTGCAGGCATTGAGCTCCGACATCACGTCACGCACAGCAGGCACCATAAACCTACAGACAGGGCTGCAGCCATCATACTGGCACAGGAGCACAAGGAAAGAAGGAAGATGTAACTGAGAAGACCGGGATATATTTTATTCCCCCATCCAAACAGTAAAGAGGCAGATGCCAGTTTTCATAACATGAATTCACTGCTACTTGTTCCCGCTCCCAGGATCATACGGTGATGGACAAATGTCAGCTACCACGGCAAAAAATAAGCCTCAAGACTTTGTCCCCATAAGTAATAAGCATCTTTTAAACTATAACCTGAAAAAAAAAGGCTGGGAAACAAAAGGCAAATAAAAATTGTTGTGCAAACCATAGCACTCATCCTCTTCTTTTCATCTCAGTCTCCAAAGGTGAGATCTGTGACATTTTAACAGCAGGGGTTGGCACTGTGAGACAAGAAGCCATGGGGGCTGTGAGGGATGACTGGGAAAGATGGAAGCACGAAACAAACCCTTGTGCTGGGACCCCATGTGAAGGCACGCTCTAGCATCGGATAAAAGACATATCATTCCAAACTGTTATCATCTAATGAAAATGTATGTGATACTCATCCCTGAATGAAGAACCAGAAAGGTGTAGTAAGGCTTCAAAGCATCCTTCACTGCAACTGTGCGTTCCAGGCTCTCGGAAGTTGAAGCTGAGTAACAAACTCATCACATGGGGATGATGTGACCTCCCACTGAGGCACAAGGATCCCTGGGGTCACTATGGGAAAGGAAACAGCCTGAGGTTTCACACCCCAGACACAGGTGTCACTTCAACGTGTGTGAATTGATCCCCTGGCCCCTGATTCCCAGCCTTCACAGCACAGAAAGGCATCACTGAAAAGGTCTTCTTGTGCCGGAGGCTTGCACATCTTCTCAGGGGAAGGAGGCAGTGAAATGCATGTCTGGGCTGAATGACAAGGTCTTTCGGATTTTTCCATTTCACAAAAAGAGCATGAGCTAAAAGTAAGATTAGCAATATATGGAAACACATGGAGTGACCTGAACACCCCAGGCTGCAGAGGTAGCTGCTGGCAGCTTGGGAACGAAGAGCCATGAACCTGGGAGGCACTCAAGGGCTGCCAGTGCTGAGCTACTTGGCATGGGTACCACCACGATGTGTTCTCCCCATTCCTGCCTCTCCTTGTTCCTGCCTCATCCCTGCCAGTGTGTATATATATCTGGGATTCCTCCAACCCAGGCGCAAGGCTTTACACTTTGCTGTGTTGAACCTCGTTAGGTTCAACTGGGCCCACCTTTCCAGCCTGTCAAGATCCCTCTGGATGGCTTCATTTCCTTCTATTGCGTCAACCACACCACTCAGCCTGAGGTCACCTTTGCCTGGACCTTGGGCATCTCACTCACCACATCCCAAAGAAAAAGAAGGGAAAGAAGGGATTGGGTCTGAAACAGCAATTCCTCACCCCAGGCTGCTGCTGCACAATGATGCTATAGTGTCCAGACACCTCAGTGTCACAGGCCAGTTGTTTTCACCTCATTTCAGAGCGTTTTGGCAACATTTCTCCTTAAGAAGCCCTTTCTTCTGACTGTTTTTTGGCTATGTAACTATTTTTAAACTTGTCACTGAGACACCACGTTGGGGTACAACTGGAAAACAAAGCGTGTTGAGCAAGAACATCTGTCACAAGGGTATGGTCCTGCCCGGGACCATATTCTTAACCATATATCAACTCCTTATTGCCTACTAAACCCATAATGGTCCAGAGGCAGAAAGAGTAGCTGCTCATCGCCCACATCCTGCTGCTCCTCGGCGCAGATTTTTTAGCAGAAAATCCCTGCAAATAAGAAACCCTTGGGAAGGCAGCTATTTACCAGGAGAGAATGAGTCACAGTGTTTACTCTGCAGACTGCAGAGTGTGAAAGACAAGAAGCCGCAAAAGGTCACCGAGGAGTTGTCTCCTTGCCACTTATTTTGTCTGTTCCTCCGACAAAGGCAAAGCCATCTGCGGTACAAGCAATGAAGCAGTGATGACCAAAGATTTCAAAAGGACATATGAAGAGTGCCAAGCACTCTTGATAAAAAAAAGACAGTGAACAAGAGGAGTCATACAGCCCTTTGTGTAACCTTTACTCCGCCGCTAAGTGCACCAGTTTATAGTAATTATGGAAAAGCCACTGATTGTATTAGAAATGTAATGACATTAGCAGGACTGTCACTGTGTTTGTAGCAACAGTTGTGAAATTAATTTTTTTCTTCATTAAGGAGATCCTTATTTGCATGATTAAAATGTCAGCCCAGATAAATGCATGTGCTGGAGAATGAATCACTGAGCAAAAATGCCACCTGCCAAGCCCGGAGAATAGGACAAATAAACAAGCAGCGAGGAGCAGCTCAAAACTTGATCCAGCTCCCAGTGGGAGCCATTCCATCATCCTCAGGAGCTGCAACAGGCTCCAAGCAAGAGCCAAGGCGAGGGAGGCTCAGCCGAGCAACAGCCCAAATGCTTGGGATTTTTTCTTTGGCCCAGCTTGACCATTTCTGAAGGGAAATTTACAGCCTAATAAAAACTGTGGCTCTGCTGCAGTTCCGAGGGCAGAATATATGCAATCCAAATTTACTCCTTTGCTACTGTTTGGTGAATCAAAAGCCCAGCTGTGACCTCTCTAACTCGGCTGAAGCTCATCCGCTCTGCCTGCTACAACGAATCAACAGTATTTCCTATTTACTTTCAAGCTTCGCTTGAATACTTGTGAAAGCAGATGAATCCACACCAAAAAAACATGCCCTTGTACAAAGCCCCCAGGTCAGATAATGACTTAGGTCTGTCCCCAAAAGTGCTGGATCCCAAATGACAAAATTGAGAATAACAGAATGAAGAGCACTAACTTTTCTTTTCCTTTTTTTTCCCAGAGTCCAGAAGGGAAGCTGAGATGATAACACAGTGCCAAGGAGACAGCAGATTTTATCTGGTTCAAATAGGTCCTGATCCTGCCAGAGTAAAAAAAGCACACACCCTAAAACTGAAGGATGGGAAAAAATGCTATTGAAACTGAGTTACTCCTTTTAAAGTAAATAGAGATGTTTAGTGTCTGTTTTTCATACCAAATTTCATGATTTGGACTTTTTTTTCCATTTTAGAAAACACAACAGAGCAAGTCACTTTGAAATTTCCTGCAAACTCCAAGGAAATGCATTTGTTATTCAAAGTGATGGACTTTGGCGTAGCAAAAATCTCTGATTTGATTTTATGTTCTGTTTCAGATGACTGGAAAACATTAAGAGCTGAAATGAAGAGGCATCTATGAAAACAGAACAGTTCACTTGGGAAAGGTGAAAAGAAAAGACTCCAGACACGGTGCTAAGCTTCGTCCTTGAGAGGCCATGGCATCAAGCCTGAAAGAAAAAAGTCTTAAACCAGTGTGTTCCAGTGAAATTCAATTTGATAATTAGGGCTTCCTCGAAAATGACTTGTCAAGCAACTTCTGAGGAGCTCAGCATCGCATCAACGCACCTCTCCTGGGGAGCAGAACTGCCCTGCTCCCAGGCAGGCAGAGTCCATTCGTGCCTCAGGTTGCTCTGAAGAGTGACTCAGGGCAGGACAGAAGGACAGGAGGACAGGCAGGCAGGCAGCTTCTTGCTCAGGAGGAGCTGCCAGTTTATCACAGCTGAACTGAAGAGGCACAAACCCACTGGAAAGCTGCATTAGCCCCCTCAGCCTCCTCATCTTCCTAAGCAGATCAACACTGCTGGTGTAAGATCTTTCTTCTGACCTTCACCAGAACAGAATATTCTCATCAATACTAGTCTACACTGTGTTAGCCTTACAAGAGAACATGCTCCAAAGGTATTCAGGCACAGAGGCTTTTTTCCCATCACTCTAGTGAATCAAATCTCTGTGTGTTACAAAAATACTACATTTCTTTCTAACATAGCTACACACACTCTAGTATCAACCAAGTCACCTGAAACAGATAGTTCTTAAATGACTATTTTTTAAGAGGTTTGGAAGATTTGGCTGTTTCAGTTCCTGAATTCTAATTTGCATGCATTAATTAGTTTATAAAATGTATAGTCTGACCACCATCATGAAGCACAACTAGCAGGACAGGATAAACATAAGGCAGAAGAATCTAACCACGGTCTCAGACCATGGTCTGTACCTCAGACTTTCCAGAAGGTGTTTTAATGCAGTTATGGCCAGTGCACTAAAGGGTTTGGTTGCTGAACTGAAGGTGAAACCTGTTTTTCAAAGGGGATTGTTCGTAGCTGTTGCCCAGGTGGACATGGAGCTCTTCCCTTCTATCCCACCTTCCACCCATCGTGCCTGGCAGCTCTGTCCCTCTGCATAATGGGAGCCTGGCCACCACAAAGTCATATGCAAACCTTCCAGGGAGGGTGCCCTATAAGGAGAAAATGCAGAAGACACAGCAGAACTGCTACCAATGGCTGAGCAGTAGAGTGGGATGCAGTGCTGTCCTGCACCACACAAACCCCAAGCTGCAGGAGCAGAACGCTGCACTGATTGAAAGGACCAAACAGTGGGCAAGGATGATGCCCGATGTGCAGGCTGGGCATCCTTCACATCCTACAGGCAGGTTGACACAATGATGACAAGCAATAGGTGGACTGGGAGGCATTAAGCATTTAGCCATGTAGCTCAGTCTTGCAGGAAACAAGATGATTCAGGCTCAGAACCAAGATAATGGTTCTTCATTTCCAAGATAATGGAGAGACTCTTGATGGCCTCATCAGCCTTTATGAACCTCGGTTTGCAGAAAGAGGAGTGAGCAGAAAACACAAAGATTTTTCCTCTGCAGGAAACAAAACCAGATCCAGATGTTGACCTCAGCAGTGCTGGTGTTACTCAACATCAGCACAAGGCTTCTGGAAGAGTTTACCCTTGACCTACACAAGCGAGCTTCTCAGCAAATTCAGATTGCAAAACTCACCGCAGAGTACAAGAAGAAAAGTTCCTGAGTCTGATGAGCCTACTGACAATATGAACTGCACAAAAGGCTTGGTCTCACTTCCCTCTTACCCAGCAGAATTTGATTCCTGGTTTCAGATCTTGACTCTGGTGTACCCTGCCAATCATTACATCTGAACCCTCTGACGCATGCCCCGTGGTTCCACTTGGCATCCTGCATCACAGACATGCCTGCTGGAGACAGACATGAGCTCATCATCCTCTTCCACATTCACAGTGCGTTTCTGATACCCATAGACCAGTTTGCATCATCTTCCACCAAGATGACTCTCACCAACAACCAGACACCAACATCTGGGCAGGGGTCCCCTGCCCAGACCCAAGCCATGGGATCCTGTATGCACCTTTAACCACCACCACTGGTTACTTTTGCTCTGAATGCTATTTTGAACAGAGTGTTTCAGTATGTGAGTTTTGATACCATCTTCTGCTGCTGTCATACCAGGAGGTAGGAAAGCCAACAAATCCTTATTACTTATTGGTTTTCAGCTAGGTCCAAATCAATTTGTATTACGGTACGCTGGACGTATGTTTAATTCTTGCATCCTTCCTGACACCAGGGAGATGGAGGGGTTTTATTATTATTGTGGCATTTATGCTGAAGAGTTTTGCAGTGACTGTGCAAAGGAATGAATGATAGAGTGATACACAGAAAGCTAGATGATGCAAAAGAAGGCATCAATGCAGAATAAAAACCAACTGGTTGGACTGTGCAATGTAAGATACCGAGCAGGAGAAAGACATCCTTAAAACACTTTTAATTTGCAATTTATTACCACTGCCAGCCCTGGGTCTCTGGGAAGATGGGTCCAAGCAGCGAGATTATCTACAAAGCCCCGGTGAAGTTAGTGAGAATTCATGAAGCAGTAGCACCATCTCCCCTAGGCAGGCCAGCGTACCTCTGCTCCTGGGCATTCCCTGCATCACCCGCATCCCCAATTTCTCTGGGCTCCCAGTAAGTGCCTTTTCTGCATTTTAAACTGTGAACTTTGCAGTCACAAGCTGCTTCCTCCACCGTTGCCACAACACAAGGCACATGAGTATGTTCGCTAAAACCAGTTGGGGGCTGGGGGGGACGCAATAACATAAAAGCTTTCCTTGACCTTGCTCCATAGTTGGACCCAACTGCTAAATGTTGCCTGTCTCCCTAAAGACAAAACAAACACGAAGAAAAGCCCCTGGATCGTGCAGGCTGGCAAAGCTATCTACCATCTGCAGAAATTCAGCTGGGCCTCCAGCAGATAACAACGGCAGACAATGCGTTGATTTTCCTTGTTTCTCTCTCCTCTGACACAATGGAGTATCTTCACCACTTCCAACTTGGGTCCCCATTAGTCTGACCGAGGAATTGTTTTCCTGGGACCCTGCTATTGTGAAATGCTGGAACTAATCTTTTCTGAGTATTTGTGGTAAAAGTCAGCATCATCTCAAAACTCTTGACTGGAACAATTGCCTCTGGTCCTAAAATGATCCTCCTGCTACTTCAACTAGAAAAAGTGCTTGCAAAGCTTGCGCTGCAAGCACACAGCGTTGCAGAGGTCAGGCATGGGGGGGCTGCCTGTATTTTTGTTAAATCTATTGGTTTTGGACTCTTTAAATGCACTGTGCCATAGTGCAGGGCCACCTCTCTCCTGGGCCACGTGTGAGGGTGACAAGGTACAGCAGGAAGGAGGTCTCTACAGGAATGACTTCTTGCCTTTGTATTTTAAGAGCAATTTAAGGCCACATTTTTAGTGCCTCCTGTTGGGATTGATTGAGGCTCAGAAAGATCTAAGTGGTCTAAACCCCCTGAAGAGCAAGAGAAACAGTGAAAAGAAAAAAGGGGTGGGGTGGGGTGAGAGGACTCAGCTCTGCCTGCATGAGGTGACAGTGCTGTGCTCAATTCGCACTGAGGTCCCGGCAGGTCCATGCGTTTCCAGCTGTGACATTGATTTCCAGAGTTCTTTCTGCTTAGGTGCAAAGGAAAACCACTGCCAAAAGGTTACACTGGCCCTTGAGTTCTCATACAGACACCTTCTCCAAAAGTAAATGAATGGACTCATCTCGTCCACACAGATGATGCTGCTGCAACCTGATGTTCATTTACCTGCTTGCAGCACCCAGCATCCCTAACCACTGATGCTCGCCCTGTTACACCAAGGGCAACTACTTTCAAAGTGGCTTGCTTTTCTTTTTTAATTTATGCCTCTCATTTGCCATCTAAATGAAAGACTGTCCCACGAGTATTTCTCTTCTCCAGTCAAAGGCCAATATTGAGGGGCAAATGTTTCCAAACCAAGTGCCTGAAGTCGGGTTGATAGGTATAATTATGTGAGTTTGCATTATGCAGACTTGATTCCCTCTGTGTCCTCCTCTAGACTGTGGCAGATGATGGTAATGGAGAATGTGCTGATGTATTATATCCCAAAAATTCTGTTTCCTGTTTTGGAAACTCACATGTCTTTTGTTCCCTTTTGGTGAATGTCCATGCTCTGGGGAACCGCTCCCTTGCCCATGTGCTAATGAGCACTTCCTATCATTAGACCCAGGAATCATTATCGTCTAATCATAACTGGTTACAAAGCAATTAACAAGGAAAAAAGCTCTTATTGAAGAATGCTGATGATGGTGTTTGGGAGCAGGTCCTGCCTTCCAGCTGCCACCTGACATGGGACTGACAGGGAAAAACATCTGAAGCCTGCCCTGTTCCCATGCCCATCCCACAGCCTGGGCAGGGCATTAGGATTCACCTTGGCCCCTATACACACATGATGGCCAACACATGACCCAGGCTGGCTCATCACGGTAACGAACCACGTGCTGAGCAGAATGGCTCATCCTGGTATTTCCCCTGCTCACAGACATATGACTGTGCTTAGGTTGTTTTCTCCTTTTGAAGGAACCATTGCTGGAGAACTGTGTGAGGACTTTCAGGCAGCAAGCACATCCATGTGGGACCCACCTGCCAAAGGGCAGCCACCAACACCAGAGGCATTACCAGAGGTAAATACCCCAGATTCCTCATAAACCAGAGGAATACAGCGAGGGGATGCAATGGCACACTTCAGCTTCTTCCAAATTAAAACCTGCATCTGGACAGCTGTGCTCAAAAAGGAGCCTGAGGTAGTGGCTCAGTGCCAAGTCTCTATTGCAAACAGCAAACGTTAGCTGAGATTTTATCCTCACTTTCGGCTTTCAAATTTGTTTGGAGGATACTGGCAGGACTGAGGGTTTTATTCCTTTTTCCTTTCTTACATTCCTGACCAAGCCCGTGTTTTAGTGGCAAACCTACTACTACAAAGTCAATCAAAACCCCAGTTTGCTAAAGTCTGTATCCCAGAGGCAGAAGGAACAAGTGGCACCATGAAGTTTCACCACACTAGCAAGAACTTTATACCATCCATGCATTGATTCTTACAGAAATTCCCTCAAATTAGGGTGTTTGTTTACACACAACCGATCACTAAGGCACGAAGTCAACCCGAATGAGATTGGTTTAGGGTCACAGTTCACTGTTCACCCACAGCTGTGTGACTGGGAGCAGGCTGTGGTTTGGTTCAGACTAGAAGCAGTGCTAAGGTCTTCTCTGGGCAGAAATCAGCAGATGGGGGTTAAGTACAGTCAGGGAAACAGGATTTCAAGCAGCTTGCTCGAGGCCACAAAAGAGAAGTCATATGAGAATTGGGAATGAAACCTGGACTATCCCAGTTCTTCAAGTACACCCCCATCCAGCAACCATCCTTCTTCTCTCCTGACCAGTGTGGATGCATGAGGCTAGTGTTGGAGTCAAGGTACCCTGTGGTTCAAGCCAGTTCTATGCACTCGGCTGGAACCAGCTCTGACCGTGCCCCAGCCCCTGGCATCTCCCACCTGGAGACTGCATGTGCCTCTATACAAAGAAGATGGGTTTCATATGCACAGGGCACAGGACACAACTCATCCTTCCTCGCTGACTTCCACCATCATTCATACCACAGAGGGGCAGATACACTCTTGGTCCCAATCTGGGAACATGGGACTGTGTCCTGGCCCAGCTCCACCTGGTGCCACAAGGCAGGGCAAGGCCAGGCACACACAAGTACCCACACGCACCATCCTTCCCCATCTCTTTTGATCTAAACTGCCCTAGAATTTCCCTGGGTTTGAATTTAAAATGCCAGAGTTTTAAAGAGAAAAGCAAAGCAGCAGCTTGAAGCCATAAAATGATACATCACAGCCCAAAAGTGACTAGCAGAGGGCCCTGTGTGGGAAGAATACGAGCGCTGGAGGGCAGGACTGAAAGCCATTAGCAGAGCTTTGTGAGGATGCTGGCACAAGCAGTCACTCACATCACATTTGACATCACCAAGGCTTTCAGCCCCGTCTGTTTAATGAAGGATAAATTGCTCCCATAGGCTATATCTACATGGAGGATTCTGTGAAATCCCACAGGCCTTGCTGAAGTGAAGTTCCACCAGCACCAGCAATACTGGTACTTTGTTACTAAACCTGCTTCAGCAAAAATATATCCAAAAATATGGTAAAAATCCCAGTCATAGTAACATTCATGCTGTCGCGAGGCTACAACAACATGAGGAACCAAGGCTTGTGGGAAGACATAATGTCTTTTATTAAACCAATGCTTTTTATTAGCTATTCCTGGAAAAACCAAGCAGGGATAACAGCTGTAGGAGACAAAGAGTTGGCAGTGAAACTTATTAGGCTAATGAGTTCATGCTTAGCCTCTGTATAAGCAGGCTGGAGTGAAGAGTATCACTCTGTCTTCCCTGAGCAGCTGAGTAGAAGAAAAAAAAAACAATTTTGGAAAGAGGTAAGAGAAGGTGAGAACTTTGTTGAAGCAACCAATCGCTTTGCCAAACAGAGGTAGTGCAGGGTGATGTTATGAATGGTGATGCTGCTCCCACAAGGTACCAAATATCCCTCAAGCCTTGCTCTAATGAGTTAAGCCTGGCATCTCACACTCAGACCCTGAGAAACTACTGCAAAGCTTCCTGATTTATTGATACGTGGGAAGACAGGGCACAGAGCCAACTGATTGAAAGCAGACAGTCCTGCAGCAGCTGCCAAGATGGTAAATCACAGGCAGAATCCATACATGAAGAGGAGATTTGTCATTGCCAATAGCTGGCAGCACTGTTTATTGATCCAGCCCCCTGAGAGTGTTAGGTGCTGCCACATTGCCCAAGTGCAGTGCTGATGGAGCAACACGTTGCCCAATGCTCTGGTGGTGCTGCTCTGTGAATCGAGCCATCACACCCCACACATAGCACGGCACCGGTTCCCAGCAGCGTCAGGGGCAGGAGGTGAGCCTTGCGGTTTACATGTTGCTCTCATTGAAAGCTGAAAGGGTGAGAGATTAGCAGACGAGAGCTCTCTGGCCATCAGGTTATCTGTAAGGTGATAGTTTCACTTACTCGCTGCCTCTTTAGCTGAGTGCTGCTGCGGTTAGTGCACGTGCTAAGAAACCACAGACTGTTCAGTCTTCAGCTATTGCCTGAGTTTAAAAAGTGCTCTCAAAAACCCTTCCCTGCTCTGAATACACCTTAGAAAGAGTAAACAGCTGCAGTTTTATTAGAGAAGAAGTAAAATTCATGCAAGGAATTGCTTCCCAGCAGTGCTGAGTGCACTGCAGCACTGGCAGCACTGCCCTGCTGAAGTATGGTGTGGGGCTCTGCAAATGCCGCCGCCGGAGTACCAGCTGTCACCACACCAAAAGGAGGGTTAAATGGGATCGCTCTAGCAAATGTCACGCCAAGAAATTTGATGTTGTGAAGTATACTCTGATACCCCTCCTCTCCACACCTGAGATCCTCTCCCTGACATACATTGAACGGGGGCAGAGATGACATCTGCCTGCAGGCAAGGAGCACCCTGCCCCTCTGCACAAGCCCCAGACATGGCATCGCTTTCACCCACACGTGATGCCAAGAGCAGGAGGTTTAGTGGGATCTTGCTGTGAACGTCACACTTCCTTTCAGAAGACCCACTTCCTCAGTCATTGTCACTTCTCATCAACTTCTGCACAACTTGCTTTTTCTAAAAGCCAACAAGGGAGCTTGCCCTGCAGATTAACTCTTTCCACCCCCTAACCAAATGCATACACCAAAGCTTTATGGTTTGGTATCAGTCCAAGCGCAAGGGCACCGCGTCGTTTTGACAGCAGAGCAGCAACGAACTCTAGCTAATTATCTCAGATACATTTCCTAAGGGCTTCTATATTCTTAAAAGTAGATCACAAAAAATAAAGTCATCTTAGAGTTAACAAATCAGCAACAAATAAGTGAAACTCCACCAGTTCTCAACCTGCATATGACACTGAGAACTTTATCCTGTGCCTGCCCGACTGAAAGAAGCTGGGTCACTGACTTCAGGGTTTTGCACTTTTAAATGCCCGGGATAAATGGAGCCACAGTGCCAATGAAAATAGCAGTGTGAGGAACTGTGGTGAACTTTGTGACGTACCAGGAATGCAGGCACCTCATTAGTCTTCTGACCGGTTTGCAAAAGCTTAAACCATGCAGCCAACAATTACAGCTGTGCTAGAAACCCGACTCTGATCCCACCAGAAATCTGTTGCACCAATAACACCTTTGAAAACTCGTCAAAGCATTTTCTTAGTTTCTAATTAGCTTCTGCAAGAGGTCATGGTTTACAGCTTGGAACAGAGAGCTGGGATTAAAGACATCCAGGGTCTATTCCTAGCTGGGGAAGTGACAGGACAGGTGGCTCTGGGCCACTGGCTGCAGCCCTGCTGCCCAACTTCCAGAACTGTAAAATGGGTAAAATAATACTTGCTGTTTAGGGATGATGCGAGACCTAATTAGATGCTTCCAAGGAGTCCGCTGCCCCTCCAATGAATTCTGCAAGAGAAATGAAAACTATTATCATATGGGTAATGAGCTCTCACAAGACAGGGATTCCTTTGTTCAAAGAGCCAGGCTTTTTCAGCAGCAACCAGGTTCCAGCAGAAGTTTATTAGAGCAAGTGAGTGTTGCTCATCTCTGTGTAACTGAGAATATATTGCTTTATATTAGGAGGATTTATCTGCAATGTATTGCATTCCTTGGAGTCTTTACCTTTAGGGAAAGCCTCAGGAATAACTCCTTAATGCCTAGTTTTGTTATGAAAATGAACTTTAGCTATCTTATGAATTGTTTATCTTAAGGCTGCACAATCACTTTGATTATAAAAGTCTGGTGTTATTCAAAAGACTGTAGAGTCTCGAGTGACTAGATGAATATTGAAAAGATATGAGGGACATTCTGCTTTTCTGATTCTCTTCCACTCATGTGCCCATTTCTCATATGAAGAAGAACAAGAGTGTAATTGTATTGCAACCTATTATTGTGATACAGAAGAAGCAATTACTATATGTATACAAAAAGATCATTAAATATTTCCGCTGGTAACCATGAATCACACCAGAAACCTATCGCTGCCATACTGTATTTTCATTGCATTCCCCACAAGAAACTTAGTTAACAATTAATTCCAGCCAGAGCAGAAGGAAATCGAAGCAGAAGATAATTTTTCAGCCATCGTTACTGAAATGAAAAAAAAAGGTGACAAAAAGAGACGGAAACTTTGCAAGTTGTTAGCTGGTAGAATAGTCGTAGAACCACAGACTGGGTTGGGCTGGAAGGGACCTCAAAGCCCACCTGTCTCATACCCTGCCATGGGCAGGGATACACTCCACTAGCCCAGGGTACCCAAAGCCCCATCCAAACTGGCCTTGAACCCTGACAGGGATCCAGGGGCAGCCACAGCTCCTCTGGGCACCCTGTGTCAGGGTCTCACCACCCTTACAGAGAAGAATTTCTTCCTAACATCTAATCTAAACCTACCCTCTTTCAGATTGAAGCCATTGCCCCTTGTCCTATCACTGCACTCCCTCATGAACAGTCCCTCTCCCGCTTTCCTGTAGGACCCCTTTAAGTATTGGTAGGCCGTAATTAAGTCTCCCTGATGCCTTCTCTTCTACAGGCTGAACAAACCCGACTCCCTCAGCCTGTCCTCACAGCAGAGGTGCTCCAGCCCTCTGGTCATCTTTGTGCCCTCCTCTGGACTCACTCCAACAGCTCCATGCCTTTCCTGTACTGGGGACCCCAGAGCTGGATGCAACAGGTTGGGTCTCCCCAGAGCAGAGCAGAGGGGCAGAATCCCCTCCCCCGACCTGCCAGTCACGCTGTTCTTTATGCAGCCCAGTACATGGTTGGTTTTCTTAGCTGCTAAACAGACTTGAGTGACTGTGGGGTTTGCAGCCACATGAGTGAAAGGTGGAGCTGTGCAGGTGCAGTGATGACTCCCTGTCTTCACACCAAAGAGGTGAAGCAATCAGCCCAACCCTCTGTTCTTTACCACTGAGGAGAAAAGAATAAACAAACACTGCTATCCCTTCTTCCACCCTTGCCACCCGTGATGACAGCTGAAGGCAAAGGCTCCAACAGCTTCCAGCACCACAAATCAGAGCTCCAAGTGCTCACACTCCAGGCCAGGAGACGCTGCCCTTGAGACATCTGTGTGGAGTGGCAAATGGTTCAGAGCCACTCACTGCTCTGTTTCTCTCACTTAGAGTGTATTTTCTTTATTTCGGTGCCTTCACCCATGGCAGTAGGAAACACCAAGGGGTTTTCTGTTGCTACGTCACATTTCCATGAATAAACTAAGAAGAGGCAACATGCAGCATCCCTACAGTATCACAGCGCCAACAGAGCTAATGGGTGGCTTTAATTAATTATGCATGAACTTCATATTGCCACAGACTAGTAATATTACTCTTGCGCCTTCCCTGCACCACCTTGCATCATCTCAGTGCACCGAGATGCCCTGTCTCTCCCGCTCCCTCCCGGATGGCAGTTGGTGTCGGTGCAGTTCCACTGCTATGGCCACAGAGAGGAGGGCTGGAAAGTGGCCACACACTCTCTCATCTCCTTTCCCCAACAGGCAGGGTGCCTCTGTTTCCCCAAAAAAGCACTAGCTCAGAGTGGAGTTCAGTTAGATGGGAGGGAAAGGTTGCCTGGATTGCTTCTTTAGTCCTCTCCTGGAAGGAATCACCAACTAGAAAAAGGTAAGTTAGCTTGATGCCACTGTGATGGTAAAAGCTGCCACTACTGCAAGTCTTATGAGGAGCGACTGAAGGACTTGGGACTGTTCAGTTTGGAGAAGAGGAGGCTCAGGGGAGACCTTATTGGTCTCTGCAACTGCCTGACAGGAGGTTGTGGTGAGCTGGGGGTCACCCTCTTCTTGTAGATAAGTAGCGATAGGACAAGAGGGAATGGCTGCAGGTTGTGCCAAGGGAGGTTCAGGTTAGGAATTAAGAAAAGTTTCTTCTCAGGAAGAGTGGTTGGGTATTAGAATGGGTTGCCCAGGGAGCTGGTGGAGTCACTGTCCCTCAGGGTGTTTAAGGAAAGATTGGATGAGGTACTTAGGGACATGGTTTAGTAAGTGATGTGGGTAGTAAGGGGGCAATTGGCTGGATGATCTTGGAGGTCTTCTCCAACTTTAATGATTCTGTGATTCTATGACATAGATCATCGAGTCAATGGAACACCTTTCTTGGGGAGTTTTATAACTTGGAGGTGAAAAGTTGTGGATGCAGTTCCTATTTTCATATCTTCATCTACTGGGAAAAGCTTCCACCAAAGCTAAGAGAGCAATATCCACTTTGTACAGCAGAGAACACAGCACAACCCTGAAGTACCTCTAATACTTAAATTTAAGGTAAATTTGTTTATCAGTGTAATGGGATCTACTCCAGATTAACATAGGCTTAAGTGTAGAAGTGGAATTTAAGCCCTGAGAAGGCCTCAGGGTCCTTCTTTCTGGATCTCTGTAGCTGTCCTACACATCTATAGCTACTCTCAAGCTGGTAGATATGATGAAAGTAACTTACCAGCCAAAAAAGGTGCTTCCCCTTTGCCAGCAGTTATTGCCAACATCAAGCAGGCAAACATTGGGTAATCCCTATGACTCTGCCGATGTTCTGGCACCTCTGTGCTTGGAAAACAGACAAGTCAGGTTCTGAGCATAACGATTTCTGCTGTAACCAAAAAAAAAAAAGTTATTTGCAAAGCACTTCTTAAAACAGATGTGTTAAAGAAAAGGTTAGTAGGTCAACAGATGAAGATGCAAGAGCTTTTCTTTTACAGCATTTTCCAGCCTCCTACTCAGCCAGCTTTTGAAACTACATGGCATTCATGCCCGGGGAACTTTCTCATTACATTCTAGATCTTGGGAAATAACATATTTTCTATTACTAATCTTTTTTGCCTTTCCTTGAGTTTCCACCCTCCATTCTCCTGGCATTAGTTCTTATCCTCGTGCAATGTTTACTTGGAGATTTTTTTATTAAATATTTTGGTGACTGTCTGTTTATCTAATCTGATGCAACCACCTGTGGTGTTCAGAGAAGATGGACAACGTGCTGACTGCAGAAGACAATCACTGGAGATAAAATCAAAGGTCTAGTTAGCCCAGTACCCAACAGAGGCCATTGGGCCAGTCTGCCTTCCAGACTATTTTCCCAGTTTCTAACGACTTCTGATTCAGGAACTTTATAAGCAGAAATGTTCTCTTCATATTTAGTATAGTTTTTTCATATGTACCTCTCTTCTTGTTATTTGTTTTATCCATTCTTTGGTCCTTGTAAACAACAGATTGTTGTAGGTTGCAGATTTCAGGTTCTGTGACAGAAAACTCCAATGAATAGTTTGGGTTTTTTAACTCTTATGTAATGTAAGCTGAGTCTCATCCACCATGGTTATTTCACGCTTAATGAAAAGAACACCACTCTGCTTAATTATATTCAATTTCCAAAAAGCATTTAGGTTCTTCAGGTTTGGAAATTGGTGATTCAGTAGACAGCTTCTTGCCTCAGCATGTGTATGTTGCTGGAGGTTCCATCCTTAATATTGAATGCAAAGAAAGGTTCTCAGCACTCTGACACCTTAAAAAAGAAGAGCTAATCTAGCTTGAGTATCACTACTTCTGTTTTCTTAACCTGCATGGCTGAGATAGTCTTACTGGTGGTCACTTAAATGCTCATTTTTTGTCCTCAGCCCTATTTGATGATTGCCCTGCTCCATCCAAGAGGAGGCCATACACAAGGAAGCTGCAGAGAGCTGTACTCGAAGCCAAATTGCTATGTTCATTAAGACCTCACCCCACACTCAATTTTATGGCTTCAGCGCTGGCTCTAATTACTGAATGGATTGAACAAGCTAAGCACTCTAGCAACCTATTATTAAGATTACCTGAAAACACAGCTGAGTGAAGCTATTCGAGGCGTGACCAACTTTGTTTGGGGAAAAAAAAAAATCTAAATGAGAGCAACTCCTCCCCTTCCATCCATTCTCACCTGACCTCTGCTGATCCACCACACCCTTAAGTTTTTCCGCTGAGTAAGATGAAACTATGGGGGAAACCATGAGTTGTGTGTGATTCAGTATCAAGTTAGTAGGACAGAAGGAGGGTTTCCTTGTTCCTTTACTAGAGTGCTCTGCACAGCTACTCCTCTCCTCTATCGCTACGCTGGCCGTGCCTGCTCTTGGGGCCAGTTCTGTTAATAGAAAACGCACCAGTATGAGCCCATCCTCTCCAGTAGGAGCTGCGACTCGGTGGTTCTGCAGAGTCGGCAGGAAATGAGTTTGCTTAGCCAGGACTTGCGCTGTCACTGACCGTGAGCACTCTCACTGCACCCGTGTCAGCACGCCAGCCCAGCGAGGCCCAATAAAACCCTCCTGCTGTCATAAGCATTTGATTCTTGCAAAAATAGGTCATCTAGGAATATAGACTGCCAGAAGCACACACATGGGCAAATACCTTTTGGATGTGCATGGTAGAATGGGGAAACCTCCTAAAAACCAGGACATTCAGTGGGAGAAATAATCCTGCTACCCCAGGATTCCAGTTGCCACATTGAGGTCAATGTGAATACGGCCAATGACTTCAATGTGTTCAGGATCAACCTCCTCAGTTCTGCAAGGCATCAAGTGCTCCCATACGGTGTAGAAGCTCAGAGGTTTTGAAGAGTCTGAAAATTAAAATAAATCAAAACTCAAAAACCTGCTAGTGCAGATACATCTTGAAAATGAAAGACCTGCAAAGACATGGGTGTGATACCTGAGTTCGTTACTTCTCACCAGCTTTCAACAGAAGAATGAAGTACTGGTTTGACTGATTACAAGATTGCAAGAGCACAGTTAAAAGTGAGATAGCACCTGTCTTTGGAATCTCTTTGGGATAAGAAAAGATAAAGATAACATGGAATTTCTTTTTCAACCAAGCAAAACAAACGAGCTCCTTCTTGTTGATATTTTAATCTGTAGTCTATTATTCAAACACCTAAACATTTAAAACAGAACCTATGACCTGCATTAAGGCCTAAACACACCACATTCTATTAATTAGAAGTAAATGCAAATTATGGCCGAGCACTCCGTGTCTGCTGCTGAAGGTGAAAAGCAAAACCATTTTGCTGGGGCCACGAGCAGGGAAACGCATGTAGCCATGACCAGTGTTTGGAAACAGCAGCCTTGCCTACAAGCATGGTGTATTCAGCCTACTCCAATTTAGTACTGACTAAATTAAGCTAAGTAGTGACTAATTAGCTTATTTAAAGCTGGAAATCTCTCCAGTGCTTGTAGTTTAAGGAGCAAAGAAATTTCTTTTCTCAGCTTCGGACAGCTGAAGGGCTGCCACCATAGGTCCCAGAGCAGAAATAAGCCCAGCTTGATTCAAGTTAAGGCTGCAATGAAGTGTTGTGTCTCTGCCTTGCCCTCCCTGGTGCTCCTTCAGGAGCCTGGTCATGACAGCTGACCCCGCACGGAGCCGTCAGAGCGTGCAGAGGCCATTGGAGAGGCCGTGACGCAGATAATCTGCTGCTGAACTGGAGGGAGCCATGGATTTGACAGATGTTCATGCAACACTCCACTTGAATCGATACAGCCTATGATCCAAAGTCAACTTTCCACGTAGTAAATAAAGTGAAGCCAGTGCATCCCCAGCCTGGTTAATCTGCAATCCAGACAAACCATGCGTAGATAACTGAGAATTGATTTCCACATTGACATGGTAGACAAATGACTGCAACCTGTCCATCCAATTTATGATCAGCAAGCAAAAATGCTTCTTTTAATTATTATCAGTGATAAAGTATTTATTTTTATATTTGTTTTAGAAACACAACTCAAGTGATCCAAAACAAAAGATAATGAAGCAGCTTATTTAAGTCATGGCTTCTCGCTCGCTGATTTGAAAAGCAAAGCAGTGCTACTAAGACAGATAAAGACGCCTGAGCTGTCTCTCAGAACAGCACATCCAGCATAACTTGACAGAGATTAAGGAGTGAGTGGAGAAAGGTGAATTTAAACCAGCTTTGGACCCTCCCCCTTTCAGTCTTCTAAGGAAACAAAATAATATCTGGTGATACTATCAGATGGATCAAATGAGGAAAGAAAATAGGAAATCAGCTTGAAATAGCTATGGCTAAGGCAGTTTGGGGTTAAAAACAAAAAAGATGTCACTAGCAACACTGATAGGGTAACTAATTCAGTTACAGACACTAAGATTTGCTGTATTTTCTCTTTTTCTGTACTTAAGAGTTGATACTTACTCCATGAGACTGTGGACCTAGGAAGGAGAGAAGCTTTATGTGTGCTAGTTTGGAATAAAGAACCAAATTTGGGGGTTTGTCCTCTTGAGCAGCTGAGTCAGTGTATCTGTTGCTAATAGCTCTCCAGAGGGGGATAAAGCTTTGTTTGCCTTCTTCATGTACTGCCCAATAAACTGCAAAGGAAGTGCAAGAGAGGAATCAAACTGATTTTAGCTATTGGGTACAGATCTTTGGCAGGCAACAACCTGAATTAGAAAATTCACACCACAGTACAAATTCATGTATCCCCAAAAGGTGGGATTGATTGACTGTGCAGCCATGGGCTGGCACGCAGCAGACCCCTAGAGCATTCATTCTCACTATCACTCTGGGCAGTAAAAAAGCCTATGGAGCAGTTCTGCTAAACATCATTACCTCAAGCCTAGGTCCAAATTATTTCATTAATGCTTCATTTAAACAGAAGATCTTCTCATCAAGCCATTTCTGTAGAGCAGAAAGCCAACTGTACTTCCACTGGTCATAACTATTCTCTGGTCTCCTTGCACGTCCACCGGTCTTTGTTTCACGTGGAAGAGTAGCCTGTCAAAAATAAAGTGGTTTGATGGACAGTATTCCATAAAATTATGGTTTTAATTGTTTTTCAGCTGGTTTATCTGTTCCTGAAGAACAGTTCATTGCAAAAGCAATGACATGCTCCACTGCATGGCAAAAGTGGAAGACAAGATACTGTACAAGTTTGGTCCTCACAAGGAGCATGTTTGCTGACCCATCTTTTTGCAGTCCTTGTTCTATTTCCCTAAGAAAATAGAGAGACATACTCCATCTTCAACATGAAATGGCAGCAGGGTTTATTTCTACAGAGAATCCAGATGGTATCCAGGCAAGAACATTAAAGACATGACACTAATTCTTACAGTATTTATTATACTCTTATCTTGGTTGAATTCATAGTAAAATGTACAGTTATTCTAGATTAAAACACTCCTGAAAATTCTAAGTTTCCTTTTTCATTCAAAAGGACTTTTCATGAATGAATCTTTTGCAACAAACCGGTGTTTTTTTTCTTTTCCCATTGAAATTTATTGGTAACAGGTATTTCCTAATACAAAGCAAGATGTTAATGACCTCCCTCAGCAAATTAGTTCACGGACTTTAAACAGGTGCTTAAAAATTTCAAGTGCAAATTTAACTTCTGCTTGTGGGGAAATTCATTGGGCAGTTAGGCTTTCCTGGCTGGCTGCCAATCCAAATACCAGATAATTCATGACAAAATCTCTCCTGTGAATGGGCAAGACTTGGTTTTAGCAGATCCAGGTAAGTGAGTAGAAGCATAGAAGGATACATTCTTTCCTCAACCGCATGAAAGATTCTCTGCTACTGAAATGAGTCTTCAGTAATATCCCAAGACCAAACAACAGGACAAATTCTGCTTGTCCAACCCAGGTAAGCAGTCTCAGTAAAGTCAATGAGATACTTATATAACCCAGGTTAGAAAGCTCTGGCCAAAACTTCAGCCAAAACCAGGTGGAAGCATTCAGAACGCATGGTGGTGGTGGGACAAAGGTCTGATGAAGAGTGAGAAATGTCCTAGGCTACTCAAGCACATATCACCAATGTCACTTAAACACAGCACCCAGAGAAAAGTCAAGACTTGAGGGAGGAACTAATTTCCATGGGCAGCTGCCAGAAGATGAGGATTAGGTGCCGCTGTGCTGTTCTACAGATTGTATACACACAAGAAGCAGAAAAAATAAAGTCAAGAAATAGGATGGGTAATACTAATCTCAATATCACAAGGAAGGCTGTGTGCACCTACAATGTTAACAAACACTGACTTGGGGAAGAGAAGCAGTACCTGTTAGCCTGCTTTCTCATTGAAAAAAAGATTCATTCAGCCTTGCTGCCTCATCTGGTAATTGCTTTTCTACTATTCCTTTAAAACCACTGAACAGTTTTACCCTGGTTTTACAACTGGGTAAAGGTCACAAAGCAAATAAAGTTCAAGACATTTGCAGAATGAAGGTAGGAAAGGAAAACACAGAATCACAGGGGCTTTTTTATAAATTCTCAGCATGTGTAACTGAGCGAAATGCTCACCATGAGCTTACAAGGACCTACAAAGGAGCTTACAAAGACCCCAGCAAGAAAAGTTATCAAAAGTTTGCCATCAGTGGGCAGGCGTGAGCTCATGGGACACTACTCATCTCAGCCCTTGTGAAATGGCTTGGTGGTGAAGTGAGAGATGCTTTCTGAGCAGGGAAGGCACAAGAACTGGTGGTACAACTTTCCTCAGCAGGCTCCATCCCTCTGTAGCTGCTCATTCTCACTCACTCTGCCATTCACAGGGATGGATGAGAAGTGGATTAGATCAGTGAAGGGATACAGACGAAAACACCAAGGCAATCTGTGCTACCTGGCTCACGTCCCCATTCTTCTTCACAGAGTGATAACACAGGGAAATCTGAGAACACACTGCAGGGACTGGCAACAGGAATAACTATGCAGGGTATGAGACAGGGCTGACTGCCCAGTCAATGAATACTTGCTCAGAGACAATCTGAGCTTCCATATCCACATTGTGAAGTCAGAAAAAAATCTGAGCTCTGCAGTAAAGGACAAGGAGGAACTGATGGTAATGTGGTAATAAAGGGCTTTTAAAAATGGGGAAGTTTTACTCAGTCTGAGGTATACTCTGCACCACAATCTGTATCGATGAACCCAGCGGGATTAATGATGAAATAAAATACCCTGAACAGTGTAAGAGAATCAGAGCTTGGCCCTATGGAAGTGAAACACTGAATCTTTCCTGGTTATTTTCTGAAAGCAAGAAAAAAGTAGCTGAGCCTTGAAGAAATACAGCGAGAATTTGAAACAAGACAAGTAACTGTTAGCAAAATAAAACTCTCATATCCTGAAGTTTTTTCCTTAGACCTACAGACAGACACTTATTCCCTTAAGGCATAGGTGAAGCAATGGCACTATGATACTACGCAATTCTGTCAAGACTAGGCAGGATAGATCAGCTCACGATAAGCTCCATGCTTTCATAGCTACAGCTGCACAGAAGCTAGACAAGGGTCAGATCTACACAACACCTCAACTGTGGAGTTCAATTTCACTTCTGATGTCACAACCATTTTTATTAACCTTTGCACAGAGAAAGGCTGAATTACCTATTAACAGTCTCTTCAGTCATAAGTCTTCATTATAATCTGTTCAGATGTGTGTAGAAATTTATGGTGTACTTTGTAGCTTTGCTAATGATAACACATGCAATAGGCACCTGGCAAGGTTTATACAAGGTATTTATTATATATACAAACACACCTTCCATGAGCACAAGCAGCTTGCAATTTTCAAAACAGCTTCGGGCATTTGGACCTACTAATGTTCACTTAGAAAATTTCTACATCTGTGGAAAACTCACCCTTGATGTGCAAAGATAGACTGGTAAATAAATGCCTCATTTTTTCAACAGGGCTAAGCCCCCAGGGTAGTCAAGCACTTTTGAACATGAAGTCAGTGAATAAGGCAGCTTCCCGCTTCATGGTTGTAATCACAAAGCCTCCCAACTGGAAAATATCATTCAGCTGTAATTAGAAAGAAACATGGACATGACCTTAAATCCACTTTGTATGGTCTGACCATAAGAAGTGGCCTTGTTGTCATTGGCATTGAAGACTTTACATTGCTGGGCTGGTATAAAAGGCCATTTATGTCAACAGGAATCTGTCCTCTCTGTCTTCTGTGCACCCAAGTATAACACTGAAAATAATTTACCAATTAGACAGTTAGCTCCACCCAAGTATGAACAAACAAAAACAACTGCTCATAGCATTCCAGAGAAACAACACAGCACAAGAACAAAGATTTCCACATGCAAACACAGGCAAACAGCTAACCACAAAGCAGTGAACCCAGCAGATTTTTAAATGTTAAAAAATAGGGGCAAGTGGTCTTTGATACCCACAAATCTGTGCTGCTGATGCAGAAGCAGGGGATAGATGACTGCCTGATTTTTCCAGCTGAGATTCCTCCAGTGCACATGAGAAAATTAAATGCATATTCAGTTGAATAGATGCCAGGGTTGGCTGATGAGAAGACTGATAGCCCCTAAGATGGGATGCAGAGAATTTTAGCCTCTCAGATGGGATGCAGAGCCATTATATTTTGAGGCATTTTGTATTTGTTTCTTCTGTTTCCTCTGATTGGTTTATCATTCTTCATTCCTTGTGTTTGTTTCTCACTTGCAGGATGTGGGACATAAGAAACTAGTAACACCCAAGAGGTTAATGCCTGTTTGCACGAGGTCTTTTTGCAATCACAGTTTCTGAGCCTCTGCAATAGACACAAAGGCACCAATCTCATCTTTACAAATGTCATGAACACCTGACCTTGTGAGGCAATACACAAACAAACCTGACCAAACAATGAAACCTGGGTGACTTCTGCACCTAGAGACCATTCAGCATGATAACAGGGTAGTAACATGTAGTTGCTCTCTGACCTCAAAGCTTGAATCTATGAATCTGCTTTGCTTTGCTTACTTCAGAATAAACCAAGCAGAAGCTGTCAAAGCAGTCAGGGGAGAGAAGCAGGCGCCTGCCAAGGCCATTCCAGCCAAACTGAGATCTCAGCAGCTCTCTAGAGGTACCATTTCCCCCTTATCTTTCTCCCAGGGCAATGGAAAGCTACTCACTTCAGCATCTCCTTTACGTGCATTGACCTGGGCAGTGCATGTTCCTAAACCATGCACATTGTTCTCCTGTGTGTCTCAAACTCCTTCAGCACTCCGCATAAGCAACATCCCAAAATAAGCCCAAATAAGCAAGTGAAGCTGGCAGTGGGCAGCTCAGATCATCAGCAAGACAAAATTTTCAGAATCCTAATGTAGTATTTAAGGTTCATCTGTTTGCAGCATCTGTGAAAATAGTAAAATCTACTGTGGCATGTTTGAAGCTGTTGTTGAAGGTCCAATCCTGCAGTACAGTGATTGCAAGAGCTACATGAGCGTATAACCAGTACAATTTAGCACGTAATAATGATGTCCTTTGAGTTTGCATGTGAGTGGCCTGATCTCATTATTACAAGTGTGTCCTTTTATGAGCAAAAGCTGAAGGGTTTGGCTTTAAGTAAATACATTTCTCAGCATAACCTAGCTGCAGCAGTTTCTAAAGTGTTGCTCCAAGCAAAGTTGTAGGCTTCCCATATGCTGCAGTTTTTTAACTTAAAGTTCAGTTTGGCAAACTGCAAACATACCTAGCAGCAAATCGTACCACCTAGGTATAGTGAACTGAGTTTAGGAGTACTGATGTAATCACCAGAATGGGAATCTGATGTTTTGTCTGAAAAATGGCAATGTTTACAGTACTAATCCTTATGCAACGTGGAAGCCATGTTTGCATACCAAATCAGGCACTAGCACAGATGCAAGTTTTCCCTCTGATGTTTCTCCTCTGCGCTGGTCTGCCCAGTTGCATTGTGAGCTTTACCCCAGAAAGCTTTTTCCCAATGTCCTGTTCAAAGCCAAGGCTGAATATACAACTCTACAGCCTGATGGGAGGAAAAAAATCAAAGCTCGTCACTTGCACTTGGGGATGAAGTTAAGTGTAATGTATTCAGGCACCTCCCTGACCTCTTTCATGCAGTCATAACACTGTCCTGGAGGATGAGCTATAGATGTCTTAAAGTAGTGTTATGGTTTTTATTTAAAAAAGAAAAAAAAAAGGAATGTGAATTGGGTAGAATCATCCTCCGCACCAAGCACTGGAAGAGAGGGTTTGCCATGCAACAGCTCTAAAGCTGCCTGTCACTGTGCTCCAGAGTGTAAGGGACATGAAGATGCACACATATAACCAGAGTGTGTGATACAGAGGCTATTCTCGGTAGCCACAGCTCTGCTATTTATAGTCATTGCCACAGTAAGGACAAGGAAGGAAGGGGCAGAGCAAGAATTGCTCGTCTGATTTAGTCCTTGGCTATCTTGTCAGACATCGAGGCTGCTGCTAGCTCTTCTAGAGGGGACCTGTCCTTCTACCTGACATAGTGAGAAGAGCTTGGAAAATGTAGATGCTGTTAAGGTCCTTCCTCTCCTGTGTGACTAGTCACTCCAGGCTGAATAGCTGCAGGAAATGTCACTACACCTCTCTCACTATAGCATGACAAAGTTTGAAGCTTGCACTGGAGGAGTAACTCCTTTGTAGGGGCCTCACAGTTAACCCTAGAAGCTAGCATACAAAATCCAGAAGCATCTTCCCAACTTCTTGGGAGTGAAGAGAAAGGCACCAATCTCCTCTCTTTGGTGACCAGTGATAGAACCCAAGGGAACAACATGAAGCTGCGGCAGGGGAGGTTTAGGTTGGATGTCAGGAAGAGGTTCTGTACTGAGAGGGTGGTCGGGCACTGGGACAGGCTCCCCAGGGAAGGGGTCACAGCACTGAGCTGCGCTGAGGTCAAGAAGCACCTGGACGATGCCCTCAGTCCCGCTCTCTGACTTGGCTGGTCCTGTGTGGAGCCAGGAGTTGGACTCAATGATCCTTATGGGTTCCTTCCAACTCAGGAGATTCTAGGATTCCTCATGCACATATCGCAAGAATAAGTGGGAAGGTTGCCCCTGTGAGAGGACAAATGGTGCTGGAATTGTCTACCACAAGAAGAGGGTTGAACAGGGAGCCTGGCTTATGTTATGGTCCTTGAGGAAATTTCCTTTGCGTATGGGAATGACAGAGTTCTGGGTTGCCAAAAAAACATTTGAGCTTACAATCAGCTACAGACATGCTTGCACATACACCTTGGAGGAACCCTTTTACAAAACCTGGTGTTGTATAAGAACCACTCATAGAAACACACTGTTTTCTTCTTCAGCAAAGTCATGTCTCCATCAGGAAATAAATGCATGTGAAAGACTATGTTCCTTGTGGTTTTTTTTTAATTCTGACACATCTGTTTATCTCACCTGTTCTTTAGACCATCATGACTTGGGCTACTAGTATGAGAAATGGGCCATCCCTTCATACGATGATTGTCTAGCTACTCATTTATAAAGGCATTATAGCCCATACTTTCACTTTTGAGGAAACCTGTTCCTTATAGTGCCCTGCTTTTTACGTCACACCTACTGGGAAAAAAAAAGATGCAAACACCACTTCTAATTAGTATATTTAAAAATCTGGATGTAGTACAACTAAATATATAAGTGTAAATATAGAAATACCAGAATTCAACAATTTTTAACAGTACCTGGCCAGGACATATGAGTGGACTCATACCACTGCTCATATCAACCTCAAAAACCTACCAGTGTCAAATAAGTCATTTTTTTCAACAACAACATAGTATTTGTTCACAATGAAGTTTAGAGCAAATCATCCTCTTGAATATTAAGGATGAAATCACTGAACTTGCCGCTACACAAATACGCAGAACGATGGCGATGAATGAAGTTGAAACCGAAACAAAGACACAGTGTCAGGACAGAGGTTCATTGACAGTGAGTCAGTACCCACAGCTGCATGTGGGATGTTGATTAGCTAATTATATGATTGTTGTTACATGAATTTATAGACCCTTGAAGACTACAGCCTACATATAATTGTTCTTTCTGTTTTGTTCCGACAAAAAAAAAGCAGCAAGAGAAATGTCGGCAGCTGAAGAAAAAAAACTTCAATTAACATTTGTCACATGCTCACTACATTGTTATTAACTACACAAAGACAGAGCTTTGTTAGGGTAACTTAAGGGCTAATTTCCATGCTCAGGCTCCACCTATAGTTCCTCACCTTCAGATTAGGCAACATCAACTCAGTTTTTAGGTTCTGCTCACTATGGACAGCTCAATTATATGCTAACCAGCAACACATATTGGTTTACCCCTTTGCTTTACATGCCTGAAGTCTTCTGGCTAGGGTTTGTCTTGTTCTGAGCCTGTACGTTTCACATACTGCTTATTGTGCCATGTAATCACTCCCCATCCTTCTCCTTTTAGCTTTTCATAGGATCCTGCGCTGGGATTTGGGCACTTTCACAAACCTATGCCAGAGAACTCAGCACAAGCCATCTATGACTGAGGTACGCTTACCTCCGGGAAGGCACGATGCGATCTGCAGGCTTTCCCAGATTTTCTCAGATTCCTGAGAAATTCACACAACAGCACTGGAGACCCTAAAGAACTCAGTCTCATCTTGCTGATGATGCCAAAAGATTTTTTGGAACTCTTGTTCATCAGGTGGGCATCAGGAACCAAACAGTGCACATCACTAAATCCTTTCTACGGAGACACAGGAGATTAAGGCTTAGTTTATGACTGGGAAGGTTTCTATCCTCTGTATCAATAGGAGAAAGTCTTGAAGGTGAATAAATTCCCAAAAGTCTCCAGTGAAGCAAAGGGAGAGCAGCTTTAGGCATAACACAGGTCTTCCTTGGTGATTCCCTACCTCTGCCTTCCGAGATTGTATCAGCAGCCAGCTCATTTTTTTGATCTAGTTTATGTAGGGAAAAAATAAAATGCCCACATCTCCTAAGTTTCCTGCCCAAGAGACCCATGAAAGGGTCTTTGCAAGACAAGCATGTCATCAGATTCCAGAACATCAGAGAGTTTAATACTGAAAGCATGAAAGAACAGGTGAAATTATTTATTTATGTAATGAGTCGTGATGCTGAGTACTTCCAGATTCTGCTGTCTTTGCTAAGGACTGAGATAAAAATAACGATGTCATTAATCTTACAAAGACACATGAGCACTCCTTTCCAGAAATAACTCTTAAGCATAAAATTTCAGGCATTAATCAAAGCATGCTGAGGCCTAACCCTTTTTGGGATTCTAAAAGGAAATGTAAGGCAACAGGAACATAAAGGGGCATTTAACCTTTATTCTAAGCAGGTAACTTCAACAGAAACAAGCTTCGGGCCAATTTCTCAACTAGCTCAAGATCCTATTGCTTCTGCTGGATTTAGCAAAGCTTCAGCAAGTTTTAGCACCCCAGAAGTCGGCCTCTGCTGTCTAAAGAATACTTGGAAGAAAGAGCGCCGCCACATGATATTATGAATATGAAAAAAACAACAACTGCCAAACAGTTAACCATCTCAGTTGCCATGCTGAGAAGCATTGGATGGCAGCAAGTTAAATGTGAGCCAGCAGCATGCCCAGGTAGCCAGAAGGGTCAGCTGTACCTGGGGTGCATCAAGCATGGCATGGCCAGCCAGGCCAGGGAAGGGATTGTCCTGCTCTGCCCTGCACTGGTATGGCCTCGCCTCGAGTACTGGGTGCAGTTTTGGGTGCCACAGTATGAGGGACACACAAATATTGGAGAGTGGCCAGAGAAGGGCAAAGGGGATGTCGAAGGGTCTGAAGGGGAAGTGTTACAAGGAGAGGCTGAAGTCCCTTGTTCAGGCTGGAAGAGGCTGAGGGGAGACCTCATTGTTGTCTGTGGCCTCCTGACAAGGAGAAACAAAGGGGCAGGAGCCAATCTCCTCTCTTTAGTGACCAGTGATAGAACCTGAGGGAACGGCATGAAGCTGCAACAGGGAAAGTTTAGGTTGGATATTAGGAAGAGGTTCTATACTGAGAGGGTGGTTGGGCACTGGAATAGGCTCGCCAGGGAAGGAGTCACAGCACTGAGCTGGGCTGAGTTCCAGGAGTGCCTGGACGATGCCCTCAGTCCCATGCTCTGACTTGGCTGGCCCTATGTGGAACCAGGAGTTGGACTCGATGATCCTTATGGGTCCCTTCCAGCTCAGGGTAGTCTGTGATTCTGTGATCTCTGCTAGGCCCATTCCCGACCCTTACAGAATCCCAAGGGTGACCTTGCTGTTCACTGTAACTTTTGACGCCACACTAGGCTGGGCTGCATCCTGACCCAGGCTTGGCGGGTGCTGCTGGAATAGCTGCTCAAGTTGTCAGCACTAATGGCAAGAGTCAGGAGTCCGGGACCTGCCGGGCACCCCACAGCTGGCTGCTGATGCAGCGTTTGAGTTTGGCAGGATCGCCTCACGCCATCATTTCAGAATTATAGCAGCCAGGATGGCCAATCCCTTCATCTTCAGGAGACGCCACAGCAGACGCCTTCAGCCTTCCCCATGACTAACTGCCATCTCCCAAGGAGACAACCCACCACGGCAGGCTGAGAGAGCAGGCGAGGGCTGAGCTGTAGAGGCCACCACCACTATCTCCACCACCACCTCCACTATCTCTACCGCCGCCCCTCAGGGTTCCCCCTCAGCGGGCGGTCACAGCCGTTGGCGGGGGAGCGCTGACAGCGCCTCGCGCGCCCCTCGCGCGCTCCCGCCCCACCCGCCATTGGCTGTGGCCCGACGCGGGGCGGGGGAGCGCGCAGAGGGGGCCGGGCCGGCCGAGGCGCCGCGCGGTCCCACCGCCGTCGGCCGCGGGACGGGTGGGGGTGGTGTGGGGTGTGTTGGGGGGAAGGCGGGTGGTGTGTCCCGCACGTCATATCAGCCGCCCGGCCGGGATTGGCTGCGGCGCCTCACCCGACTGGACTCGGGCACCCGGGCTGGCGCGGCGGCTCCCGCGCTCGGCGCTCGCGCCCGGCCCCGCCCCGCCCGGCGCGGCCCGGCCCGAGGGGAGGGGTGGCGGAGCGGAGCGGCGGGCCCGTCGCTGCCTCCGGCCGCGGGTAGGTCGGCAGCGGGTAACGTGACACCGGCGGCTGGGGGCTTATAAACCTTACGCGAGGCGTGGGGTGGTGGCGGCGGCGAGTAGGGAGGGAGGCGGCAGAGTGACGGCCGTTCGCCCTCCCTCACGGGCCGAGGCAGCGGGAGCAGCCCCCTGAGGTGAGCGGGAGGGGAGGGGAGGCCTGCGCCCTCGGTGCCCGGCGAGCGGTGGGGTACACGGGCGGTTTCAGTCCCCCGAGCTGGGAAGCGAACCTCAGCCCCGAGTGAGGGGGGGCTGCGCGGTTCTGACAGGAGCCGGGGGCAGGGGATCCGCGTCCTGCCCCGGGGCCGAGCGCGTCGGGTCGCCGGGGCCGGGGACTCTGCCGCTGCCAGGCCGAGTCTGCACAGCCCCTGGCCCCGTAGCTGCTCAGGTGGGTCAGGTCACCCCGCTCCTGCCTTCCCCCGGCCTGCCGGGCTCTCAGGCGTCTTCCCGGCGCCTCTGAAATGTGGCTCATGCAGGAGGAGGAGGAGGTCTATGTCAGCGGTGTGTAAGGGGTCGACCTGGCCCGTTGTTGAGGTTTCTAACAGGCTGTCCCTGTGCGTGTGTTTCAGGACGCCGGTGGGACCGATGCCCAGGTTGGAGAACTGCGCCGGGAGCTGTTCCTGCACTGCCAGGGGAAGGCACAAAGCCCAGCTGGGAGACACGGCTGCCGGGCAGGCCACCAAGGTGGGCGACATGCTGAGCTCCTCCAGCCCCTCGCTGGCATCCGTGGGTCATGGAGCACGCAGCCCCAGCACCTCCAGCGTGAGCAGCACCTCCAGTAGCAGCAGGAGTAGCGGCACCTTGAACTTGAGTCAACACCTAGTGCAGAGGAGCGTGGTCCTCTTCGTCGTCGGTGCTTTCATGGCCCTAGTGCTGAACTTGCTGCAGATCCAGAGAAATGTGACTCTGTTTCCTGATGAAGTCATTTCCACTCTCTTCTCTTCTGCCTGGTGGGTGCCCCCGTGCTGCGGGACAGCAGCAGGTGAGTTGCTGAGCTCCACGCGTGGGGGGTTGGCGGGTGAGGGATTCCCTATTCTCCCGCGGGGATGCGATGTGGTGGGGGTGATGAACTTGTGACCCGTGCGTATGGGACCTTAGCACTTCCATCGCCTGCTGAGCGACGTGAACTCCGGCTGATGGAAAGTAGAGCAGGTGTAGGCACTCATTCCACGCGCAAGAGCCACCCGCGCATCTCCCGCGTGTCCGCAGGCTGCTTCCCAGCCGCGCGCTCGGACCGCGGGCAAAGCGCGTTTTTCCCCGCAGCGCGGCGCGGCCTGGAAGCGCCAGTGAGCGACTCCAGCGCCGTGGCGCGGGGGCGAACGGAGAAACACGCTCTGCCCACGCAGCCGCCGCCGCGTTTCTCCGGTGACAGCGCCGAGGTCAGTGCGGGATTCCCCCGCTTCCCCCCGCTGCCCCGCCGCGGGGCACGAGTGGGCGCGGCAGTGGGTCCGCGCCGCGGCTGCCACGCGTCACCGCCCCTCGCCGGCCATTGGCTGCCGGGGAACTGGTGAGTGGCGGGCGGCGCTCGCCATTGGCTGTCGGGGCGAACTGGCCACGGGCAGGGCCGACAACAAGGAAGTCACGTGCGGGGGAGCGCTGCCCGCTGCCCGCCCACCTGCCCGCACCACTGCCCGGCATCGGCCCCCTCCTTTCCCGAGCCCCTGCCCGCTGCCCTACCCGCTCTCCGGCCCCCGCACCCCTGCTCGCCGCCAGACACTGCCTGCCGCCCGGGGTTCCCCCAGACCTGCAGCACCAAGTAGCCCACAAAACGTCCACGGTGCGGTTGACGCAGCAGCCGGCGCTTAGCCGTGCGCTAACATAGCTCCCTCCTGTCCTTGTCAAAGCAAGGGCTTGATGAAGGGTTGGGGCATTAAAAAGGCGGCATATCTTTGGAAATGAAGCCACTGTGACGTTTTTCAGTTGGCATTGGAAGTTATTCAAACAACTGCCATGTGTTGGCAGTTTTTAATGCAGTGATACAGTCACATGCTCCCCCAGAGCAAGGGAGTGTAAATGATAAGCCATAAACTTGAACAAATGATAAACTGCGTGGCAGAGAAGTTGCCACAAGATAGACTCCTATGAGAGTTCTCGTGGTGCTGACACAGTTGGCTTAAACTTTGGAATTTATCAGTTACCACAACAGTCCTGGTAACTGGTGTCAGAGTAAGGAAACTTTCAGCACCAGATCACGTGTTCAACACATGGAGTTTCTTAGCATGGTATGTCTTAAAGTAGAAGTGGTTATTATTAGGAGTTTTAAGGAGGAAAAAAAAATGGTGGGAAGGGAAACAAGCATACATGCTACATACACTTAAAGCAGTGTGTCTCACCCTGGGGTTGGTGGCAACACATGGAGTTTCAAGGCTTAGAAGCATTAAACTTGGTAGTGTTTGTTTTAGCAACTGAGCTAACACAAGCCTGTATCTTCCTTCTCCAAACAATTTGCAGGCTGACAGGGCTGAGAAACTTCTTCTGGTTAATTGTAAGAGTGGTTATTTTTCCCTGACACAAATAACGACTGACGGCAGGTACTTCTCAGTTCAGTTCAGCTCTGCTTTTGTTCGCTATCAGAATTCATCTGCTTTGGGTAGCAGCACAGGCTGACTTACAGCCCAGCAGAAAGAGCAAGCAGCTCTGCCAGGAAACTTCAGAGTCCAGGCAAGTATTTAATTCAGGGCTTGATTCACAGCTAACAGGTCAGCTTCATGAAACTCTGCCCTGCACTTGGACAATAAATGCATATCCCATTCCTCACTGCAATTCAGCTTTTTGTTATGCTTTGTAATGTATTGGTACAAAAGAAGCATCTGCTCGGGATGTCAAGCCAGATGCTTGTGGGAGAAAAGAAGCTTGAAGTCAGATACTGTAACATAGCAATATATATCTCTGCCTGAAAGGTCCAAGCAGAATATTGCTAACAATAGAGTAGGCCTCTTTATTTCCCTAAAGATGGTGGGGGGAGGTGTAATAATTGTCTTCATCAGGCTTACAGTACTTTGTCAAGCTAATATTTATTAATATTGAAATAATAATTGTGTAATGGTTAGTTCAAGTAGTTTTACTTCTCTTGCAGCTGTTGTTGGCCTGCTGTATCCCTGCATTGACAGCCACCTTGGAGAGCCACACAAATTCAAGAGAGAGTGGGCCAGTGTAATGCGATGTATAGCAGTTTTCGTTGGCATTAATCATGCAAGTGCTGTATCCTTGAACTAAGGTTTTGCTCAATGTCTTTAGTCTGTTGTCATTAAACTTTCTCCCCCATTCATGTCTTGGAGAATTACAAAGGTAAGGGTGATGCTGCTGACAAACTCCTGTGACACCTGCAATAGACAGCAGTAACGTTAAGACAGATTGCACTGTTAACTTAAAAGTAGTTGAGGGGGGTGTCTGGGAGTGGGGAGAGGTAGACAACATAGTACCTCTGGTTTAACTGCAAGTATACCAGTGTAAGTTGTGTGATTTCAGTAAGTTGTCTACATCTAATACTTCACTAGTGAGGTACATTGAACTGTTCAGTAAGAGTGGTTTTGGTGTGGTATAGTGATGGTTTGAGCAGAAAACCCAATTATCCTTGCTTATTTAGGTTATGTGAGACAAAGATCCATATGTTTATTCTTTAGATGCTCAGTGTAACAGAAGTTGATGTCGCCTTTGCACTCACACTCCAGTCAGAGTCAGCAAGAGCTACAGTTGCTTGGCAGGGCTGAAAACCAGATCCTTAATGTATTGCATTTAGAGATACAGAACTGTGCTCACTTTGTGTTTGAGTTCTCCCTTGTTCAGTTTCAGCAGCAGGATGTCTACAAGCTTAAAAGGATTTTCCTTAACATCTCTTCCCAGAAATTAGATTTTGCAAACAACATCCAGCTGTCCCTGACTCTAGCAGCCTTATCACTGGGTCTCTGGTGGACGTTTGATCGGTCAAGAAGTGGTCTCGGACTTGGAATTACAATAGCCTTTGTAGCAACTCTGATAACCCAGTTTCTTGTATATAATGGTGTATATCAGTAAGTTCTGCTTTTTAAAGTACTGTTTTCAACTCTCTTGTCTTAACTAGCAGTGCACATGCACTGGGAGTTAGTTGTTATGTATTTGACCTGTTCTTACAATAAGACATTTTGTTTGTCTAAGGCAGCTAATTGTCCACTTGTTCCAAATAATCAGATTGAGAACTGGGGGTGGAGGGACAGACAAATTTGGAACAGCAAACAGAACTTCTGCTGGCTCTTGGGGGAGAGACTTTCTAAATTTCACTGACTAGGACACTGGGTTTTAGAAGCTTAATAAGTTACCAGACTTAATTCGTATCCCTGTTTCTTATGTATTACTGGGATGGGTTTTGTTTGGGCTCAGGGAGAGAATTGTATAGCACTTGTTAATGGCATGTAAGGCAATGATAATAACTTGTCTCTAACTTTTTTCCTTTTGTTTACTAGGTATACATCCCCAGATTTTCTTTACATTCGTTCTTGGCTTCCATGTATATTTTTCTCAGGAGGCGTGACTGTAGGAAACATAGGACGCCAACTGGCTATGGTAATTACTGTATAATTAACATTTCCTTTAACAAGCCAAATACCTTCTGTTGTTGTTAGTCCAAGAACAAACTATGCCTTTAAGGGTATGACTCACAAGTTGACAGAGATAAACAGATATATTCCCAAGAGCTGAAATGTAAGCATACAACCTGTGTTGCCAGTAGAGTGGGAATTGCCTTGGTAAGTGTTTGAATATCTTCTGTATTTAACTTTTTCCAGAAGCAGTCTAAATAACACTGTAATCATTATGCTGCTTCTGGTGAGAATCTTAAGCACTCCTGCTCAGTCAGTACTTTGAATTGATATCTAAAGCAGCTAAAAAACTGAGACACAGATGGACTTTCTCTAATTATTTGTGTAGTAAAGCATTTTTGTTATGTAGATGAAATGAAATGTCCCTATATAACATTAAATTCCACCACTCCAGAGTCAAATACACTCTTTCTGATCACTTAAAATGTAGATGAAGTATCACTCTATATATGGGATAGTATAAGGTAAATTACTATCTCATTTACTAGGTTCTTAATTATTTCCTTGTAGCATACTTCAGAGTTAAACCTGGCTGTGTGCTTGCACATCAGCCTAAGGCTTGGTTGCTAAGTGTTCTGACAGTGGTGAATAGTAAACTAATACTGTATTGATTTAACTTCTGTCATCTCCACTACTAAAGTCCTTTATCCTGGGAAGCATCCTTGAAGTATTTAGCTTCTCTAAGGCTGCTGTGGTTTAGGTGCCTCTAATTTTTACTGTAGACTTGTGAGTTCCTGAAATATTAGTCCCTGAACTGTTCAGTAAAGGGCAGAGCTGCTTTTTGGGACTGAGCCATGAGTGAATAAAAAGAGTTGTCTAGAAGAGATGTCTTTCCTGGAATAGTCTTCCTTGTCTCTCCTACCTAGCTAACCCAGTGGATGGATGCTAACCCACTTCAAATGTAGGTAGACTGAGGCTGGTGCTGCAGATGGACAGGCTTGCAGACCAGCTGGGGAAGAAAGCCATGTTGTTTGACCACCTTCAGCTAATATTAAGATCAATCTCTTTAGTATTGAATCTCAGTTACTCTAAATTAACAGTAACTTCTTGTAGAAAAGGTTTAGTTTTTTTTAGAAAAAAAAAAAAAAAAAACTAAGTATGGGGTAAATCTACTCCTGTTCTTGAGGGTTTTTTTCATGCTGACTGGATATCAAGTTACAGATTTCCCTGTGACTATGGTCACGATCTTAACCTCAGTCAGTTTTGGGTTTGTTCTGAGATTCTTTACAGCACAAGCTCACTGCTCCCCCTTCAAGTCCCAGTGGTGCATATTATCTGCATGTGTCTTTTCTTAAGACTATGTGTGAGGGAAGAGAGTGTTTCACTTCTCTTTACATTTGCCACTTGCATCCAGAGAAAAAGATAAATTAATATAGTTTTATTCAAGCTTTGTGATGGAAACCAGGGTTTTAGAATAAAATTATAGTCTACTATATGCCATGATTCTGTCTTTCACGTTATCATATGCCATACTTCCAGTTGCTGTACTTATCATAGAATCATAGAATGGCATGGGTTGGGAGGGACCCCAAGAGTCACAGAGTTCCATCCAACCTCCAGGCATGATCTAGACAAGGTTGCGCAGGGCCCCATCCAACCTGGCCTTGAACACCCCCAGGGATGGGGCATCCACCACCTCTCTGGGCAGCCCGTTCCAGCACCTCACCACTCTCTCTGTAAAGAACTTCCCCTAATATCTAATCTAAACCTTCCCTCTTTTAATCCATTCCCCCTTGTCCTGCCATTCTCTGCCCTTTTAAAAAGTTGATTCCCCTCCTGTTTCTCTGCTCCCTTCAGGTACTGGAAGGCTGCAATGAGGTTCCCCTGCAGCCTTCTCTTCTCTAGGGTGAACGAGCCCAGCTCCTTCAGCCTCCTCTTCATAGGGGAAGTGCTCCAGCTCTCTTAATCATCTTTGTGGCCCTAATGTTTATGTTAGAAAGCAAAGGAAGGGAGCCTTGAAGAAAGAGCAAAAATAAATGTAGGGACATAGGACTTTTTCTTTCTTCCTTTGACTTTTTCTTTCCACCTGACATCTCACCTGAATGTAGTTAAAATCAGACTGGCTCCTGCCAGCAAGTCCCCTGTCAATCTTGTCATCTTCCTTACAAAGAAAGAGGGAAGTTGGCAAGGGAAAACGGAAAACATTCTGGTTATCTAGAAGTATCTTATGTGGTTTATATTGCTGTTACTTAGTCTGGAAAGCTTGGAGAGGCCAAACATTTTCACAGGATTACACTTACACAAGTCACTGAGGCATTCAGTGTTGGAAATTCAAATAATCCAACTTCTAAAACAGTCTGCTAGTTGTCAGCCTTTGCACCTATGGCAGGGAGATGGAGAACTGTAGGGTTCTTTAAACTAACCTGAACAATGCAGTTCTTGTAGCCATGTTCTCCTGTAGTCCTCGAGCTGTTTGGCTGCATGTGACAGCTGTAGGTCAAACAGTAGATGTTTTCTGGACATGTCTAGAGTAGAAGGTGGCACATTTGGAAAATACTGTAGCAGAGTAAAGTTGCCTCACTTCTTCCTCAGCCCTTGCCTAACTTTTGCAATTAGAAAAGAAATTAGAAGTAGAACAAGAAGTCTCCCCGAGTCATCCCCCTTCAGTTGGCAGAGGCTCTTGGGGTTGGTTTGTTGGGCTGATTGGGATTGTTTTTTTGCTATCAACTTGAGGATGAAATCCAACATCTTCTTTAATAGCTTGATTTCAAAAGGGAAGGTGAAAGTCCTGTTGCCACCATCAGCTCTTGCTGTTTATTATGATTATGACACCTAAAGTTGCTCAGTCAGTGCTCATCAGCTCAGTCAAAATGATGGTGTCACTTGATTTTTGAGCTGTAAGCATCGTTCTTAACATCTGGCAAACTCTGGTGGTATTCAGAACCCCAATTGTTTACTACTGCTGGAGGCTGCAGAGCTGTGAACACATTCAGTATATATATATATTATTGGCTCTAGAATGAGAATAACGTATTGCAAGCCTTGTTTTAAAGAAAAGTTGGTTAAATTTCTTACACTGACATACTATAGGGTTTCATACTAGAAAAGAGACTTACGAGGAGATTACTCAGTCTACCTGGTACCAGTCATTGAACAGAAAATAAAGTAACATACTTGAAGACAGTTTCAAGCCTGTTAGTGAAAGACCATGAAACTACTGCTAAGAAATAAACTTGTGATAGGGTGGAAGGATCACAAAATCTTACAAAAAGCAGTAGGAATGGTAGATGGATTTATCAGATGCACTGACTGAGGTGGCACAGACCCACAGTGACTTCTTTGTCCACGGTTAAGGAGCATGTCCTTGTTGAGCTTCTATCAGAAGCCACATCTGCAAAGTCTTTGTCAGCCTCACTGAGGCTAGTTGACTATTTAATCTCTGAAGATACTGCAGAATGTAGTCACTTCTCAGATGACAATAAACTATAACACATGTTTGTTTTTTTTTATCCACAGGGTATTCCAGAGAAACCACACAATGACTAAATCCTCGAAGAAGAGAGCACGGTGCCAGTGAAAGCAACATTACGAAGATGTGTTCCTGTTCTAAATTGAAGATTATTTAGGAAAAAAATAATCTCTTTATGGGCTCACTGCACAAATGACTTGTGGAAAAAAAAAATATTAATCCACTCTTAGAATAGCCAAGTGAAATTAACTGCTTATCTTGAAATCTTACCCTGATTTACCGCATAAGCATTTGCATATGGCTGTTCTCTGGAAGAGTTTAACACCAAGTTGCAAACAACTGTTCAGGCTAAGTGGCAGTTTTCCAAGTATTAGATTCCAATGTAAGTTATTGAAGCAGCTGCCGTATTTTAAAGCCTTGAAACTGAAATTTAATTACAAGCTCTTGTATCAGTGCCCAAAGGAAGTAGATCGATGGTGCTTAACAATGATGAAGTATGGTTTAATAGGAATAGTATTTATCCAAATCTTTAAAAAAAAAATAGGGTTATCTAAAAATAAGAGTGATCGAAACAGCTTAAAAGCATTGCACTAATGCTTTTAGGAGTCTTATGAAGGAATCATGCCCTTACTTGTAATGCTGCATTAAGTTTCCGTCTTTGACAGGGGAGGGGGTTGAAGGGACGAAAGCTTGGAAGTCACTTAGTTTGGAGTTTAAATTGGAGTTTAAATTGCTTTAGTATGATAGGTGAACACTGGAGACAATCTTGTTCAAATGGGAACTTTATCAAGAAATTCATACTGGAAATTTCCTGACTTCTGAAGCTTGCAGTTAGATTTGCAAGAATCAAGTTCTGTCCCAAATTCAGTAAGAAATTCAAGTGTGTGTGACTACTCCTGCATAACATTAGACACATGCCTCAGTATCTGACTGAAGGAGGTCTCAAGTACATTAAATGTCTGGTGTCACTGAAAAAACTGCGTTGCAGGCCATTCCTTGGCCGTTGGGTTTGTGCCCCCAACTCCTGAGATTTGCAATTTCCTCCTAGAGATGTCCTTGATCTTGCTTCTGTTTGAGTCTGGGTTTTGACTGCAATGATTGGAAACAGAAGTGAGCCTAAAATGTGATTTAAACTGTATGTAGAGCAAACAACTTGTTTTCTCAGTTCAGTTTCTGAAAGAGATCACTACTTGTTTTTTCACAACCCTATAGAACTTGCAATCTGTGATTGCCTTCTTAAAAATAAAAAAAAGTGCTTATGTCACTACATTAAACATTTGGTGTTTCTTAATACTTAGTTCTGGTGAGCACAACATATTCATTTGATAGCTTAGACCACAGGAGACCTAAATAGCAAGTATTAGGTCTTAAAGTTGAAGTGCAATGTACAGTAAATCTGAGCCTTGTGTTCTCTTCAATATCGATCATTTCTTATGAGAGATTAAAGAGAAAAGGGTTCTGAGTTCATTTCAATGCTGCATGGAGTCAAATGGAGCAATAATTTATTTAACTAGTAAAGCTAGTTTTGTTGTATCTTTCATTGAACCCAAATTTTTAGAAATACTCCAATTTTGTGGTTATGGTGTACTTGTAAACTTTTATGGATTTGCCATTTTGTATTATGCAATTTTATTTTATTTTATTTTTGTGTTCATTTCCAATCTCACATGGCTTCAGATATAGTTAGAGGCATTGGTTAAAGAGTGACCCATCAAAAAAAAAATGTTGAGGCCAGGTAGTGGTGTTCTGGCTGCTTTCACTCTTCTAAGGGAATGCTATAATTACTGCTTGTGCTTTTCTGTAGCAGGAAAGGTTAGCACAAAGTCTTTATTACAGAGCAGACCCCCATTCTAATCTTGCTTTGATGTAAATCGAGATTAATATCATCGGTATGAGATCCTTCCTCAAATCTTTAAAGCCTCAATGATCACTTTCTATAGGACTGCTTGAGGAAATCAGGTCCTCGGATCAGGACTGGATCAGCTCAGCTGTTTTAAGTAGCATGCAGCCTGCTGGGGAGAAGGTTTTGTAACCGACTTGAAACCCATTTCAGAACGTTATAAAACCACATGTCAGTGAAGATGCCGATGATCTCTACAGATATTTGATTGATAGTGAAGTATTTAAGATTTAATTGTAAAGACTGAAAGTAAATCTCTATGTGTTAGAAATAATGCAGCCAAAAAATGTAAGTCAAAAGTTCATTTTTTGCCAATACTTCTGAGTATCTTAACCAAAGTGATTTAAGCTTGGAAGAGGCGGGGAGGGGAGTGAAGAAAATTTGCACTATTCTGAATTTGAACACTTAAATTCTCATTCTTACTGATGAGTTTCAGCGGTGTGTTTGGTTTTACACTTTTTTTACTATTAAAGTTTTAAGATTAAGTCATGTTTGCCTTGGATTCTCTGTGTTTGCATTACGTGGGAATCTTTCTTGAGAAGGACGGTTGTCACAGTTGCATAACAGATATTCAGTCATGCGTGCTCAGTGGCTTAAAACAAACCCCAAACCCTTAACTGAACTTGGAGAGAGACTGGCTTTGAGGGTCTTCCCACCTGGGTTATACAGCTGAAGAAAAACAGTCTTCTATTGTACCAAGAAGTGGCATAAATGTCTGGTTTGGCTAGGTGCTATCAGGTATAAAATCTCACTATGTTGTCTTCCAAGAAGTTGAAATAAATTACTTGAAACAAAAGCTGGAGAGAACAGGGTAAACAGGCAAATTCCTGTTGTGGCTGGGTTGTTGGCAGTAATGAGTGCTACAGTCTGACTATGAACCGTGAGGAGGTGTAAGCACGGCTGGTAAGACTGAGCGACTCTAGAACTGCAGCATCACCTCATGTAGGGAAGAAGCATCTTGCAGTCAGTCTTGGATTTGACTGTACTTAAATGTTTCTTCCAACCCAAACATCTATGATTCTGTTTCAGGCTTTTAGAAGCTGTGATGTTTGTGGTGGAACCAGTAGAAGGGCTTTTTTCATCAGTCTTCATCTCAGTGCAGTCTCTTGGATTTAGGTGAAAGAACTTCTTATAACTGGTTTAGTTTAGATAGCCCTTGCTTGCTTACCTTCAGCCTGCCTTCCATGAACACTGAGGAGGTAGCTGATAGTTCTGATCTGAGGGTGACCCACAACCAAGTACACTGCTTTCCCATAATTTTGCCAAAAGGAATTAAAATTATGTATTGAAAATAAAAAGATGTGGCATAGAGCCTGGTCTTGGAGAGCCAGGACATACTTGCCTCCTTTTGAGACAGGAAACTGTGAACAAAGTTTCTGAAGAAAAAAATGGAAGTCTTCCCAGCAAGAATGGTGATTTGACCTGTGCATCCTTCCTGCAAGTTCATTCGGCAGGTTGTGAGCCTTTGGCTTTAAGCACGGGGATTTGCAGGTGCTAAATTAGCCACAGGAGGGCCCATAGTCTGTTCTCTGAATGCAACGGGAACATATTGAGATGAATAATGAAATTAAGTCTCAGTTGCCTTCCTGCACATAGGAATAGCTCCAAAATTCATGAGAACAAAGCATTACACGTTGGATTAATTGAACAAAGCATACTTCTGTGTAGGAGGTCATTGAGGCCCCCATCTTGGAAACCTGAAAGGCGTGGACAGTAACAGGTTCTTCCAGCTAAAAGGTCATGGAAGGTGCCTACAGGTGATGGTGACTTCTCTGGGCAGTGAAATGCCATGCAAGTTCCCTCCCTCTTGTGCAGTGATGATATGCTGTCGTGTGGGAATAGATGAATGGCGTGTGCAATAAACCCTGGGTCCTGGTGCTCTGTGGGACAGGGAAGTCTGTAGGTTGTGTTGGTGCTTCTGGCCTGCTCTGGTTAACTTTCAAAGGCCGAATTCGAAGTTCCCATGATGATCTCTATAAATAATTCATTACTGCCCCAAAAGTGATAAAAGCTTTACAGAGTTTCATTCAATTAAGGTTTTGTCTGGCAGCAGATCGTGTTGTCTCCATTGCAGGAAGTCGTGGTTGTGTATTATTAAGTAGTTTGAGTGCTATTATACTGTTATGTTAGATAACAGACACGGGCTATGGAGCTTACACCAACTGGCAGTGCCTCCTAGGAAATAAAGACCAGTTACACATCAGTATTTTTGCACAGAAATCAAACACAGATGCATTGTTTTCTCCCAGCTCAGTAGCTAGCTGGTCGGTGGCTCCAGCAGTACCTCTTGGGCCAGACTGCTGTGGCTTGGGGCTGGGAAGGGGAGGCCAACTCCTGCAGCTGCTCTGGGGATGCTCCAAGCTTCCTCTTCCCAAAAGTAACAGATGGTGAGTGTTGTTTGTGTGGGTGTTGGTTATCCCATCCCTGCCCACTCCCTGGCAGTGTTCAAGGCCAGGTTGGATGGGGCTTTAGGTAACCTGGTCTGGTGGAGGTTGTCCCTGGCCATGGACTGGGGGGTTGGGACTACATGATCTTTAAGGTCCTTTCCAACACCAACCATTCTGTGATTCTATGACTTGCTTTCTTACTGGTTCAAAAGCAGATCAACAGTAAGAACTGAGATAGTCACAGAAGTAATTTCAGCTGGCTTTTGCTAGGCAGACAGAGAAGAGGGTTTGTGGTATAAGCAAAAGCTAACTAACTCCACGGAGGTCACGTTTATTCACCCTGAATATCCTCAGCCCTGTCCAGAAAGCCTCGAAGGCTGTAGGCTGGTAGTATCAAGCTGAACTAGCTTCAGCTTAAGGTGTATATATGTGAGAATCCTGCTGAAGGCTGTGTACGTCTCTTACCTGCATGGGAATGCACAAGATGTTCATCCTTTTCAAGGTATCTTGAGCAGGTGCCCAAAAATTAAGAGAGCTTGGATTGACAGCAGAGTCAAGATCTCATCCGAGAAGAGCCTGTGACAGGAAGGCTTGCTGTGAAGTTCCTGCAGAAGTGTTAGTTGTCTGCATGTGACCAGCTTTTCTGGCTGCAATTTGCGTGGCAGTGTACCAGAGAGAGAAAGCCTCAGATCAGGCGGCCTGGGACACTCACAGCTTGGAGAAGACTTTATCCTGCAATGCAAAAAATGCCCACAGCCATCTGCAGAGATGCCCAGCAGTACCTACAACATCCTACCCTTCACCAAAGAATTGCTGGGACATACAGGTTTGAACAAGGGAGTACACTCCTGTTGTACAGCTCGGGGATCGAGGGTAGAAGGGTCCTTCTGGTGGGGCCAGTGCTGCTGAGCTCTTGCTCCAGGACCCCGTAGTGTAGGAGCCTGGGCACTGCACAGAGCTGTGTTGATGGGCTGAGCAATGGGTTTGATTTGGAAATTTGCTGCTGCTGGGCCAGTGGGAAAAGTGAAGAGAGATGGGGAAGGAAGAAGATTCAACACATCCCAGCCAGCACTGTGCAGGCCCACTCCAAATTTTGCCCTGCAAGGACCGGACAGCATAGTCCCTGAATCTCTGTGAACTAATCACAGAATCACTCAGTTGGAAAAGACCTTTAAGATCATCGAGTCCAAAACGGGGATGTGAAGCTTGAGCTAAGGAAGAACCACCGGGAATACACACCCCACTGACTTTGCCAGCAAAGTATCAGGGCAGAAATCAAAACCTAAGGTCTCTCTCGTGCAACAGAGATCTCCTCCAGACCAGCAGAGGTCATTCCTTTCCATGCAAAGCTCTTCAACAATGAACTTCTTGGCAAGCTCTGGTTTTAAACATTTTTCCTGGCTTTATTCAATCACCCAGACAGCGCAGTCAGTGAAGTCCTGATCCCAGAAAGCATTCAAATGCAGGGGACATGAGACATGTCATAGGTGAAGTCAGTGGAACTGGAGATGCACTGAGCTCACAAGCAGCTCCAGATCTGGAGTTCTGCTCAAAGATGGGAGCATCAGCTGTAGCAGAGCAGCAGTGACTGTCTGTCGTGGCTCATTTCTGGAGGTCCACTCCTAGTGGGCTTAGTCATTTTTAAAGCTTTGGTTGGGCATTGAGCAATCCCTTACCAAACCTCCTGTGAGTCACCTCCCAAGCACCTCCTTTAAGGCTATTTTGGAACAAATTGAGTAAGAGTGAATAGAAACATCAGGGGAAAAGCCACACAGTAGTAAGCAGCCAAGCTATCAGCTGCAAGAAGAAGATCACAAAGGCATCTAACCAATCCTAATGATTTCACTCATATTTATCAGATTTTTTTCTTTCCACACAAAGAAAGCACTTGGTATCACCAGGGCAGATCCTGATGTCATTGCTTGGCTTTTACTTCAACTTTACTCAAATACATGGGATGAGAGTTCTCCCATGGTACGAATGAATCCTTACTGAATGCAGACTTTAAGATACATCCTGGGGACTAATGATTCTCTTGGTGGAATTTGGTTGCAAAATACAGACCTTAATGTGATTTTAGACACCCCAGGATACTTAAAGCATCCCTATGGGGCTGATAGATTTGCCACGAGACACATAGCTTCCAAGGGTGGCAGCTGAAGGCCACACAGAGTGTGTAGGACATCTCATGAAAGATCACACAACCATTTAGGTTGGAAAAGACCATTAAGGTCATCGAGTCCAATCATTACCCTAGCACTGCCAAGTCCACCACTAAACCATGTGCCTACGAACCACATCTACGTATCTTTTAAATACCGCCAGGGATGGTGACTCCACCACTTCCCTGGGCAGCCTGTTCATGTACTTCACAACTCTTTTGGTGAAGAAATATTTCCTAATATCCAATCTAAGCCTCCCCTGGCACAACTTGAGGCCATTTCTTCTCATCCTAAAATGAGATGGCACTAGGCTCAAGTTTTGACCACCCCCCTCAATGTCATTAATATGTGAACCAAAGATGCCGATCAGTGTTTAGGCTGAGAAACACCAGGGCCTGACAATCAAACATTTGAAATAGACTTTGAAGCCAACAACACACAGATAACTCAGCATCATCACACCCTTCGCTCATGGTCATGAGAAGGAACAACCTCCTGGAAGATGCAGCCAGATGAGGGAAGTTTGAACACAAAGTTATGAGGTTGATAGATCTGCAGCGGGACTTGGGGAAAGAACAGCTGCATTTGCCTGCCTGCTCCTTGGGCATGTTCCACCTGCTTAATTGAAGCCACATCCAAATGAGCCATCTGTTGACCTGGTTGAGGAATCAGAGCTTCCCATTAATTTAAAGATATTTTTACACGTTATTAAAGGCCTAGAAGGAAAGGAGAGATGGTTAAAAAACAACGGTAAGAAGCTTTGCCTTAGAGGCACAGGTAATATCTGTAACAGCTGCTACACCCTATGCCTAAGCTAATTGTTAAATGAGTCACCCTGGCAAAAGAAGCATTAATAAAGGGAAGCGAAGACTGAACATCTGGAAAATAATATGAAAGGGAAGAATTTTCATATTTTGGAACTCCTTGCTGGGTGGGAACTGCTTGGGGAGACGGCTCTAATTGCTTGTCTGAGAGAATGAAAAGTGAATCTATTCCCAGCCTGAAATCAGCGCAGTCATTGCGTATTCCTCTCTGCTCTCCCATCCTGGTGCCACAACTGTTACGTGGGGCCCTGACCCGCAGAGACCAAGACACGCTCTTCATCTTCTGCACCACAGCCAGACAGCGATGAGGGTCCATAAAGTCAATGGTGGGCACTGGTCTCCTCAGGACCTGGGTCCAAGCCCAGGAGAAGTCAAAACAAAGGTTATTGCGGTGGCACCTGTGTCTTGGTGATTACTGGGATTCATTGCGATATACCTTCTTTCTGTTTGGGACCTTCTTGGAAGTGGCCATAGGGTAAGAGGGGAGGACATTGGGCCTTCTGCTGCCTGCTCCTGCTGTGCACAGCCCCATGCGTTGCGGCTCTTTGCTGGGTGCAGGGAGCTGAAGACATGGTCAAGTTTCTCTCTCTACAGAAAAATGGTGTGGCCAAGGTACCTGTGCTGCGCACACCTCTGCCGAGTCTTGTTCCACCTCTGCAAGGAGCTGGGAGGAACATGTTCACACCTCAGTCTGAGCCAGACCTTTTCCCCAATTTGGCACTTGAAACTGGGCTGGATGAAACTTAAGGAGGTTCTCAGGTCTCAGCTTGGGAAAGGAGAACCAAGCTGGGATGCGGTGGATCCCTCCAATGGCGAGATGTGGGAACTTTGGCACATACCTGGAAAACAGGTTGTGCTGCAATGCCTGTGCTCTACCAGTGTCTGACTGGGCTTAGCTTTTCTGCTCACCATTTCTTTGGAGAAGCAGCTGATGATCACTCCACCTTTTCTCTATTTGGTCCTCTCGCTCTTCTGGCATTTTGCACTTTCCATCTCCTCTTTCCTACCTTGCAGAAGCAGCTCCTTAACTAAACACCTTCAAACAGGGCTGTAGAGCCAGGAGATCTCCATCCAGTCCTGGTACCTATCAGTCCAGGGTTGGTCTCTATGCAGATGAATAAGTGGCCAGGCAGTTCCTGGGCAGGGGCCTCCCAGGGCACATGTCCAGGAGGACACAGTGAACCCGCAACAGCCACACGGTGAGGGCAGGGCAGAGCAGCAGCACTGATCAAGGGCTGTCAGAGCTCTTTCTGCTCAGCAGGAACGTAAAGTACGTGCAGTCCGATATGCTCTTCTAAAGAGCCCAAAGAGCAGCTCAACCACCAGCCAGACACAACACATTCAGCCCTTCTGAGCTTTTAATTTCCACCTGAAAAAAATGAATGGGAGAGGTTTTCCAGTATTTTGCCACAGCAGTTTTGAAAGTGAAGATGCCAACGTGCGCACACAGGCAGCACTGGTATTGGGCACCCCCTCTCCCAGGGTCCCCCAGCTTCACCTGGCACACCCCAAATCTCACCCCTCTGGTGCCACATGAAGAGAGGACAACATTCAGCACCTATTTCTAACTAGCTGAACACAAAAATTGTTGGTAACCAGCGATTCCAATCTGCTTCTTCCCCATTTCCTCCTAGGAGAGGCGTGCGTGGGAATCAATTTTGCGGGCAGGGAAATCAGAAGGGTTGAACAGATCTGACACGGGGACATGTCACCAGCCCAGTCACACAGCCTGTGCCGTGACGCTGTTGCACAGCGCTCAGGAGAGGTGTCCGGCAACACGGAGCACAGAAGGGCTCTGAGGGGCTCTGCCGTGGGTGCCAGGGGTGGGGATGGAGACGGAAGGCACCCTTGGGTGCAGGGAGTGGGATGCCACCAAAGCACGGGCAGGGAAGGGGCTGTGGCGAAGGAGGGTACGTGCAGGGGCCTGGGCCGGGCGGGCACGTTCCCAAATATCCACGCAAGGATCCTAAAACGTAATTATGAAATTTTAAAAAACAACTTGACGTTATAATTATAACGGTTCCTGGAGGAGCCGCATAATTGAATTCTAGGGTGTCTCGCTCTTATTGCAGACGCTAACAAGAGAACGGCTCAGCTTCCCTCGCAGCCTTCCCGGAGCCCCACAAAGCTCGGGAGACACCCAACAATTCAATTATTGTTTCCCTCTGGAAAGCAGATCATTTTAGACATGCGGCCAGCTCTAATTACAAAGGGGGGGGTGGGGGCGGGGAATTTCTCGTGTCCAAAATTATTTGATTCATTAAAAGGATTTACTTTCCACCAGGCCTAAAGAGTTGAAGTTCTAGTGGAAGGATGAGAAGGAGGGGAGGAGGGCAGGAACGCTGGCTGTGCAGCAACATCCCCGGGAGTCTGTGCTCAGGGCTGAGCCCCTCCAGGTCACTCTTCCCTTCATAATTCCTTTTTCCGAAAGGAAAAGTGGGGCTGCAACCAGGGGTGGCCAGGCAGGCGGGTTTCACTGCAGACCTTGAGGCTTCACCTAGGCAGCATGCAAGAGAAGCTGCTCCCATTACGGGAGCAAAGCCGGGGCAGGGGCTGGTGGAACTGTCCTTATCCCCCTCCCCTCAGTGATAGAAACAAGGTCTTGTACTCAAAACCTTCATTGTGGGGTTGTGTTTTTGTTGGGTTGTATTTTTTTTTCTCAGATTATTTTTAAATGCTCTTTTATGGAGAAAGCCAATTTTACATGGGGGAGGTCCCTTTTCCAATTACTGTTAATTAACTCATCTCTAATAGATTTTTTTTTATAGCCATCCATTTCCCGTGGCCAAGCCAAGGTGATGGACAGGAGCCTGAGCTGCTGCTCTGCCCCAGGATGAATCAGGCCTCTCCAAAACAGCACTTTAGAATAGTTGCATATATATATATATATATATTTATCATTATAATAATGTCTTTATAGACTCTGTAGGGTCGATGCTTCTGCCCAGTATGACCAGATCAAGCAAGGGAGAAGCGATGCTGGGCACAGGGCTCCCAAGACCACCCGTTCCCCCATCCCCAAATCCACTCCTTCCCTCCTTTCGAGCGCAGCAAAATGAATTCTGATGTCATGCTTATGGTTAATTTGAAATCTAGCACTTGTTAGATAATCCTGTTAGTAGCTCGCAAAAACAAGGGACCCCTTGTATAATCAGTAATTATAACAGGCGTTTTATGTTAAATTATATCTAATAGGCAAGACAAAAAGGGAGATGTGTTTTCGGATGGAGCCTTCCTAACAGATAAAAAGGAGTCTTCTCTGTGGCGAAATCACACATCTTGGGGCAAATTAAAACCACGCAGTGGTGGGGAGTGGGGAGATTTCGATCCTTCCCCCGCCCCTCGTCAGGACCTGCCCCAACCGGGCACCATCGAGGGCTGCCGGGCCGGCGGGGTGCGGGCTGGGTGCCCCTGTTCGGCTGCTGCGCCGAGGGCAGGAGGAGCAGGAGGAGGATGAGGAGGAAGAGCTTGTGTTCCGCGGGGCAGAGTCCCACCGCATCTCCGTGCCGACGGGGCGGGCAGTGAACCCCGCTGCCCCGGCTCCGCACCCCGCCGCCGGCCCTTTGCGGGGAGGGGGGAAAGGGCAACGCGCTGGGCGGGGTGGGGGGGCGAAGGCTGCGCGGTCTTTCCGCCACCGCGGGCGGAGCTGTGGAAGGGAAGAGCGAAAGGAACCGCGGAGGGCGAGCGGAGGCGGGGGGTGGGGGGGCACACACACTCACGAAAAGCGTGGCCACAAAAAAACCCCAATAAAAAATGAAATAGACATTTAAAAAATAAATAATACTGTCCACCCCTCCACACACCCCCATCCGCGCCGGCCGCTGCAGAGAGAAGGGCTTTGTCGTGCCTGTGTGTATGTGTCATGTGTCGTGTCCCCCCCAGGGGCAGCAGCACCCCCAGGCTGGGGGCACGCAGCGGCGCCCAGCCGCCCGCGGAGGGTCCGCGCCCGAGAACCGAGCGCTGCTCCGCGCTGCTTGCGGCTCCCCCGCGCAAGCAGTGGCGACGTAGCCGGGGATCGTGGGGCGCGGAACCCTCCGCCCCGGTTCCGCGTTGTCTCTCCGCGGGGCCTGAGGGCTCCTGTCCGCGGGGATCCGGTGACAAAGACCCTTTTGTCTGGCTGTAGGGCCACCGGCCCCGGGTGCTGTCGTTTATTGGGTGCAACGTCCGATTGAAAAAATTAAGGTAAAAATAAAATACGGCAAAGATAAAATAAGGTAAAAATGAAATAGAATGCTTTAAAATAATAAAAAGTAAAAGAATAAAAAATAAAATAATAAAAATAAAATAACAAAAGGAAATAAAATAAAATAATAAAATAAAGTAAAACAAACCAAAACAAGCCCAGCTGGAGCGCGCGGTTCTCCGCAACTTTTTCCCCTCTTAAAATTATACTTTCATTAAACCGTCCCCTAAAATGTGACAATGTTTAAACACCGGCGTTATTGTAAACACGTTTAATCAAATAGACTCGTGAGGAAATCTCCCTCCATAAACACACAACCTCGTCCTTTAAACACGGCTATAATCAGAAAATCTAATTAATAAAAAAAAAAAAAAACAAAAACCAACCCAAAAACCTAATAGGAGCGCGGGGCGTCGTGTTAATTTTGCGCGGTGCGCGGGTAAGGCGCTGCGCCCAGGCGGCTCCGCGGCCGGGCTGGCTCATTTCAGGTTGTACATATTAGATGGCAGATTCCGCCCGCCCGGATTTCAAACACGATGTGTCAGGACGAGAAGCAAATGTTGTTTTAGCAGGGAAGCGGTAATAACAAAGCCGTTTATGCAAGCACATTAGGGCGGCGGGGATCCTGCCTGGTAGTTAAAATTTTTGAGCCAGAAAATTAAAAACAAATATTTAACTTCGCTATTTTGAACCCCCGGCTGCTGCCGCCGTTAAACTTTCCGCATGCATATTCAATGAATTAAACCCCAGCTCTCGCCCAGCCGATGGGAAATGGGTTTAATGCGGTTTAAAAGAAATTAATAAGAGTTTGGAGCCGTTCCTCGCCGAGGCGCGGAGGGGACGCGCGGCGCGCAGCCGGCCCTTGGGGGGGTAACTTTGGTCGGAGGGCGGAGAGAGCCCCGGCATCACCGCGGCGACCGCCACTGCGCCCGCCGGCGCGGAGGGGGGGCGGAAAAATCCTGCGTTTCCCACGGTTTGAAGGCCGGGGAGGGGCGGCGGAGCGGGCCCGGGGAGGCGGTGCTGCTCCCGGCGTGCCGACGCGCTGGTTCCGCGGGCGCGCACCGGTGACCGCTACCCGCTGTCCCACGGCCGGAGCTCCGCGGGGCTCCGCCACCCCCTGCGCCCGTCCGCGGTTGGGAGCCGGCGGAGGTGGGCGGGTGTAAGGAGGGCCCCGCGCAAGCCCGCGGAGTGGTGTGGAGGGGCGCGGGGTCAGCGCTGAACTTGAGCGAGGTTGAGCAAGGGAGAGTGGGGCTGGGGCTTTGGAGGGAAAGGGCGAAAATCGAGAAAGGAAGGAGGGAAGGAGGGAAGGAGGGAGGGAAGGAAGGGAGGAAGGGAGGAAGGGAGGAAGGAAGGAAGGAAGGAAGGAAGGAAGGAAGGAAGGAAGGAAGGAAGGAAGGAAGGAAGGAAGGAAGGAAGGAAGGAAGGAAGGAAGGAAGGAAGGAAGGAAGGAAGGAAGGAAGGAAGGAAGGAAGGAAGGAAGGAAGGAAGGAAGGAAGGAAGGAAGGAAGGAAGGAAGGAAGGAAGGAAGGAAGGAAGGAAGGAAGGAAGGAAGGAAGGAAGGAAGGAAGGAAGGAAGGGAGGGAAAAGTGCTGGAGGGGATTGGGGCAGAAGGGCAGGAAGTGGCAACCCAGGGGCTGGAGGGGCACCCCCACACACACCTGAGCACCCCCCGCACACAAAATCACTCCCATTTACCCTCTTTTCCTTTTCTTTTCTTTTCTTTTTTTTTTTTAACTTTTTTCTTTCCCTACCGTCAGTTCCCCAACAGGGCATCATTTCTCGGGTAACATTCAGTTCAACGGCTACGGGCTGCACCGGCCATCCCAGGTCCTGCTGCAGCAGGACGGGGCATTTACCGGGGCCGTTGACAGTTGCCACTTTTTGAGGGATTTGGGAGATGCTCAGCACCGTGAGCCACTACGTGTCATTTCCTTGGCTCTCTGGGGGAAGTTGGTGGAAGTTACTTTATTGATGTGCTCCTGGTAGATTGTTTTGGCAGCTGCAATTTCCGTGTGACAAATCCAGCCTCTCAGAAAATCTCGGGGAAAAAGAGAATTAAAAAAAAAAAAAAAGAAAAAGAATAAGGAAAAAAAAAAAGAAAAGAAGAAGCATCCTTGACATTTCTCCCCAGCTCCTGCCGCTGCTCGGTAACGTTTAATTACAAAACTCAGCGGCGATGCCATCCCGCATCGGTCATTAGGAACCTTTCTTAAAATCTTGTCATCCTGCAATGAGAAATAGCTTTAATGGACGGAACCACACACCTCCCGGCCTGCCAGCTGCGACTGAGACTCTGGAAAGAGGATAGAAATGCGGAATAAGCCACTGCGTTCCCTTCCTAGCCACCAGCTCTTTACAGTTATTGGTTTCCCCCCACTCCAGACACTTGTTTTCCTCCCTTTCCTGCCCTCCCAAGCTCCCCTCGAGATGCTGGGAAGGAGCTCCTTTATTTTTACGAGGTGGGTTTTTTTGGAGGGGGGAGAAAAGAGTTTTGCCGGGGGACCGGCGTGTCTGGGTGCGTTGGTTAGGTTTTTGGGGAAAGAGACGATGAGAGATGGAGGCGGCCGGTGTCGTCGTTCCTCCCCCCCACCCTTCCCTCCCCGTTCCCCTTGGTCTCTTCAGCCCCCCCGGCCCCGGCTGTCCTTGCAGTGAGGGGACGCCAGGGGGCAAGAGGCGTTCACAAAGGCTTTCGCCCTCCATCTCTCCATCCTTCCATCCCACCACCTCTCTATCCTCCCATCCCTCCATCCTTCCATCCCTCCATCCATCCACCTCTCCATCCCTCCTTCCCTCCTTCCCTCCATCCCTCCCGCAGGGATTTCAGCAACTAACAGCACCGAAAGTCAGATTTCTAATTTAAAAAAAAAAGGGGGGGCTGGGAAAGCTCCACAAACCAGTGTACATTTCCAATCCCCCACCTTATCTACGCCTGTACCTCTCGGGCACAGCACCGCGCTGCCTCGCACGCCGCACAACCAGGCGGAAACGATATCGAAAAGCCTTGCGAAGAACGGCGCCGTTTATTTAAGCCAGCCATTAATCCTACTTACCTTGCTGCTATTTGGACCTAATCCTATTTCCTCCGTGCATTATAAGGACAGTGAAACGACACATTTTTGTTCTCCTGGCAAAGGCTGGCCGGGAGGAGCGTGTCACCGGTGCCTGGGCTGCTGCCGGAGCCGGAGGAGCGGGACGCGCTCGGCGGGCAGCAGCAGCAGCCTCCAAAGGAAATCACTCAAGGGAAACTTCGCTGGAGACAAAAAAAACCCCACATTCAATTTCCTGACTCCTGCTTTCCTCCCCGAGTTATTTATTTTGGCAATCTCACATTCAATAAATGAAATATTCAATCAACTGACCCCCTCGCCAGCTTGTCTGATTCTTTCACAAGTCCTTTGATTTTTGTCTTCCTTTTTTTTTTTCTTTTCTTTTTTTATTTTATTGCTTAAATAAACTCTGGGGAGGGTTCCCGCATCCCAGCTTTGCTTGGCAACTGGTGCATTCTGTGGCTTATGAATTTTGCAGACAATGAACCCCAGTGTGGGTGAAGCGGACTGTACACACACACACACACACACACACACACACACACACACACATGCCATTTCCCGGGCACGTCAGACATTAGGGCAGAGTATCGTTTATTCTTTCATCATTTTCACACCTTTTCCTTTCCCGGGCTTTGCCCCAAACGCAGAGACTTGGGATGCGAAACTAATGCCAGAGATTTTTCTGCAGAGACAGAAACCTCTTAAAATAATCAGATGGCAAAATACCAGGCTCACCCCCGAGAGCAGTGTTTGTAATGCTCCTGCCTGGCATTTTATTCCCTGCTTTATCTCCCCGTATCACACAAATCCATACGCTGTGTATCATTTCTCTTTGAAATGCCATGAACTTGGTGTTTTAAATCGAACCAGCCTTTCCTTTTTTTTTTCCCCCTTCCTTTCTTTCTTTCTTTCCTTCTTTTTTTTTTTTTTAACTGCAAAACAATAGAGATTGTCAGAGGGCCCCGGGTTGAGCTTTTCTACGTGTTCACCAAGCGTTAAAGCTTTATCGAACAAACCGGCTCTGTCTGACCCCTGCCAGACAAAAGGCAACTTCCATTTTCCTCGGAGGAGGAGAGGGGCAGAGGGGGACAGAGGGGATGTACAGTAGGGCTGGGTGGGCCTAGGGACCCGGGGTGCCCAGAGACAGCGGTGGGATCCCCTGGCACCCAGCCGAGCCCATGGTGCCGCTTGTCTTGGTTGTTCTGGAGGTGCTGCTGATGTGCTTGGCCTCATGCAGGTGGGGGACATGGTGCCAATGCCCGCAGCCTGGCACCTCTTTGGGTGTAATGCTGAGCTGGCACCTCTTCGGGGGTGGTGATGAGCTGCACTGAGCAGTGATGTGCCCACCCTGTCAGTGTTGAACCCACCTGGGCAGTGCTGTGCCCACCCTGGCAGTGCTGCACCCATCTGAGCAGTCCTGGACCCACCTGAGCAGTACTGTGCCCACCCTGGCAGTGCTGCACCCAGATGGGACCAAGCAGTGCTGCTCAGTGCCAGGCGCACCCCAGTGCATGTTCCCAGGACACAAGCCAGTCTGACCATACCCTCCTCAGTCACCCCATGCCACGTCCTGCTCACGCTCAAACGCCCGCCTGCCCGGTGCCTGCCATGTCCTGCCCGGTGTGCCCCAGCTGCACCCACATGTGCCCTGCCCCAGAAGTCACCACCCAGCATGGAGCAGAGATGCACCACAGGGCCACACTTCCCTCCCGAGCCAGAGCCTGCTTCGATGTCCAGCCATAGACACCAGCGAGTCTTGGCTGGGTGAATGTTCTCCCTACCTGAGCAGTCCTGGACACTGCATTTCTCCTTGAGGCTCTGCAGAGAGCAGAATCACACCATCACTCCTAAGGTCCACCCTAAGGATTTTCCCTTTCCATAGTGGTTTTTTTTAATTAATTTTTAATAAGGTGGGACCATCTTCTGGAGCTGTGCACCACCATGGTGGCTGGGAACAGTGGCCAGGCATTGGTGGGAGAAATGGTCAGAGCAGCCAGAAATGGTCAGAATGGTTTTTCTGGGAAACACAATGAGCAGGAGGATGACTGGCACCTACCTGAGCTTGGGCTCTGGGTTGCCCATATAGAGCCCCACTTGACCTCCAGCTGCTGATCCAGAAGATCACTGGTCTTTTGTAGGCCCTTTGTGCCATCTGCCATCACCACATGAGTGTCCCAGACAACCTTCCAGTGGCATCCGTCTCTATTTGTGCATGTTGCTTGCACATAGACATGGAATCACTGAGTTAAATCCTGCCCAGCATGTCTGTAGCTTTGACCAAGGTCTGAGCAGTGTTTCCTCCAGCTCCAGCAGCAGCCAGGTAGCAGATGACTCATGTTATTGATAAGCGTGGTGATCCCCATCAGCAGAGACATGTGCTGGAGCACCACAGTGCTGAGCAGCGTGAGCAGTTTATTACTGAATCTGCTGGCTTGGACCTGTTGTTCCACCTTCTCCTGTGCTAGGACACTCACAGGGACATCCTTCACTGGAACCCAGGGCTGAAAAGGGCTGCTCAGAGGTGGGTGGGAGAAACCTTCATCTCCTGCGAGTTGGGCTTTAGGGTTTGCTGGTGAATTCCGTGCTATTCCTCCCTCGTGGGTTATTTGAGGAGAACCCCCTGCCCTACACCCATCCCTATCCCACAGGCAGCAAACCAATGCTACAATGGCAAAGACCCCCTTTCTGCGGGTGCATCATGTCCCCTCTGTGCCAAAGCACCCATTAATTTCCAACCCTGCTCATAAACCATTCTTTTCCAAGGAGGAGGCTGGGACTGTGCTCTGCTTTGGGCTTGTGTCATTCACCTCCCCCTCCCACCGTCCCCACCACCATCAGCGCTTTGCTGTACTCGTTAAGGGAAGCTGGCACTCGGTTTCGCCCTCAGCAGAGATTTGTAAGCCTGATTATATTCCTGAGCATATGTTTGGAAATGAGAAGCAGCACTCTGAAGTCAGTGCAATCGCTCTGATTGAAAACCTCCAGTCAGGAGGAGGGAAGCCTGGCTCCGGGTCGGAGCTCCCGCTAGGAAGAGCTGCGAGCACAACAGCTTTGGGCTCTGCCCCGCCGGGAAAGAGGTTGAACAGGAACCAGAACAAACATCTCTGTTGTGACAAAGCCTGGAATGGCACAGAAGTGTTTGTGTTGGCAATTTTTTCAGGGCATAAACGATCAATCAAATTACCTGGGTGGGCAGGTAGAGCCTTGTACCTTTTCCAGGCTATTTTACATGGATTGTAGGAAACTCCTGCTGGGAAAGGGAAGCTCATGGAACTCAGGATGTGCTAGATATTCCCACCAGCAGTTTTTAGTGCTGGAAAAAAAGTGGCCAAGGCTGAGCAGCAGCAGCAAAGGTTCCCCATCGCCTTGCAGGGTTCAGCTCTTCATGTCACAGAGCTCAGCCACTGCAAAAGCAAACCTTCCTCAACAGAAGCCACAACTTCATTCCCAAAACTAACTAAATGGTTCCCAAGAGCACACTGCTTATTTTGGGACAGCATCCCTTGCCTGGAGTCAGACAAACATCCCTGGCATACAGCTGCTGCAGTAGAGCAAGGACTCTGACCCGTGAAGCTTACAAGCAGTGAGAGATTTGAAGAACTGGAAAGGCAATGGGGTCCTTTGGTTGCTCTGTGTTAGAAGCCGTGGGAGATGAATGCCATAAAACATTGCCCATGCAGGGTCACAACTTGGCAGCAGTCATGCACACCTCCTCTGCATTCCCTGCCACCAAGCACACTGTCACTCAAAGCTTGACCACAAAAAATGCTCAGAAAAAAGAAATTTGGATTGCACCTGTGCAGGTTTCCACAACAGTGAGGACCTGACCCACCAGGGCTGATACCGGTGGCCTGGAGCAGCCACCACACGATGCTTCCCAGAGCACCTGTCCCAGCTCTCTGCTCACCAGCGGTGCCAGGAAGGGGCCAGGAATGGATCTTCTGGTGGGTGGCAAATCCCAGCCACGTGGCTGGAATTACTGCCACTTTACACCGGCATAAGGGATGGGGGGAGTCAGGCTGACTTTGTGTAACTGGGACAAGAGAAAATTCTATTTAAATTCTGCACCCCACCAGTGAATCTTGCAGCAGCCTAATTTTCCTACGAATAACGCCTTGGGCAAGGCTTGTGTGGCCCAGAAAAGGGAAAAAAAAAAAGAAAAAAGTTTGGATATCCTCTATCCTGCTTATTTGAAACCTCCTTCTAAAGGGCTGGTGAATCTTGGGAGGTTTGGCCCGCTGGTGGCCAAATCAGGGTTGTGATGCTGGAGAGGGCACCCGGCCGGGGAGCACTGGCACCCGTGGAAGCCAGGAGGGCACGTGTGCGGGGAGTCCAACACTTGTGCGATTGAGCCGGAGAGCAAAAATTAACCAAAGGAAAAAAAGAGAGAGAGAGAGAGAAAAGAAAAATTAATTGAGTAACCTCAAATTACAAATCAATTTGAGGAAATCCCAATCTAGCTGCAGACACTCTGCGAGCAGTTCGAAGCTAAATTCATTGAGCAGACAGCTCTAATTAGCACACGGCGTCGGCTCGCTCTGACAAGCTCTGCTTGGCTTTCTCCGTGTTGGATGTGCCCGGTCCTGGGCCATGACACTTGTCAATTTGACCCAAAAATCCATCGAAAGCGGGGTGTCACCGTGTTGAGATCATTTAGGGGCTGAAGGAAGCGCAACCCCACATTTCTCTGCTCCAACCCCTCTGTGCTGCCTTGTCCCAGCCACCCCGGGCTGGTTTCTGACCTCATTCATGCCAGTGCAAATCTGCAATAACTTCACGTTAGCCACGGGGTTTATTACAAATTGTCCTTGTGTAAAGAGACTAAAATCTGGTTTATAAAGTTGGCTTCTTTTCCCTCATTCCCACACAAGAAACCCTTCTGCAGCCAGAGTCAGTGGGACAGCTTTAACCTCTTAACTTAAGGAGAATTGCTCTCAATTCACAGCGACGGAAGCAAGGGGCAAACCCATTTTCTCTGTAACAGATGTGCCTTGGTGGTGCAGGATTTAGCCCTTTAGATGGAGTATTGAACATTTTTTTTGTGGGGGAAGAGGGAGCCCTGCTGAAGATGAATACCAAGGGCCACACCACAGTGGGGCATGTCTAGTTACTGGAAGAAGGGGATGAAACCCCGCACCAAAACGAAAAAGCCAACCCCTCTCTCAGCTACAGCTAAAGATGTGACCTCATTCTTTTCCTGAGGCTGTGGAGATATGTGGCATTTTCCTTGCAGAGAAAGGCTTTTCCTCCGGGAAAGACTGAAAGACTATTTGGGTAGTGTATTATTTTAGACATATTTTGCATTCCCGCTCTCCCTCAGAGAAAGAAGCTGCTTTCAGTAACACTCCTTCGTCCCCCTGTACCAAACCACCTTTGATTGAGCACAAGGGACTCGATTCTTGGCTAGCACAAACACATGCATCCGTAAAGCTGTGCTGCTTTACGCTTGCAGATCTACACTTCCACCATGAATTTCTGACTTTTTCTACAACATGCATCCTAAACCCCATCCTTTCTCAAGCTTTTTGCCCCTTTTGAACCTGATGCCTTCCACAAGGAGACATTTTCTGATTGCTCTGTATCTTCTTGCCGATATCTGGAGCCTGAATCCCATTTGTTTGCATCGAGCGTGGCAATGTAGTGGGAAAATACAGGTAATATTGTCGTGGTCTCATACTTCTTGGGCTGTGCTGCCGTAAGGAGAGCTTGAAATCTTCCTGCTGTACAGCAGACATCACTGTAGCGCTTATTGCTCTTCCTTATTGAAGTGTTTAAATGGGGGAGCATTCATGGGGAGAAATAGTACCTCTCATTAGGTTAATTGGGGTAACTGTGTGCAGCCGGTAGCCTTTGGGGTCTGCAGCTTTCAGATCACAGAATCACAGAACTAGGTTGGAAAAGACCTTTAAGATCATTGACTCCAACTGTTCCTGTCCTCTACTAAAACATATCCCTAAGTACCTCATCTACCTGTCTTTTAAACACATCCAGGGATGGTGACTCAACCCCCTCCCTGGGCAGCCTGTTCCAGGCCCCAACAACTCTTTCAGGGAAAAATTTTATCCTAAAATCTAATCTGACCCTGCCCTGGGGCAGCTTTGTGCCATTTCTCCTTGTCCTATCTCCTGTCACCTGGCTGAAGAGACCATCGCCCACCTCTCTACAACCTCCTGTCAGGTAACTGTAGGCAGTGACAAGGTCTCCCCTCAGCCTCCTCTTCTCAAGGCTGAACATCCCCAACTCCCTCAGCCGCTCCTCATATGATTTTCCCTCCAGCCCCTTCCACAGCCCAGTTGCCCTTCTCTGGACTTGCTCGAGGAACTTGATGTCCTTCTTGTAGTGAGGAGCCCAGAACTGGACACAAAACTCAAGATGCAGCCTCACCAATGCCAAGTGCAGGGACAAAAGATCTGAAGGGAAAAAGTGGGTGCAGTGTACCTCCTCTACCTTTCCAGCTATAATTCATCTACCTTCCCAGGTGTAATAAGAGGATTTCCCCTACCTGCGGCCACTGTGGCTGGGAAGCCTTTCACTCACTAGACACATCAGAGTTGCTACCACGACTCAGCTGAGAGCAGACAGCTGGGATGGATGCGCTGCCCAAGTGCGAAGTGCTGGCTTAGGTCTGATGCCTGGGAATGCTTCAGGTGAGGGGCTTCCCTGCAAATGTCCCTGGAAAAAAGAAAGGGTGAGGTTCTTCCCTGGTTGCGTCACCCCGAGGAAGGGATTCAAAGTGCCCCCAGGAGCTGCCATGGCTATGCCCAGCTGCCCCTGCAGCTCCCAGGGAAGCCACCCAAAGCTGCCCTTGCACCCAGGTACAGCTCAAGCTGTTTCAGGATGGGGCCCAAGCAGGCAGTGACAGCTCATGGAGCTGTCATTCGCTTCCCCCTACCCAGGAAACGTTGTATGGGCTTTCCCCTGAGAGCGGCAAGCTCTTGCCCACCCCACATCTCTTAGGGCATACGCTCTTTTTCCATTCCCAAAACGCTTTTGCAATCATTTCTGCCCCGATTTATTTCATTTCAGTAATGTCTCTTGGGTTTCATCTCTATTAAATTGTTTGGACATCAGTGAGTGGGATTCACCCCACTTAACTGTAGCTCTCTCCAGTATGCGTGTCTCTAGGTGGGATTGTCACCCTGGTCCTCTGCTGGGTCAGTGGAAACAAGTCCTTTTGGGGTCAGCTCAGATACCCACAGAGAAATAAGGAGCAATGCAAGCTTCTTGCCACTGAGAAGATAGCCCAGGGTAACCAGTTCCAGCGTTAATGATTGCATGTGAAGCCATTCATAGCAGCTTGAGTATTTAACTTCCTATGTAGGTTATTTTATTCCTCTGTATTTTGTGGAGTGACAATTACGGTGCCAAGTTGAGCAAGTGAACTTAAATCATGGAAACAGCTAGACAAAACAGAGGAGACCCTAAATTCAGGCTATTCTGAAAATGTTTAGTGCTATGCCTGGGTATACCCTACTGACCTCCTTTAAATTGAAGTATGGAAGAATTTTACCAGCTTTTATTTCCCAAAAGCCATGTACTGGAAGGAGGGGGGTGGGTAATGTTAAAATAAATGATGACTCTCAAATATAAACAAGCAGGTACCAGCCTTGGACAGGGGAGTGCACAAACCCACTCGCTACATTAAACTTGTGCCTCAGAATTGTGCTCAGTGAGGAGGCTTGTTTGGGAAAAGAGGAAAGAGCAAAGCTGGATGCTATTCCTCTTGGAAATAAGGGCAATGGCAAGAGGCTTTTAGCTGTTCAGGAAGAAGATCTCGACACTCCTGTGCGTGTTGCAATGTCTCTTCAAAGAAGTCACATTACTGTGTGGTTGGACTTGTATGCCCTGTATTGGCCTGTACTGTGTTTGTCTCCCACAGCAGCAGTGGAATCGCTGGGGGATGGGTCTTTCTTCTTTTTTTTTTAAGGTAATTTCTTTTTTCAAATATTTTCGAAGTGCGGCTCGTATTAAACTGGGTAATAATTAGATAGTGAAAATGCTCCTGTCTAATGCTTAGATTATTACAAGAGCCTGAGGCAATTCTTCAAGGTTTATAACAGACATAGAAATCAATGTTTAATGTCAAAAGTGATCCTGGAAGGTGTTTATTGAGAGTTATTTTTTAATATAAAGTGTAAAGATTAGAAAAATGCTTTTATTCTTAGTTTTACTTCCAGTGGTGACTGGGGGAAAGGTGTGGTGTCATCAGGGAGAAGCATTACCATAAAAGCACATGTCAAATCTTCTTTTAAGATGCTTGATCCGAAATACCGGTTAAAACCAAACCAAGTCAGTATATTTAAAGTCAATATTCCCATAGTTACTCCTACATTACACTGATTTTTTTACAGCTGCTATGAACCTGGATACTGGATACTTTTATTGGCGAAGCTTTGTTACCGAACCCAGTGAGAATCTGGCCTCTCAAGAGAAACTTTCTGCAGGTTTGGGCTTCATATGGGCACAACAATATGGTATGAAGGCTGTTGTCCTGCTGCTAGAATAATACACTCAGGAGTAGTGAGGACAGTAAAGCTGCTCCACCCTCCTCTTCCACCCTTCACCTTTGTCTTCCACGTTTCACCTTTTTCCACATTTCACCTTCCTCTTCCATGTTTCACCTTCCTCTTCCATGATTTACCCCACTTTCCCAATCTTCACACTCCTCTTCCATGCCTCACCCTCCTCACCTTGGGTGAGGAAGGAGCAAATCCTGCACCCTGCAGTAAGGACTGATTTTACGTAGATCGTGCCTGCCAAACACCACGTAATCACACCTTTGCCTAAAGTTTCAATAACTTAAAAACAAGCTATAAAAGTGAACAAGAGTATTATGGGATTAATCAGCATTGCCTGTGGATGTGAACGCGCCTAATAATAAGTGCTGATCGACACCAGTAGGAGTTGTATAAATTATTAAACCTCCATTTTAAAAATAGATTGGGCCAACCCTTGAAAACAACTGTATTTCAACAGGATCAGAGCAAATCACATCAGGGTAGCCAGAGCAGGATGTGGCCTGGGCTGTTTATCTACCTCCCATTGTGTTTCACAGCGAATCTCAAGTGGCAGTCTCGCTTTGCAGTGGGTTTTTTAAGCTCACTGCACTAAAATATTGTATTTTTCTGATCTTCAAGGATTTTTTGCTGTCAATTATACACACTTTTTTGGTATAGGACATTGTCACATTAATGGGCAAAGTCTGAATGCTAAACCTAATGTAATAATGACTTATTACAGAAGGAAAGATACATTTTTTCCTGAATTATGCCAAAGAAATAGTGAAACCCATTTGCCTCTCGTGGTACTTTTGTCATAAATCCAACAGGCAATTAGAGCATTTTAAATCTTGCCTGGAGTTACTTCATGATTTACAGGTTTTCCTGCACAGCTGTGGAGGATTGAATTGGGTTTAAAATTCTCTGGTGAGACTGTGAGAATGCTCATTTTTGTCAAATACGTCGATCTCCTTTTATGACCCAGTGTGGAGTTTGGATGCTCAATGCCTTTGACAATCAGATGACTCATTGTACCCTTAAGTGTCTAGTTAGATGTCCAACTGTGGACACCAGCGTGTCTGAAGAGCTGCTGTTCTCATTTGCTTCTCCACCATACCCATCTGCCTCCCAAGCCCATAGAAGCGAAGGCTGAGAAATGGCTTCAGAATTTAGACATCTCAAAGACATCAACTGCAAATGGCAAGCAAGGATCGCTACAGGTTGCCAACACAGGTTTTGCCCATTTTAGGACCCAGAAATTACATTTTCCCTGAGACAGGCAGCATTTCGTCCCTTGCCTTCATGCAGCATCCCCCACGGCTGGTCCCAGAAGAACTTTCTGGTGCTGCTGAGGTGCTCATCAACAGGGATGATGGTACTCCCTGCCATGGTTCTCCACTGCCATGGCTTTTTTTGTTTAGCTGATCTTGTGCTCAATTCCTACAAGTACAACTCTTCCCTGTGCATTTCTGAGTTTGCATATCTACTCACCACAAGCAGCATCTCCCTTGGGCACTTTGTCCTTGGCCCTGGAGGGTGAGGTCCCACAGTCCATGAGGAGCTGTGTACTGAAGTTAGCAGGCATTGAAGTTTGATCTATATACCCACACCACATTCTTTATCCCCCAGTACAGGATGTAATCTCTCTGTATCGGCTGGATGACGGATGTGTTTTTCATTACCCCAGTGTACGCACAGTACCTGTGGTTGCATCTACGTCGGTTCATCCCATTCAATTAAGGAACAAAGCTTCACAGCATGATAATCTGTGTGCATCTTAAAGAACTCGGGGTGGGAAATTTTGGCTATCCAGTACAGACTTTAAGCCTTCTTACCTTACAGTTTCCCAGCATCAGCTCCTTCCTTCTCTGCTTGAATCCATCCCTGCAATTTTCCCTATTATGTTGCATTATTTCTATGACATTCATCCCAGAGATGTAAATGTTGGAGGGACAGCAGTGGCGTTGGAGGGATCATTCTGAATTTCTGTGGGTGCACAGAAAAGCCTCTGGATATGAGACAGCAATACTCACTGAGAAATACCTTTCAGTGGAGAGTTCACAGAGTGCTGTGAACAAGTGGTGGGAAAATTTCATCATGGGCAGGGCTGGGTGAGGGTTTCCTACTGCTCTCCTGCCTGAGAGACAGGAGAAGGTGGGGATCTGCTTGGCAAACAGGACCAAGAGAGATATTAAAGGCACCTGAAATCCCTGCAGCTCCAGTTGGCTTCAACAGAAGCAGCACTTTGTGCGTTCTTTGGTGCTTCCCACCATGCCAGGGTGGAGAGCCCCATGCCTGGACAAGGGGGACTGGATAAGCTGTCCCCTTGCTGCCAAGCCAGACGTGACATGCAGGAGGATGGAGATCCGCCCTTTGCTCACAGCAAGCCTTGCTGGCCCCGTCCACGGCAGGATTGCTGCTGCCTGCACCCGGAGGTGCACGTGCCGGCGCTGCGGCGCTTTTTGAAGATAGCAGAAAACTGGCGGATCAAAAGTTTAGCCTGGAGGCTGCTGTCAGTTTGCTCCAGCAAATAACTTCATACAGTTTTCAGAGATTGGTGGGATTTCCATGAGCAGGAGGGAAACGTAAAGAAACAGGGAAGTTTTTCTGTGGAGGAAGGGTGGCTCCTGTCCCCTGGCCTCCCCGCTGAGCATAAATGGTGAAAAGGAAGGGCTGGGAGCTGGAAGGGAGGGGGCAGCAATGGGGCCCAGTGCTGGGCTGAGGCAGGTAAGGAGGAGGGGACCCCAAAAGACACAAGGAGAAGCAGGATGTACCACTGGGCACTGTGGAGACAGACACCTGTATTGCTCAGGCTGCTGAACTGTGCCGGGGAAACTCCTCCCCAGGGAGGAGAAGGTCATATGTGATGTCCTCAGAGTCTCTGGCAAAGCCAGCCCCACATAATTAAATCTAACATAGTCATATATATTTACACAGTAAACATCTCTATCTACTTAGACATATATATTCATAGGTGGACACAAGAACATCGCATTTTGCTATGCTACACCACCCAGCAAAAGCCAGACCAGAGCCCTAAGTGTCTGCTAAGGTAGCCAGAGCTGTCTGTAAGGCACCCGGTACCTATGCACAAGGCATCTGAATGCTTTATCCCAGCTCACTAAACCAACATGAAGAGTTCTAAACGAGCTCTTTTCAAACAAACTTTACTGTAATTCAGGCAGACACTGTCCCTCTGCCAGGCCATGGGCTCAGTAAACACACCGGGCTTAGGCCGGAGCTCACTGCAGATAACCTGTAAGCACCGCATGACAGATTTGCCTCTTGGGTTTTTTTGAGACAGAGCAGAAACCCCAACTGCTGGAACCAATGTCAAAGCTTTTCTCCTTTGAGGTTGTATTTGTAACCCCTCAACTCTTTGCTTTGGGAGTCAGGGACAGGGTAGGACAGAACTGGAGAGGATGGCTGAGAGGGGCCTTTCCCAGGAACGTTGTTGTCATTATGTTCTGTTATGTAATGATGATTTGGAGTGATGCAAAACTTCAATGTTTCTCTTTTTTTTTTTTTTTCTTCAATCCTGTACTGTGTGGGTTTGGCTTAGTTTCCTTTTTTTCTCTCTGTGCTTAAGAAAAATCAAGAGCTCGTTGGGCTCCTGACATGAAGCAGGGATCACCTGAGAGCAGATGACTTCAGGCCTTTCGCTATGGAAGCTCAGACATGACTTTTACAGCTCTGCTGTGCTTTGGAAGGGCCAGGAATTCTGTGGTTTATCCTGGATTTGGGGAAGTAAGAGGATATATCCTCCTGAGAAAATGGGGTCTGGTCCCCAAGAAAAGGGCAACACAGTAAAAAGCATTGGCAGACTGGAGCTCCTATTTCCATCATCCTGAGCTGGCTTTAGAGTCAAGGTCTCAAAATTTCCAGACCTTTTCCAGGGTGTGGGAGAATCCTGTGGGGCTGGATAAAATGCTCAGGTTTTGATCCTGCCTTCCTTTGGTGCATGGTGGCCAAGGGGAGAAGGCATTCCTCAGCTTGAGTGATGCCCTTGGACCTTGCCTTGACCTCAGTGCCAGTCTTGATATCACTGCAGGGCTGAGCCCTGGGCAGGACTCCAGGAAGGGCTCCTGGTCACAGGCTGCCAGGCAGGAGACAGGCAAGAGGGAGCTCTGGCTCCAAGCGTTGATCTGGAGACTTGGCATCATTACCTCAACTCCAGGTTTGACCTGTAAGGACAAAGAGACCACATGCCTGGCAGCGACTGTGCTCTGCCTCCGTGCCAGGCTGCCAGCAGGGGGGTTGTTCTTTTTTGCTTAGGGTTTTATTTTTAGGTAGAGACCAGAGACACTGGAGAGCTGCGGCGGTGCAGGAGCTGCATGCAGGGCTTTCACCCTCTGCAGCATGGGCAGCATTTGAATATGTGATTTCCCAAGAATTTCTCTTGCCTAAAACTGCATAGATTCATGCCTGTGAACTGAAGGCTTCTTAGTTGCTCAGTTGTGTACAAACAAGACTTTCCCTGACCAGCTGATCATTGTTGCCATCATCATCATCACCACCGTCATTTCACTGCCTCATGCAGCCCTGGTGCATGCAGGTACCATCCCACCCGGTGTTTCCTATGCCTAAGCCGCAGCATTCCTCATCCCATGGGACATAAAGAAGAAACTCTTCCTGTGAGGGTGGTGAGTCCCTGGCACAGGTTGCCCAGAGAAGCTGTGGCTGCTCCCTCCCTCAGTGTTCGAGGCCAGGTTGGATGGGGCTTTGGGCAGCCTGGGCTAGTGGAGGGTGTCCCTGCCCATGGCAGGGGGTCAGACTGGATAGGCTTTGAGATCCCTTCCAACACAAACCAATCTGTGATTCTATAAATTTAATAAACTAACTTAAGATATTTATCAGTCAATCCTAAATCTACTTTCCTGGTGCCCAGGAGTGTGGCTGGGACTGGGCAGAGAGCTCCCACCCATGGGAGTGGAGGGATGCTCTGTGCTGGTGAGCACTCTCAGTGCTCCCTGACCCCCATTGCTTCATCTTTCCTTGGGAGTTAATCTCTTTTGTAAAATTTGACATTGAAACGTCTCCCTTATACAACAGATTATTGCTGTAATTAGCTACAGGATAAATAAGACTGCATTGAGTATTACACTAGACTTCCCCTTTATTCTGTCAGTGAAGCCTATTTTTCCCCTATTGCTTCTCCCAAATCATCATGAGAATTTCGTAAAGAGAATATTTGCAAAAAAAAAGCTGTGGGCAATTGCTCTTGAAAAGATTCTTGCAGTTACTTAATACTGTGAAAGGGCAAAATGAAATGCTATTTAAATGTATTTTCATGCTAAATTAGAATAATGAAACTTCCTCTTAATGCTCTGACAATTAAATTGGGGACAATTGACTTTACCCAGGTAAAACGTGGGACTAGGAGCTCCTCAAATAGGAGGGATGGAGGTTAGCAGAAGGTGTATTTCTTTTAATATTTTAGGCGGTCATTTCCTTAAAATAATTATTATTGTAGCCTGTGGCACTTAAAACCTAACATTTAAAGTGTCACAAGACAGAGGAAAGAGGATTCCTTGATAGGAATCAGGGTGTCTTGGCTGCCAGTGAAGAATGGGGCTGGTTACAGGTTGAGGGGCCCCAGCATGCAGAGCACTGGGCATGGACCCAGTCCAGCAATGAGAGGTGATGTTCTTTGGTTATCATCAAGGAGACAGAAGACAGCACATAGGTTTGTGGTGCAATGTCCCTGGGTTCCTCCAGGGTGCTGGTGTTACTGCACCGTGGCCCCTGACATGTGTCTCCCATCACCCCAGTTCCCAAAATCACGGTCCTTTTGCTGCGCATAGCTCCTGCAATCAGCATCCTCCCACAGAACTGCTTTCCTTTCCTTGCTTTTGAGAAAGGGTTTTAAGCAAACCCTTTCCCCTGTGAAAAACTATTAGAACAGGCAGTGCCACGGCCCCAGACAGAAAGCCCCAGAGCTAGCTAGAGAGCCGAACTGATATTTTCCCATGGTGTGTGCCCTTGTGCTTCCGGATTTCAGGGCTCTGGAGCAGCGTGTGGCCGGACTGGCCATATGCGCTGCGGTACCCGCACGCAGAGCTGCTCTTCCTCCGCGCAGCGCTGCCCCTGCCCCTCCTTGCTACTGCAGGCTGGAAGGGTGCCGGAGCATCGCTTCAGCGGGTAGCTTGTGGCTTGTTAATCCTACGCATGTTAAAATGAGACCTCGATTCCCCCCCGCCTTGACCCTACCAACATCTACTGTCCTCAAGGTTAAGTCTGCAGATGGGAGGTGCTGAGGTTGCCAGTGTTTCTCCTGCAATTTGCTCCTTAAACTTCCTCATCCTCTTCCTATAGAAAATAATCTGGAGTTGGGAGAAGGCAAATGGGGGTAGAAAGCCCAAATGTACATGAAGAAGGCAGGAGGAGACTGGCAGCGCTTCCCAGCACAGGCAAATACAAATAACCACAGCAAGGGACGGGGAACTCAGCAGCCCCAGGGATCCCCCAGGTATGTATACTACAGTTTGAATGCTAACAGTCACCTTTGGGGGGGAGGGGTCTGTAATGTGTGTGTACATACACACACACACACACACACACACACTAATGTTTGTGTGGTTTTTATGTGTATATAGATACATATATATATGGTAGTTCATGCTGGTGATTTTTATATATATAGATGTATATGCATATATGTACATATATACACACATATTTATGTACATCCATATATCTTCTGTCTCCTTGTTGGTGTTCAAAGAACATCTCTTCTCTCTGCTGGTCATGGTCCATCCCCAATGCTCCTCATGCTGGGGCCCCTGGACATGTATCCAGTCTCTTTCTCCAGTGGGAGCCACAATCTGCCCCGATTCAAGAATCCTTTTTCAAATACTGTGTGTCGTGGTTTTACCCCGGCTGAGAGCTGAGATCCATGCAGCTGCCTGCTCCTTAAAGGAAAAGAGGAGGGGGAGAAGTGGGGGGGAGGGAGGGAAGGGAAGGGAAAAGGAAGGGGAAAATAACAACCCAAAACCAAGAAACCAAAACCCGTGGGTTGGGATAAGGATAGTTACAATGCTAACAGGACTTCAGAGCAAAAATATATGAAGCTGTTGATACACAATGCAGTTTCTCACCAAACCCACAACTCAGGCCATGCCACCCAGAGCCGTCCCAGAACCCGACCGTCCCCCAAGAACCGTGTGTCCTGGAGCCGCCTCCTCCTCCTCCCATCAGCTCCCCTTTATCCTAAGCATGACGTAATTGGCATGGAATACTCTCTTTGGCCAGTTTGGGTCACCTGTCCTGGCTTCACCCCCTCCTTTCTCATGAATAGAGAAATATGAAGAACTGAGAAAGTCCTTGACTGTTTGACAGCAACTGAAAACATCAGGGTGTTATCAGCACTGCTTTCATTTTAACTCTCAAACACAGCATTCCATCCACTGCTACAAAAGAAGTTAACTCCATCCTGACCGAAACCAGGACAGTGACACTTTAAAAGTTAGATTTCAAGTAAAGAAAGCTAAAATATTTTTAATTTTTTTTAATGCAAACAATGATCAAAAATATTAAAAAGAAATGTATCTATTACCTACTACTACTGTACCTACACACATTTGCAAACCAGGATGCTGCAGTATATGGCAAAGCATCTCACCTGGCTCAGCAATAATCAACTCTCCCGATTATTAGTTCACATTTCAGAGCACCTAACCCTGCATCAGATGTTTATTTTCCTATTGTACAGCTCACCTGAGGCTTCTCAAACCTCACTGCACTGCAGCTGCCTGTCTCAGCAGTGGGAATATAACTTAATGATCTGCTCCTTGCCTGGACCAGAGTGTCAGCCCCTTCTGATGGCACTTGTTTAACCTCTTAGGAATAGGAGCTACCCTGAGATATGATGTGTCACATCAGCTATCAGGATGCAGGAGGGAGACCTGGCCTCCCCATCTCCATAAATCCTTGATCTCTGTAGCAGGGCTGTCACTTCTCCCTGCAGAGACCTTAATTTCGGGTTTGCTTTGAGCTAGCTGCAGTACACCTTGGGTTTGATATCTTCATCAGAAGCTGGAGTCTTTGTGCCAGCCCTACCTGACAGGATGGCTCTGCTGTGACTGCTCACATTCATGTTGCAAGATGTCCAGCTGAGGACTTCAAAGCCTTTGCAGATGCTCTTTAATGAAGCCTCATACTAGAGGTATAAAGTAAACAAGCATTGTTACATGCCCATGCAGAGATGGAGAGGAGGCATCAGTGGTCTGAGACTATCCCTTAGGGTCACACTATTGAGCAGGTTCAACCAGGACTGGGAAGCAGGACCCTTGTCCTGCCCCAGCCTTTAGAAAACACTTTATTTTAACCCAATTTCCACCTCCATAGCAGCAAAGTGGCCATAAATAATAACATTAAATCCTCAAGACATGTGCTGGGTTCTTAATGCAGCAAGCAGCAAGGACAACCCACTGCTGACCATCCACCTCCACATCAGGGCATGTCCCACACCACTGCTCTCATGGGAAAGAAATCCCAGCCTGGGAAAATTCTATTTTTTGAGTTGGGAAATGCCACCTATTGCAAGAACTTTTTTCCCCTCTTTTCACCCATCCAGGTTTTGTTTCCATGGTAACATGGACAGCAAATCATCTGGCCAGAGGCAGCAGGGAGCAGGGAAACCCCAGGGGAGGTTTCCATACCTGAAGACTACAAGGGGTAATTTGCAAAACATGGGCTTTTTGTTGCCTTGGGCCTCCCAGGTCTCTCAAAATGTTTAAATGCATATAAAATATAAATATACTTTCCCTATACATAACAATAAGCACGCAGTTTAGCAGCTAAAAGTTCCCACCTGAACCTGGGTGATGTTTTGTGGGGTCTCTGCTTCAGGTGGGGATACTCATGCACAGCCTCACCCCCTGGGCCAGAGGAGACGTTGGGGTTGGTCCCTGCTTTTGGACTGAGCCCTCCAGGACAGATCAGCACCATCAGGTGAGGGAATGCTGCCTCTTCCCTCCATGGTCATGGTATAGGTGGCTGCCCCAGCATGTGGGCACCAAGTCACTAACAGTCACTAACAGTTATCCTTGAGAGCTGGAGAAGGACTGTTTACATGGGCATGGAGCTATAGGATGTGGGGAAACGACTATAAACTGAAGGAAGGCAGATTTGGATTAGATATTCTGAAGAAACTCTTCCCTGTGAGGGTGGTGAGGCTCTGGCACGGGCTGCCCAACAAAGCTGTGACTGCTCCTGGATCCCTGTCAGTGTTCAAGACCAGATTGGATGGGGCTTTGGGCAGCCTGGGCTAGTGAGTGTCCCTGCCCATGGCAGGGGGTGGAACTAGATGGGCTTTGAGGTCCCTGCCCACCTAAACCAGTCTGTGGTTCTGTGATCCTATAGAACTGCCGGTTTGTGTGTCATATAGGTTTGTGCTTTGAGATCTGTATAGGGAGAGATATATGGCATAAACAGATGAGTCCAAGTACTGACACAAACAGCAGAAGAGATTATATAGTTTAAGAAGCTATAAATATTAAATTACTTTAGTGGCAGAAAACAGTGGTCACTGCAGCTATGGGCATGAAACCAGAAGCCACCTCCCACCCTTCAGAAAGAGTGTCCAGCCCCAGCCAGATGAACCACCGTTCTGTGCCACTGCACCACAGGAAAAACAGCCTAACGTGATGCACAGAGAAGCAACACCATCATTTTGTCCCCTCAGCAAAGACATCCCCAAAAGCATTTGCTCAGGCACACCACTTCCCCAGGAGAAATCATTTGGGATGGTCCCACACTGGACACTCAGGCAAGCAAGGCTGACAACACCTGCCTTAGCCCCTGGATGGATGCTGTTGCCAGCCTTCCCACTCCCTGTGTTTAATTCAGGAATCCAATTATATCATTTTTTAAATCCCCAAATCTTGTGCTCTTTCTCCTGTGCACATCTCTCCTCCAGTGCCAATCGATATTTCCAAGCCTCTTACTAGGGAGCAAACAGCAACCGCGCTGCAGGATTTGCTCTCACGCCACCGAAGCAAAGCTCTTCCCTGCCGCTACCCTCGAGCTGTGAGCGCTCAGGGCCTGCCGTGCCAATCAGGAAAAATGATGGGGAGGGAGGGGTGGAGGGTGGATGGGGCCAGTCCACCTCTCCGTTGCTAGAAAATGAAAATTAAAAGTCACATCTGGGTAAAACCCCCTCAGTGCCTGGCAGGCAGCGGCGTGTGCTCCCTCTGCCGTTGCTGCCGCAATAGTGAAGGGCTCCGGACAGCCCAGGGAAGGTGGGACCAGCCAAGGACCTTCCTCCCATCCTCATTTTCTTCTGTTAAGATAGAGTTTTAAGAGCTGATGAGGGTGTTTCCCCAAATCTGGGAGCTCATTTACCCACTGTGCAATACGCCGGTAGACACAGAGCAGAGGTGTTCTATGGGGCATTTGCACAGGTGTGGGTGCCTGTCCCAAGGCAGCACACCAATGCTCCACATCGGTGGTTATTTGCACACAAAATTAACTTATCATACAGTCACAGAATGTGTTAAGTTGGAAGGGACCTTTAGAGGTCACCTAGTCCACTTCCCCTGCAGTAAGCAAGGACATCTTCACTAGAACAGGTCACTCAGAGCCCCATCAAGCCTGACTTCTCCAGGGATGGGGCCTCCACTACCTCTCTAGGCAACCTGTTCCAGTGATCCACCATCCTCATATTGAAGAACTTTTTCCTAATATCCAACCTAAATCTCCCCTTTTCTAGTTTAAAACCATCACCCCTCATCCTTTTGCTCCATGCCTTGGGAACAGTTCTTCCCCAGCTTTCTTATAGGCACCGTTCAGGGATTGGCAGGCCACTATAAGGTCCCCTCAGAGGGGACCTTTCTTATGCTTGGGGCCCCAGAATTATTTGCACCAATATTTATCTCACCTTAGAAATATGATCCAAATCCTTCTAGTCTGGCATTTTGGGGGATGGTATCCCATAGGTGAGGACACCAAATTTTATGCATGTAGCAGCAAAACATCAGCAAAGGAAAAATACCTTCAGTTACTGCTGGGCTGCATATTTCAAACAAGCCATTTACTGTATTGTTAATTCAAAATACCCTCAAACTGGGGCTGTGGCTTGCACCCAGAAGTGCTGGTGGCCACCTCAGGTCCCCCAGCTGTGCTTGCATGGGCAACATTTCTCCTTGTGGATGGGATGATGGGGAAGACACAAGTTCCAGCACCGATCCTGCTGGAAAGGACCCGGAGGACAATGGGTGGAGCTGTACCCACGTGTTTTCTCAGAGTGGGGAGGTTATCAAAACTGGCAAGGGGCCATTGGGAAGTATTTATAAACACTTTGTAAATGATCCAATTTTCCCAAGCATCTGTTCATGACTCACTTGCCAGCTCCATGGATCCAATGCAGGTTGCTCAAACGGCAAAGGCTGGAAAAGCCCCAGACTCACTGTGACTTCCATCCCATCACCAAAAGTAATTAATTCACAATGCCTCCACTCTGACAATGCAGGATCCCTAAAATAATCAAATCTGCTGTTGTGAAGGTGCCTGTGATATTACCACATTGCTTTTCAGAGCCATGGACACTTTCAGCCAGCCTTCCATCAGCACCATTTGCCATGGAGAGGAGATGCCTGCTTTCCTCTAGGAATAAAACCTGCAGGAGTCGTCACTCACGCTGTAGGAAAGGTGCCTGAAGCAGTTTAAGTCTGTGCCTTTGCCATGCTGGATCTAGGGCTAACCAGGACTAAAGCCTAGTCTGCTCCTAGTTAATCCAACAGCAGTGGAAACCAGCGTTTTCCATAAGGGGTTAAACATTACGGTGAGCCTGACACAATTTCTAGGTCTTTGGATAAAGACTGAGCTCAGGAATTGGCCGCAGCCTGTCAAGACAGAATGACCTCGTATGATCTCTGATTTCTGTGTCCTGCTCTGCCCTTTCCCAGTGAAAGTCATCAACTCCTCCTCCAAAAAAAACCCCCAAAACATTCAATGCAGAATTTCTCATTCATAGAAAACCTGGAAGAAAAGCAGAAGGACATCAGGGCATCTGTCTCCAAAGACCTGAGCAAATGGTGGTGATCCAGCAGGACATTTAGTGCTATGGTCCTAGCTACATCTTCATCTACTTTATTTTTCTTTGCTCCAAATTGGGTAGGAATCACAGGACCAGGTCTCCCTTACCAGTGTATATTGGGACTTTCTATGGATAACCTGGATCTGCAGGCTGGAGAGCTTAGCACTCGTTTGAGGAGCAGGCAGAAGCAGCAGAAGGGATGCACTGATTCTTCATCCCATTCTCCCAAAGAGCATAAGGTGTTGCCTGTCTCCCACCATTGCCTGAGAGTTTCACACAGTTAATTCCCCCTTGGTGAAGAACATGGTGATGCTGGGGGTGCCTTTCATCCCCACTTTTCTCTCCCTCCAGGAAATCAGTCCTTATCTAGAAAGTGAGCTGGGGCATTGCCTCAGGGTCGGCAGAGCTGTGTTGGCACTTGGCCAGTTGATCACTTCCATCATTGCCCATCACATCAAGCTTTCAAGTCTTGGCCTGGAGTTTGCAGAGATGATATATTAATTTTTATTTCCTTTTTCAGGTGGAGCTGACCCCATTCAGGGCTCCTCATCTGCTGGTCCTCGTGATAATAATTAGAGCACCGCGAGGCTGGGGGAGCACGCCTGGCAAGCCCATTGCCTGGGAAAGAAAAACTCTCCTGCCTCAGGGAGGGTTTCATCAGCCAAAAGAGAAAATGCCAAAAAAAAAAATGAAGGAGAAGAAAGAAAAAAAGGCCAGCAGCCCTTAGTCTGCCACAAGGACAAAGTGTCTCTCCACGCAGGTGAGGATGAAGGGAGGGAATGTAACATCTCCATTAGGAAGCGACCACAGAAAAAGTGTGGAGGGAAGGGATTACAGTATATTGGATCAACATTTTGATATCTTGTGCTAAAAATACAAAGTTCTAGAGGTTCTGACTTTACTCTCCTATGTCACCATCATCAGGAGTCATATGCCTGGATTTAACAGGATGGTGTGGCTGAATTGAGAGGAAAAATCCCTTCCTAACTGAGTTATTCAGAAGCCCTCCTTTTTTTCTTTTTCTATGTAGGAGCATCTGCAACTGAATTTTGGGGTTAAAAAGTCCATTCAGCCTTCAGCCTGGCCTTGCATCAGTGATGTAACGGTTTTGAGGGTTACTTTTAGGAGGCATGGTATCACCTACTAGGCTCCTTGCCATGGGGATGCTTGGAGGGAATTAATTACAGAAATGTGATCTTACTGCCTACACTAGGGAGTGATGGTGGGTGAAGGAAACAGGTTGTTTAATTCTTTTCCTAGTCACTCTTTGGCTCTATCACCTCCCTTGTTTCTTGCTGGGAATAGAGATGTGAAAACTTTTGGTTGGTTGGTTACAGACCAGCTCATTGCCACAGGAAAGTAGCAGTGTTTCAACTGCTAAAAATCCCCAGACCAAACTTTCTCATACAGAAAAAAAACCCCACCAAACATTTTGGGCATCTTGCTCACTGCTGGCAGCTCATGGGGTGGGTGTGGTGGGACAAAACCTGACTCAACACTGGGGATGGGCTTGCAGGAAAAAAGATGTTCACCTCTTCAGACCTCTGCAGCCAGTCCCCACCGAGCAGGTAGAGCAACCACTAAAAACAGGCGGGGTTGGGGAAAACCCAAAAGAGGATTTTTGATCCCTTATCAGAGCTCAGGGCTCTATGGTCACTGAGGCCAGATATTCAGCTTCCAAGGAGCCACCAGTGTGTTAACACAGGACCCCATGGGTGCAGTTTTCCTGGAACCAAGAGAGAATGGATCTTCCCACTCCTAAATGAATTGCTCAGCAGAGTCGCTGTATTTTGCTGTGCTGAAACATGACTGACTGTGAGATGGAAACATCCCCTTCCTTCACACGATCCAGCACAAAGCTCTTTAGCAGCATCAGTGCAACCGTTTCTTGGTTTCTTTTCATTGGCAAAGAGCAGCAGCCTGTCCTTGAGGTTCTCTGCAGCTTTGGATGGTCATGGTAGATGTACACCCCTCCAGCTAGAGCAATTTCCATCAAAGATTTGAGACTTTCTGGCTTGGAATATGCCTGGGTAATTTTTTATGCCACGGCTAAGAGTGAAAGCAATCTTGTTTGTGTGGCATATTTTAGGCACTGCAAAGGTTTTCCTTGAGAATTTGCATTGCTGAAGGTTAGGGGGAAAAAAGATCTGTCTTGTGGTTAATGTACCTTGGGGCTTTTCGGGCTCATCAGTGCAATTTTTTTTTCTTTCTGCTAGTTGTCATTAACCTGCCTAAAGTTGGCTTTGGGATCTTGATTTAAAACCAATGAAGTCTCGAGTGGAAAGCCTGGGTTAATTTTCCTGGGAGCCTGTAGACTCTCTACTCAGGTTCCCAGTAGCATATTATAATGCTGGGAATTAACTGGAGTACTTTTTCTTGTACCCAAGCAAGTGAAAGTCTGGATTGAACTTAATGTGTAATAAACCCAGAATGATACCTACGGTGTAAAAGGCAACACAGACCTTGAACCAGCACTGTGAAATTGCCCATAAGCACCTTGGATGAAAGGAAACAGCTCATATGCATTGAATAGAAAAAATAGATGTTGTTGTGGTGTTGGGTTATGGGAACAGAGGTGGGAGGACCCCTCAGCTGGGCAGGTTCCTCTACCACAGAAAGAGAAAACATTATTTCCAGGGCAAAGCTGCACAGATTGTTCTGCTGGTTACACGTGGTGGATGCTACTTGCCTTTGAAAGGAGAATGGGTGGTTTTACTCTGGTGTCTATCGAATCCAACTCACCTCTGGGACAGCCTGGATTTACACCAGTGTACAAAAGGGCAGAGCTTGGCCATGAAGAGCTAAAGGGCAGTGGCAAGAGGTGAGATGTACAGACACATTTTTCAGTTTATATTTGTTCAAACATTATTAGTTTTGTAATTCTCTGTGAGCTTGGTGTCATGGCACAGAGTGGATGATTTCATGGTCTTGTGTTAGGTTATAGACAGTGTGCTTTACTGTATTTTAGGCTAAACACACCACATGAAAGCAGCTGGAGATATTCTGCTAGAAACCCCTTTGCCATCCCAGGGGAGATATGGACCGAAGGAAGAGATGTGCCAGAGATGCTGTGAGCCCACACTGCCCCTCATTCCTGCCTCTGGACTTGGACCTTGGCTGTGAGTGACAGACAGAAATAGGTGGGGGCGTTAAAAGCGGGGGTGACTTGCCATGCCCAGTGAGGGCTGTGCATCTGCTGCCCCTCTGGGGAAAGCTTTTGTTCCCCCACATGTAACTACATCAGAGCCCAGAAGCACAGCTCCTATGGACAGTGAAAAATATCTCCTCCTCTGAAATCCTTACAAAGCCCAGGATATAGCATGGAAAGCAAGCACACAGAGGAGAGTGACCTGGTAGAACAGGGTGGTGAAGGAGGACATCAGTCCTGCTTTGGGGACCCAGAGGGGATCAGCACTCGGGGGCTGGTCCCACTGGTGAGCACCTCTGTGTCTCATTGCTGCTGGGGTCCCTGGCTGGGGATGGCCAGGAAAGCTCCTGGCTGTGAGCTTGCTGCAGTGGCACAGTTTGGTCCAGCCTCTTCTGCGTGGGAGGATACAGGAGGCAGCAGGAGTGACACAGGGTCTTTTAATCCACTGACAGAGAGTGCAGGCTGTAGGGAACAGAACTGGGACATCGGGCTGCAGAGTAGGGTTAGGCTGTGAGGGCACAGAAAGGGACTCTCTCTCCTTCCCTCCATCTCTCCATCCCTCCATCCCTTCTTCCATCCTTCCTTCAATCCCTCCCTTCTGTCCTTCCTCACAGTTTCCCCTCATTTCCTCCCTCCAACCCTCTGCCCTTCCCTCTATCTCTCCCTTCTTCCATCCTTCCTTCAATCCCTCCCTTCTGTCCTTCCTCACAGTTTCCCCTCATTTCCTCCCTCCAACCCTCTGCCCTTCCCTCTATCTCTCCCTTCATCCTTCCTTCCTTCAATCCATCCCTCCTTCCAACCCTCTGCCCTTCCTTCTATCCCTCCTTCCAGTCTTCCTTCAATCCCTCCATCTATCCCTCAGTCCCTCCATCCCTCCATTCCTCCTTTCTTTCCTCCCTCCATCTTTCTAACCTCTCTCCATCTCTCCAGCCTTCCCTCCATCCTTCCATCTCTCCCTCCATCCCTCCATCTATCCCTCCAGCCCTCCCATCCCTCCTGGGCCTTTTCAAACAGGCTCCCCCATTGAGAGGGGATTTCTCCACGCCAGGCCGATCAGGGGGATTAAAGAGCAATTAAACCCGATAAATTATCTGCCTGAAACATTTTTTCAAAGTGGCCACTGTGCTGGAGCAAAGTCCCTGTCGCTTCATTTCCCCTGTGAAGGGGGATCAGGGCAGATCAAACCCCAGCGACCTGCTGACCTCCACCTCCGCCTGGGCATGCCGGCAGCGAGGGACCCCGCGGCGGCACCGCGCTCCCCTCGCCACACCCCACAGCGAATGAAACCCAGGCTCTCCGCCTCTTTTGGCAAGGCTTTCGCCTTCAGAAAGCGTGAAGGATGTCTCCCAGGCTGAGGCAAGTGAAGCAGCAGTGGGAGCAGCCTGCCTCCTTTAAGGCTAAACAAACAGCCTTTGCCTTCAAAGCTCCCAGAAATGGTTGTCCTCATTTCATTCCGACTCGGTATCCTGTGCCTGCTCTTGTGAAGGCTCCAGCTGCCTTTCGCCTCAAACCCTTTCTGGCTCCTGCTCAGCGGCAGCAGGCAGAGCGAGGGGCTCTGATGGCACTGATTTGGACTGTCGCTAGCTTAAATAAAAACAAACCTACAGGATGCTCCAGAAAGCACTGCGGTTTCTAACTGGGTACTTTGAGCTAGTGTCCAGCCTTGGGCTTTTTGTATGAGCCCTTTCCCTCTGTTCCCTTGCTTGAGGGTCCATAAAATTCCTGCTTTTATTTTCAGCCCTGTGCTGTTGCACAACTCGGCTGCCAGCTAGACCCGTCTCAGCACAGCCCCAGTGCAGTTAATTACCCACCACCTACCCTCAGCTACAACACATCCCCAAAGGCTTCAGCCCCACAGAGCTATTCCAGATTTGGGGTGATACAGGGAGGAACCAGATCCAGCCCCCAGAACACAATGTTCTGTTTCAATTGGGAGGCTGAATGATGTCACGTCTGGCCCTTACACTCTGCTGGTGTGCTTCCTCAGACCATCAGTCCATCAATTAGAGCAGGAAAAGATTCCAAAACAAAAAGTTGATGGTGCATAAGAGCATCATATGAATGGATGCTGATGCCCCATGTTAATGCTGAGCGGCATCCGTCCAAAAGCTTGTGAAAACAATACTGCTCCATGCAGGAGCACAACGCTGTGCACAGCCTAGGGAAGCTGCAGGAGGAGTGGAGAGCAAGGATAAAAATAGTTTCATTAATTGAAAATAACAGTGAGGTCAGTATCAGACTGCTAGGGATATGCTCTTAAAGATGCTAAATATGTTGGGTTTTCACAGTGCTGTGCCCAGATTTCATGCCCTTGCTGGAGCCCCCGGTGTGGAAGTGCAGCTCTTCCTGCTCAAGTCCAGTTATTCGAAAAGTAGTTTGGCCAAAACTGGGTCACACAACTCTTCAGACAACAAGATCACCTTCTTCCTCTGGTCCTCCTGCTCTATCAACAGCCTTGGAGCTGTAGGGTCAAAACACCCCTGAGTTTATAAACACAGAATTGCCCAAGAAGTTCTGCAAAGATGGTATCCAACTAAAGATGATCCAGTGGTTTCCTCACTGAGCTGATGGACAGCTCAAAAAAATACCCTAAAATTCTCACTTATAAAAAGAATCCAATTTGCTTTGCCCGTGTTCTCATCTCTCCTGCCTTTACTTCCCTTAGGTGGCCTAACAGATCACTTACCTGCAGAGAAGACTCTAGGCAAATGCTAGAAAAGGTCTCCAGAACTGTGACCTGGTTCTGATGGCACCATCCAACCCCTCAGGATAGATCAGTGCTAACCTGACCCATGTGTTATGCTCACAGCATGGCTCAGTAAGGTGCCAGAGATGGAGCCTGGTCCAGAGAGAGCACTTTACTGCAGAAAATGGAAAGACGATGACGTGGTTCACCCAAAGAGACATAGAAGCTGGTTGTGAAACTCAGATCGCACCCCAGAGCAGAGTCTCTCCCTTTTCTGGCAGAGGTGAAAAATGCAAGACATCTGTGTTCTGGGAGGGGTGGTGGTGGTAGTTGAGGGCATGCAGGTAATTAGGGACAAACATCACTTGCAAACAAGTTTTTGCAGGTGTATATGGTACATCACTTCCCACCCAAGTCCATCCACTTCAGCTCATGCACTTCGTGCTCATCACCCGCTCATCAAGCAAGCCATTCTGCCCAGGGTGCCTCTCCCTGCCCCGGCAGCCACCAACCCAGCCAACATCACAACATCCCTGCATGTAGCATTCAGGACAACCCAACTCTTTGTCATTTCTGTTACCTGCACCCACGTTTCTCCTTTGGTGGTTCTTCATCTTCCTCCAATGGGAAGCTTGTGGAGGTCTCCTTCTCCCCAGCCCGTGCCCATACTCCCAGGCAGAAGCTCACCAAATAACCCAGCCATCATCACAACATTCCTGCTGTTGCACATAATAGTGCTGCTGGGATTGTTTCCCTTCTACTATAACCGATTCATTAAATTGATTTCAGGAGGAGCCACTCTTCCTGCTCACAGCACTGTCCGTAGTGCACGGCTTTATTTCCATTTGTGTTTGCCCACACCGTAGCTGACTGTTCCCCCATAAATATTTATAGCAGCAGCATGCACCTGAGATACCCAGGCAAGCCTTGGTGAGTCGTGTGTGCTGTTCTGTGGCTTTATATAAAACCAGTGACGCAGAAAGGGAAGGACAAGTTCCCAGTCCACATGAACCACTGGTGGCTGCTGGAGTGGGGAGAGACGATGCCACTCTGAGGGGTCCTGCAGGACGGGACAGTTTGCAGATGCTCCATGGCATGTGTCCTATAAGTCAGGGCAGCTGTGACTCAGCCTGGGATGGGCATAGGAGCCACCTCTGCACAAGCAAATGCAGCTCCAGCATGTGAAAGGGACAATGAGTTTACCATCCTCATGCATTGCTGTGGCAGGGGAAGCACCAAGTGGCATCTCCAGTGCTCACAGCTGAGCACTCACTACCCATGTTGCAGGGGGATCTTTACTGAATGACACTAATAAAACCCAAAACCAAAGCGGGCTAATGTCAGTAATTCCCTTGGACAATTTAAATGCACATATTTTAGGAGAGGAGCAGCCTCACACACACCCCTTCTCATTCTATGCTCTCCAAATATCAAGGACAATGCAGGCAGTGCACTTGGGAGAAGAAAACTGGAATAGATTTGGGGACTGGCAGCACCAAGCAGAAGCTGCAGAGCATCAGCTATTTGCTACCCAAATGTCACAGAGCCCAGGGTCTGAGGGAAAGGGTGGGAGAGGTGAGGTGTGAGCATCCTCTCTGTACAGGCATGGAGGGCTGAAGAGGTCTATTCAGGTTCAAGGTAAGAATGTGGGCATCTCACTGACATTTGCTGCAGATGCTGTGCCTGGCAAACATCCACACAGCCCAGGTGGGAATGGCCCTACATCCACACCTTGGCAAAGCTCAGTCCTTGGTGTGGTGATGGGGTAACTGCTCAGCACTGATACTTGGGTCAGACAGATGCGGTCCCTTCTCCACCCTCATCCTAGAAGGAAGCCTGGACAGCCCTGGCTTACCTTCCAAATGCCCTCTGGGACGTGTCCCCAGGGCTGCAGAAAAATATCCCACTGCTCACCCATGCTGGCAGCATCCCAAGAGGAAGGGAAGTATCACTGCTGGCACCTTCCCTTGCTGTGGTGGGGATCATATTACCAGGGATCTCCTGAGCACAGGAGATAGGCAGTCCAGGACCCAAACCCCAGCTAGAGCAGACAGATGTTTCAATCCCTCTTGTTGGTGATGGAAAAGATATTTTCCATTCTAGATGAGACTGGGGCTGCATGTCCCTCTCCTTGCTGCCCTACAGAAACAGCCCCAGACTCCGGCATGGGGCAGGACTGGGCACAACCCCAGTTTGGGACTGGTTAGGGGAATGGGCTGCGCCTGCCTAAAGGGGCAGGGGAATGGGAAAGGAGTCAGGCAGGCAAAGGGCATGCAGGGGGGATGCAGCCACCTTTGTCAGTGCTGATCCCAGAGCTCTGGGCTGTAGTTCGTGCCTGAGACCAGGCAGGGTACCTGCTGCCTTTGTAGAGGGGCGAAGGGAAGTGTCCCTGCATCCCTGGTGCTGATTTGCCATCACCAGGGACGGTTGTTGAGCCAAAAACTCAGCCGGCACAGATAGATTCAGAAGAAGGGAAGGGAGGGTTGGAGGAGATTGCTTGTGTGGTCCTGTCCCCCTCCAGCACTCAGCTTCTCACAAATAGATGTCAGCATCCAGTTTCAGGGGGAGGGCAGAGCTTCCTTCCCCCAGCCTCAAGAGGGAGAAAGGCTCCCCATACCCATCACTCTCTGCATCACACAGACCCCTATATCCCACCACCAGCCTGAGACGGAGCTCCGGAGGGGCCACTTCCCCACTGTGATGTTTCCTGCTGGATGGCAGAGAGGATGTGAGGTTTGGGAGGGGGTCAAAGCAAGGGATTTCATCTCTTTGCATCCATCCGCTCCCTTCTCTGACAGCTGAAAGGTGCCTGTGTGGGACCAGGGACAGTCCCGGGTCCCAGAGGCCTCCTACAGCTCCAGCCCCCAGCATCGGCCCCTCCAGCCACCGCCCCCCACCTCCCCTCCGCAGCTCTTCTCCCAGGTTTGGGGAGGCTCCGGCACTGCTCTCCCTGCGAGGTGGAGAGATCGCTCCTTTAATCTCACCCCTAACCCCGTGACCTTTCTCCGTTAAGGAGCTTTTCCCCTTCATGTCACTGCTTTTTAAAGCCTCCTTTACAAATAAAAGCAATTTCCTTTTGGAACTGTAACTATGACATGGGGAGATGCGGGGGTTTTGTGGTGTTTTTTTCTTTTTTTGGACAATAAAGGGGTAAGAATGGGGGGCCGGCTGCCTTTTGGTGTTTGTATTCGGTGGGATCTGTTTGTTTAGATACTTTACAGAAGACAGTAAACACCGGGTGAGTCAAAAGCTTTAATTAAAAAAAGGTGGTGAGCTGAGGAGGGGAGGAAAAGGGGAGGAAAAGCCTTTCAATTTACATAGTGACTTAGCGAAGGAGCCCCAGACAGACAAGACAAATACATCCCGGCAATCCAAGAAACCTATAGGACAAAGATAACGAATAACACGCTATCTACCTACGGAGCGCAACAGCTCAGTGCCGCGGTACCGTGCACTGCCGCAGCCCTGATACCCCGCGGATGAGCTGTAGCTGCCCCTCGCCTCTTGCTGCCTCCTGTGCAAATACAAGGAAGGGAAGAGAGATCGCCCCCTTTCCCCTGCCCACCCTCCCACCCACCCCCCGGCTTTGAAGTTCTGCAGGGTTTTTATTATCCTCCCAGGCCTGCGTGCGGAACGGGCAGGTCCTCAATGCCCCCCCGTCCCCCCTCCCCCTGCCTTGTCACCCGGGCGGGACCGGGGCGATGCACTGGAGCAGAGCCGGGCTCTCTGATCGCTGGGCTGGCAAGGCTCACTGCCCCGGTCCCAGTCCCGGCGGGAACATCGCACGGGATGTCTCCGCGGGCAGGCACACCCCCTGTCCACCGTTCCCCCCGCCCCGCCTCCCGCCAGCAGCTGCCGGGTGTTAGGCGGCTGCGCTCCCCGCTGGCTGCGCGGCGGAGGCAGCGGGGAACGCGAGGGGAGCGCGGGGAGGCGGGAGGGGAGCCCGGAGGAGAGGGGGTGACTCCGCGCTGCAGGTCCCGTCCTGCACATCCACCGCCCGCGCAAAGGGTGGTTTGCTACATCCCGAGGGACCGCCGGGAGTGAGGGGAACTGAGAAAAAGAAAACAGGAAGAGGGAAAAGGGAAAGAGGTAATGGAAAGGTAAAAAAGGAAAGGAGAAGGGGAAAGGGAAAAGGGAAAGAGGAAAAGGAAAGGAAAAGGGAAAAGGAAGGGAAAAGGGAAAGGGAAAATGAAGGGGAAAGGGAAAGGGATAAGGAAAGGGACAAGGGGGAAAAGGGAAAATGAAAAAGAAACAGGAAACGAAAAAGGAAGGAAGGAAGGAAGGAAGGAAGGAAGGAAGGAAGGAAGGAAGGAAGGAAGGAAGGAAGGAAGGAAGGAAGGAAGGAAGGAAGGAAGGAAGGAAGGAAGGAAGGAAGGAAGGAAGGAAGGAAGGAAGGAAGGAAGGAAGGAAGGAAGGAAGGAAGGAAGGAAGGAAGGAAGGAAGGAAGGAAGGAAGGAAGGAAGGAAGGAAGGAAGGAAGGAAGGAAGGAAGGAAGGAAGGAAGGAAGGAAGGAAGGAAGGAAGGAAGGAAGGAAGGAAGGAAGGAAGGAAGGAAAAGTTGCCCATCCTAGACGGCCCACGGGCCAGCTGTTCCCCTCTGGAGTCTCACTGCTCCCCGACAGCTTCTCGGCGTTGCGGGCTGGCGCGGCAGGGCCAGGCCCGGCGGCGGGGCGTGGAGCGACACAACGGGGTGCGGAGGGCCACGGGGATGGTGTCGGGCTCCCGACAGCGTCCGGGTGAGGACGGGGAGACCTGCGAGTGCCGGGGCAGGATCGGCCTCGGGGCTGTTGGTTTTCCCCGAGAAACTTTTCCGCAGAGCAGAGAAGCGAAAACGAGCATCCTCCCTGCCCCCTCTGTACCCAGCCCGAGTCCTGGCCCCGGCGTACAGCGCTCCTTTTTCTCTCTTCGGAGAAGCCCCCGCTGAGAACAGCGGTGTTGATTTGTTGTTTGATTTTTGTGTGTGTTTTTGAGTGTCGGGGATATTTTTTTTTGTCCTTTTTAAAATCCTGGAAACACGGAGGAAATTAAGCCCGTGTGCGCACTCAGCGTGTCCGGGCCGTGTCCCCTCCGCTGTGGGCAGCACCTCGACCCAGCCCGGTGCGCGGAAGGGCTTTGAGGGGTACACTCATCCCCATCGGGAGGAGCCAAACTGCCCTACAACCCGGCAGAGCCCAGCTCCCAGCGCTGCGCTCCCCATCTCTTCTGCAGGTTGTCCTTGACCGCCCCCCCGGGGCACCATCCCCACGACGGGGCCGACCGGCTTGCGGAAAAACCTCGGACCGGCTCCGCCTGGCCGGGGAGGAGGAGGAAGGAAGAAAGAGCCCTGGTCCTGCCAGGGACACAGACACACAAGCACACACCCCAACCCCGCGGTCCGGGGTGAGCACGGCTGGGCTCCCGGTCCGCAACAGCTGGAAAATAGCCTTCGAGAAACCATAAAAGTTGATTATCCGGTGGGGAGCTGGAGTGGAAATTACCTAGTTAATTAGAGCGGTGGCTTTATTCTAGCTGTGGGTAAATGCCGAGGTGTAAATCCAAGGGAGTTTAGGGGAATTAGCTGCCTATGTGGTAAGTGCAGGAGCAGGTCTCAGCACCCCGCCCCAGCCCCTGCTAATGCTGGGGTCGGTGTAGAGTTGCTGAACTTTACAGTCACAGCAACTTCTGTTGTGTCTGTACGGATTAACTCCTCCGAGTCACGGGAGAAGCGGGGAAACGTATTTCAGTCGCGATATATGCCTGTGTGTGCTCTAGCGTAGGTGCCGTGGGTATGCCTGTATATCGTGCGTGTGTGAAACGGGGAGAGGGGATGCATCGTGTTGGGAAAATTAAAATGTTTCGGGAAAGCATTTTTAAACTTGTTTGAAGCTTTTCCGGCTCCACAGCTCCAGGTGGGCGAGTGAACGGCGAGCCCGGCAGTGGCCACGGCGGATTCTCTGCGGGAGAGGCGCCGGGTGACCGCCGCAGCCCGGGAACGTGTGCCCTGCCCGGGACAGCAGCCGGAGCATCCCCCGGGCTGGGGGGCACAGGCGGGCCGGGCCGGACTGAACCGGGAACGTCCCGCCCAGCTGCAGGCGGCAGGAACCGGGAGCCGATTTTCTCCCTCTTTACAAAGCTTCTGTGGGTGCAACTCGAAGACACAGAGAGGGGTTTTCGCTCCCAAGATGTTTGTTTGGTTGGTTGGTTGGTTGGTTGGGTTTTAAACACACAAAAGTATTCCTTTGCACAGACCAAAACACTTCCATGCAGGGGCTGGGAGGTTCAGCCCTGCACACGCTTTGGACGGGTGGGTTTGCAAAGCGACAGCTCGGCAGAACAAAATCCGAGCACTCCAGGGAGAGAACCGGTACCCAGTGCCACCCAGTGTCCTCTCGAGGCCCGGCTGGCCCCGGCAGAGAGGGCTGTGGGACCCGGGCCCGCTGCAGCGAACAGCACTGGCTCCGCCCCGGGAAACCACCGGGCTTTCATTCTTCTATCTTTTTCTCTTTCTCTTTTTCTTTCTTTCTTTCTCTCTTTCTCTCTTTCCCTCTTTCTCTCTTTCTCTCTCTCTTTCTCTCTTTCTCTCTCTCTTTCTCTCTTTTTCTCTCTCTTTCTCTCTCTCTTTCTCCCTTCCTCGCTTTCTTCCTCTTTCTCTCTTTCCCTCTTTCTCACTGTTTCCTTCTCTTCCTTCCTTCCTTTATTCTTTACTTCTTTCTTTCCCTTTCCCCTTCCTCCTCCTCTTCCATTCTCCCTTCTTCTTCATCATCTATTTTATCTTCTCTTTCACCATCTTTCATATTTTCCATTCATTCTGTACTGTTCTATCCCGATCTATTCTAATATATTCTATTTTACCTTCCCTTTCCTTCTACCTGTCCTTCTCCTTTTCCCTCCTCTCTCTTTTACCCCTTTTTCGTCTTGCATTCTCTTTTCTTTTTTCTTTTCTTTTCTTTTCTTTTCTTTTCTTTTCTTTTCTTTTCTTTTCTTTTCTTTTCTTTTCCTTTTCTCTTCTCTTCTCTTCTCTTCTCTTCTCTTCTCTCTCTTCTCTTCTCTTCTCTTCTCTTCTCTTCTCTTCTCTTCTCTTCTCTTCTCTTCTCTCTCTTCTCTTCTCTTCTCTTCTCTTCTCTTCTCTTCTCTTCTCTTCTCTTCTCTTCTCTTCTCTTCTCTTCTCTTTCTTCTCCTTTCCCTCTTCCCCTTCCCTTTTCCCTTCCCTTTCCTTTCCCCTTTCTTCTTCCTTTCTTCTTCCTTTTCTTTTCCCCTTTTCCCTCTCCCTTTTCCCTTTTTTCCTTTCCTTTCCTTTCCTTTCCTTTCCTTTCCTTTCCTTTCCTTTCCTTTCCTTTCCTTTCCTTTCCTTTCCTTTCCTTTCCTTTCCTTTCCTTTCCTTTCCTTTCCTTTCCTTTCCTTTCCTTTCCTTTCCTTTCTTTCCTTTCCTTTCCTTTCCTTTCCTTTCCTTTCCTTTCCTTTCCCTTTCCTTTCCTTTCCTTTCCTTTCCTTTCCTTTCCTTTCCTTTCCTTTCCTTTCCTTTCCTTTCCTTTCCTTTCCTTTCCTTTCCTTTCCTTTCCTTTCCTTTCCTTTCCTTTCCTTTCCTTTCCTTTCCTTTCCTTTCCTTTCCTTTTTCTTTTCTTCCCTATTATTTTCTGTCCGCCTTCTTCTCCTCATCTCTTCTCTGTTCTTTTCTCTTCTTTCTGTTCTTCTCATATCATCTCAACTCTTTCACCAACCACCATCATATAACTGGGCTGGCGTCTAACTTCTACCTGGCCTTACACCGAATTTTGGCCAAAGTCATTTTATTATGATTATTATTTGCTTGTTTTCGATTCGGGCCGTGAGAGGGAGGGGAAGACGTGCGCTCTGCCTTGTGAGGACAGGGGCAGGACAAGGGCAGGGGCAGTGCAGAGGCAGAACGGGGAGAGGGCAGGGGAGGAGGAAGGACAGGGCCAGAGGCAGGGGGAAGGCAGGGCCAGGGGCAGGGCGAGGCAGGGGCCGGCTCTCACACCCCACCCGCGCACCCTCCCTCCCGTGGGAGGGTGGGGGGAGTCTACCCCCCTCCACTGCGTTGCCGCGAGGCTGCTGTCCGAGTGAGGACTCTTGACATTCACCCTCATCCGTTCACCCCCGAGCATCCTCTCTGCTCTGTGCCCACGACCGTTCCGCGGGGATCCCGGTCCCGGGCCGGGCCGGGGGCGGCAATTTGCGGGGTCTGCCCTCGCTGCAGACCGATCATAAAATTTTCATGATCCTGCAAGAAAGTGGAAGCCAGGCTTTCTAACACGCCCTTTCCCCCCACCCTCCTTTGACGGGAAAGTCTTCCCCGCGTGAAGTGGCAGGGCTGCCGGGGTGGAAGCAGGGCGGTCTCGGGGGACTTTAGTCCAGCCGGGCACTGAGGAAATTTGGGAAAATCTAAGTCTTTTAGAGTTTTAAAATTTTTTGGTTGTCGGCGGTGCAGTAAATACGCAGCGACATCAGAGAAAATGCAGCCGTGATGGCCGAGCTCACCGGCCTGCCGACTCCGGGGAAAGCCTGGCTGGGGCTTGGCGAGGGTCTCTGCTGGTTTTCCCCTTCCCAATTCGATGCGGGACCCCGGGGAAGACTGAACCCGCACACGGCCGGGCAGCGCCTGGCACACAGCCTGCTGCACGGGCAGCCTCGGCAGAAGGAAGCGTGAAGCAGCGACCTCTCCCCTCTTCTCCGTCCTCAGCCACCGGCTCCAAAGCGCTGGCAAAGCTGCCTAAAAAGGCATCGCTCGAAATAAAGTCGATGCCGGGTGTGAAGCGGGAGGGAAATGGGGGCGGCAGCGGGGATGCGGCGCTGTGCCCAGGCTGTGCCCGGCGGGGCAGCGCCACTGCCAGACCTCCTCCGGCGGCGCGGGCAGGGACTGTCTGATGGGGATAGATGAAAACCCGGCGAAATTTAGTGCATGCAACATTTCGCAGGCGCTGGAAGGACGGGGAAAGGGAAGGGGGTGCAGACCATCCCTGGGCTTCCACCTCCGCTCTGGGCATTTTGGCTTCCCAGCACCTCGGGGTTTGGTTTTTCCCTAGTCTGGTGCGGGGAAAAACTGGAGGGAAGGGGACGAATGTCCCCGGCCCCGGAGCCTGCCCACAGCCCGGTCATGGCCGCGCAGTCGCCCGTTGCCCGCAGGCGGGGCGGGGGTCGGCCTGCCGCTCCCTCCCTCCCCAGCACCGCTCTCCCCGGTTGCCGGTCCCGCTTTTAAACTTCTCAATACCAAAAGCACCGAAGAAAAAAGCACGGTGCCAGGGTCAGCAGGGGGGGTGAGTGGGGCTGTGCCCACACACTTGCCGGTTCGCGAGAGGGGGGAAAAAAAACCCCACCGTATTTTGTAACGGGTGAGAGCGCGAACTGAGCCTTGCTGAAACTACGCGGGGAGCGGAGGGAAAAGAAATCTGGCTGGCGTAAGGAGAGGTGACTTTTGCAAGCACCGGGGCTGTGAAGGGAGGCTGAAGGAAAGGAGCAAACGAAGCCCAAAGCCCATTTTCAAGCCACCTCTCCCGGTGACCCGCAGTGGTTCCCGAGGAAAAGACCCCGCATGCCGCGATGCCGCTGGCGGGGCGCCCGCCGACCGGCGAGAAAACGTGCTGCTGGGGAATGTTTCTGCAGAGATTGAACTCCCAGATAAAAATAACCTTGGGAAAGAAAAAAAAAAAAAGGAAAGAAAGAAAGAAAAGAAAAAAAAATAGATCATTCAGATTTCCTCGGTTAGGTATCAGATCACCCCTTCACCCCCCGCCACCACCCCCCCGCTGCCTCTGCATACCTGAGGTGCTGGATTATTGTCAGAGGACAGGCAGATGCAGTAATTGTTTTGTACAGCTTTGTTTATCTCCTTGCTTTGGAGTTTATCTCAGGAATTCTCCTCCCTGTCCTACGCAGGGTATAAATATCCCCGCGGAGGAGCGGGATAACGAATGAGGACGTTACCGCGGTGCCGGCAGCCGGTTCCTGCCCGGCGGAGCGGGCAGGTAACGCGGGGTACAAGGAGGATGGAAGTTTTATTTTATCGGTAACTTGGGTCCGCCCGGGAGCGAAATATTTGAAGTGCAGCACCTTGAACACGTTTAATTATGGGGTAGTGGCAAAGCGAGAGCTTCCAAGTAATTAGAAAATACTTCTTGGGAGACAGGCTAATCGCTTTTCATGGGGCGCTTGAAGAAATTAACCTCTAGGTGCTTGTTTGAGCAAAACAACTTCGGATCAGCTAGCGCCCGTCTTGCTGATGGACCCGACCTACTGCGAGATGCAAAGGAAAGGGGGGGAAATGCGTTTAAAATTAAATAAAAGTGAAAGGTAAAACGGGAAGAACAAGGAAAATAAAATGGAAAAGAAGAGGGGCTGGGTGATCTCTTTCCCTTTGAGGCGGGGAGTGGTCCTTGCCACCCGCGGGGAAGCCTTCTCCAAATAAAAATGTCACTTAGAGGGGAAAGCCGGGGGTCTGGGCGCCGCAACCATCGGAGCCGAGCTGCCCCTGGCCAGGGTCGGCCCTGTTCGACCTTCGGCGGGGCCGCGCAGCCCCTCACCGTGCGCCCCATCGGGGCGCTGACACCCGCCGGACCCCGGGGAGTGATAACGGGTCTGATGCCGGGGAAGGACCCCACGCCCACCTCCTCGCCCCACTTCTGTGCGCCCCGCGGACAATCCGCGCTCCCAAACCGCCCATCCAACCCCCTCATCCCCTTGGCCATCCAGACACACTTTGCTCCTTAATTTTGTTCCGGGAGATTTCTCCCTAAAAAACAAAATATCAGAGGGGCAGCTTTTCGGTCCCAAAGAAGCAGGGAATTTTGGGGGTGCGAAGGGTGGTGATGGGCAGGCGTTTTGTGGGGGAGTGCGGCTCCGCGCTGCCGTTCCGAGAGCAGGCAGGGGAGATCAAAGGTTCCTGTCCGGCTGCGGGAAGGACGAGTCAATTACCTCCGCCGCGGATGCTGAACCGCGCCGCGGGGAGGGGACGCGCCGCACCTCCCCCGGGTAGCCCGCAGGCACCGAGCCGGGCCCCGTTCCGCCCCCCCCCGGACCCCCTTTGTATCACCGCCGCTCGCTTAATATTATTTATGCATTTCTGCAAGGAATTGTGGGATGCCGCCCCCCTCCCCCGGTAAACAGCGGGGCAATTAAACCCCCCAATAACCCAGCGCTGGACGGGGGTGGGGGGTAAGGAGGGCAGAGGTGTGCGTCCCTCGGTGGGGCACCCCCCATCCTCCACTCCCCACGCGCATCCCCGCGGCGGCCGGGCCCGGCTTGGGGGGGAGGGGCGTGGGTGCTGTCACTTACCGGAGCTCCCCGCACCACGTGTGCGCATGCCCGCTTTATCATTGGCCCGAGGCACGTGTCGAAGTGCCCGGGCCGGCGACGTCACCGGCGGGGGCCCCGTTAAAACCTAAAGGACAACAATCCGGAGTGGAAGTGTCCGGGCGCGGCGGTGGCGGCTGCCGCCGGGGCGTAGCGCAGCGCAGCGCGGCGCGGCGCGGTGCGGCGCAGGGCGGGCGGCAGGGCGGGACGCCCCCCCACCCGCGGCGGCCCCCCGCATGTGCGGGCGCGGGGCGGCGCGGGGCGGCGCGGGGCGAGGCGCTACCGGCCGGAGCCCCGCGGGGCGCCCCTCACCGCCCTGCCCTCCGCGGGACACCGGCTGCTGAGAGCCCGCCTCCACCCCCCGCCCCGGCACCGGCTTTTATTTCTCTTTACACCACCACCCCCCATCTCACTCCCCAATTATTATTTTTATTAATAACAATTTTTTTTACATTTTTTTTTGTTTGTTTTTGAACCCTCCGCGGGGGCGGCGGATGCGGCTCGGAGGCAGCGGCGGCGGCCGGGGGAGAAGGCGGCAGCGCGCCGCGGGACCGAGCGGCTGAGCGGCGGCAGGAGGCGGCGAGCTGCGGCGGGAGGACCGGAGCCCGTGTATTTTTCTTTTTGGCAAAGTTGGAACTGGTGGAGGCTCGGCTGCTGGCTTTGGGGGGGTCTCCCTGGGTTTGTTTCTTCTTCTTCTTTTTTTTTTTTTTTTGTTCTTTTTGATAATTATTATTAATTTTTTTCAAATATTTTTCTTTTTTTTTTGTTTTTTTTCCCAAACTCTGGATTTTGAATGCCGGGCGCGGCCAGGAGAAACGCAAGCAAATAGACACCTGTGCGTGTGTGTATATATATATATATATATAAATATATATATTAAAAAAAAATTAAAATAACGAACAACCGACTGCAACAGCAACAACAAAAAGCGCTAGGCAGCCGCCCGGCCGGCGGCGGGGCGGGCAGCGGAGCCGTCGGCGGGGCCGGCCGCGCAGCATGGAGGAGGGCGGCCGGAGCCCCCGGGAGGAGGCGGCCGAGCCGCAGGAGTCCGGCGGCGACGCGGAGCCCGGCGGCGGCGGGCGGCGGGGGCTGCTGCTTCCCCCCGGTGACCCCCCGCACCCCCACCCGCATCCGCACCGCATCACCAACTTCTTCATTGACAACATCCTGCGGCCCGAGTTCGGGCGGAGGAAGGAGGCGGGCGGCCCCGGAGGAGAGCCCCGGCGGCCCGGCACGGAGAGCCGCCGTAGCCCCGCCGCGGCGCCGGCCCCCGGGGCTCCGCTACCCAGCGGCGGGGCGGGCTCGCCGGGCCGGGGGGAGGGCGGCCCAGCCGGGCTGGCCCTGCACGGCGCCGCCAAGAAGGGGGGGGACCCCGCGGCGCTGGAGGCGGCCCTGAAAGCGCGGGGGTTGAGCGGCGGCGACCTGTCGGTGAGCTCGGACTCGGATAGCTCCCAGGCCAGTTCCAACGCCGGGAACCAGCCCATGCTCTGGCCCGCCTGGGTTTACTGCACGCGGTACTCGGACCGGCCCTCCTCAGGTAAGAGCTGCCCCCCCCCCCGGCCGTCCCACTCCCCACCGCAGCACCCCCCTCCCCGGACTCCCCGGCTCGCCTCCGCCGGCCCGCGGGGCCGGGAGGGCGGCAGGGAAAAGACCCCGCTCCCTTCTGCCCGCTCCTTCTTCTTTTCTTTCTTGCCTTCCTTCCTTTTCCTTTCTTTTTTCTTTTTTTTTTTTTTTTCCTTGAATGGGGGTGTCTTTAAATCGCCCCGAAATGTCGAGAGGTGAAAAGGGTGGCTGAGGATGCGCCGAGTCGGAGGGACGAGGGGGGAACTGGGGGTCTCTCACTCCCTCCTCGCCGCCGCGGAGGAGCTGGGGCCGCCCGGGCTCGGGGCATTTCCTACCAACTGCCGGGTTTTATCAAAGAGGGAGGGAAAAAGAAAATCTGTGTTTGGGCTCGCCGCTCATCCTCTCGGCGAGATGCCCTTCTCCCTGCCAGGAAAACACCCCCGCGCTGTGTTTTGGGGAGGGGAGGATGGATTTCCACAGGCCTCACCTTGCTTTTATTATTTTTTCCTCTAGCCAAAACCAATCCGCCACCGTTTACTTCTCTAAAAGAGGCCTCGGAGCGGTCGCCGCTTCGTTTCTTTCTTCTAATTTTCCCCCATGTGCTGCGGGTCAGCTCTGTAGAGGCTGGGGGGACATTTCCGAGAGCCGGGGAACTTCTTTGGCAGGGTCCGTCTCTTGGCAAAGCGCTTGGAGGGAACCTCATGAAACGATGAGGAAAACATTGTAGGGAAAAAACCCAATAATTTAAAAATAAAAAACAGGGGGTAAAATGTCCCTCTGATACCGCGGGGAGAGTAGAACAGGTCCCGGCAGATTGGTAAAACCCCCATTAAAAAGAAGTGGAAACCATTGGGGGAAGGCATGGGCAGCACCACGCAGGAGATCTGCTCCCATGGAAAAATAAATAAATAAATAATTTTGGGGGAAAAAAAGATAAAAACCAGGGGCTTCTCTTACAAAAGCGGCCAGCTAGAATTTTCCCCGGTCAGCCGGCCAGTTGAAGGAGGGATTGTAGGGCGAGTTGAAAATGAGTTCGTAATGTCTGAAAACAAACTCTTACTCAGAGGTAATATTCAGGGCTGAATTGGAATTTACTCCATTGTTCTCCAGTGCTCGCCTTTGTTAATATTTAATTAACATACATCCTCACAATGGCTCGGCCCGGGCAGAAAAGGCTCCTTGTGCTGCCGAGAATAATATTCCCGAGAATAATCCCGGCGATTCGGATCGGGCCGTGCAGTGCCATATGGGCACTGCAGCAAAGCGGCAGATTTCTTCTCGCAATGTAAACAGGCGGCTGATTTCCATTTATTTTATTTATTATTTTTTTTTAATCGCCACCCACCAAAAAGAAGGGGAAAAAAAAAAAAGGAGGAGAAAAAGTAAAGAGGTTTCCTTAAAAAAAAATTTAAATGTTTCCTTAAAAAAAAAAAAATATATATATATATATATATGTATATAAATCTAATCGGGGAATAAAATTTAGCTCTGTGCCTCTGGTGCGGGCTTTCCTTGCCAGGGCATCCCGGGATGAAGAGGGTTGGTGGATGTGTCTCTGGCTGGGGTGAAAGGGGACGCGGGCGGCCGGGCAGCGAGCGGGGGCTGCCGGGGTCGGGGGGAGGCTGGGGCTCCGGTTCCGCCGCCTCCCCAGCATCCCCTGGCAGCGGAGGCACAAAGCGGGGTTTATTTTCTCGGAGTGAGAGAGATTTTTTGGGTGGGAGTTGGGGGGGGGGGGGAGGTGTCGGAGTGTGGGACGTGGGTGCCCCCCACGCGTGACCGCGCCCGTCGTGGGGCCGCCCGCAGCGGAGCGTGGCGGTGTCGGTGCTTCTCCTCTCTCCCGGCCGTAGGTCCCCGCTCCCGTAAACCAAAGAAGAAGAACCCCAACAAGGAGGACAAGCGGCCGCGCACCGCCTTCACCGCCGAGCAGCTGCAGAGACTCAAGGCCGAGTTCCAGACGAACCGGTACCTGACGGAGCAGCGGCGGCAAAGCCTGGCCCAAGAGCTCGGGCTTAATGAGTCCCAGATCAAAATCTGGTTCCAGAATAAACGAGCCAAGATCAAGAAGGCGACGGGCAGCAAGAACTCCCTGGCAGTGCACCTCATGGCCCAGGGGCTCTACAACCACTCCACCACGGCGAAAGACGGCAAGTCGGACAGTGAATAGCCAAGGGAGGCTGGGGGGGGGGTGGGTGGGGGGTGGGGGGAGACGAGGGAGGGGGGAGGCAGGGGAGGGGAGGGGGGGGCGTTTGCAGTCAAAGTTTATACAATGCAATAATTTAATTAAAAAAAAAATAAAAAGAAACATAAGGGCCAGTGTATAAAGATTATACCAGCATTAATAGTGAAAATATTGTGTATTAGATATAATTCTGCAATATTCTATGTATATATAATTTACAGGTAAGGTGGTGTAAAAATCCAAGATATCTGATTATAAAATATTTTTTTGATTTTTTTTTTTGGTTTTTTGTTTTGGTTTTGGTTTTGGTTGGTTTTGGTTTCGGGGGTTTGTTTGGGCTGGCTGGGGTGGTTGGTGGCTTTTTTTTCGGTTGTATGGAGATTTTAGGCGCTATCTTTATGTTTGGTTTTTTTTTTAATGCTTAAGTTACATTTTTACAGACTTAAGCGCTGTTTTAATGGACATTGGACGCTGTTTTTTGAAATTCAAAAAAAAAAAAGAATTAAAAACAACTTTTGCTGAAGTCCAAAGATTTTTATTGCTGCATTTCACACGACTGTGAACCGAATAAATAGTTCTCCTATTTGTTCTATGAGTTTTACCTTTTTTTTTCCCCACCCCTCCCCTTTTCTTTCTTTTTCTTTCTTTTTTTTTCTTTCTTTTTTTCTTTTCTTTTTTTTTTTTTTTTCTGGGGTGTGTGCGTCTGGGGCTGGCTTTGGGGATAGACTTGGAGAATTTAATTTCAGAAGGAAAAAAAAAATACATGTAAGGAACGATAGGGAAAGAAATCTCAAAGCACTAGCTTGAAAAACGCCCGGGGGTCTTTTCCTAACCCACTACTCCCTCATTATCCCCAGCGAGACCCACGGGCGTTCGTGGATGCGGGATACAGGGGTGGCGTTATCTTCCACCACCCCCCTTAACTTGTTGGGAAAAAACTTTGGGACCCCCCCTCCCTCGGAATAGCGGTACCCGCTCCGGGATGCGGCTTCAACCCGTGGCCGCTCCCCCTCCGCGGGGGGCAGCCAGGGGCTGGGGTTCGGCTCCGTTCTTCCACGAAGCGTTTTGGGAGCGTTTTGCTCCCCACTCCTCCCCCCCCAAAAAAAAATAAAGCAACGTTTGTACTTTCTTCTTCCCCTCCATCCTCCTCCCCATCCCACGGCGCGGTCCCCGCTAGCGCGACGCTTCGTGACCCCGTGGGCGTGGGTGTTTCTCCCCACGCCCCCACCCCTCCCCACGCAGACACCTCCTTATGAATGGATTTTTTGCGGGGTTTCGAGGCGTTGTGCTGCGTTTAACCCGTTTCTCCCGGAACGTGGTGCCAAGCCCCCCCTGCTCTCCTCCCTCCCCACGGCCCGGGGCGGGAGGTCTGTGTCCCGAGTGGGCCTGGGTGTGTGTGGGCAGCTCTTTAGGAACAGGCTCCCTGCGATGCTGTTCTGGGGGGAGGGGGGAACTTTTCGCTTTGCCTTAGAACCTTTATTTTGCAGCTATAATAGACACACACTGTACATAGTAATACAAACTTTAAAAAAAAAAAAAAGACTCCAACTATACAATAAAACTTGTAATTTTAAATTCTGGCTTAGGAGCCAGGCTGAAATGACATTTCCCTTTAGCAAGAAAGCAAAGGATTATTCTCACTCCCCCCCTTCCTTCTTCTCTCCAGTTTATAAAACATGTGCATCTTACAATTGCGGTATCAAATATTTATAATCGGATGAAATATGAATGTTTCTATTTACAACCGCGCTCTCAAAATTGTGAACATTCTCGCTGCATTTTGTGTGTTTCGATTCTCAAGGATTTCATTAAATAATAACAATGCTGATAATAATAATGATAATAATAAAACCAAGCCCAAACAACCCACTTCATCACGAAATACAACCCGTGTCACTCAGACGCTGTAGAGGAGCCGTGCAATCAGGGATTATATATCCCTACGTGTTTATATAGTCTTTCCATGACATTTTGGAGCATTGGAGCTCCTCTTCGGAGTATTTAGTAGTTGCAACTGTTTCCGGGGGAGTGTGGGGTGTGTAGGGGGTTGGTGAACTCCGTGGCGATTTAGGACAGAGGTGGTGTGGCAGCCAGGCGTTTTGTCAGCCCTTTGACTTCATGAAGAAACTCTGAGGGATTCATTTCTAGATGGAGGAGAAGGAAACAGCCAGCCGAAACCCAGCCCGGCTCGAAGGCACCCGTCGTGTTAAAAAGCATCTGAAAACGGAAAAGAAAAATCTCTTCGCTCTCACGTACTGTCAACAGGTTTCACCTTTTCAAGACTTTTAAATGCCCGGTGGTGTGAAGTTCTGGCAGGCTGCGTTTGGAAAACCTCTGCTAGATAAACACATAAACCTGGAGCTCGGGAGGAGAGGTGATGGGAACGTTGCCGATGCCACGCTCCGAAACCGAGCAGCCTGTAAAATACTTGGCATCCCCGGGAAATGATGACATCGCCGCGATTTTAGGACGGGCTGGACAAAAATAAAAACGGTCACCCGCCTTGCTGCAACAAAGGGGCACAAGATCTCTCTCCAAAATAGTTCGGTCTGGTTTCCGCAGGCAGGAGGAGAGGGAGAAGGGGCAGAGCTGCACCCTCAGGGCCGGCTCCTGCTGCAGGAGACGCACTCACAGAGAACCCAGAGGAGGGGGGGAGGAATGTGTGTGTTAAATTTCCTTTTATTATTATTAATTATTTTTAAAGCTGTTGCTTTGGGATGTATCCTGCAAGGGGCAAAACTTCTCCAGGAGCAGAGATGCTGCACAGAGGGGTTCACCTGCTTGGAGAATTTGGGGCTGGGGCTGAGAGCCGCGGCGGAGGGGAGCGGCGGGGGATGCTACTGGGCTCGTTTCCCAAACCACGCTGTATTTTTCCAGCCTTTCTGGCTTACACGTCCTTGAGGAGATTTTTTGGGTTTGGATTTTATTTTTGTTTGGGATTTTTTTTTTGGTCACCTCCACTAATCGAGGCAGGTGATTCATAACCCCGAGGGAGAAAATGGGTGGCGGTGGAGACTAAAGCGGGGAGGTGGGAGTTAAAATCTGGATTGAAAAATAGCTTTGGTTGTCCGATGGGACAACACGGTACCGTGGGTGTGTTACACACCGGCAGATAAGTCCCACGGAGATCTTATTTTTTAAGAAGTCACTAAGCCTGTACCGAGGGAAATTTTGGCCCTGCTCCTAAGTGTGTGATGGGGCAAAGTTTCCACCTGTCCTCCCCCAGCCTGCCAGGAGCGCTGGGAACACAAAACAGATGTGTGAGACCAGCAAAAATACGTATTTGGTTTTAGGTTTAAAAAATCCACCCCAAAACAACAACATAGTAGGGAAACTTCTCCAAGTTAGTTCAGTTCCTGGTACAAGGGCAGAAAACATCTCGCTGCTGCCTGGATTTTATCCAGGATACGAAATAGCGGTGAGGGGTGCCTTCAGCTGGGAGCAGCTCGCTCGGGCTGTACTCTTCACCTGCCCCCGATATTTTTTTGAGGGGGGCAAAGCTTTCATGGGAAGAGGCACAGGTTCGGAGCCACTGGCTCTGCTGCTCCTTTCGCCATCTTTTGAGCTGCTGCTGGTTCCCGTGCACCGCCCAGCCAGCGCTCCCACGCCCGGGCAGCGGCTCCCCGCTGGCTCGGGGAAGGGCAGCACAGCTAAATTAGCCCTCGTTAATGTAAAATTTAGAATTAATTTAACAGAAAATGCTGCTGCGAATGCGCCTCTTGCAATTTTAGCGAAGCGACCCCGCTCTGATGAAGGAGTCTTTTTTTTTTTTTTTTTTTGGAAAAGACAAAACCCCAGCCCCAGATCACATAAGTTCTAAAGCCAAGTCAAAGACCTACCCCCCCTCACCCCCCAATAAAAAGCCCCCACCCTTGCTGAGCCGGGGCAGGGGCAGAGCAGGGCTGCCTTGGAGTCACCCACCGCCTGGCAGCGTTTTCAACCTGGCAGGCAGCTCTGCTGGGCGGGCAGGCTCCTTCCCCTCCAGTCAAACCAGCAGAGTCCCTTTTAAAGAAAAAACAAAAATATATTAAAAATAACCAACCCAGGGAAGTATTTAAGGGCCAAGCAAAAATACATCTGCACTTCCCCGGTGCCAACCTGTCCCTCCGTGTAATTAATTAAGCGTATTTTTTCCCCATAACTCTGCTCAATGAGCACCCGAGCACCGCGGTTTGGTGAAGGTGTGTTCCTCCGCTCCGCTGTCTGCTAACGCGGTATATCGCACGTGCGATATACAAACCCACGGCCAGGCACTATATATGCAAATGCCCACGCCGTTTATTGTGAAATGCATATCAGAGTTAGAGGGGGAAACTATTTAGCTAGCTCGGGTTTGTGGGGGAGAAAAAAAAAAAAAAAAAGTAATTCTGTATCCCGCTGATTTAATATCCGACCTCCGCATTCAATCCCCGCCCATGCAGCTATCAAAAGTACCCCTGGGATGGTTGGGTATCATCTCCAAACTAACATCTGTGATTATGAAACGCTCAGAAGGGGAAGGTTAATAACAATTTGTTTCAAAGGGCCACGAGTCAATTCTGTAAACAAATTCGCGTTGCCTTAAAACCAAATAAATCAACAAACAAACAAACAAGCAAGCAAACAACGAAGTCGAAGCCCCCCGGGTAGTGATGTAACTGGGTGCTCGGGGTAGGATTTGTGCCCTCCTCCCGCGGGGATGGAGCTGGAGCAGCCCCGGAGCAGCCCAGGAGCCGCAGCCGGAGATGGCAGGGTGTGCAGGGGCAAGAGGTTTTTCCCGTGATAGCCCGGGAGATGCTCCGTGGCACCCGTGGCTCCCGCAGGAACGCACCCAGCTGAAAGGCAGTGCCGGTTTTCTTTGCAGAAAGTCGGGACGGTCTCTAGCG